>NC_056732.1:1355703421-1356320921 GCF_019279795.1 Protopterus annectens | reverse complement strand
ATTGAAAGCCTTGGTGAGGTCAAGGTAGGCTGTGTGAAACAGCTTTCCCTCGTCTATAGCCTTGGTGACTGTCTCAAAGAAGTCAACCAGGTTTAGTAGGCATGATCTGCCCTTAACAAAGCCGAACTGGATCGGGTCAAGTGTTTGAAGGTTCTCAATAGTCTTTGTTAATGAGTTCCATGATGATGTGCTCCATAGCCTTGCAGACCAGGCTAGTCAGGCTTATGGGGTGTTAAGTTACCAGGGTCAGTTGTGGCTCCTCCTTTGTGGACAGGAATAACCGTTGCTGTGCACCATTCTATGGGCACGTAGCCTGTGGAGAGGCTGAGATTGAACGTGTGTTTAGGTGGGGGGTTAGTTCATTCAGTAGTTCATGCAAGACGCAGCCTGGGACACCATCTGGTCCCATTGACGCTGTGTTTTTGGCTTTTGAAAGGGTTTTCACCTGTGCGTCTGTGATTTTTGGGACACTACACTTTTCCAGTATTGTTGTGGGCCCTTTTGGAGCTGAGGGGGGGGGGTGAAGTTTGCACTTAATCTATCTGCCAGGATGTTGGCAATATCAGTAGGTTCAGTACATTTTGTGCTATTTTGCACTAGTTCAGTGCATATCTGCGAGTTGCCACTTAGATTCTTAACATAGCTAAAGAAGGCTTTGTGGTTATCTTTTAAATCATTGGCTATTTTTCTTTCGAAGTTAGCCTTGGATGATTTCATGAGGGACCTTAGTTTCTTACTGATACTGATCAGGGATGTCTTTCCTTCTTGGGATTTGCTTTTTTTCTAAACTAGTTTTCTCCTTCTATTGTATAGTCTGTTTATGGCAGGGGTCCACCAAACTGGTTTCCTTCTCTTAGAGGAGTGAGTCTTGGTTTTGCTAGGGATGGCATGATCCATGCATCCTTGTAGGTGCTCATACAGTGCATTTGTAAAGGTTTCTGCATCTTGGGTAGTGTTACCCTTTAGCGTGGGGGCTGTGAAACTTACCACCTCTGTCTTAAGTAAGATGAAGTTTGCTTTAGACAAGTTTTTTACTGTAGTTTCCTTAGCTGGGGGTGGTGGTGGGGTGTGGACATTCAGAGTGATTAGTTTATGGCCTGATCTAACCAGTGACGGGTTGACCTCCGGTGTGGAACACCTGTCACCCATGTTGGGGATGACCATGTCCAATATGTTTTCACCTCTGGTAGGGGAGTTTACCAGCTGATCCAGGGCATTTGAGTTGATGAATTCCAGGAAGCGCTGGGCCTGGGAGTTTGTACTTGAGTAGTTTTCCCAGTGAATGGTAGGGTAATTGAAATCGCCCAATATCAGGGTGTTCGGTAGGACCTTCATGTTTTCCAGCGTCCCCAGAAAGGTGGAGTGGTGGTCCTGGGTCATGGAGGGTGATCTGTAGCAGGCCACAATTTGCATTGGAGATTTGACCAATGCTAGTTGCACATTGATGATCTCAGAGGTATCGTGCTGCACCATTACCCTGGAGGTGTAGGTATCCTTGATGAATATGGATACAGCCCCTCCTTTTGTGTTTCGGTCCATGTTCTGTGACCGAAACGTGTGGTATGGGTTGCAGCCTGGTAGTGCTTGGGTGCTCTCTGGAGCCTTGAACCAAGGTTTCAGTTACTGCACAGATAGGCAACTACTAATCGAATGTCCAAGTAGCAACAACAATCATAAAAAACTCGACCAAATAGCTACTGTAAGGAATTCACAAAGTCACTGGAAACACTAAGTATTCCACTAATTTTATTAAAAAAGGTTTAGCGCTTTCATCTAGGTAAACTAGACTTCATCAGAACATCAAATGAATGAAATAATCCATTTAAATACATGCTAACACCAATAACATTCACGTATTTCATCACACCCCTCTTCCTAATGTCATCACTTCCTCTTCAAACATAATATGTACTAAAAATGTATTTATACCTTAAAAAATGGTAAACCAATGCAATAATTGCAATGTAAAACAATTGAAAAAATCCCTCCACCACATAAAAACGCATTTCCGCTTATGAATATTGTGATAAAAATGAGCCATATGTTACCCACTAATATTGTAAAACTAAACATAATTTACGTAAAAAAATATATATACTTTCATGTAAGAATATGTTAATTTAAAACAACTCCCACCCTATTCAAATGCATATCCTTGCTTCTATGACAGGCTTAATAGATATATTATCATTAATTCCAGGTTTTACTGTGGCATTTAAAGTGATTTGCCATTTCACCTCTCTCTCACTTAACAAAACCTTCAGATTTCCACCCCTAGGGTTGGGATGTAATACATCTAATAAAGCAAATCTGAAGGTTTGTCATCCTGGACTGTCCCTAACATGTCTATATAGGGCATTGTTGACATCACCCTTTCTGATTGCATACAAATGGTCGTATATCCTATTCGCTAAACCTTTTTTAATAAAATTAGTGGAATACTTAGTGTTTCCAGCGACTTTGTGAATTCCTTACAGTAGCTATTTGGTCGAGTTTTTTATGATTACTGCACAGATGTCGACGTTCTCCATACTGAGGAGTGCTTCGAGCGCGTGCATTTTGAGAGTTAAACTCCTGGCGCTGAGTAGCATAACCCTCAGTTTTTTGTTAATTGTGCTGTTTACGGAGGAGGGTTTGACTTTTGAGCCTTGCCTAAAAAGGCACTATGTGGGCAGCAAGAGCCTTGGCCAGTATTTGAAAGCCTAGGGGTGACAGGTGCAAGCCATCTCTTGCGAAGCAATGCAGCTTGTCGAGCATGTTGTCCCAGGCTGACAGACACGGGATCCCCTTTGAATGACACCAGAAGCTTAGCCAATTGTTGAAACTGATCATTTTTTCTTTATACTGTGGTATCATTCTTGGTGAGGGCAGGATGCTACTCAGGGTCAGGGTCATACCAGCCTGGGCTACATGATCAGAGAGCTCTTCCATGTCTCTTTCCATGTAGTCCAGGGAGGTCAGGTCATTCACACCAATATGAACAATGACAGAGTCATATTTGTACTTGTTCTGGAGTGACCCGAGTGCTTGTGTTATGTGGCGGATTCTGGCTTCCAACAGGCAGCTAACAGTAACCTTCTGCTTGTCCAGCCTAGTGAGTGGGATGTCAGTGTGCCTGACTATAGCGTCACCTATTACTAGTGTGTTGGGTATGTTATTTCGCCTTAAGGGCTGTGATTGTGCGGCACACTGATTTTGTGTTTTGTGTGTTGTCTGGTTTGTGACGGGAGGTGCAGGTTGTTCGGCACACTGATTTTGTGTTTTGTGTGTTGTCTGGTTTGTGACTGGAGGTGCAGGTTGTTTGGGTGTCTGCTTTGGAGGTCTCTGATGCTTTTGCAGGTTTTTATTTAGAGCCTCTGAGTATGATTTTGTGTATTTATGTGTATTTTTTTGCCAGTGCTGTTTTAGTAGGTCTGTGTGCAGCTGGAGGTGTGGTGCAAGTGTTACCCTTCTCCTCTTGACTGTCTGTTCCAGTCTTGGGTGGAGACAGCTTAGCTTCCAGTTTGGCTGTATAATTGCATCTCTCGCATATATTAGTGTTTTGTGGTAGGAGGAGAGGGTTGTCTGTGTACATGAGGCAGTTGTAACATTGCCTCAGGATACCCAGATTCACCAGCTGGACTGGAGAGTACACCTGAAATTGCCCTTTGGTCATGCCTGAATAGTAGGGTGAGCTGCTTAGTCACTTAGTTGGTGAGGGTGAATAAAGAGCCTTGCCCTGCTGGGCAATCAGTGTCAGGGTATATTAGTGCTTGCTATTAGGTCTGAGCAAGTGCTGGGCTGTAGGATGCTTTTTGAGTTCTTAGGTTGAGATTTAGACTAGTTTCAAGGGAAAAACTGAAGAGGAGACTTAGTGGAGCCAGGAATAATTTAACCGTGGCTAACCGGCGCTGCCCAGTGCGCAAAACCATGCAAACAGGGTTTTTATAGTAGGGAAATGAACGAGATAGAAATTAGCCCAAAATGTCCAATAAACTACTAACGTCTGGGCTGAAACCACTCCTCCAGGGACAGATAGGTTGCTCAAAGCTCCACTCTCTCACAGGTGAACAGAGAAACTTCCTTCTATCCAAGTAAGGTATGAGCAACTCAGAAACTAGTATCACAGACATGAATTCAGCACTAGCCTGAAAACTGGACTGTACTAGCTTAGAAAGGCAGGGAAACAAGGAATTTTTTAGTTTTTTTGAAAAGATAAGGCAAAAACAGTAAAAAAATACACTTAAAACAGATTTAAATGACTACAAACGATCAGAAAAGGCTATCGCACTTTAGTGTGTAGCCTATAACATTTAAATTATTTAAACAAAAAACTACTTTTTAAAAGTGCAGGCAGTCAAATAAGTACAATATGTGAAAAAAACGAGCTTTTAAATCACAATAAACGCTGGCAAATCTGAGTTTAGGCAGAAAACAGTTAAGTACAGCAAGAAAGTACAGAAAACTGATACTTAATGTAAGGTTGATCAGTTTGTATTATGTTTCTCTCTTTGTTGAGTTTACTTGTTATCATAGGTGATCCTCCCAGTGGCACTGCGGAACTGCTACCATGGATATCAGTGTATCGGTAGACTCTGATGTTGATGACAGCAATGAAGAGACACAGTCTGGGAGTTCCGGGATTCAGTCTGACACTGAGCTTGTGCCTCCAACATCCCCTGCTCATAATTTGGACACAGTCAATATAACGAAGTATACCCATGACACAGAGACCTCAGACACAGGATAGTTTGACAGATTTGATCAGGGTTGTGTGGTTATTCCAAATGAAGAACACGTTTATTCTTCCAAAGCCACTGTGAGGGTGAATTTCCACTCAGGTGGCCTGGTAATGGTGCTCAGAAGAGGCCTGCTGTCCGCCCTTCTCCTGATGTTGGTGTGTTAGTAGCTGCCACATGATGTACATGTAGGGCTGTCATGGAGGCATTATATTAAGTATCAGTTTTCTGTACTTTCTTGCTGTACTTAACATGTTCCACCAAGGCCTCAGAAAAAAAACTGAGAGTACTAAATGTACATTCTGATGTGCAGGACTACCTGAACCATGTGAGTGACTTCTTGGACAGGATGAATGGGACACTGAGTTGGGCAGTGTCTATAATGGAATGTCTGCTGGAGGAGGGTTGGTATTCACATAGGTTCATAGGTTTATACTAGGCTATCTGCCCTAAGGCATTTATAAGCCTAGACCAAGGTTATGTGGCTTACGCCACCCCTTATGTTAGAAATAATGTGCTCATTAGTTTGTTGTGCCTCTGTCCAGCAGTGACATGACTGGAGAGCCCTACCTTGTCAAATGTTAGCTGATTTGGAGGTGCAATATCCCACTCCCACTACTCCATCAGAGATTGTGGTATCCACACCCAGATGTGGTAGACCACAAATTATTTAAACACTATACTGTTGAGGGATATATATATCTTGCTACTACCCAAGACAATTGGATACTTAATTAATACATTAGTGTTACACATACTCACTTCTTTGGTGTCAAGCTTGCCCTCTTGTACCTCCTCCCTACCCTATGCAAGTTATGATGACTATGTCCTGCCCTTTGCACATTTCTTTGTGACTTAGGGTTGCATATATATGTTTGATGCACAGAGTGGATAGCTAATGCTTGCTTACTCAAGAAGCTCGTTTTAATGTAAATATATTGCAGAAGAAAAGTTTTTATTGATTGTTCCTACTCAGTTGTGAATGATTGATTATGTAATTGTTGACCCTCATATTTCTGTTAGTATTCTTAGTAATGTAGTCAAAGTAGATATTTAAGTATTGCTTATTAGTATACTTGTGAAAATGATGCTACCATTGACTTGCTCACTGTTTTATATAAAGTGGTCAAATAAAATGCTTGCTGCACAATACTGGGCAAAATCCATAGCTGTATATTGCAAACATCAGTCATAAGGTTAGACATTACAGTACTCCAGAGACATGTTCCAGCTTAGGGACATATAAGTATTTGCATATAGCAGTAATCAGTTATATACCTCATTTTTTCCATATAGGTTCCACACTGACATTGTTAATGATGCATCTATAAGGTTTGTACTTGGGGGTTGTTTCTGTCTGCTGATAACAGAACACAGCCATTAAATGATTACGTAAAGATTGTGGACTTTTGCAGCCCTCAGTTTTAATATTTATATGTGCTTAGGATCTTAGGTTTTCACTTAGGTAGTCAGTTTGTGCGCTATCCTTTGCCTCTTAGCCACAGTCATAGCATGTTGTGCAAACACCTATGTCTGCCAGCACCATCTGCAGCTGGTAGTTCTCCCTCAAGCTCCTCATATGTACCTGCTGGTCCCTTTCTTTGGAAACTGTGATCCTGCCCCTTGTCCTTCTTGAAGCGGTTTCCTGAAAATTATATTGTGCAACATGGTACAGATTTGTGAGTATTTGGGTAGAGGATGCTGGGTCATACTGCAGGGTGCCTCTTGTGTCTAGACACTGGAATCTTGATTTGAGCAAGCCAAATACACATTCTGTGATATTCCCTGTTTGAGCATGGGCATTACTGTATCCTTGCTCAGTGTGGTTGTGTTTCTCATGGGTGTCATAAGCCAAGGTTCCAATGCATAATCTGCATCCCACACTAGATGCCATTGTATACAGCTCACAGGTGTGAGTCATGAAAACTAACTGGGTTACCTGCACAGACATTATATATAAAAGACAACCTGACACTTTATAGAGTGGTATCCTTTCCTGTTAATGTATTTCCTTCCTTGTTCACCAGGTTGGGCTTTTATTTCTGTATCTGTGTGCAACCTAGGTTCCCCAAAATATCAGGGAAGTGTGCAATTGCATAAAATTCCTGCATGTTTCTTGCTCTTTCAACTGGGGTGCATGGGAAACAGATCTGCTCCCTTACATGTTGTAGCATTGCATTTAGAAACTATTCTAGATGCTGAGGCCTATGATATCCCTAATATATCCCCTGTGGGTTTCTGAAAAGTACCTGTAACTGGTATACATAATGCTACCCAAACCTTTATCTCACTGGGATAGGTTCTCCAGGATTTCCCTGGGACTTCAGGTGAGGGTGGGAGAGGTTTCATATTTCCCTGTCCACCCAGTACTGCTCTACAATTTCTGTGTCATGCAGTCCATGATAAGTCAAACAGGGTTTAAACACCCTCGTTCTTCTTCTTTTTTTTTTTTTTTGGCCGATGTGTGTCAGTATCAGCAGCAGCAGCACCTTCTATTAAAGCCTGTTGCACATACAGGTTAATGATGGCAGCAACAACCCCTAACACCTTGTTGGATTTCAGGACAAATGGCTACATTAAGGTGTACACAATTACTTTATAGGTTCCTGAATATCTCCTCCATGTTGGATTGGTTAATTAGCATGTAATTCAGCTATTTATGCTTTCATTAGCATATTCTGTTGTTTACCCTTGTTTGCCATTTAAATGAATGCAAAATAAGGCACTACACTATGCAAGGTGCACTGCATACACGATAGTAGCACTTTATGTAGGTGTACGAATCTGCACCCATGATTTAAAAATGATGTAAAGTTTGAGCGTTTTATAGACAGCTCATACAGCAAAATAATTTAGACTATGTAGAATGCAGATGGGACAATAGTATTGATAGACTCTATTAAAAATATTGCAAAAGTTTCAGGAATGACATGATGAACTGCATAAGAAAAATCTCAAAATAGTGAGTGGAGTGTATATGGTGAAATTTTGACAAAATATTACAATAAAGCATTCTTGATGAAGCTGTATTAAAGAATCAATTTTTACATGATTGTGAAGATTGAGTACATTAGATGAGCTTTAATGAAAAAAATTAACAGAAAGAACTGAGGAAAAAATATAATTAAAAAAGGAAGTTAACTTATTACAGATTTTGCCAAGGCTTGAATATCAGGCCAAAAACCAAAATTCATAAATGTATATATCAGAGCTGTTACTACATCAGTTCAGATACTGTATTTATTAAAGAAATTTTCAAAAATCCTGGGTTGTGGGAAAAATTGTACCAATATTACAAAAGTGTGGCAATCCCATAATGAATTGACCCTTTACAATGCCAAATATTTAAAGTGTTGCAATCAATATAGTGTTCAACCTGCATACATTTTAAAAAAGGCAATGGCAGATGCTTGTTTATTATTTCAATATATTTATGAAACTAGCTGCCTTTGTTGGTATAGAAAGAAAAAGCCCAAATGACAACCTAGGCATCCTAAGTTTGATTAGCAACTAGTCTGCCTGCTGAGGCTGGAATGGGAGGAAAAGGAATGAAGGGTCTATGCCAGCTAACTTCTTTCAGGGAGAAGGGGAAGGGCCATATATCCAGCCACATAATGTAACTTCCTGGTGGAGAGATGGAGAAACATGCAGAATGTACTCATTCCAAGAGGTGGGGTCATTTGCAAGCTTACATAACTGGCAGCAGCAAGTGACAGCCCTGTGGTACACCCATTACACATCTTCCTGCAGAAAGTTTCAAGGGACGTTGTGAGGGCATTGGGAACATAAACACACAAACCCCAAAAAAAAAACCTGATGGCTTCCTATTTGATGGCTCCTCTGTACTGGCTATCATTCTGAAGGGGAATGAATGGGCCAAGCTGGCAGGAGGGTGATGGCAAATAAGGTAAACTGTATATATGTATGTACACACACACACACACACACATATATATATATATATATATATATGTGTGTGTGTGTGTGTGTGTGTGTGTGTGTGAGAGAGGGAGATATATGATTTACTATGACAAGGATATACTTTGCTACTTGGATTTTTGAAATATATATATTGATATCTTTTAGGATTTTTTATTTTCAATCTTCTAAGGCTATAATATCAAAAGACCAAAATGCTGAAGACCACAGCATTAAAAAAATCTCAAATACTGAAACTTCCTACCAGTGCAGATGCAGAAATATGTGCTAACATGGGACGTGTAAGGGTGTGAAGCCAGGAGTGAGTGCTAACATGGGTCCTGCAGACTTTGATATTATAATCTCAACATTTTGATCTTCAAGATTTTGTATTTCAACATTTTCATAGTAAAACTCTATATATGGTTGCAGTTTGTAAGAGTGAATGCTTTTATATATATATATATATATATATATATATATATATATATATATATACATACATATATACACACACACACATACACATACATATACACACACACGCTACTTAAAATAATTTGAATTACTACATTATAGCGCATTATACTGAAGTATATTAAAATATTTTCCCAATGTCTATCTGTTCTCTTTGTAGATTCTGAAGGTGTTTTTATAATGTGGATAGAAAAAGGTTCTGGATAACCATAGATTTTCTAGATAAATTGTAACAATGGTGTCAGTCATCTAACACTATGTGAGACACAGGTGGAAATATCAATGAAAAATCTTTAAAATGTGATCCTAAAAACGCTGCAAGACAAGGATATATTTTTAAAGATTATATTGATAATATATTTTAGAACAAAAGTATTAAGTAGATACTTGCCAAGAGTCAGAAGAGATTTGTGTCCATATGTAGGATGTGCTGAAATCTGCTAATTATGACAACCTCAAAGGAGACTTGAAATAAAGGTTATTTTTTACAAATTCATATCAGCTTATGGTCTTTCAAGTAACGGTGTAAAACTAAATTATATACATAATCAGGTTATAAGAGTAAAATCCAAGTAGAATTAAGTGTGAAAAAGATGGGATGGCTAGAACATTCCAGTCACTTACTTGAGAATATTTTTTGCTGTGCATGAAATTTGCAATAAACATAGACTATATAACCACAAGAATAGATACATGTAAAACCTCATACAATTTAGAGAGTACCTTAGGAGGAATGCCAAAATTACCACTAATACGATTATTGCAACAGCATGAATCAAAACGATCCGTAAAGCCTTATATGGAGTTGATCATGCCCTAGGAAGTTTGATGATTACAAGAATGAGAACAGATAAGATCTGAAAAGCCTTATATTATTGCATTCATAGTACCTTAAGAGAATGACCATAATATCATATTATTAAAAGCAGCAGTTCTCCCTCTGATATTCTATGGAATTATGGTCACAAGAAAGAATTTGGGATTGCTTAAAGAAGTTTTTTCAGATTAAGAGAAAAGATTTTATAATCACCCATTTCTGACTTTATTTAAGGAATGAACTTGTTTTGGTAAATGACCTGGTTCTACCTAGGGTACATTTTTAAATTCTTTTTATTGGAATTTACAACACAGAAAAAAAAACAATAACTGTAATCTTAGTAGTCCTTAAACAAGTTTAATAAAAATTAATTTATATAACATCTGTCACTTTTTGGCAGCCACACAAAGCATACAAACATTTCTTAATTTATCAGTCAGATATAACCCCAAAACATTTTTTTCCAGAAGATTGGAATGCTGTGATCTGTAAAAATCTGACTGCTCTTCTCAGTTTCAAGATGTCATTATACAGCCCCCCAAAACTTCCAGGAGCCTTAGTTTTCCATTATTTAGCAAACAAATGAGTAGTAACTAAAACCAGTTGTAAGATGATACACATCTCTTATTGTCCAGTTATTTGAATCCCCCAAATGTAGACCTCCAAACACCCAGGACCATAGTGATTGCTTACCGAAAATGTTGCCCATTATTTTTTAAAATTGTTGCAATCTGCTCTCAGTCATTTGTTATTCCCAGAACATGTGTGCCATTCCAGCTCGTAGTATCTCATCTCCAACATCCATCATACCAGCTCTACCTTCTCTAAATAATCCTTGTGATGTGAAATACTAGAAGTGCAAATTCCCCATCTGTTGTTCCAAAAAAGTTGCCCATTTCCCAGATGAATAGCAGTTTTCCCAGACTATCTCACAGTATACTTTGAAAATTATCTATTCCTTTGTCTCTGAATGATTGCACTTTGTGACCTTTTCTGCATAATTTTTTATAGACAGTATCCCCTTGACATGTTTTCACATTCAATCATTCTTGCTGTGGAGTCTGTTCTTTTAAAGCTTTCCTCTCATCTGTTTTATTGGGATATTGCATAGCTGTGCATAAGCAAGCCACTGATGGTCTGGAAGTGCAAACAGGTCTTGGAGTTGTTAAAAGGAACAGAAAGATCCCCTTTTCCCCATTTCCATGTCATAGTTGCTTTCAGTTCCTAATACTGTAATGCTTCCATACTTCTCTGCCTACATTCAGTATATACTCAATCCTTTAACCTTTATATTACCAGATTTCCTCAATGCCTGCTGTTTTGCACTCCATATCCCAATATAGGATCAACTCTCTATTCCATGCTTCTAATTTATCCCTCCAAATATCACTACATACTTTCACTGTATTTGCAGTTCCTCCTATTTGTTATTTTCTTCTTGCAATCTGATTCAATGAGCTAGGTTGTAAGCCAATGTCTGAGTCAGAATGCAAGGCATTTCCTACCATTCTTTCATCCTTAATGTCCTTAGCCATCATTTTGCTATTCTAGTCCCTAATTCCCACTACATATTACTAGAAGAAATCATGTACTTTCTGACACTTGTGATGAGATACTGGACGAGTTACTAGAGTCAAAAATGTGGCATAAGCATAACATTCTCAGTTAATTCTTCCAGCTAAAATATTCAATGTGCAATTTTCCTTTTGTAACAAATTTTGAATTTTAAACAAAAAAAGTAGCCAAAAGGTACCAAAACCAACTAATAAATCACAAAGGTACCAATGTCCGGTGAAGCAATAAAGCGACAGAAAATAACAAATACTGAGTACACTGTAAACACGAACAAAGCCACCAAAGAATTTAAACATTAACGTCTCCAGGAATATTCAGAAGCCCACTATTTGTTCTTAGTAATAGAAAAAATAAAAATAGATGGACGAAGGGTTTTGTGGGAAGAGAAAATTGAGTACAGGGAGCATTGGTGGCAGATGACTTTACAGGCCAATAAGTGGCCAGGGTTGAATGAACATATTTCTATAGCTCCCTTGCTCAAGTTGAGAGCTGCTAAATTGTAAGATTCATCAATTGTAACATTTGGTGCTTTTAATGTATTTTATATACAAAAAAAAATGTTTTAAACAGGTATTTTTTACAAACATGTAGATCTAACTAGGTGTTCTGGTTGTTTTTTATTATACCCGCGGTGGTGGTGCTGCTGTAGCGTTGTCGCCTCACAGTAAGACGCTGTCCGGTTTGATTCTCAGCTAGAGCGTCTTCTGTGTGGAGACATGCGTGAATGGGCGATCTGCTGAAGGTTGTGTGTCAGGCCTGGCAAGCTGGTACGTAAAAATCAACTGCCAATCATTAGCGGACCGGAGTGCCGCTGTGGCGACCCCTAACCGGGAAAAGCCGAAAGACAAACAAATCATGATATCTCTTTCTCTTTTAGTATTTACTAGATGTAATTCACACCTTGACCAGTAGAGGGATTTCAGGACCATTTTTAACACTAATAATACAATGACATTTAAAGTATTTTAAGTTTACTTATCAATTAAGGATTTTTTTATTTATATGGAATTTTCTTACTTATCATAGTTTGAATGATGTTTATTAATGTTTACACACAGTTACATAGGTTTATGTATTTTCTATATGAATTTTTATGTATTTTAAATTATTAGAAAAATTAATTGTAATTGGTTAGTTTTTAATGATGTCATTTTCTTGGCATATAAATGAATGCTTTTTGAATCTGGCCCACATCTGATGAAGTTTCCTTAAACGAAACGTAAGACTGGAGACATTAATGCTCAAATTCTTTGGTGGCTTTGTTCATGTTTACAGTGTACTTGGTATTTGTTGATTAAAGTGACTGTTTAGTTTCTGTCGCTTTATTGCTTCACTGGACATTGGTACCTTTATGATAATCTTTGAATTTTAGTATGTAAATCTTGAATATGCCACTTAACCATATGTTATGACATATGGTACACTTCCAATCCCAGGAATGAAGCCCTTTCCACATCTTGAATCTGAATGCATGGTCCCTTTCTTCTCCCAATACTTTTACTTACCACAGCTTAATCCTGATGCCACTGTAAATTTCTGAAGTACCTCCAAAACCATGGGTAGGATCCCATCAATGTCTTCTGTCATTAGGCTACAGTCATATACATGTACTCTAAACCATACTCTCATGTCCATGATCTACTATGTTCCTAAGCTGTTTACAGACCAGTATCACTAGTTCCTCTATTACCAAGAGGATCAGACCTAGAGAAGTGTGTGTGTGTGTGTGGGGGGGAGGCATCCCTACCTAGTGCACGTTTGTATTCTGGACTTTTATATGGTAAATTCATTAACCAACATGCCAAATAAGAGTTACATATATATTATTCTAATCCATTTAGTAAGTGTCCCTTATACCAATCATTCTGAAAATCTCAAACAAGAGCCCCTGGTGTATATGTATATATATATATATATATATATATATATATATATATATATATATATATACACACACAAACAAAAAATTTGAATCAAACAAAAATGACATTTTGCTGTTAGCTTTTGAACTACTGAAACTGTAAAATGTATGGGTATATAACATCAAAGCTATTCATATCGTTACAGAGGTTAACATGCAATGTGATACACCCAGTCTAACCTCTACAGCAATAAGTTGGAATATAGATCTTGTGGAGGTTTAGATGACATCTCCTCTCTCTGTTATTAAATAAAATGATGATGTATCAGAAAGCAAAGTAATATCTACAAGAACTTAATACATACATCTGCAGAAGAGAGGAAATGTATTTGTTTTCAAGAATCTGTCTGGAACTATGGAGGTATAATTCTTAATAGAAATATGCTCAAATGCACTTTACCAAAACTCATGTAATTCAAGGAAACTTGGCTACAGACTGTAAAATCTGGATTAGACATTTGATTAATTCCTCTGTGCAAGAAGATTAAGTGTTAAGAGGTACAGTGTACAGCAATCCTATACATTATTCAGAAAGACACTATGAACAGGAGAAAGACAGAACAGCAGTACTTAAAAATGAAAAAAAATTGAGCAATTAATGACAACCCAGATATAACAATTAGATTTGTGTTCTTTTTAAGAACACAAGCTCTTTCAGAAACTACACATGCATATGTCAGCTGAAGATCAAAGCCAAGGACTATGAATTTGGTAAAGCTGCACGATTCTCCAATAAGAGAGAAAACAATTTAAGGTACCAAAAATGATGAAATGAAGGAAAGTTATTTTTAGCAAAAGCTGGGATGTGTACAAAGGTAAAATTAACAATGCAGCAGAGTTTAAAAAAAACGATGAAAAGAATATATGTGAAATAAAATGAGTCAAGAAATAAGGCAAATATGAAAAATGCAGTAACTGATATGAAAAGAGGCTCGCATGAGAATAAGAATAAAATCTGAGTCAAGAAATAATGCAAATATGAGAAATGCAGTAATTGATATGAAAAGAGGATCACATGAGAATAAGAATCCAAAACAGAAACAAGACAACATAGTTTTAATTCATATTTGCAGTAGCTGTGGATGTGAGCAGGACAGAAAGACTTGTCCATCATTTAACCAAGCTTGTAGAATATGAAAATAAATGATGTATCAGCACTAAGGAGGTGAAACGACTTGTGTGTTGAACTTTGGGAAAAATGTTAAGAATTAATGGACAGAATGCAGAACTTAAAGGAGAACCACACCCACAGACTCGTAATCATGGTTTAGTGTTAGCTATATTTTAACACCATTCTGGGAGTATTTACAGGTTTTTAAATATCTGAATACATAATTTCTGAGTCTGACCACATGGGGTCTGGCATACTGAAGTAATTCTGATTGTTTAGTCTGCCTTTAGGTATCCCATAATGCAATGCTTGTCTGTAAAAAGATTACATCACACAGGCCTCTTTCTTCCTAAAGCTCTTCTCACTACATTGATTTTACATGCATACACTGCTGAATTTCGGTCAGTTTTAAGTAACATTGCATGCCATTCAGTGACTACTTAAAACACAAATAGTGCAAATGTCACAGAACAGACTTTCAAAGTGCGCTTTACTGCTGCTTCTTTTTAGAATGGCTAAATTGCAGTCTTCTGTGAAGCCTGAATTTACTACTTTGACAGATAGGGAAGTTAGGTATAAAGGGGGAATGGGAGATGAGTCAAAGTGCTGAGGGTAATTTGATTCATTACCTGCTGTGATTGACAGTTCATAGCGAGACTTAACTCATGTACTGTTTCCTTGTTCTAGCCTTTACTTTCTGTATGGGTAGGGGAAGGACCAGGGAGCTGTGACATCACAGCATGGGTGGATTTTTAGGACAGTGGTGATGTCAGTTTTGGGAGGGAATTGGCCAGGAAATTACCTGTATTCACTGGCCTTGATTACATCAATGAACTGGAGACTGCAGCAAGCTTTTCCAGGTTGGGATAAAAGTTTTTTGAACGTGAAACCACCACATTACAGTAAGGTACTATTCTAGTTGAGAGAAACAGGAGATTTAAAATATTTCAAATGCTGTAATGTTTATTCATAGTAGGGACAGTAAATAGGGAGAGAAGTTGAGCATTTAATAATAGAATTTTCTTGTTGTCCTTTAAGATACAGGCGCAGACAATGATATCCTGCAAGAAAATATTTTTAACACTTGGGTTAGATGGCTCTGAATGCAGGGCCATGTATATATCATTAATCTATTCTGGCCACCAGTTAGCATCACACAGTCAAAAGTGTTCAAGTGTCAGTACAATAATGTGCTGTTCAGACTCCTTTTTAAAACAATAGCACTGTCCACAAGCTCTGAATCAAGTAATTAAAAGAAAGTACTACCTACTAATTACAGTTGAATAAGCAGCCTCAAGAATTTAAAAAAAAAAAGTTTTTTTCCGAATAATAGCTGCAAGCTTGTGTTTCTGACAATGCAGCTACAAGAACAGACCTCCAAGTTGTGTTCATTTGGAATGGTATTAGGAAAATGTATTATTCTAACTCAATTTTGCCATTTCATCAGCAAAAGAGGTGCTCCAAAGAGTTGTTCTGCAATTTAATGGAGGCTTAAAAGGGGTTGTAAATATAATTCTTTTTTTACTAGTGTGACAACAGACTTACAAAGCTGCTGAATAGACAGCGTAATTTTAAGGTACATAAGAGCAAACATAAAAGTCAGAAATACAGGAGTCACATTCTAATGTCAGAAGGTCTAAAGTCTGATCCATTAATCAAAATGAAGCAGATGTGCAAATACCAAGGCTACAGACAAACTGGACATTGGCATAAAGGTTAAAGTATTTACCTTATAGATACAAGGTGCAGGTTTGATACTCATACAGGGTAATTGGCTAGGCTTAAATGGCCCACTAGCACAGTTAGCCTAATATGAATCTATAAATCTACATAAAAGGAACACATGAAAAAAGATTTTTAGGAGAATGATGCAGTTATCTGCAAAGACTGTACCTAGGTAATCTATGATAACTATGCATATAAAAACTGCTAGATAAAAATGTATTCTTGTAATTGAATTATGAATAGGAAATTTTTTTTAAATACTCTAGAAACTAGTTACTAATGCCCCCAAAGTTAAAATGCTATGATGTGAATAAGTTAGTTATGTTACAAGTAGGCGCCCATAAAAATGTAGATAAACTTGCCTGTGGTCCATGAACATATACAGTTGCACAAACAATACATTCAAACAGAAAACAGCAGGACAGTGGTGCAGTGGCCAACATTGTCACCTCACAACAAGAGGTTCTCCAGTTCGATTGTCGGTTGGAATGCCTTTTGCATGTCTGCATGTCCTCCCTGTATTCGTGTGGGTTTCCTCCAGGTACTCCAGTTTCCACCCACATTGCAAAGACATACATCTGGAGCGTTTCTCCCTGGGCCTCTGCTGAAATTTGGCTTTGTTCCACGTCAGACTTTCCCCATTAAACAAATGTTAAATAAATAAATGAACAAACTGTTAGCAATACAATATTGCCATGTTAAAGCCAAAGTATATTCAGGAAGTCTTTGTAAATCTCACAAACTCCAGAGAATGTTACACCACCTACAGAATCAAATCAAACACAGACCTGGGAAAAAACTACACAATACAGATATATTAAGTAGATCATGCTTGTCAGACAAGTGCAATGAGTTGTTAGAAGACCTAGACGTTCTTAGTGTAACACAACAGTTACCAATGACAGAAAGTAATAGAAATTCAGATAAACTAGTGCCAATTTAGAAATTCATCTACAGAAAAATGTTACAGTGAAAGGTTGCCCGAGTAAAAATCATCACTTAGGAATGGAATTCAGATTTATTTTTCATTCATGGAAGAAACAAGATGCATCCAGGTTATGGTGTTCAAAGCTGCCTACATAGTTCCTACATCACCCGAGAAAGCAAATGTTTGAGAGGATACATCAATTACATCTTGGTATAATTAAGTGCAAAGAAAGAGAAAAATGTGAAATATTTTGGCTTGCAGTGTCAACTCACATGGAACATATACAGCAAGCAGTAGAAAGTTGTGTTACCTGCAGTGTTACTGTAATGAAAATCCAAAGGGAGAGATGTTTAACCAGTTCCAGATCATCCACAGAGTCACGTAGGTACAGATTTGTTCAAATTCAACAAATCTTGTGTGTGTCTTGAATGTGTGGACTATTGTGTTGCATTCTCTGAAATAATCAAACAAGTGCAAGCATAACCAGTACATTCAAGTCTACACTGTTGAGACAAGGGAAATTCAGGAATCCAGAAGACTTCTGCTTGAATGGGAATTCAAGAATATATCACCCACTTTATCTTATTTACAAACCAATTCACAAGTGGAAGGATCTAAACCACAAAAGGAGGGGGAGTATCAATATTCGTCAAAGATACCCACACCTCCAGGTTGGTGGCACAGCACGAAGCATCAGAGACTATCCATGTGCAACTAACTGTGGGTAAAACTGCCTTCCAGTTTATAGCCTGCTACAGACCACCCTCCCAAACACAGGAACCCCACTTGGCCTTCCTGAGAATACTGGAAAATATGAAGGTCTCTCCAAACACCATTATATTGGGCGACTTCAACTACCCAAACATAGACTGGGAGCATTACTCTAGCTCCAACACCCTAGCCCAAAGGTTCCTAGAATTTATAAACTCAAATGCTATGGAACAACTTGTTACCACTCCCACAAGAGGGGAAAACATACTGGACCTGATCATCACCAACATCGGGACACTATGCTCCAGACCAGAAGTGTATCCCTCACTGGTAAGATCAGACCATAAACTAATCTCACTGGATATTCACATCCCGACCCCAACCCTGCCCAGAAAACCACAGTGGAAAACTTCTAAAGCAAATTTCACATGCCTCAAAACCGAGGCGAATCCTTCAAAGCCCCGGCCTGTGGAAAATACGCCCAGACGGCAGAATCCTTTATAAACGCATTCTATGAACACCTTCAGGAATGCATGGATCATGCAATCCCAAATAAAACCAAGACCCAATCCTCCAAAGGCAGACGTCCTGTCTGGTGGACCCCAGCCATAAACAAACTATACAATAGAAGGAGGAAGCTACTACATGATAGAGCAAAATCCCAAAAAGGGAAGGCATCTCTGATCAGTATTAGCAAAAAACTATGGGCACTCATAAAATCGCCTAAGGCCAGCTTCGAGAGAAAAATTGCACAGGACACTAAGGATAATCACAAGGCTTTCTTTAGTTATGTTAGGAACCTGGGTGGGAATTCGCAGATATGCTCAGAATTAGTCCAAAATGACAAAAAATAGACCAAGCCCACAGACATTGCCAACATCCTAGCTGACAGGTTCAGTGCAAACTTCTCCCCCTCTCCCCACCAAAAGGGCAAATATCTATCCCAACAGAGTGCTGCCCCTGACATCTCAGATGCTCAGGTAAGAGCCGCTCTCTCCAAAGCAAAAACACAGCATCAATGGGACCAGATGGTGTCCGGGCTGCGCCCTACATGAACTCCAAGAAGAGCTAAACCCAAACATAAAACTACTGTTCAATCTTAGCCTTACTACAGGATATGTACCCAAAGAGTGGCGTACAGCAACAGTGGTCCCTCTCCACAAAGGTGGTGCCTCAACGGATCCTGGAAACTATCGCCCCATAAGCCTGACTAGCTTGGTCTGCAAAGCTATGGAAAGGATCATCATGGACCTCATAAATAAAGATATTGGGGACCTACAGACACTGGATCATACCCAGTTTGGCTTCGTTAAGGGCAGATCCTGCCTCTTAAACCTGGTCAACTTCTTTGAAACAGTCACCAAGGCCATTGACGAGGGGAAGGTGGTCCACACAGCCTACCTGGACCTCACAAAAGCCTTCGATACAATACCCCACTCGGGCATTATAGATAAGCTCACCAGCTTAAATATAAACCCCTATGTCACTAGATGGGTTACAAACTGGCTCAAGGACAGAACCCACATGGTTAGAATTGCTGGAGCCATGTCAGACTCCAAACCAGTTACAAGTGGCATCCCACAAGGCTCAGTCCTGGGACCTCTCTTGTTCAGTATATATTTCTCGGTACAGGCCAACACGGAAGGACTGTGGCTGACCAAGTTCGCAGATGACTGCAAACTGGGCCATAATCAACTCTCCAGCCGACACAAGCATCCTCCAAAAGGGCCTCATAGAAACAGACAACTGGTGCCAGAGCCATGGCCTCAAGCTAAATGCCAAAAGTGTATAGTCATCCCTTTGGCAAAAACAAGTGCCCACAAATTACCACATAGGTGGTAATCCATTAAGTACAGAAGAAGTCATTAGGGACCTGGGGACCCAAGTTGATAGCAATCTCTCATTTGACAACCACGTGGCCAAAGTGGTTAGAAAAACATTTTATATAGCCCACGTAATCATGAAGGGATTCACATCTAGATCAGGGGAGGTCATCGTATTCTTTACTCATCCCTCATCAGGCCCATAATCGAGTACAATGCCCCTTTGGGATTTACCTTACCAGACACCTGCAGCAACTGGAAAGACCCCAAAAGTACCTCACCAAGAGGATCAAAGGGCTCAAACAGATGCCATATGCTGCCCGGTTAAAGAAACTCCAGCTCTACTCAGTGGCATACCGCCTGCTCAGAGGCGATCTGTGCCTGATGTATAAAGCCATGTCCAACCCGAATTAATGGACATGCTGCACCTCAGAAAATCCAAATCCCATCGAAGCTACCGAGAGACTTGAACCTCAGCACTGAAATAAATAGGACATGCTGGAGGACAGATTCATAACCCAGAGGCTCCCTTCACTCTGGAATAAAATCCCAGTCCAGGTTAGGCAGAGTCCCACATTGACTCTCTTCAAGAGGAATCTTGATGAGTGGATGGGAGATCGTAGGTTTACCCCGGCTATCACTTCTGTGTCACTGTTAGACAGAGGCACAGTATACTAACCTCAAAAAACGGCATAGCAAAATTAATTTAAAATGGGTGGCGAAAGCCAAACACACTCTGGCTAGGCTTATAAATGCCCTAGGGCAGATAGCCTAGTATGAACCTATGAACAGTCACTAGAATACTCTATATAGACACTACAATAATTGCTATTCTGCAGGTCTCAAATAAAAATTTGCAAGAATGCTCATATTTGCAAGCAAAGTATATTAACCTGTAACAAAAAAGATTAAAACCTTTTATAGCACTAACGTGTGCTTTTTAAATTACTGCATGGAATCTGCTGCAGTTCTCATAAAAGGTATCTAATACAGTTTTCTAGTCCTCTCTGCAATTTCAATTTTCTTACTTCTTCCTACTATGGTGTTTTAGTCCACTACCAATGCAAGTAAACATCTGGAATTGGCAAGACATTTGTTCATCCAGTTAGTTTATGTAATGCAGATTACCTCCGTTTAACACCCATTTTCTGAAATGCAATACGTCTTTCCACTAAACAAAAATACTGCAGTTAATCTTCCCTGACCTCCCACAAAACAACCATTTTAGGAGAGATTTCACAAAGCTAAAATCAGGGACAGAAGACAGTTCAGAACATCCAGCTTAACTAGCATGTTGCTGAGAAGTTGGAGGAATTTAAAGTATCAGCAGAGTCTACAAAAGTACAGTTTTGTACCTACCATAAATGTAGATGTTCGAGGATCTCCATTGCTGCAGTCCTGACAAATGGGTACTCTGCTGCCCACCATCGGCCTGAATACCAAAGGGCTAGATCTGGCGTCGGTCATGGGCGCCCGAGACTGACGTAGTGTCAGTACAAATGCGCATGACCGACGCCATAACCTCAGTCTTTCTTGCCTCAGACGTCAGAATGCAAAAAACACCACCCAAAACCCCAATCTAAAAAGAAAAAGGGAAGGAGGGAGGGAAAATTGGACTGCAGCAATGGAGATCCTCGAACATCTACATTTATGGTAGGTACAAAACTGTACTATGTCCTTCGCCTCCCATTGCTGCAGTCCTGACAAATGGGTAGAATCCCAGAGCAACGGAAAAAAAGGGAGGTTGGTCAACTAAATAGCCTGAGGAGCTGCAGACATGCCCTGTAAGACTGCAGTGGCAAACCCAGCCCTAGACCTAGAATAAAGAGGCAAATGATAATGCTTTGTAAAGGTATGTACAGAACTCCATGTAGCTGCCTCTAGAATGTCTTTAGTAGCTACCCCTCTTAAAAAAGCAGTAGATGTGGCCGTAGCCCTAGTAGAATGAGGCCTGATCCCAACTGGAACCTCCTTTCCATGATGAGAGTAACAAAAAGCAATACAATGGCCAATCCACTTGGAAATAGTTTGTTTCGAGACAGCTTTTCCACGTGAAGTCACAGCAAACGAAACAAATAATTGTTGAGAACTTCTGAACTCTTTGGTTCTGAACAAATAATATCTTAACTGCCTATGTACATCCAAAGAATGCAAAACTTTTTCCCCTTCATTTTGGGGTTAGCATAAAAAGTAGGCAAATGTATAGATTGGTTCAATGCCACATTAGAAATCACTTTAGGCAGAAAAGTAGGATTAGTACGCAAGGAAACTCTGTCCTGGTGAAAAATCAGAAAAGGTTCCACTGCCATGAGAGCCTGTAATTCAGATACCCTTCTAGCAGAAGTAACAGCCAATAAAAAAGCAGTCTTCCAAGACAACAACTTCAAGTCAGCCGTAGCTGCAGGTTCAAAAGGAGGCAGAGTCAGTTTTTCCAAAACAAAATTAAGATCCCAGGTAGGAGTAGGAGCCCTCCGTGGGGGTCTTATATTCTTTGCCCCTCTAAGAAACTGTTTAAGCAATGGATGTGAAAATAAAGGAGGGTCACCATCATAGTGAGCAGAAATAGCTGCAGCATGCACTTTTACAGAAGAGAAGGACAAACCCTTGTCCAATAACATAGTCAAATATTGCAATGTACAACTCAAATCAGGCAATGTGACATCAAAGCCTTTAGCTGAACTCCAAAGAAAAAATCTCTTCCATTTATCAGCATAAACTTTTCAAGTACTAGGACCCTGGCTTCCAAAAGAACATCCAAAACTTGTTGAGGGAGCTGAAGGCCCTCATTCTCTAAAACTGAATG
The DNA here is from genome assembly GCF_019279795.1 of Protopterus annectens. Taxonomy (NCBI): domain Eukaryota; kingdom Metazoa; phylum Chordata; order Ceratodontiformes; family Protopteridae; genus Protopterus; species Protopterus annectens. The sequence goes on along the minus strand of NC_056732.1, from coordinate 1,356,298,394 downwards.
CGCCAGGCTGTCAGGTGTAGGGATTGCACCCTGACATTGAGAAAATGACTGTTTTCTTGAGACAATAAGTGAGGAATCCGTGGTAATGGCCAAGGGGCCCCCTGAATTAAGCTCCTCAACAGAGGGTACCAATGCTGACGAGGCCAATCCGGTGCTATAAGGATCATGCAAGGTTTGTCCCTCCTGACTTTCAACAGGACTTTTGGAAGAAGAGGCAGAGGAGGAAAAGGCATACACGTGAAGGTTGCTCCAACTGAAGGATAGTGCATCTATTTTCCAGGCTTTCGGATGAAACAGCCTTGTGCAAAACAGAGGTAGTTGGAAATTCAGAGGAGAAGCGAACAGATCTATGTCTGGAGTTCCCCAAGCCATGGTCAACTGATCTAAACACCTGAGGATCCAACTTCCATTCGTGAGGATCCACCATTTGCCTGCTCAGAACATCCGCTAACTAATTCTGTGCCCTGGCAGAAACTGTGCTCAAGAGTGATGTGCAGATTCAAAGCAGTTTCCCATAACAGCATTGCTTGTCTGCAAAGAGGGTAAGAATGAGTTCCCCCCTGCTTGTTGATGTACCACATGACAGTTGTGTTGTCCGTTGAATCAACACCAGTCCTGGTCGAAGTAGATCCTTGAATGCTTTTAATGCAAATTGAACTGCCAGCATCTCCTTCATATTGATATGCAAGTGAAGCAACTCCGGGGGCCAAAGGTCTTGAATCCATTTTCCTTTGAAATGAGCACCCCAGGCTGACTCCGAGGCGTCTGTCGTTAATATCTGACTTGCCTCTGGTTGGGTCACAGAGAGTCCCTTGTTTAGGTGACATTCCTGAGCCCACCACACAAATTCTTTCTGAATGCAAGGTAGAATCCGAATGACAGTGTCCAAATCGTGGCTGTGTTGAGTCCAAATGCTTTTGAGATACCATAGTAACTTCCTCATATGCAGTTTGGCATTGGAAAGTACTAGAATGCAAGATGCCATGAACCCCAAGGCTTGAAGGACTGTCCTTGCAGTCAGCCTGGACATTACTGATAGCTGTAGGAAGTATTGGTGAAGATTTCTTTGTTTGTCCGGGGTAAGAAATGCCATCTGAGTCGCTGTATTCAGTCTCACACCCATAAAACACATCTCCTGTGAGGGTACTAGACTGGACTTTATTTCGTTCACAGAATACCCTAGGCATCTGAAAACTGTCATCACATACTGCAGATGTCGAAGTAGTTCGTGCTTGCCTTGAGCCAGTATCAAACAATCGTCCAGATAAGGATAAATCTGAATTCCTTTTAGTCTGAGAAAAGCTATTACTGGAGCCAGGACTTTTGTGAATACCCTGGGCGCAGTAGATAAGCCAAAGGGCAATGCAGAGAACTGATAATGCAAATTCCCAGTCCGAAACCTCAGGAATTTCCTGCAACTGGGCCTGATAGGAATGTGAAGATAGGCCTCCTTGAGATCCAAAGTCACCATCCAGTGATCTTTGCCCAGGATAGGCAACAGCTGTTGCAGTGTTAACATCTTGAATTTCGGAATTTCCAGAAAGGTGTTTAGAATGGATAAATCCAGAATGGGCCTCCCAAGTATTTCCCTTCTTTGGCACTAAGAAAAGACGGGAATAAAACCCTGTGCCCCTTTCCGCAGAAGGAACTTCCTGTATTGCCCCCAACTGGAGCAGAGAAGAAATCTGTGCCTGTGCTTCCAGTCTTTGCTGATGAGGCACATCCGGCATACCTTTGAAAGGCGGGAATGTGTGAAAATAAAATTTGTAGCCTCGAGTTATAATGTCCAACACCCATTTGTCTTGGGTAACCAAATGCCAATTCTTTTTGAAAAGTCCCAGTTTTCCGCCTAGAGGAGCTGCCAGCAAAGCAGAGTCCGGCAGCTGAAGACACAGGTCATTGGGTCTGCTTCCGAAAGGACTGACCCCTGCCCTCCCCAGCAGAAGGGGTAGAAGAACTCAAAGACCTAGAAGTAACAGGGCCCTGAAAGGAAGCCCTACCTCTACCACTCGACCTGCCCCTAGAATGAAAATCCGAAGAGGGAAAAGACCATCCCTTAGCAGGCCAATTCCTACTGAACTTAGGGGGCTGAACCTGTAAAAAGTCCTTAACTGTCTGCATAGACTTAGCTTTTTCCTCCATTTTTTTTAAAACTGATTCCACTGGAGGGCCAAAAAGAACATCAGATTGCAAAGGAGCATCCATAATTCGAGCTTTAACATGCTCTGACAAGGACTGATCTTTAAGCCAGGCATGTCTGCGAACAACAGAACTAGTAGCAGCCACCCTGGAAGAAGCTTGTAAAGCATCAAAACCACAATGCAAAGAATGCTCACCAACCTGGTCTGAAGCATGCACTAAATCCTGAAGCTCCTTACAGTCAATACCTTCAGCTAAAGCATCTACTTTACATTTCAATTGACTTAGCAAATAATTCTGATACCTGAGCATATGAAACTGACAATTTAAAGCCCTCATAGCCAAAGTAGAAGAGGTATACAGTTTTTTACCCCACCTATCCAGGGCCCTAGCATCCTTGTCCAGAGGAACTGGATTCTTAACCACAGAAGCCTTAACACCTTTGGGGCCTTGAGAAATAGTTTCTGGATCAGCCCTAGGGCTCTTATACAAGTACTTGTGAGCTTCCGGAACCCTGTAGTATCTATCTGGTTTAACTGGGGCAGGAGGCAGAGAATCTGGGTTAAGGGCAGCCTCAGAAAATACATCCTGAACAACATCCAGTACAGGGGGAATAGCCAAGGGCCTGTGCTGAGGCAAAAACAAGAATTCTCTTAGCCTTTACGAATCAGAATAATCCTGGCCTTCCCATTTGAAATGTTCCCTCATGGAATGCAAAGTTTCAGAGAAAGAAAAATCTTCTGGAGGGGACGCAGAGGGAGAAGCATCCTCAGCCTCCGAATCATTATAGGGAGGGAAATCCTGAAGTTCTTCCACAGAGGAATCTGACTCATTGGAAGACTGAACCAAACCCTCCAACTCTGTCTCTACCCTGGGCCTCTTCACAGGGGGAGGCATGGAACCCCTAATTAAAGTAATCAAATCTTCAGCCATCTTTAACATGTGCTTCCTAGGAGCTGGACCCTGGGGAAAAGCACCCGCAGGGGCAGACAGACTTAGAATGGCCTTTGCCTTGAAAAGGAGGAGGCTTAACCACCCTATGAGGGGAGGGAGCCACTGACAACAGAGAAGCACCCTCAGCCTGGCCTAACACAGGAGAAGCCACTTCCTGTAGTAACAAAGGCTCCCCTTGACACTCTGGTAAACTGTCAGAAAGAACCACTGAAGCAGCCAGTAGTTCTACAGGACCGACGTCCGGAGTGGACGCCTCATCCTGTTTGGACCGCAAAGACTTTTCTTTGCGCTTCTTAGAAGAACCAGTCGTCGGAGAATCCGACGGCATGATGTAATTACAACGTTTACCAAACACCAGCCTAGCACAGTCCAACTGACGTTTAATAGTACGCTTATTAAAAGTAGCACAAAAGCGACACCCAACAACGTCGTGCTCAGGCCCTAAACAAGGAATGCAGAGTGAATGGTAATCCCTATGAGGAATCTGTTTCCCACAAGAAATACAGTTATTAACTTTTTCTGACATCCGTCAATACTGAGGCAAGAAAAAGACAAAAATGTCCCCAACGGGGTACTTAGCCCAACTTGGTCTCCGGTCTGAAACTCGAAAACCGACAATTCCAGAACGCCGAACGGCACTTGCAAATTCTGCTTCTGCTTAGGACCATGCGGCAAGAAAGACTGAGGTTATGGCGTCGGTCATGCGCATTTGTACTGACACTACGTCAGTCTCGGGCGCCCATGATCGACGCCAGATCTAGCCCTTTGGTATTCGGGCCGATGGTGGGCAGCGGAGTACCCATTTGTCAGGACTGCAGCAATGGGAGACGACGAACATCCATACTATGGCTAGGGTTGCCACCTTTTCAAATGGCCAAAGTGGGACATTTTCGGTACAAACATCACGACACATACCCACGGTCAGTACAAAGGATAGAACTTAACTTTTTTGCCTAAATAAATGCTTATTCTTGTAGCATTTAGTTGCTTATTCTATTTCTTATAACATTTAGGTATTTTAGATACAGAATAACTGTTTTATGCAACTATTACATAAAATATAGGAAATAATTTTGTCCTAAAATCTCAGGATATTTGCCATTTTTAAGATTTTTTTGTCAGGACACAACTGCCCAAAGAGGGACTGTCCCTCGCAAAGTGGGACAGGTGGTAACCCTAACTACGGCAATTTTCATTTTTTTGTGTGTGTGAACAGCAGTGTATTACGCTTTAAAACACATCACTCATCTTAGAGTCCCTTACATATTGTTTTTGACTAAGCGTCTTACTGTTGTCACAACTTCTGGTTTATTGCCAACAGCTACTAGTTTCACTCACACACATCTTGGTATAATTAAGTGCAAAGAAAGAGAAAAATGTGAAATATTTTGGCTTGCAGTGTCAACTCACATGGAACATATACAGCAAGCAGTAGAAAGTTGTGCTACCTGCAGTGTCTACTGTAATGAAAATCCAAAGGGAGAGATGTTTAACCAGTTCCAGATCATCTACAGAGTCAAGTAGGTGCAGATTTGTTCAAATTCAACAAATCGTGTGTGTGTCTTGAATGTGTGGACTATCGTGTTGCATTCTCTGAAATAATCAAACAAGTGCAAGCGTAACCAGTACATTCAAGTCTACACTGTTGAGACCAGGGGAAATTCAGGCATCCAGAAGACTTCTGCTTGAATGGGAATTCAAGAATATATCACCCACTTTATCTTATTTACAAACCAATTCACAAGTGGAAGGATCTAAACAGTCACTAGAATACTCTATATAGACACTACAATAATTGCTATTCTGTAGGTCTCAAATAAAAATTTGCAAGAATGCTCATATTTGCAAGCAAAGTATATTAACCTGTAACAAAAAAGATTAAAACCTTTTACAACACTAACGTGTGCTATTTAAATTACTGCATGGAATCTGCTGCAGTTCTCATAAAAGGTATCTAATACAGTTTTCTAGTCCTCTCTGCAATTTCAATTTTCTTACTTCTTCCTACTATGGTGTTTTAGTCCACTACCAATGCAAGTAAACATCTGGAATTGGCAAGACATTTGTTTTTAAGTCATCCAGTTAGCTTATGTAATGCAGATTACCTCCGTTTAACACCCATTTTCTGAAATGCAATACGTCTTTCCAGTAAACAAAAATACTGCATGTAATCTTCCCTGACCTCCCACAAAACAACCATTTTAGGAGAGATTTCGCAAAGCTAAAATCAGGGACAGAAGACAGTTCAGAACATCCAGCTTAACTAGCATGTTGCTGAGAAGTTGGAGGAATTTAAAGTTATCAGCAAAGTCTACAAACCATACTATGGCAATTTTCATTTGTGTGTGTGTGTGAACAGCAGTGTATTACGCTTTAAAACACATCACTCATCTTAGAGTCCCTTACATATTGTTTTTGACTAAGCGTCTTGCTGTTGTCACAACTTCTGGTTTATTGCCAACAGCTACTAGTTTCACTCACACACACACACTTTTGCATCACATTCTTATGTAGATGTCCTTCTCTTGTTCCAGTCTCAAAAGTTCCACCGTTTGCCAACTTGTCGCCAAATGAACAGCTCAGGATTAGTTCATTCAGAAAATCCCGAGGTTATAGCTAGGGTTCGGCGAAAAGTAATAACTAGCTACGCGAAAAAACAGTTAAACATGACAGCAAACTAGAGCAGACCTTAGTCTGGTGAGTGCGGGCAGACCTAATCACAACTAGACAGAATTACATTTTAATACTACAGCAATTTAATGCTCAACATAAGACACAGATATTCTATTTTAAACTGACAAAATAATGCCTACTATGTCAGTACCAGCTGTAGTCAGAATGATCGACAAAAGTTTGCGCAGGTGACATCATCCAATAGCGCCAACAGCATCAGCGTCAACAGGAAGAGAAGACGAGTAAAGGTGAGCCGGGAAACAGTAAGTTTTAGAGCAATCATTTTTTGTTCGTAAAGTAATCATTAATGAAAGTGATATGTTTAGAGGAAACCGCCGTTGTTATTAAAACGGCACATTTGTTGGTTAATGTTTAAGTTATTAGTGCTGTCAATAGTTGATTCTGGCAAAGTTGTAATTTGAGTGGTAGCATCGGTGTAAATAGCTTTACTGAAAAGTGTTGACAGTACCGGTTAACTGGCGGAGATGTGGTGAGGCTTGAATTAAACTGGGCGGCGAGCATCTTACCGCATTCATCATTTTTATGTATCTAACGTAAATAGGATTTATTAATATGAGCTTTAGTGCAACAGCAATACATAAAGTTGAAAAATGTTTTGTGTGCGTACACTTATTGACACTGATTTCTTATATATTGTTGTTGAAGATGTGTACAGCTGGATGGCATTCATTCTGTTAGGATGTTGATTGGCTGTTTCAGTGGAAACTATTAGAGTGAAAGTGGAGGGGAACCAGCCAGGGATAACATGTTACGCAGAAGCGATCAAATATACCACTTTGAAAGAGTTAAACAGGATCTCTGCAGTGGAATTCTGGATCGTGTTACAAACATCATTAATGCTTAACGGTCTGCACAAATCATAACATTATTGGTTTATTATGCATTTACTGTTTTAGTTTAATTAGATAATAATAACTTATGTTTTCGTGAGCAGTGTTTTCTTAATTCTAATCATAAAGGTTCTTGTGATTTCCGAAATACTGTTTGTAAAGGGGGTTGGTGCCTCTTTTACCGAGCTAACAACTGAATGAAGGTGGTTAAGAGAAATACAAATTTATCAGTAGTCGACATTATTGAAAATACTTCTTGTAGATATTGTTGATTAGGAATATTTTTACATTAGAATGCTGTGGGTAAATACACATGAATTTTGTTCCTGGTGATCAGTACTTGTCTACCAGTGTTCTTTATCACAGTTGAGGTTGGTTTGTGGTTTCCATGACTGACAGCCTGTCATTATGTGAACGAGTTGTTCTAAAGAAGGCTACTCTTGAGACGAAGAGACCCTGAAATTGATCACATTAGGTGCAGTGGCTTTATATGCATGTTGGAAAGTCCCCTCCCCCCAAACACACACACAGGAGTGTGTATGTGTTTTTCATCATTTGGTAGTTATCCACTGTAGGTGGTGCAGTTACTGGTTGTTGGAGATGCCTTTGATAATGCTGAGTTCATGGATGAGAGATTGTCCAAATTAATCATCTTCACAATGTAATGCAGCATTCCCAACAATTTTACATTCATCTAGTGAGTAGTGAAATATGAACACACAAAGTACACTGCTTGCCAACACAAGTTGAGAAACCAGAATAAACTGTTTGTTTGATTTCTTTGTACAAGGAGTTATGCTTCCCAGTCAGTCCCCTTCACTGTATTAGTCACTTGATATTTGAAGACAAGTACCTGTAAGAGTGAAAGGGAAGGTCTACAAGAGGGTAGTGAGATCAGCTATATTATATGGGTCGGAGACGGTGGCATTGACAAAAAGGCAGGAGTTTGAGCTGGCTGTGGCAGAATTAAAGATGTTAAGATTTGCACTGGGTGTGACGAGGGTGGACAGGATTAGGAATAAGTATATTAGAGGGTCAGCCCAGGTTGGAAGGTTTGGAGACAAAGCCAGAAAGGCACGATTATGTTGGTTTGGACATGTGCTGAGGAGGAATGCTGAGTATATTGGAAAAAGATGCTAAGGATGAAGCTACCAGGTAACGGGAAAAGAGGAAGGGAAAAGAGGAAGGCCTAAGATAAGGTTTATGGATGTGGTGAGAGAGGACATGCAGGTGGTTGGTGTGACAGAGCAAGATGCAGAGGACAGGAAGAAATGGAAACGGGTGATCTGCTGTGGCGACCCCTAACGGGAACAGCTGAAAGATGATGATGATGATGATATTTGAAGGCATATGTCTCAGATGGTGGGGGAACAGCATATTACAGAATTTATTACATATGTTCAATATACTTCACTTTTACATGCACAGTGAGACAGTAAAGATATTGTCTGCTTATTTATTTAATTATTCATTAATTACTGTATTTCTTTATTTGAAAATAGTGCAGACTGCAGAATACCAGTAAGTTATGCTGATTGGTTATAAGTTGTAGCGAGGAAAATGTTGTGATGTCTGTAATCTAAACATTATAAAAGGCCTTTTTTTTGTTTTTTTGCCTCAAAATTATTGTACATGCTTTCTCATATTTTTTAATAAAATGTTGTGGATTACAGTTCCTAAATATTGTCAGATGTTGCATTTATACACTTAGTCTTCAGAAATGCTGTTTAATGCAAATTAACTTATTGCATTTATTAAGTATGTTGCTACTTTTGATCCTTTGTTTGGGATTACATTCGTATTAACAACTGATTTATGTAGGGATGATGTTGGTAGCAGTAGATTTTGAAAGCCTTTAAATGTTCACTGTGTTATTTCTTTTGCATTACATTTATTTGTTAGGTAAACTTGATAGGCACAAGCGCTTCTTTTCAGGAGTGATCTTGGAACACTATCTCTGATTCAATAACTTGCCAGTAGACAAACAGAAGCTGAAAGAATTAAGCTAAATATTATAGGGTGAAACCATTTTTACCATCTCCTAGCCTCAATCCTTTACACTGTAGTGCCATATGATGGCTATTGGGGCAGGAAGGTGGGATATCTACTGTTCTGAATGGCATATTTGAATGGGTTATTAACACCAGAGCATAAACTTTGATGGGAGATAAGAAACTATGTGGGCTAAGCGGTCCTTATCTTTTACTGTATTTATTAGGTTGCAAATTTTAACTACCAGCTTCGTTTCCCCCTGGCCTTCAGAAGAATTGCTTTATAGTTAACATATGCATTCTTGAAAAAAATGATTTATTTATTTAATTCATTTAATAGCCAGTTAGGTGGGTGGCTGGTCCAATGACCCCTTTGAACTACAACCTAGGCAATAAGGCAAACTGTCATACCAGTGTAAAAGATATGATGATGTAAGTACTGTAACATAGAATGTTAAGTATCAAATTGCAAAACTCAATGCAAATTACATGTTGAAAGTAAGTAAAGTAAAACTCTAAAATGAAAAATTGTACAGTAAAGCTAGTTCTATAAAGCAGTGTAGCCATTAAGCACCTAAAGTGAATGAGCAACACATAATAAAACAACAGATGTACAGTTGCAGAGTGGAGAAGTAAATAATGGAGGATAAAAGCAGATATGTACAGATTAATAGTTCTTCTTCTTCTTTCAGCTTTTCCCGGTTAGGGGTCGCCACAGTGGATCATCTGTCCGCTCATGATTGGCAGTGGAGTTTTACAGTGTCGAGTTGCCAGCCCGGCGCCCAACCTTCCACAGAAGGCGTACACGCTCACACCTAGGGCCAATTTAGAGTGTCCAATCCACCTACTGCATGTCTTTGGGATGTGGGAGGAAACCAGAGCACCCGGAGGAAACTCACGCGACCACAGGGAGGACATGTAGACTCCGCACAGAAGGCACCCCAGCCGAGAATCGAACTGGAGAACCTCTTGCTGTGAGGTGGCAATGCTAACCGCTGCACCACCGTGGCCGCCCATGGAGTAAAATACGCACAGGGATAAATTGGTATAGTGGAATAGTAACAAATGCCTGATAAAGGAAATATTTGTTAGTTGTAGTAGCCTGAGGAAGAGTGTTCCAAAGAGTAAATGCAACTTTTTCTTAGGCTTTTTCAGTGATATGTAGCATTAAATGATGTCTATTTTGTGAAATGGTGCTTTGTGTACAGATCTAAAAGGGTAGGTGTGAGACATGACAGACAGATAATCAGCTAATGGATTGTATAAGCTGGAATGTAAAGGTTTGAAAATATTGGCAACAGTAATGTGGCTTTCAGGATGATGGAGAGAGTGTAGGGTGATTTGAGCAGAATGCAGTGTTGAGAATTAATCATCTGAGAGGTAGGTGAGTCTACACATTTTATGCTGAGGTAATTTTACCTCTGGCAACAAGAGGGAGAGCAGATTCCAAATTGGGGATAAGAACCTTTTTAGTGATAGAGTAACTGGCCTCAGGTGTATAACTGGCCTCGGGTGTAAAATGACTGTCTCTAGGTTACACAAAAGTCTAAGATGAGCTGATACTTTAGTGGTGGAGAGATGTTTATGAAGCTAGCATGATAGACTGGGATCCAAGGGCAGGAGGTGGTGTTATCTTGGGCATTACAAATCTGTAAGGGATAAATAGATGTGGACTTTTGATTAAGTACTAATTATAATTGAGTTTCTTTTGGGTGAGTTGACAAACATTTCATTTTTTAAACCAGTTATAAAGGTCACTAAATTCAGTTTGCAGAGATTTTGAATTATAGTTTTGAGAAGTAAGAGGTCACTAGTGTAAAAAAAAAATCTTTTTTGAGTCTAAGGAGATAATTTGGTAGAATGTTAATGTTCCTGACCATATTATCCTTTTTGGAAAAACTCATCCAGTCATTTATTGCCCTTTCTGTGAATTAATATTTGTGTACTTCCTCTAAGCTCACCTCCTTATATGCATGCTCTTATTATCTTGTGGTTTGCCTTTTTTTTTGTATTTTTTTCTTTTTGTATTTCCTTTTGTTTGAAAGGAGGTATCCACTTGGATTCTGTAGCTTCCTTTAATGTACGTTTCTTATTTGTTCCCTTTGTGTTATTTCCTCAACTACATGTATTACGTTCTGTTGATTGCCTTTAAAGACCATGCACCGTTTTCTTACCCTTCCCTTTTTGTGTAAAACAGAGTTTTTTTTTTTTTTTTTTTTTTTTTTAAATTTCAACTGGTGATGCCTCATTCTTTATATCCAGTTATTCCACCAGCCCTCTTTGTTGCAAGCGCTCTCGCTTTCTCTGCTTGCTTATGTTTAAAACATGCAGTTTGAATGACGATTGTAAAGTTCTGTTTTGTTGTTTTGCTGCTACCTTGCTCAAGTATGTACTAATTTTCCAGCATTGTGTGTTATTTTGCATCGTATTTAAGTTGATAGTGTTATAGACTTTCTCCATTCTTGTCAAACTTCTCTTCTTCCTTTCTGATTCTCTTCCTTATATGTCATTCCTCTTGAATTATTTTGTCTTCCATATCCTATGCAAAGCCCTTTTATAAAGATGTTGAACAGAACTTAGCTTAATTGACTCCATCTGTGGTTACCATTTTTTTAAATTAGGTGAAAACCTTGACTGTAGCACCATGTACTGTAATATAGCCAGAAGTTTACCAGCCCCATTCTGAATATATATTTTTTCACCAAACTGACACACGGTCCCATTTCAGATGTCTTGCTAAAGTTTCAAGCAGTCCATGTTCTGTACTCCTTTCTGGGATAATTCCATTGCTACCTGGCAAAAGACTGTTAAAGTTGCTTTGCGCAACTTTCCTTTTGTGAATCAATGCTGCCTTGTGTCACGTATCTTTTGAACTTCTGTTATTTAGCACTGATTTTAAATGTAATTTTACAGCTGTTGTTTCCAGCATTATCTTGCTTCCACTCTTGCGAGGGTGAATCACATCTGCACACCTTTGGCCTTCAGGAACCTCACCCTCCTGCCATGAGTCACAAAAAATGTTTATCACCAGTTTTGCCAGTTCTCCAAGAACTGTAGGCTTAATACCACTGGGCCTGATTGCATCATGCACATTTTTTTTCCTGATTCCTTTGATTTATTCTATTGTTTCAACATAGTTGATGCTGGTAATTCTCCCATCTCTTCATGCATACTGAGCAGATGTTTCAGTCTTGCTTTTTTAATTCAGTTTGTTCTTACAAGTATTCATCTTTTAGTTTGTGTCTATTTGTTTTTCTGTACTACTTTGTATTTTTAAAGGTTTTATACCCTAGCATGATGTAGCAGAATGCTTTTTCTCATCTGATGCCTTTGCTTTTTGACTGCCAAATCTATTTCTATGCATATTTTAATGTCTTCCTTCCTCTTTATTTCCTTCTACTTCCTCAGTACTGTCTCTATCTCCTTCTAGTTCTTAAGTAGTAATGTATTAAGGGGTTTGGTGTATTCCTATTGCTTTTTCAACATGTTCCTTGGGATTCATTACTGCCTGTACTAAGTGTACACCTTTCTGAGTGAACAGACAACACAAACATAACTCACACCATCTTCTTCCTAATTTTAGTTTTCCTACTGATTTATCTTGCAGCCTTAAATATAGAGGGAAATTCATAAAAGTTACCACAAAATGTAGACTACGTGTACACTTAATGATATCTGTTTGAATGACTAGAAAGCACAAAAAATGGGGTAGGGATGTTCAAGAATACAGATTTTGTCAATTTAGTGTAGGCATTAATGAATCTGGCCTGTTGTCTTGTCTTGTGTTTTAGAGCTTTTGGAGTTCGAATCCTTTAGTTTTGATTTACTCAAGTTTGTATTTAAGCTGCTGGTAAAACTCACTGTTGAATGAATAACTAGCTACTTTCAAGTCTGAGACCCCTTTTCCATTTAAGAATGCCAAGTGTAAGATTACCCTTTCTCATGAGCTGGAAACAGTACTGGCTGTGGCTGTGGCTTTCTATGTCAGCAATGGTCCTACTGTTACATACGGCAGTACTCGTGTTTCAGTTTGCTTGCAGCATGCAAAAGTCACTTTTTTTGTAAAGCTTCCACTTTCATTCTGAAACTACTGTATGTATATGTGTGTTTTACATATGATTTATAGTGATCTTTAGTATGGCGTGTGTGTGTGTGTATATACATGCACATACATACGTATCCATGCAAGGATATGCTTGTGTGTGTGTATACCATATACACACATATATATATATATATATATATATATATATATATATATATATATTTATATATTTATATATATATATATATATATAAAAAATGTGTGTACTGTTGTCCTATACCCGATCGAATGGTAGAATACCTCCGCCCAGGATATTAAGGTCAAAACGTAGAATGGACAAATAGCGATACATTCTATGCAAGTTCCAGGGATTACCCAGAGTAGACTAAACCAATGGCAAGTGTTTTCTTCAGGGGACAAGTCCCTTTGCATCCCTCACACCCCCTGTTAATATACAAGGTTTGAAGTTGCACTACAGTGCTGACAATATCTGTTTTAGACCTTTTTTGTTTGTTTTATTTATTTACTTATTTTTTTTTTTCTTAGACCATTTTTATTAACTATTTTCATGTTGACCTTAAGCAGTGTAGACTAATATCACTTGTCTATTTCACTTGGTCAATGAAAAACATTTTTGAAACCCACATAGTTGAGCCAATGATTGATAGTGCAGTTTGTCAACTGTTTTGACAGATCGTGGGACAGTGGGGATTGGGGACTGTACCCTTTATTTCACTGTAGTACGATCTTGGAGTTGGTAAATATAACTAGTGTGGAGGTGTGGGGCATGTAGGGGACTTACTTCCCTGCAAAAACGTTTTTGTGTTGTTTGCGGGTGCTGTTTTGATTGTTTCCATTGATCAGTGAACTGCATTGCTAATCATGTGGTCTCAACCACGTGGATTTTAGTTTTATAGGTGTTTACTAGGCTAAAGACTACAAAGACCATTTTAAGCTTAGCCATGCATTCAAAATCACTGACAAGTTCTGATACCCTTGATAAGTGTAAGCATGGGCCTAGGCGATGAACAATTTACCAGTTACCTGTGTCCATTAGAGACATAGGTGCCAAACCAGGGATGAATTTCTGGTTTCCCATCCAATTGTCCAAGTTGCGCTTGAATTGGGTTAGGGAGGAACTCTGCTTCACATGGATGGGGAACCTGTTCCATAGACAGGGTAGTCTCTAGAAAGCATACCTCTCTCTCCAGCAGGTCCTATTTATACCACAAGCAATGTTTAAGTCTGTAGAATGGGTAATTATGGTGCTGTTTGTTTGTGAATATGCATGAGGTATATCAGAGTGGGGTCTGATAATGCCTTGAATGCCAGGCATAGAGATCCCCTCAAAAGCCTGTAGGAGACAGAATACAGGGATAGGGCCTTGAGGCAGTCTGCATAGGACATATTACTTATGCCCTGCATTCTTTTAGTGAGGAACCTCTGTGGATGTTCCACTTGTTACCAGGGATGGATGACTTCCCAAAGGATATTGTTATGCATTTCTTTAGCTTTAGTCCATGGCTCTGACACCAGTTTGTGTCAGCCTCTCCTGGAGAACATTTGTGTCAGAGAGATTCAATGACAACTCCTAATTTGCAATCATCTGCAAATTTAGTCAGCCAGAGACCACTGACATTGGCCTTGACTTCTGAGAAGTAAATGCCAAGAAGGAGCGGTCCAAGGACTGATCACTGAGGGACTCCACTTGTAACTGATCTCTTTGTAGAAATGGACTCCCAATTCTAACTTCTTAGGTCCTGTCTGTGAGCCAGTTGGCTATCCACCAGGTGACATATGGGTATGTAACTAATCTCTTGAGTTTCTCAACAATGCCCAAGTGGGGTATTGTGTCAAATGCCTTGGCCAGGTCAAGGTAGGCAGTGTACACAATCTTTCCCTCATCCATTGCCTTGGTGACCTTCCCAAAGAAGTCCACCAGGTTGAGTAGGCATGATCTGCCCTTGACAAAACCAAACTGGGTTGGGTCCAGTGTCTGGAGATTTACTGTATCTCTATTGATCATCTCCATGATGATTCTTTCCATGGCTTTACACATAAGACTAGTGAGACTTATGGTTCTGTAGTTTCCAGGGTCTGTAGATGGCCCACTTTTGTGCAGAGGGGTGACTGTTACCTTTCTCCATTCATGAGGCACAAAGCCTGTTTGGAGGATACATTTAAATAGAAATTCCACAGGCCCTGATAGGTCATAATTCATGCTATGTAGAAGGCATCCTGGGATCTTGTCTGGGCTCATTGATGCAGTGTTTTTCGTATTGGAGGGAGCATTTAGGACCTCTTCCCTAGTGATAGTAGGGGGAGTTATATTTGATGATATTTCCTAAGGGAAGGTTGAATGGAAGAGAGGGGTAAAGTTGGAGCTGAATTTGTCAGCCAGGAGGTTTGGTATATCTTCTGGCTCAGTATAGGTGGCTCCATTTACAATGAGTTCTGCACACAATTGTATATTGCCTTTGAGGTTGCGGATATAGCTAAAGAATGCTTTGCGGTTTTCCTTGGCATGGGAGGCCAAACTCACCTCAAATTTGGCTTTGGTAGACTTTATTGTATGGTCGTAGGACATCTAATTTAGTTTATTTGGCCACCTGCAAAAGCTGCCCATGTTTTTATGTGGGTATGACTACCCGGTGTTTAAGGAACAGGATATACGACCATACATACAGTATTAGAAATGAGGATTATAACAACGCATTATGGAAACATTTAAAAGATAATACTGGTTGTAAGGAATTTAGGTTTGGAATTTTAGAAGTAATCAAAATGAATTCAAGGGGAGGAGATATTAAAAACAAATTAGGTGAAAAGGAGGTAAGGTGGCAAATTAAACTGAATGCGTCCACATACCCTGGCCTGAATGAGCATATATCTATTAAGCCTATTTTAGCAGGCAGACAAAGGTAGAAAAAATATAGAAAAAATAGTGAAAAAATACAGTGAACAAATCAATGTGTTACACGCCCACAACTTTATACATTATCAAGTGTAGATAAAGTTCTGCTAGAATGTAGGTTATAGGATTATTGAAATGTTTTAACAATAATTTTACAAGTAGGTCATGTTTTTTCATGTCATAAGATTTTTTATGTCATTTTGTTTTTTTAAAAATTGTTTGAACAATGAAGTTAAATGTAATGACACTAGCACTTTAATAGTTCACGAATGAATGTCATGTGATGTAAGAATTTGGTATAAATGAGGCACAGTATGAATGGGAGTTAGTTCTGATGAAGTCTTTGGATGAAAGCGCTTAACTGGACTTTTTATGCTTGGAAATTAAAGTTCCTTTTATTCATTATTCGAGTGCTGGTGTTTTTGCGGGTCCATAGGAACAGATAGTACTTTATTCTGTGGTTATTGGTTGGTCGCTGTTCCAGTTTCTTGTTCCTCTGAGAAATGAGTCGTGCATTGTTGACTACAATAATTGACATTCAATTGATAATTCTTTATCATGCAGTTATACAGAACTAGACACATATATATGTCCAGGTTGCTGTGTATGTCACACTAGGTCTGAAAATATGACCAAATCATGTGACATAGAAATTAGAATTAGGTCTATTAACTGGGATTGTCTCTGCTGAATGTTCAACTTTAGGGACATCAGGAACATCATCGGGAATGGAAGTAGGAGTCAAGGCACATATTGCAACAGGAACATTGTTTGGATTGCTCTGAGATCTAGAATCTGTATCACAGGAACAATGCTACAATATCAGTTCTGATACAGGAAGAAGATAGCTTTGATTTCTCCTGTACTCCACGCCCTCAGATTTCACAAACTAGGATCTTGGGTCTGCACATACACTTGCTACATGATCAGTCCAGTCAAAACCTTTCACCATTTGTATCCTCACTGTCTCTCCTTCTTTCAGTGCATGAAGAACTCTGCTTGATTTGTCATAGCTGGACTTCTGGAAAGAATGGTTTCTGAAGAATTGGGCTTTGATTGCTCTGTTGTTTTTAGCTTTAGGCCTCAACAAACCGGTACTGATGGGCAATGTTGCTCTGGTTTGGCTGGGTAGAAGTCTCTGAGCAGGCAGTTTGGCTGGGAAGAAGTCTCTGAGCACGCAAGCCAAGTATATTGGCAAGGGGTATGCTTATGAGATTGAATAAATTCAAAAAGACATCAGTATTGTTATGCTTTGACTTCTGTAGTAATTACTTTGCACTCTGTATTGTACATTCAGCTAGTCCATTTGACTGTGGGTATTCTGGGCTACTAGTAACATGTACAAAGTCCCATTCTCTTGCAAATTTCTGAAACAACTGACTGGTAAATTGGGTACCATTGTGAGAAATAAGCTTCTGTGGACTTCCATGGACTGAGAAATGACGTATCAACTTGGTAATAACAGCAGTGGATGTTAGATTTCAAACCAGTTCAAATAAGAATCTACCAACACTAAGTAATTCTGATTGTTCCACTTGAATATGTCAGTGGTTACTGTTGACCAAGGTAGTTCAAGAACTTGATATAGCTGAAGTGGTTCTTTTTGCAAATGCAGTTTAGTACTATTGCATACTGAATAAGAGGAAAGTTCCTTTATCAATGTATTTTGCTAGAGAAATACTAGTCCTCTCGTCCTTCTTTTGGCAACTTCAGAACCTGAGTGGTCACGATGCAAAATCTGGATATATTCTTGTTGTAAAGAAGCAGGAACAACAATTTTAGGACCTTTGAAAATAATGCCATCTTCCATCATCTCATCTTTGTAAAGAAAATAAGTTTGCACTTGAGGTGGCACACTAGATTGCTTTGATGGCCATCCAACATTAATGTAGTGTTTGAACTTCTGCAAAACTTGGTCAGTCTTTGAATGATTTCTCAGCTCATCAGGTCTTGTGGTAGAAAAATGATGCACTTCTTTCTGGGTAAGGTATCAGCCAGGTAAAGATGTTTGCCTTTCGTATAGATCATTATCATCAGATAGATCATTTTGAAGTTGCACTTTTGCAATTTGAGCATCATTCTTTGTAATCTCACTGGAGCTGAATGCATAGGTTTCTAGAATATAGTAACTAGAGGGTGATGATCAGTTTAAATTTGAATGTCTCGGGGGAACAAAGATGGCCACCTTTCTGTAGACACTGTACATCTACAGCTCTCCAGTTACTCGCAAGAATAAGTAACCCTGAGGATATACTATAAGTCTTTTTACATTAATTACCGGATATAATTATTCTACTACAACCAAACTATGACTGGGAATCAAAAGAACGAAGGAAAAACTAATTAATTTCACAGGATTAAAGCTGATTGTCTGCCTGACTCTGAAGAGAGCTATAAATAAAGGATCTATCTGATTTCTGCTTCAAGATGTCAAAACTGGACAAAAATATGGACACAACAACAACTAAAACTAAATTATCAACGCTGATGTCACCAGAGAAAGACTCTACATTTAAAAGACAGAAAACTGTAAAACCACAAGATCTTTTAAAAACAGGAGGAGCAAACCAACCAGATCAGTTAGCTAACATGGAGGACATTAAAACAGCATTGTTACCCATACAAGAATCTTTAAATGCACTTTCAAACCAGATACTTGCTTTTAATGCCACATGCAGTCAAATTCTCGACAGAATAGATAAATCTGAGGCTAGAATATCCAAGAATGAGGACAGAATAACATTTCTTACAAGAAAAACAGATATTGGTGACCTGGACATTCAAACTATGCAGACCAAGATCCTGGATTTAGAGGTAAGATCTAGAAGAAACAACATAATTATTAGAGGAATCCCTGAAAATATTCAATATAATGATCTATTGCCTACCATTACACAGATACTGGAAATATTGTTCGAGGGCTCAGGTATGGCTAAGCAAATAGTCATAGAAAGAGCACACAGAGCTATCAGGGAATCACAAGCATCAAATATTCCTAGACCGGCTTATGTCAAAATTCTGAATTACCAGGATGTAAATAAAATAATTCTAACTATGAAAAAGAAAGGAGGTTTTGTAATGTGGCAAAATAACAGAGTTTCTATGGGTCAAGATCTACCACTTCAAATCAGGCAAGCCAGATAAGCATTAGCTCCTTACTGCAAATTTCTTATTGATAAAAATATAAAATTCCAGATGAAGTATCCAAGTACATTAATCTTTACATTCGATGGAGCCAAATATTCTATTTCTACAAAAAAGGAAGCAAAACTCACCTTTTTGAAGACTTTTAAATCCCTGCCAACTTCAGAAGCTTAACTGGAACATTCAGTCTGTGTACAGCAATACAGATTCTGGGATTCCAGGTCTACTATACCTCGAGGCTTCAAAATCCTTTGTTTGCTTCTTTTTTCTCACTAGGCCCCCCATCATTAACCAGTATTTTCTTACAGGTCCAGCTTAAATCCGAAGATTTCACGAACTCCAGCAGCCTCGACAAACTGTGTGTGTCTGTGAGTCAACAGGAAGTCCTAGAAATGCTCCCGATGGTCCACTTTCGTTGTGGCGCTTCCAGAAGTCTGTCCGCATAATGGGTCCCCCTTCGAGAACTCGAAATCAGGATTTTTATACCAGGAAGTAGCCAGAGCTTTGTGGAGCCAGGGGAAGCTTTTAGAAGTGCAAAACGAGGCTCCTGGACTATTTTAGAGAGGTTTGACTTTTATTTTGTATAAAGAAATGTCAGCTTATTCAGGTAAGGATTTGGACTGGGCTGTAACATATGGTTAAATAGAGTAATTTAACTACAATGTTAGAAACAATATAAAGTTACTACAGTTATTCTATTTTGGTTCTAGATAGTGTGCCTGAAGATAGAAATGCAGTTATAATTATATACTATTGATATTTTTGCTTTCTGCCTTTGAAATGACTGTTATGTCGTTTATGTTACCAAAAAAAACCTTTCTCCTTATTAATGATATGGCAATCTATATGTGTTAACATGTATAATTCATTCTCCTATTCCTAAGGGAATGGAAGGATCTATATTTTATGTGGTTCTAGAGATCCTGTGCATTATGTTAGCTATATATTTCTTACAGTATTAATACATTACTGATGTTGTTTTTATCAATGCTGCTGTTAACATGGTATACTTACCTAGGCAAAGTTAGATAAGACAGTTAGTTATTATAGCAATAACCCACGCTGGGTAATGGCTTTACCCACGGTTACGTGGTTTGCTCCAGGGCGGCCCAAGGGACCAAACAGCCAACCGTGGGTAAATTTAGCATTACCCACACCCAGAAGTGGGTTATTGCTAATTACATGACATTATTTAAGAAAAGAAACTGTTACTTTTCTTAAATAATGGCATAGTATAATGCCTGTTTACTGCCCTTCCGCAGATGTCTGGCATCCGGTAGTTCTGATGTACCGCCGCGCAGTACATCAGAGTTGTGCAAAAACGGAGAAAGCAAGATCTCCGTTTAGTCTCGCTATGTTAAATGAGTTTAACATAGCGAGACAGTTTTAAAATAAGCAACGGACATCTCCGCTTTATTTTATGTCTCGCCATGTTAAACTCATTTAACATAGCTTAGACAAAAAAAGCAACGGAGATCTTGCTTTCCTGTTTTTTAAACATTGTCTCGCTATGTTAAATGGATTTAACATAGCGAGACAGCTTTAAAATAAGCAACAGAGATCTCCGCTGCTTATTTTAGCTGTCTCGCCATGTTAAACCCTTTAACATAGCGAGACAGTGTTTAAAACGAAGATACTAATGGAAAAAAGTCCGGGCAACCGGACCTTTTTCCATTAGTATATCTTGATTTACAACGGGCACGCTGGCCAATCAGCATGCACGTTTTGGGGGGGGGGTCATGGTATAATCTAGGATATTATAACCAAGCATTTAATTAATAATGTATGTAAACCATTAGAGGGTAGAATAAGAAATTGGTATGTAAGATATAACAGTGTGTTAACTAACTAATGTGTTCAAGAGCTGTAGATAGTTACTAGTGTTTAATGGGGAATGTGTAGATTAGTTTTTGTAGGGTTAGTTGTAGTTATCATAGGTTTTGTATATCTTATTAGGGTGTTATTATATAATAGTTATTTAGGATTGATGTATACCAATAGAAGTCTAAACAGTGTTAAAAAACTATGTTTGTCCTGGTCCAGGAGAATAGTGGATAGGCACTGGTTAGGGATGGGGCATTTAGTTTGCTTCCAGATATTTCAAAATCCAATATTATACCGGAACTTAGTATCGTTTTTCAAATTCAACATATACACTAACATTTTAAAAGTATTTTTATGTGGATAATAGACTCATGGAATGTCAGGGGTTTCCAGAATCTGAAAAAAAGGAAACTATTTTTTCATTTACTTTATTTTGTTACAAGAAACCCACTTGGTTAATGATCAATGGACGGCCATTAAAAATAAAAAAATGGATCAGGGAGGTAATAGCTTCGGAAGGGACAACTAATAGTGCAGGTGTAGCAATAATCATTAAAAACTCAGTTCCAAGAGAGGATTTTAGATTTTAAAATGGATAAAGAAGGAAGATGGTGCTATGTAATTTTTATAACAAAATTTTACGATAAACCGGTGATTCTTCTTAATATATATGCCCCATGTACTAATCAGCAAACCTTCATAGCATCACTTTACTTTATTTTAAACCAATATAACTATTATTATATAATAATAGGAGGTGACTGGAATACATACCAAGACCCTAAATTAGATAAAACAAGTTCCCATAGATCTTATAATAATCAGGCAGTGATAGCACTGCAGGAACTTAAAGCAGATTTTAAACTTTATGATCCATTTAAATATAATAAGGACCAAATGAATCCAAATAACTTCACATTTTATTCGAGCTGTCATAAAATGTGGTCCAGGATCGATTTTTTTCTTTTTTTTTTTTTAATATCGGATACACTAATGTGTTTTGATCCCTATATATACATACAAGCTCGTTATTTGTCGGATCACTCCAGGATCACATTAACCTTTAAGAAAGATACTTGTCATAAATTGCATCTTAGGGGTTATAATTGGACATTAAATCCATATCTATTACATAAAGAGGATGTATTAAAAGAAGCTCAGGAGTTTTTTAATCAATTATTAAATAATCTATTAGAACACCGACACCCATTAGACATAGAATGGGCAACTACCAAAGCGCAAATTAGAGGAATGTTTATCCAAAAAGCTACTTTCTACAAGAAATTACAAGTGAAAGAGATGTATGACTTGGAATCAAAAATTAAATTATTAGATCAGGAATTAATTAGAAATTATAGTAAACAAACCGAAACGCAATTATTAAATTGTCAGAAGAAACTTTTTTTATTACAAAATAGTAAATTATCATTCCATGAACAAAAAATGCTGGTAAAATATGCGAATCACATACAGACTCCGTCAAAAGCACTAGCACATATTATTAATCAATCGAAATCACCTTCCCAAATCCCTGAAATATACTTTAACAATAAAACATACACCAATACGGAAGAGATTATAAAGGTTTTTGAAATAATATTTTCAGAACTATATGGTGAACAACAGGATGTAAATCCAAATAAGAATAAGAATGACTTTCTTCAGAAAATTATATTTCCAAAGATTAATGATGAGCTTCATATGAACCTAATTAAACCTATTTCTTCAGAGGAAATAACTGATGTTATCAAGAAATTGAAGCCACACAAAGCTCCGGGACCGGATGGTTTGACTACAGAATTTTATAAAACTTTTAGCGATATTCTGGGGAAAATACTCACAGTGGTCTTTAACTATATTATTAACAATAAAATTACTGACCCACACTTTAATGCATCGAAAACTATCCTCATACCGAAAGAAAATACTGATCGACAAAATCCGGATAATTATAGAACCATTTCACTTTTAAACATAGATATGGAAATTATGACATCGATCTTGGCTAACAGGTTGAAAATGGTAATTAACCCTATAATATCTGATGAACAAGCCGGTTTTATAAATAGCAGACAAACTATAGATAATACATTAACACTGCATACAATGATTTCTCATGCTACACATAAAAAACAGAATCTTTACGCACTTATAATTGATGCACAAAAAGCATTTGACAGAGTGAACTATATTTATTTGAAATTTTAACATGCTTTAACATACCGCAAGAATTCACTTCAACTTTAAAAAAATTATATACCAATCCTTATACAAATCTAGTCATTAACAGGAATCTTTCAAAAAGAATTCAAATTAAAAATGGTACCCGTCAGGGCTATCCTTTATCTCCCTTGTTATTCAATTTGTATTTGGAACCTCTATTTTTGCACATTAAACAAAATATTTATCATAATGTTCCAAGGATTTATGGTACGAAGATCACAATGGCTGCTTTTGCAGATGATTTGAGTATTTACTGCACAACACCTGTTTTGGATAATAATAAAATAATAAATTACCAATAATGGCGAAGACTTCAATTATTAAAATGAATATACTTCCTAGATTACTATATATGTTTAGAGTGTCACAAGTTCAAATCGCCAAAAAATTCTTCAAACAGCTTCATACAGAACTAGCTAGATTTCTATGGGAACCTAGAAAAGTTAGGATTTCGTATGATAAATTGATGGCTCCAAAAAATAGGGGAGGGTTGGATCTACCTAATTTCGAAACATATTATTTAATAATAAACACCAATAGACTTTTAAGAATAATTAACTCGGATGGGTGTAACTCGAAATGGGTTCCCAAATGGCTGGTTCTTAATCATAAACATGTCAAGGAATTGGATATTAACTGCAAGGCATTACCTTTTTTAAACAAAAATACTCTTAAAGGGTACTTTGTGTTCGAACATATCAAAACATATATTGTTTCAGTACAAAATCTTTTTAACTCATTAAATCTTTTGCAAAGTATGATGATTCTTCAACCATTTCATAAAAATCCAAATTTGAAAATTGGTAATCAGCTGATAGACCTTAAGAAATGCCCACTTATAATTAATTTAACCCTATTTGATTTATATCCTTTTTTAGGTATTCCGACTCACAATATTTTAGAAGAGTTGAATCTCCCCAAATCGTATCTAATTATAATAAGACAATTAAAAGACCTAACAATAAGTTACCTTAGTAAAGGGAATGACAATTAAAGAAGAAGACTTAAACATGTGTCTGAACTTATGGCAAACCCTTACACAGGAATGTAAATATATAACGGCAGCATATGGTTTGATTAAAGAATTAAAATATAATAATCAAATATTAATTTCCAAATACTGAAGAGAGAAATTGTTGACGATTGAAGAAAGTAAAATACTAAAAGCAATTCACTTAACCATAAAATCTGTGTCCCTTCAGAAGCTATTATTTACCCAATTGATGATATTTAATAACGCGTATTATACGTGTCTCACTCTACACAAATGTAACTCAAAAAACTCACGAAAATGCCCATATTGTATAGATCAAACGGCTGACTTCCTACATATGTTTTGGAGTTGTAAATGTATTTTCAGACTCTGGAATTCCTTGAAATTTCAACTACAAAAAATGGGATATCAACATTCCACACTCTCCTAGGAATTTACGATGTTGCATATTCCACCACCCAACTTGGAAAGAACCCAAAGAATTATACTAATCAATATTTTTTTGTTGATGAAGTTATATATAGCTTCCAATTGGTTGAACCCTTTACAGACATCATGGGAAAATTTCAAGATAGTAGCCACTAAACATATTCTAGCACATAAATTTCTAATTAGTGATCATAAGAAAAATGTAAACAATACAAAAATATGGGAACAAATCTTTAACATTGTATTAGCTTAAAGTTCCATTCCTGTATTCTCCGGGAAAAACTGAATAACTGTTGAATTTTATTGAGATAAGTCTTATATAGTTACTAGTTCTTTTTTCTCTATAGTGATTTTATGTAACTGTTGGAAGCATTCATGTACATATTGTAAGTAGTTAGTAGTACTGTATTAGTTGTCTGGAAAAAATAAAATAAAGAATTATTATTGAAAAAAAAAAATTTGAATGTCTCAACCATATAATTATGAAACTTGGAACATGTAGTTACTGTTGCCAAAAGTTCTTTCTCAATTTGAGCATATTGCATTTCAGTTTGGGTAAGTGTTATAGATGCAAAGGCTGCTGGTCTGCCTTCTTGAAGAATAACTGCACCAAGACCAAATTTTGAAGCATCTCAGGAAAGAGTTACTCGTTTATTGACATCATAGTATTTTAATGTAGGTGGGGTGGCAATTTTCTGCTTAAGGTCTTCAAATGCTTTCAGGCGCTGTTCTAAAACCATGTAACATTTTTACATGTTAGAGCTCTCAAAGGTACGGTCAACTCACTGAAATCCGGTATAAACTTGCCTAAATAGTTAACCATATCGGGAAAATGTTGTAGAGCTTGAACATTATCCGCTGCTGGCATCTCAAGAATGGCTGCTTGCTTGGACAGGTCTGGTCTCAAGCCAGTGCTAGAAAACAAATGACCTACATATATAACTTCTGGTAATCTGAATATGCACTTTAGAAGATTGAGCTTAAAGTTCACTTCACATGCTGTGTCTAGAACTGTCTTAAGTTTTCTGTCATGCTCTGCTAAACCATTGCCTCCAACCAATAAATCATCTATTATTCTGGCACAAGGATAAGCTGAAAAGATATGCTCCATTGCATGCTGAAAGACTTCAGTTGCAGAATTTATTCCAAATGGTATCCTGAGGAATCTCTAGCTTCCAAATGGGGTACTGAATGTAGTCCGTAATGAAGATTTGAGATCAAGCATCACTTGCCAAAATGAGCTTTTTGCATCCAAGACAGAAAAAAAAACAGTGCCATTCTGTATTAGAGCTGCGACCTCTTTGACTGCATGCATAAGATGATGTAGTCTCTTTAATGCTTTGTTCAAATCTCTTGGGTCAATGTATATTCTGATTTCGTCTGTGCCTTTTTTGTGAGTGGCTACCATGGACAACACCCATTCAGTAGGTTCTGTAACTGGAAAAATTACACCTTGCTGCACCATTTTATCCAGCTGACCTTTGACTTTATTCTGCATAGCTTTCGGAACTTTTCTTGCTGGTCTGACTACTGGACTGACCTTTGGGTCCAACTTCATAGAATACACAACTGGAAGTTTGTCCAGCATGTCAATGTATATTCTGATTTCGTCTGTGCCTTTTTTGTGAGTGGCTACCATGGACAACACCCATTCAGTAGGTTCTGTAACTAGAAAAATTACACCTTGCTGCACCATTTTATCCAGCTGACCTTTGACTTTATTCTGCATAGCTTTCGGAACTTTTCTTGCTGGTCTGACTACTGGACTGACCTCTGGGTCTAACTTCATAGAATACACAACTGGAAGTTTGTCCAACATGTCATCGAAAGCATCAGTATACTTCTGAAAAAATAGTGCTAATGAAATTGGAACCAGGATATGTGCTTATTTGATGAACTTCTTTGGTAAAAGAAAGCAGATTCATTCTCAAACTGTCTCTGAGACCAAATAATGACTGCACAGGTCTTCAGACTACATAGAATAATAAGCTACAGCAGTTATTGTCCACATAACATGAAAGCACTACTGAGCCTTCAGTTTGAATTTCTTCACCTCCATAAGCAACAAGTTTCGCACAACTGGCCACATTTAGTTGCTCAACAGCTTTCACCATTGCAAATGTGTCTGCTGACATTACATTACACTTTGAACCAGTGTCTACTTTGAGCTCAGTGGCTTTACCGTTGATCTGGACAGTACCAAATACTTCATTTTCACCAGTAAATCTACTGCAGCAGTCATTTCACCAATTACTGATACACCATCCACATAGAAAGCTGACTGCAACCCTACTTGATCAATTTGCTTTTTCAAATGACCCTTCTTTATAACAGCGCAAGACTTACTTGATCTGCAAAACTTTTGAAAATGGTTCCATTTTTTACACTTGTGGGATTGCTGACAAAATGCTGCGCACTTTTCTCTTTTAGACTCATGGTTGGCACCACAGTTGCGACAGTTAACAATAAAGCTTGATTTGGGTTTTGCTGATTCACCCTTGTACTGCACTGAGCATGCTGTCTTTACTGAGATAGTCTTAGAACTCTTTAGAAGACTACGTGTTTTAACTTGGGAGCCTGCAGTGGTGGCAGGTACCATGTTCTTAGGCCTGCTTCTACTAGTTGCAAGTTGCATGCTGTCAACATTTGCTCTTGAACCTGCTGAAACCAAGCTATTATCACTTGCAAGCATGTTTGTGTGCCTTTCTGTAACTTCATGGATCTGACCAATATCAGTAGCTTTGCTCAGTGTTAAATCACTGTCGTGAAGTAAAATCTTTCTCACTGCAGCACTGTTAATACCACACACAAGCCTGTCCTTTATTAACTCCTCTTTTAAGTCACCAAAGTTAGATGTTTTAGCTTTGTTTCTCCGGTCATTAATGTAAGCTGCAAAAGTTTCTCCTTGCTTTTTATCTCTTGTGTAAAACAAATCCCTCTTTAATGTAACATTAGTCTGGGGGTTGCACATTTCTCTGAATTTGCACTTCAAACCCTCAGAGTCTTCCCTTGATTCAGCCTGTACAACAATATGACGATTTTCCCCTTCACCTTTATATAGTGCTGGTGCATATACAAATGAACACTCTCTTTCAATGGCCTCTGACCCAGCTAGGTTTAGCAACGTGAATGCCCTGGTGTGTGTATCTTTGTCAGATAAGCTGCTTGTATAAAAATATCAAAGTCAAGTCAAAGAAAACTTTATTGTTATTCAGAACTGTGCAGCAGTGTAGCTGAATGAAATTACAATGCTTAATTCTCAATGCAAGAAACTGTTGTACATATAGACAGAGAAAAATTAATAAAATATCACAGCAAAATTTTAATAAGTAGCAATTTGTAAGTAAAGTAGGACAGCAGTGACCCACACCCATCCCAGAACAGGAGACAAGGATGACAAGGAACAGTATGAAGGTAATATTGTCAAAGTAAAATTGAAACAATAGCAGCATATCTCTGAATAGACTGGATTATTACACAGTTTGTATATTGCATTTTACAGTCCTTCAGTGTGTAGGTGAGCTACCTTAGTAGTGCACTTAGTTATTGCACATCCATAAAATAAGCCTTTGATAGGCTAGTTATGTAAAAGACATCCTGGTTCTCTTACTTACTTATGGTGGTCATCATATACTTGCTGAAATATTCTCCAATTCTGTGCAGTACTCGGATCAAATACAAGTGGTGATGGTTTTCGAAATCCATCTGCCATGCCAGCAAATTATAGTAAAACACAATGCAACCCAAGTCCACTTGTAACTATACAACCATACATATGCCAGAAGTTTATGCCAGTACTTGTAACTATGTCCAGTATCACAACAAGCCTCTGAATAACTGAACTTTGAGAAATAGGTTTCCCTGGGCACAATAATACTCTTGAAATCACTGTATTGTAAAAAGTCATGACTTAAGAAACATTTTAAATAACTGCTCTGTGCAAATAAACTATGCAGAAAAAAACTTGAGTAAGAAACATTTCAAATTAACTGCGCTTTGAAACAATACACAGCACACTGAAATTTCCCCAAAATGGCTGTACTTTGCTAAATAACTCTGTGCAGTGCAAGAAACACTCTGTAATGGCAACTGTCTGCCAATAGACACACCCAGCACAGAACCTTTTCGAAATGGCTGTATTTTGAATGCACTTTATGAAATAATTGCACTTTGTACACAATAAACTCTTCGGAATAAATGCACAGTAGTAAACATTCACTGCAAGCACTTTTACACACTTTGAGATACTTCAAATAACTCTGGTTATGCCCTGAATAGCTTCTAATCAATGCAAAATAGTAGTTTATGCCAAAACATAGTAATTTGCCAAAAAACATACAGTCCCATTGCTTTATTTAAACTTAATGTGCCCTTTTTGCCCTTATTTATACTCATTTTGCTCATATAGTCTTTTCATGCCCATTATACTTTCTTTGAGCTCGTTTTAACTTTAAACATGCTCATTTTGCAATTTCGAGGTAATTTTGAACCACATATGTGCTTTTCTGATAATAGTTTTATAAAATATCTTAATTTCAAACATTTTGTATAATTAATAAACTTTTTATGCTTTTCATTTGCTTAATAAACTTATGTGCTATTTGTTTGCTTAATAATGCTTTCTGTGCCCTTGCAATGCTTCGTTTTTTCTTTTTTATAAAATAAATGGTCCATTTCTGGCCCCTTTTTTTGCATTTAGTTCATTTAGATTACCTTCACTGTTAGCTCTGCACCTCATTGCTCTAAAAAGCATTCTCTGGAATCCTGGTTCTGACACCATATAGCTTATCTAATCAGGATGAAATAGACAATCATTTGTGGGTTCTGTTCAAGCAGTTTTATTATGTATAATCCCATCAGAAATGTGACTAAGTAACTTTAACTTAAAAACAAACTATCACACACATACAACTTCACACTCTGGTTGTATTCTCAAAAGACACTGAAGCTAGGGTTCCCAACTTTTCATGTCAAAAATTCTGGACATGTACTTGAAAGCAAAATGCATGTAATTTTGGTACCCCTGCTCCCTCCCAAGCAGCCATTCCAGTGTCCCATTAATTGGCTATTACTCCATTTCTTGACAGTTGCCATAAACAATGTTCAAAACTCCCAGTGAGCATAATGTTTTCTGCTTTACTTCTACAAAGATTACAGATATTTGGATTTAATTTAAAACTTTTATTTTAAATTTTATAGCACAAACACTGATAGACATCTGCTAAATAAAGTAATGCAATTTCACAATGAAAACAGACTTAACATTAAAACCTTTCTGCCTTTGAAACTTGCATTCACTGAAACAGCATTGAAAACCCACATTCAAAGAAAATGCATCTGGCCAGTAATGGGTGCTAACCCTATAATGCTACCTCTTTCCTCAGCCGTAACCTATACCTTACCTTCATTAAATCCATCCCATAACACTTCCACTAGACAAGACACACTTGGAAACACAGACAATACTATATCTTATCCCCTAACCTAACCTTGATGCGAACCCTAAAATACATAAACTCGTACACAAATATATAACACCTATCTTTTATTCATCCTCAATCCTAAACCTACCTCACATACATGCAGAAACACTCTCACCCCTCCATCCTCACTTACCTATCTTAACATTACACAATATCAACATTTCGACTGTGTGGCTATCCGTATCATTGACATATCTTGACATTACACAATATCAACATTTCTACTGCATGGCTATCCGTACAATTGGCATTAAACCACACCCCCTGTGTTTGCTGAAGAAACGGCATTTAAGAAAAATGTGGTGGACCTACATGTATATGCAGTATCATGTGTATGTGGTACTCTAAGGTTTATAAGGTGTCATAAATTCAGATACATGAATGTGCACGTTGATCATATGATCTTCTGACATGATCCCACTGAATACTGGTTTGGCATCCATCATCTTTATAGAGAGCGGGGTGTGCTTAAATTGTCTGTCAGTATTTGATACAACAGCATTCTCAGGCAGCCTTGTCACATCTTGCAGTTTTGGATACATTACATTTGTATAGCACCATTTACTAATATTTGTCAGAAGTCTGTGAGTACATTTGTCACCAGAAATTAATTCATCCAGAGAAAGAAACCATTTAAAAGACTTCTTTGATCACATTAAATGATTGTCCCCACCATTAATACTGAAATGCATAATTAAGTGCAACAAAAATATTCTACATGAGTAAAACAGTATCTTAATTTAGTAGCTTTCTGTTTCAAAATACATTTATTCATGGAGTCCTTCGGACCTAGTATCTTTATTGCTTGCAACTTTTGCCAGCAACATAGCTACTTAATATCCAATAACAGTACTTTGAAATATTACTGTACAGCTATGAATTCCACATTCTGCTTCCTCTTTATATGCAAACAGACTGTGGAACAAATAGATAAAACTGCAGTATTTCATAAATACCTGAATCCCATTTGAAACATGTCCGTTTGTGGTCCACTGCACAGTTCAAATGTCTTCAAGAATTCAAATCCCATGTGCACAGAAAATAAAGACATCAAGAATTCAAATTCCACGTGCACAGAAAATAAAGACATAAACAGTCACACAGATGCAAAAGACTGTTTTAAATTAAAAGAAAATTGATCTTAAATCTCCTGGTATTTTTTCTGGACAATATGCTGTCCTTTCCGTTTTCTGGACAGTGTCCCTTAATTCTGGCCAGTCCAGAAAAATTCTGTACAGTTGGCAACCTTAACTGCAGCTAACCCATGCTTTCTATTTATATATGCATGCGTTGTCCTTGGGAAATACTTCTTAAAGGTACAAAACAGCACAATGTTCTATATATAGTATAATTGTGCTAGTGCTCCATTTTATTTTCTGTTGGTATTGTACATTACAAAAGAAGTCCATAGTTCTGCCCCCTTTTAATTCATTTCAGGCTTGGATTATTCCAGACCCTGTGCTGGATATATATATATATATATATATATATATATATATATATATATATATATATATATATTTTTTTTTTAAAAAGAGTGTTCTTTAAGAACACCCTTTCCATCTGGTCACACACAGACGCAGAAGACAAAAACAGTCTTTTGCATCTGTGTGACTGATTGTTTATGTCTTTGTTTTCTGTGCACGTGGAATTTGAATTCTTGAAGACATTTGAACTGTGCAGTGGACCACAAATGGACATGTGTGTGTATGTGTATATATATATATATATATATATATATATATATGAGGCCCATATCTATACAGGATGAATGCAGAGTCCCTGTAATCACAACTACGCAGGTAAAAGCTGCACTCTCTAAAGCTAAAAACACAGCATCCATGGGACTGGACAAAATCCCAGGCTGCGTTTTACACGAACTTCAGAATGAACTGGCTCCCCACTTAAGCACCATGTTCAATAATAGCCTCGCATCAGGCTTTGTGCCCACTGAATGGCACACAGCAACAGTTATCCCACTCCACTGATCCCGGGAAATATCGACCTATAAGCCTGACGAGCCTGGTCTGCAAGGCCGTGGAAAGTATCATCATGGAACTCATAAACAAAGACATTGGTAACCTCCAAACTCTGGATCCCACCCAGTTCGGGTTTGTGAAAGGCAGATCATGCCTCCTGAACCTAATCGACTTCTTTGAGGCAGTCACCAAAGCCGTAGATGAGGGTAAGGTGGTTCACACAGCCTAACTTGACCTCGCCAAGGCTTTCAACACCATCCTCCGTTCTTGAATTATAGCTAAACTCACTAAACTAGGTATAAATCCCTACGTCACAAGATGGGTTGCCAACTGGCTCACTGACAGAACCCACACTGTAAAAGTTGCAAACTCCAAATTTGACCTCAAATCAGTGACAAGTGGAGTACCACAGATTTCCATCCTGGGACCTCTCCTGTTTGGTATCTACTTCTCTGAAATACAGGCTAACACAGAAGGCCTCTGACTAACGAAGTTTGCAGATGACTGCAAACTAGGAGCCATAGTCAAGTCCCCAAATGATGTGGACATCTACAGAAGGGCCTCGCTGAGACAGATGCTTGGTGTCAGAGCCATGGCCTCAAGCTTAATGCCAAAAAGTGCAGTGTCATCCCCTTTGGTAAAAACTCTGCACCCTTTAACTACCACATAGGCAGCAATCTACTTAATGCTGAATGTGTGATAAGAGACCTTGGGACCCAGGTGGACAGTAGTCTCTCCTTTGATAGTCACATCACCACAGTAGTCAGAAAGTCCTTCTATGTGGCACACCTCAGCATAAAAGTGTTCTCATCCAGGAAAAAAGAGGTCCTTGTTCCCCTCTACTCTACACTCTTTAGACCCATTGTAGAGTATAATGCCGCTTTTGGAATGTACCTCACAAGACATCTGCAGCAGCTGGAAAGGCCACAGAAGTACCTCACAAAGAGGATTACTGGCCTCAAACAAATGCCCTACACTGACCGCCTCAAAAAAACTCCAGCTTTACTCCGTAGCATATTGCCTACTCCAAGGTGATCTCTGCCTAACATATAAAGCTATGTCAAACCCAGAGCTGTTGGACATGCTACACCTAAAGAAATCCCAATCCCTCCGAGCTACACGCTCTAGGGACCTAAACCTTGTCACCACAATAAACAGGACATGCTGGAGGGATAGATTCCTGTCCCAGAGGCTTCCCATACTCTGGAACAGGCTACCCATCTATGTCAAGCAAAGTTCTTCATTAGCACTCTTCAAGAAAAATCTTGATGAGTGGATGGGAAATAGGAAATACACCCTGGGGGTCATTTCTGTGTCTCTGCTCGACAGTGGCACAAGAAAATAACTTTCTTGGGTGGTGTAAACCAGGGAACCTTGTTGACTAGGCTTACGTAGGCCCTTGGGCCGATAGCTACGAACCTATGAACATATATATATATATATATATATATATATATATATATATATATATACATCCCTTTAGAGGAGGAGAAAATTAATGGAATACTGCCTTAAATGCAGAGAAATTGTGTGTGTGTGTGTGTGTGTGTGTGTGTGTGTGTGTGTGTGTGTGTGTGTGTGTGTGTATATATATATATATATGTGTGTGTGTGTATATGTATATATATATATATATATAGAGAGAGAGAGAGAGAGATATATATATAAAATGATACACTGAAAAAAACACAAAATTCATTATTTTATGTATCTTTGTGTTTTTGTTTCATTGCATTGTAGTGACCTTGAAATGTGAATATTTAAGTTCATGGGGTGTGGGAGTCAAAGGGAAGGCTTGATCTCCACAACAAAGCATTTTTAAAATTTGTTTTCCCCTTATAGTTTGTATTTTTAAACACCTTTATTAATTTATCACTTAAGACAAAAGCAAACATGCATTCACAAAAAAGAAAGAACATGCATGTATTATATATCACATATTTTTATTTCTTTATAATTATAATCAGTTCAACATTATATAAATTGTTGAATTTCTGCCTTCCTTTAAACCTCATTCCTGCCTTCCTTTAAACCTCATTCCTCCTCCTCCTCCTCCTCCTCCTGGACATTCTGCATTTAAGTTTCCATTTAATTTGCTCCTCTTCTTTTTTAAAAATCTCTCTTCAATTTTTTTCCCATTTATAATATTCACTACTTCAAATACAGTGGGTTTATACTCTAGATTTCCATTTCTTAGTAATTGTTTTTTTGGCAGCCAACAGAATTAAACTTAATAAGGCCTTACAATGTCTAGGCAATTATTGGTAGAAGTGTTTTTACTTATTACTAATTAATTAATTTGTGGACGTAATTTTATGTGTGTTTAAATAGGTTCAAATGAAACGAGTGTTGATTCTGATGAAATCCCCGGTCAGGGGATGAAAGAGCTCAATCCAGTGGTTTTTCAGTTTTACTATTGGTTCTTTGGTTGCTGCTATTTGTGTTCGACTACACAAGAAAACCTTTTCGAGATTTCCTGACTGCTGACAGTGTGTGTTATGTATTAGTGGTTTTGGTCAACACTGGTCGCTCCATTTTGTACATTTTTTTTTTTTAGACATTAAGGATTTGCATAAGAGTGGAAGTCTGAGTTATTGTGAAAGACCAAGAGCACTTGGCCTTGTGCAGTACCCTTTGTAATGGTCTGGGAGGTGAGCTTGCTTGGATGTGTTGGGCATATGGGGAAAGCTTATTCTAGGGGTGTTTGGGGTTGCCGAGAAGTGCTGGAGAGTCATCGGAGTTCCTTTGTGGAAATATCTGTGGGAATGAAGGGTGTGTTGACTGGTTCACTGGCAGAGTGGCCGCTGCATGGAACGTTCTGGTAAAATGTAACAGGACAAATATTGGTTTGTATATTTAAGAACAGCCTGGAAATGCACCACATGAATTAGTAAATGGTATTCCGGCAAAACTGGATGGGCATTATTACCCGTGCTTGAAGTACTGATATGTTGTGTATGTAAGGATGGAAATATGCTTACAACAAATAAGAAACTAGAAGGGTCTCATAATTTAAAGTCTATGGACTGTATAAACATGCTTGGAAGGAGCTAATAATAAGAATAAACATTACAGCTTGTGGTCTCTCAAATAACTAAGCAACAGCCAAAAAAAAAAACAATAGTTTTGTAATGTATGATTTTAGTAAATCTAGACATAAAATATATAATCGTCATATAAGATGAAGCAGTCTGCTGAATTTAGATACTAAAGACAGGATTTAATAACATGGGCTTGTGTATAATACTACTGTCTTAACTTGTCATAAGTGACGCATTGAATATTTACACATATTGAACATCAAGGGGAAGCATGATGATTTTCTCATATAAGTACATGTGCATAACAAGTCATATAATTGCTTTAACTTGAATTGTGGTTTTGTAACACATCTTGACCATACATAATACTTAAGCTGTTACCAAGGTAACTAATGTTTTATACATAAACCAAGTCACAAGGAGAAAAAAGTGCTTCCAAAAGCCATATAAAGAAGAAACAAGCACTCGGACAGCCATAAACCCAGAAAAATCACGTTTAATTCGATAAGCATGAGTGACTTCAACAATTGGCTAAGCTTCTGGTGTCATTATAAAGGGATCCAGTATCTGTCTGCCTGGGATGACATGGTCGACAGACCACGATGCTTTGCCAGAGTTGGCCTGCACCTGTCACCCCTGGAATTCCGGATACTGGCTAAGTTTCTTGCCAACCCTATAGTGCCTTTTTTAGGCAAGGTTCAAATGACAAATTCACCACCGTAATAAGAACAGGCAGAGGGTGATGCTACTCAATGCTCGAAGTCTAAATCTCAAAATACACTCACTTGAGCCACTCCTTAAAATGGAGAACATCGATATCTGTGCAGTGACTGAGACCTGGTTCAAGGCACCATTTGCTCCTCTTCTTTTTTAAAAATCTCTCTTCAATTTTTTTCCCATTTATAATATTCACTACTTCAAATACAGTGGGTTTATACTCTAGATTTCCATTTCTTAGTAATTGTTTTTTTGGCAGCCAACAGAATTAAACTTAATAAGGCCTTACAATGTCTAGGCAATTCAAGTAATTGTGTTCCAGCAAAAAAAAAAAGAAAAACATATCTTTTAATTACAGTCATTTGCTTACCCAATTTTCTGACAGAGTACTTTGTAAGGGAATTTTTAAAATCTGCCAACTAATTACACTCCCAAAATCATATGTTCCCAGTTAACTCTTTCTTCCCTATCACTCCAACATTTGCTATCTACCAGATGGAAACGTTCTATGAAAGTCTGCTTGGGGTGTAGCATAATGCAAACACTTTCAAGCAAAGATCCTACACTTTCTGAACTTTGTTGCATATTTGGGAGCCATTCATATGTCCCCCATTGTTCTTTTAAAAACTTGATTTCCTGTCTGTATCTCAAACTTTTCCTTTTCTCCTGTGATTGATTTTTATGGATTAATTCAGATATTTATATGACCTAATAATTATCCCATTTTAGCAGCAACATTTGTTCTAGATTCAGCTAAAAACCCCACCAGAGCATGTCTTTCACTTAAAATTCCCCCAGCCCTTTCTGTTTTCCTGTATGCTGATATTAGTCCCTGGTAGACAAGACAGTCTCTAGCCTGCAGTCCAGATGTCTTCTTGGTCCCATCCCACTCCGTTACTTTTCATTCTGTCTCTCTCTCTCATTATTTGCTTCCAATGCCTTGGCTCCTTTGCTAGTTTTCTTCAGTAAATTCAAGCCCTCTCTTGACTATTTTTCGTACCCCTATTTGCAGTCACCCTATTGGCAAACGTCTCATTTTTCCACTCGTGTTGGCTTAGTTCTTGGAATACTTTATGCAACTTTGAATATAATATTATGTATGTTTGTTGCTATTCTCCTTGAGGATCTGCATCCAAATTCCCACACTCTGTCTCTATTTCTAAAATTCCCTTCACTTAATTATCCCTTTCCATTTTGTTTACAAGTTTTTTTTTATATAATGTTATGTTACTTCTGTATAAGCTTTACATTTTTTTCTCTATTACTTAATTTTGTACATATTGAGGTTTCCCCCCAGGCCTCTGCTGAAAATGGGCCTGCGCCCAGTCATACTGTCCCATTTAACAAACATCAAACAAATAAATTAAATAAATTATATCCTTGCAGTATTGAGTCCCTTATTTTCTTTGTCAATGGCTGTAAATAGAAAACAAATAAAATGGGTATAGTGAACAATCTGCCTGGTTCTTGTGTTCAAACAGCAACATTTTCTTGCCCTTGATTCTTCGTATATCCTCACAATTAACCTTATTGTATCAGGAAATGCAAAAGTTTCCATTACCCTACTCCTAAAATCACATTTCTGTGCATCAAGAACCACCAACAACAGTGATATTTTCTTACATTCTGCTTTCCTCTGGATCAACATTGTTCTGTTAATGTGGTCAAATGTTTGCATCCCCTCCACAGAACTGCAGTGATCAATATCTTATCAGTTTTGTCAACACCTTTGCCATTCTTTTTAGTATAGACAGAAACCGTTTATAATCATTGTTTAAAATTGAAATGGACCTGTATGAAGCTGGGTTTGATGGGTCTTTACCATCTATGGGTAATACAGACACCACAGCTTTCTTGCAAGATGTCCATGCTTACCCTCCTTTTAGCATATTGTTAAACATATTCTTCCAGATCTTTATCACTTTCTTCCCTCCTAACATCCACACTTCCACTGGAATACCATCTGTTCCTGGAGACTTTCCTGAAGATCTCCTATTGTAACTGTTAATTGCCTCATCTACCTCAAACCTTGACATAATTAAGTCTTCCGCAAATATTCCCATTTGGGATCTTTATTAATTTCCACATTTCTCTGCTTTATACAACTTTTCATGAAATTTCAGAAATATCTCAAACCTCTACAGGATCTCTCTTTTTTTTTTTCTTGTTATAGGTCATTTTCTACTTTCTGCTGCCTAAGTTGTGAGAAAATTCTTTGTGCTCTGAAGTGATTATCAAAAAATAGTTGCTTAACAGTAATCTTTCTAAACTTGTGTATGTTATCCAGATACTGTCTTATTTTTTTCTTTAACACACTGCATTTGTGTGTCTTCTTGTTCTGAGAGATTCACCTTATTTTGCAATACTTTAAGCTTTGTCAGCCCCTCTAAATAATTCCTATTACTTCTCAACAATCTCTCTCTCTCTCTGTGTTTTATTTCTATCCTGTTTTTAAATTCCATTTTAATTTTGTCCCACTTACTAGCTATAACTTCTGAAGATATTTCTATCTTCCCTAATAACTCTCGAATAATTTTCACTACCCATTCCTTAAATTCATCTATTTTTACCAGGTAGGTGGGAAAGCACCAGTCTGTAATTTTTAATTAATTACCCTGCATTTGTATCTTAGGTTTTATTGGTTCATGATTTGTTCATGATTTTAAATAATTATGGGATGTGTGTTAAAGCTTTCAATTAAATGTAAATGCTCCTGTGAAATATAATGTCTGTCTAGTCTTGCAAAGTTGTTGTACCTTGGGGAATAATATGCAAATTCTGTCTGTTTCTACTAGTGAAATCACATCCTCACTACCAACTATTTTCATAAATGTCTTCAGAAATATACTGTATTTTGTTATATTTTCCATTCTGGGTCCCCCCTTATACATCCTCACTATTGCAACTCAAATTCAGGTCCCACCTATAAGTAATATTCCTTGCTGAAATCTGATTACTTTTTAAAAATGTTCTTACGCTCCATAATAGTTTTAGGTGGAATATAAATACACACCAGCATGATCCTGCTCCCTTGCCTGTAGCCCCTTACTATGACAAATCTACCATTATTGTTTTTTTCCCTGTTCTGTCACTATTGGAGCCCCTGAAGCAATTGGTATAACTACTCCCCATTTTCTTTGTCCCTGATAATCTGCTTAATATTCATCCTGAAATCCCTTCTTTCTCAAATTCATATGCCCATTTCTTCTCAAATGTGTCTTCTGCAGCATTGTTATTTGTAATGTGCTTTTGTTAATATAATTTAATACTGTTTACATTTTGACTTTATCTTTAAGGCCATATATGTTCCAAGATAATGTGGATGGTGTAGCCATTATGATAAAAAAGCTATTGTTCCCATGTATTATATGTGACAGTTTTTTTTAAATATGCATTTCTTATTTTTGTGTTATATGCACACACACTTTGTCAGGAAGCTCATTTGTATTGTTGTTTCTTCACATCTTCATCTGAGCACATCACATTTTTCAAGACTTTTTGTTTTAATGAAAACCCTCAAATAAAAAGAAAACATTTTCAAAGCACTCCCATCCCCTATTAAATTAGAACAAATGCACAAAACTATGAATGCTTCAAAAAATTAGGTTTAACCCTCCGTATATGAATAAATTGCACCAAATCAACAGCTGCAACCACAGGCATTACCTAACCTAAAATTAAGGTTATCCATGCTAAAGCTGTTGTGACAGCCCGTGTCCCACCTTACACTGATTACTGTCTTTTCTTTTCTTGTTTCTTTCCCCGTCCCATATTTAAAAACATCTTGTACGCTTTCAGAAAACATTAACATTTAGCCCTAAGAAAAAGTGCACTGGCTATTTTTAAACAAAACTAAGTAAAATACTGTTCTGTTAGCAGTTTTAATGCTTTATGCATTTTATCTCTTATTCACTTCTCATAATTTCAAAGGTTATTTTTCACCGAAGTACTTGTCTTTGTACCTTTTAAGTTTTTCATTTCCATCAGCAAAGGATTAATTACTTGCATCTGCAGACTGCTCCTTTCCATGAAAAAGTACTCAGTAATGACCTTTTGTAAATTTCACTCAGAATATAATGTACATCAGATTTCTTGACTCCCACTGAACATTTACAAATGGAAAAATCAAGCTAATGTCTTTTCATTTGTAAAAAAAATTGGCATTTTTCATGGCTTTCATCATTTTGTCTAATTTTTAATGCCTACTTGTTTACAAAAACACTTGTTCATAGCTTAAGCCAAAGGCATTAATCTAAAAATTCACCTTTTTAAAAATGAGAAAATATTTTAATTCCACACGTAATGTTATCAGTGCACTTCTACACCCCATGCCACTCCAAAGTCACAGCACTTTAACATCAACCATGCTTTTTGTCCAGCCTGTCTTCTCTTGCAATACTGTATAACCCACATTTCGTACAGCTTAAAAAAATACTTGTTTACTTTAATACATTTAACACAGACAGCAGTCAAAATACCCTTGACCACACCACACACAACTGCCCCCAATGTATAACATGCAGTGTACATCACAAAATGCTTTATACCAATAAGAAAAAAATTGTTTACTTACTTACAGTTACTTCCCCATTTTTGTGTTCTTCTAAACAGTAATGACGTAAATTGGTGTAGATGCTTTACAGTCCACTCACAAGTTCAACAAAAGTCCAGTCTTTTTCATTCACTCCTTCCTGCAAAGCCACAAATCGCAAATGTAATTGATGCTTTATATACTCCTGTTTATTCATTAATTTCAGTACTGCTGGCCTTTCTTTTGTTCATCTTCATGTCCCAGCACCAGACACTGTTTTAAGTCAAATGTACTTCTAATTCTTCTTGTCAACTGTTGTGCTTTTTTCTGTCTCCCAACCATTTTCCTTTGGAATACTGGAAAAGGTTTCTCTGGCAATGTCTCTCTGTGAACTTTACTGCCAGAAGAGTGAGAAGCAGAGTCCCCCCCTGCTTGTTGGATCACTTTTTGTCCGTTAAAGTTATTTATTTACTTCTTAGCCTGTTCTGCATCCAAAAATGACTTTGATCCTCCATGAAAAAATATTGTGAAGACAGCTGGATTCAGCAGCTTGAATCTCACACCTGCCTTTTGACATTTCTTGATTGTTGGGATGAATTTCTTTCTCTTCTTCCTGGTGTACAGTGAGTAATATTTTTTTACAAACTCTGTTTCCAGTTTTTAATACTTTTCCCTTCTGCCATGGTTTTGCAGTATCAACTGTTTCTGCTGGTAAGATTGCATGTTTACTAGTACAGCTGTTGGCTGCTTTCTCATGGCCAGTTAAACACATTTCCTAAGAAAAAGTGTGACAGTTGCTGTAGTGT
Source organism: Protopterus annectens (assembly GCF_019279795.1). Lineage (NCBI taxonomy): Eukaryota > Metazoa > Chordata > Ceratodontiformes > Protopteridae > Protopterus > Protopterus annectens. Next base: position 1,356,257,656 of record NC_056732.1, on the reverse strand, counting down.
TTCACTATAAGACACTCCTTAATGCCTTTTAACCCTGTTTGTGAGGAATCTTTGTACTTTCTGTAATTGCATCAGATGGAGTGTGAGTTGGTTACCAAACAAGGTGTAGTATTTTATAACTGACCTGATAACAGCTCTGTTAAGATGGATTGAGTAGGCAACCCCTTATGCTTTGCAGATGGTAGCAGCTATATGAGTATCAATGGAAAATTCATTATGTTCAAGGACTCCTGGATCATTTTCTGCTTTGTCAACTTTTAGCTGTTGCACATCAGTAATGTATAAAGCTGATGTGTGATTTTTACCAAATCCCAGCTGTAATGCTACATTTTTTGACACTGAAAGCAAGATCATTTGTACTGCGCCATTCATGTGTAATGTTAAATGCTATTTTAAATGAAAGTATTTTAAATGAGATGATGTCAGTGGGGTCACAGACGGTGCTTCCATGCATGCAGTCATATGCCTGCTTGGTGAGTCAGACACTTTTTCAGTTTTGACATTCAGAAAAAGAAGCTGAAAAGCAGTAGTCCAAGGACAGAGCCTTCAGGGACTTCATTGGTGACAAGATGGTGAGAAAATCGATCCTCTTTTCCTTTCCTGTTGTAAATGATCTTGTAGCTAGTTGTGGACCCAAGTCGTAGTAGCTTCAATTACCTTCAGATCCTAAAGTTTTTGCACAAGTCCCTCATGGAATGTAGTGTTAACACGAGTCATATTGTGGTAAGCTGCATGGACAAGTTAACCTTCTTCAAGGTGGCAATCTCTCCCTTGCAAAAAAGTATGTGTTAAGCATACAAAATGTGTGACAGCACTACACTGGGTTAGGTTATATAGGAAGTTTCAAACCCTGGTCATGGACTCTCCAATAAGTGTAACAGCACCTCAAGTTCAGCAAGTATTAATCCATAAACGAACGGTAAAACAAATGGCAAAACAAACCTCCAAAAACTGGTAGCACAATGTAAATAGTTGCAATTTCAGCAAAACTTTATTCCATGAACGAACGATAAAAACAGGACAAAACTCCCAAAACTGACAGCACATAACAAATAGAGATGGTTAAGTGCTTTCACCCACTCGTATAGTGGGCTTTTTCAGAACCTCTTGTTAATATTGCAACTAGTGTTTTATTTGAAATAAGGCGCCAAAATTAACGGATATAAGCAATCTCGCTCTCTTTCATGTGCTTTCTTTAGGTGTGTGAGAGCGAAATAAATTTGGTTTGACGTTTTTATTAGCTTTATCTATAGTGTAAGTGACTACAGGATGTTTTTCATTTCTTAGATTTTTTTCTGAGATTGGAGGTATATCGTTTTTGTGGGATATCTTCTTTAGGTTGTTTTTCTTTCATATGATGTATTCTGGTTCTTTCCTGTGCTTGGGGAATGGGATTTTTTTTTTAACCTTTGAGGGCTCGTTACTTCTCAGGTAAATGTGATTATTTCTATTTTAAAATGTTTAAATTGTATAAATGAGTATATATGAGTTTTTAAGTTCATTGTGCCTTTCGTTTTCATTAGAAGGAATATTTTGCTCACCCATACATTTAGGCAGATGCATTTTATGTTCTGATATATAAGTTTTGGAATTCTTTTTATCACCTTTTGTTGCAGTCCAGTCACTTTCTATATTGTCATTAAACCATTGTTTTCTGATGTTTAGTTTGCCTTTAATTCTAAATGAACCTCCAATTTATGCTGATGCTTCATTTTTTGTAATGGCTGTGCTTTCTTTTAATTTTATGTCTTCCTGTGATTTCAACATAAGGATCAAGTTGTCCAAATAGCACAAATCAAGATACCAGAGGGTTGTAGATGTTGCCAGTGTTAAATATATGAGCTTCCTGGACTTGGGAGAGGCATATGACCACATATCCTTGGATTATTTCTCATGGGGGGGGGTGCAGTGGTTTGGGGTCCCAGGACCACTGCTGCATTCCATTCTATCCCTGTATTTGAAAAGCAAAAGTTGCATCCACATTGTCTTTTGCATTAAGTTGGATATATTCAAGGTGTTTGTGGTTTTCATGGGTAAGCTATCAGGGCAGAACAAAGATCTGGAGAATATCCATTTTTGGAAACATCAGGATTTCATCTTTGTTGTTTGAGAGATTTGTTGACTTTCTGTTAATGTCAGGTGGCATTCATCTCCAGCATGCTCTGGGGGGTTTTGCCGTTCATTGAGAAGCAGCTAGGTGAAAAATCATTGCCTGCAATTCAGAGGTTATGGTTCTTTCCCAGATAAAAGTGCATTCCTCTCTCAAGTTGAGTGGTACATCTACCTCATGTTAAAGATTTTAAATATGTTGGGGTCTTGTTCACAAAGGTCAGTTGTAGAAAAGGTCAAAGAGAACAGCTTACAGGGATTCTGACACATGCAGAAAAGCAGAAGACAGTCTGGTGAAGATGATTTGGGACAGACAAGAAGGCAAGAGGAAATTAGGGTGCCCAGCAAAGAGGTGGATGGATTGTGTGAGAGAAGACCTGCAACAGTCAGGCATGAGTGTTGAAGAAAGTAGGAGAGTGGCATTGAGTGGACAGAGAGGTGGTGACAGCTAACATGACATCCTGACCCCATTTAGAAACTGGGAGAAAAGGGATTGATTGTTCACAAACGATGGTAGAGCAGATTGAGAAGTTGTTATGGATGGGTACAATGACAGCAGAGCTGCAAGCATTGCACAGGACAGTGGTGGTGACTTGAGAACTGCCTCATAAAATAAAGCTGTCCGTTTGCTGCTCATTGTGTGTTCTCATCTTTTCCTATGGCCATGAGCTTTGGGTAGTGATCAAACAGAGGGTTTTTATACAAGCAACATTAATGAGATTTCATTGTAGGGTGACTGAGTTCATTCTCTGTGCATGAAGAAGGAGTTGAGATGTTTTTCCTGTGGTTGCATAATCAATAAGTTAAGTAAGGTTGGGTGTGGGGGGCTTGACCCATCAAAAAAGGACTTTAAACTTTTACACGTGAACTTCCAGCAAATATGTTGTTCGACAAGTATGACTCACCCAGTTTATTGTTTCATTAGTTGCACATCAATTACTCATAGTGAATCTGCAATAGAACATCACTGTGGCAAGGCAAATCTTATCAACCCTTTTCAGTTTGCTTCAACTGCTTGCCTTGTCAGGACAGGTATTTTAGAAAATGGAGGGATGGATGTACTGATGGTTAAGTGGATCAGTTGTCCAGTCTTCTATCTATCATTGTGTATGTGCCGATTATTTAATCGTGTTGAAAGCAGACCTTCAGCTGCTGTTATCTGTGTTACCTCTCATCCTTTTTTTTCCCTTAATTTTCTCTGCATACTTTTTCTTTAATGAGAAGCAGGCTGAACACCAGTACTCTGGTTCATTATTTATTAGATTGCTGAAAAGAGGCATTAACAGGATGCATTCCATGCATTTAAAAAATGTAATTTCCTATCCTTTGCTTTTCTTAAATCAACGTATTTTTCAGTTTTTCTCCTTCTTGTCTGTCCTTATACTTTCTCATACTATACCAAAGAATGCAGTTTTCGTCAAGAGTATTTGTATGTCATTCCTTGAGGTTTCTCCTGTACATGTTCCTGTGAGACCTGTACTAATTTATATCTGCATTATTATGTGATTTTATTGTTCTCATAATTTTTACATCCTTTGCATATTTCAATTTAGTTTTGGCTACTCAACCTTTTTTGCTTGGGAGGTGTGTGTGTGTGTGTGTGTGTGTGTGTGTGTGTGTGTGTGTGTGTGTGTGTGTGTGTGTGTGTGTGTGTGTGTGTGTGTGTGTGTGTGTGTGTGTGTGTGTGTGTGTGTGTGTGTCACTACCAGTTGGGAAAGACTAATGCAGCTCAGGCCACCAATCGGATAGTTAGGTTATAAATGCCTATAAACGCTTTGTAGTTTTAACTAAAATATAAAATCAGTACCTTTAGCTCAGTCTTATATTTCTGGGGAACGTTCTCTCATAGCTCTCCAGGTTCATTCTGGCAGGAATATTTTCCAGCTTTTTTTTTTCTAGGTTTACTCTTCACTTTGCTTAGTTCTATGTCCTGAAGCTACTGCTCTGGACACTTTGAGTTCCCATTATCAAGAGCAAGCACTCTCTGCCAGGGCTTGTCTCAGACTTCATTTTAAATAATCTCCAAGTGCACATTAAAGAAACCTGTCCTTGATAATACAGCCAAGTTCTTGTATACTCTTTAAATTAACTAATGTAAAAAAATGTACACATTTTGTGCTATAAACATCATTTATACCACTGTGTTCACATTTTTTTGGGACACAAACTGCTTACACAACTGTTTACGTAATTTTGGGTCACTTGTACTCTTCTTACCAGTGAAAGCCTATGAGCCCTCAGTAGGCCATATGCATTGTGGTAGTTTTAACCAGCTTGATATTTTACATGGAACCTAAACGATTGAAGTGAAAGGGCCCAACTGCAGTGTAGTTTGTGAAAGCACATGGGGGAGTGTTGTTTGTGAAAGCACATGGGGGGTATGGTCAGTTACCTGTGTGAACTCTCTACCAAGTATATGCTATGTAAGGGAAAAGATAGACCATTTTTATTGCTTAACCACTTATTTTCTTGTCAGTTGTGAAGTATTTTATTTCAGCTTTGCTGACATTTCATCTGAAGTAACAAACTCGGTAGTCGTCCCCATCCCAGAGCTGTGGGAGTGTAACCCTCAGACCCACCCCTGGAGCATCTGTGAACACTAGAAGTAGTTTAGTAATGTCTGTTGAATACCACTACCAACCCTGAGCATACTCTTTGTTCAAGTATTCAGAGGCATTATCTGTTTCACTGGCCATCTTATTTTTGGAGACCTCTGTCCTTTCATTAGGTCAGTTAATGGACTGACTATGGATCATAGGAGGTTACTGGGCTAATGGCCCTGGGGCCCTTACAAGCCTAGCCAAGAGTTTATTCCAAAAAGAAACCTCAGTTAGCACGTGTCACCCCTGTCAATGAGGGACACGGGTAGAACCTCTGGGACAAATTTTGTGGTTTCCCATCCACTCATCAAGGTTGTGTTTGAAGAGGATCAGCGAGGTACTCTGTTTGACGTGTATGAGAAGTCTATTCCTGAGTCAGGGGAGCCTCTGGGAGACAAACTTGTCTCTCCAGCAGATTTTGTTGATGTCGCATATTAGATTCGGGCCTTTTGAGTGGCTAATGCGAGAAGAGTTAGAGTTATGGATATGGAGCATTTCTAGTAGGGCAGGGTCTGAGATTGCCTTGTAGGTGAGACACAGATCACTTCTGAGCAATCTGTGTGATCTGAGTAGAGTGATAGTGATTTCAGCCAGTCTGCATAGTACAGGTGTTGGAGGGCATGGATTCTCTTTGTCGGGTATTTCTGTGGCCTTTCCAGTTCATGCAGATGTTTGGAGAGGTACATACTAAACGGGGTGTTATACTCGATTATTGGTGCAATGAGGGAGGAGTTTAGAGAGGTAATAACCTCCTTTTTTCTGGATGCAATACTTTTACTTATGAGATGAGCCAAGCAAAAGGCTTTTCTGACCACTGCTGCTACATGATGGTTGAATGTGAGATTATCATCAACCAGAGTACCCAGGTCTCTCACCACAGGTTGTCTGTTTAGGAGGTTGCCATTGATGTGGTAATCAGTAAGGGCTGTGTTTCTGCCGAATGGTATGATGATACATTTTTTTTGTATTTAGCTTCAGACCCTGACTTTGGCACCAGTCATTAGTTGCTATGAGACCCTCTTGCATTATGTTAACATCATTTGGGGAGTCAATGACAGCATGGTTGCAAAGTGAAGCAGCATTGTGCCAGCCCAAGAGATAACTTTACTTACGTTTTAGTACATGGTCTGCATCATTTTCTTTTGGAGTCTGACCTTTCTTTGGCCTGTCACATACCTCATGTACCTTACTTCAGTATTACCAAATTGACTTTCAGGGGGATTAGCAGATTAGCTTCTCTCCTCTCTTAACACTTCTGTGACAGCCTGCAGAGTAGACAAATTGGAATTCCAGTTTTCTGAGCGAATGACAGCTTCATCCAAATAAGCACTAGCATACTGATTATGTGGTTTTAAAACCCGATTCATGAGTTGTGTTGTAAGAGCATTGTATGGCTTGAAGGGGAGAACAGTGTACTTAAGCTGTTTGAGTAGAAAAGGCCATTTTCTCTCTGGTTTAAACTTTTAAGGGAATTTGCCTATAGTCCTTTTGTCAAATTGTACGTAGGCAGGAGTCTTGCCTTTCTTAGTCTGTCTATTAATTTATCTACTCTAGGGATGGCTTGACTATCAAATTTAGAGATACCTGTCAGCCTCTGGAAGCCATTATAAAAAAAGAAGGGTCCATCAAGTTTTTGGATCAGTTTTATGGGGCTGTTCTATATGTTTGACTCCTGTATTACCCCATCTGTTTATTTTGCCTACATATGAGGATTCACATTTCACACAGGATGACAAATATACTAGAGTTTGACTTCTGCAATTTAGGGAAGCATGGAGACTTTGAGTGTTACTTTGACTTATGCTGACCGTGCCAACTATGAGGTGGAACTTAGATTAATATGGTGCGCTCTGCCTTATATGACTTGTTAATGGATAGTATACTGGATAAAACTCGTTATGAGTTTTATTTTTTAGTAGAATACCCCATAACCCGTATCATTTATGAGCTACCTAAAGTGCACATGTCTAGAGCAGACTCACCTATGAGATCTATAGTCTCTGGTAGGGGTTGGGTGGCAGAACCTCTGTCCATGTACATTTAAAAAAATGTTACGTCCAGTACTGGACAAAGAAGGTAGAGTTTTAATAGATACCAAGCATTTTTTGGCAAGTCTATATGAATGGTGTAATAATTCATATATTAAGAACTGTGTACTGGTAACTATGGATGTCACAGCACTCTTCACTGTTATCCCTAATGATGTAGGCATAGAGTATGTTAACTTGTTCTTGTTGAAACATTCAGGATATAGTATTGATAAGATAGAGCTTGTCTGCTCACTTTTTGACATCATTTTGAGCAATAATGTGTTTATATTTAATGATAAGCTATATCATCAGCAGACTGGGGTTGCGATGGGCACCATGTATGCCAACAGCTATGCAAATATGGTGTTGGTGTACTCGGAGTCCCACTACATATTTAATGAAGGTAATTTCTTTCTTAAATTTATCCCTTTTTATGTACGTTTTGTTGACACTGTTTTTTGTTTTGGTCAGGCACTATGGAAACTTTACACAAATTTGTTGAGTACTTACATTCTACATCTAGTTTTCTGAGATGCACTCTTCTTTTACATCTGATTTCCTGAATGTGCATGTAATGACTACTGAAAATGGATTAATTTCCAATTATATAAGAGTGTAGTAAGAATAAAGTTTTACATCGTAACAACATGCATCCAGAACATGTACACACTAATGTGATAAAAGGACAGTTCTACAGATATGCACATCTAAGTGCTAATGACAGCATTGTGTATGAATCATTTAAGAACATTAAAAGTGACTTTAAATGTAGAGGCTACCATGATGTGAAGGTCAAGGCTGCCTGTGATGAGGTCCTCCATCACAGGAGGGATGTTGCTAAACCTTACTTCCCTGAGGGAGTAGTGAACAGTGAAAGAAAGATCTCTAATGCAAGAGGCTCTGACTTAAGAATGTGTATGACTTATTATATGGATGTTCAAACTATCTGCAATATGTTAGACAAAACTGGCAACTACTTGTGTCTGATGATAGGTATAGGTCAGTACTTGGTAATGCACCCACATTTTGCTATAAGAGCAATAGATAATTAAAACAGTTGTGTTATAAATCCACTAATAAGGTTTTCTGTCTCTGATAAATGTGGTACATTTCCATGTAGAGACTGCAGCATGTGCAAATATCTTCATAGCAGTGATTCCTATGTACACCCAGTACGTAAGAAGAGTTACTTCTTTCATTTTTTATGCAAATTGCAGAAGTCAAAATCTAGTATATTTGTCTTTCTGTGTGAAATGTGAATCCTATGTAGGTAAGACAAACAGATGTTTGAAAGACAGAATTGAGAACATTTAAATGGCATCAGGAAAAATGATGTTCGTAATGCACTGTATAAACATGTTCTAGAAAATGACACCAGTCATACTTTTAAGTTTTCAGTTTTGGAATTACTTACACCTAGCAACAGAAAAGGTGATTTATTGAATAAAACAGAATGTAAAAAGATGAAGTGGATTCTAGAATTACATGGAGATGGTAGGAAGGACTTAATGGAACTGTCTGTCTTTAAGACCAATTCTTACATCACGTGACTTGGTGAGGTAACTGTGTGTTTAAAAGATTGTTCGTTTGTAACAGTTTTTACATCTGATGAAGCACCCGTTTAAAAAGGCATGAAAGTGCTAATTTGTGTTTTTGCCTTGCTTTTATAGTTTTATTTTCCTTATTTGAATAAATTCCATGATTTTATACAGCAACTGCAGTGACTGACTGTTTGGATTTACTTCTGTTTGTAAAGCTGCTTGTGTTAAAAATATTCCAACAGTGTGCCCTGCTGGACAGAAAAAGAAATATACATACATTATTGTAACTGTTTAAATGTGTATATTTTAATAGAGTATACTGGAAGCGAAGATGTTAATCCACTTAACTTTGAAAATAATTTAAATTAAATTACCTGGTTTAGGCCCTAAAGATTGTATTTTACAGTTTTTAGTGAGGCCACATACAAACAGTCTATACTAGGAAGCTTTCTGCATTGTCTTTGGAGTGAACTAATTGCTACAATGGAAGGGTGGAGGTTTAAAATTGTTTTATGACTGCTGAGCTGCAGCAGATCTTAACAAGGCTGTGTGTGTGTGTGTGTGTGTGTGTGTGTTGACATGTGCTAAATCTTGACAGCTTCTAGCCAAAGGGGCTAGCATGGGAACCAGAAATCAGATGAGATGTATGTGATGTCATTCTGTAGTCTAGAACAAAAATGATGTTTAATATTAGATGAGACTGAAGTATCATTGCACTCTGTTTCTGTAACCTGACAAAGAAGGATCTCTCACTTACTTCATCTTGCCTTGCTGTAGTAAGTAACCAGGGAATAATAATTCTTTAGATTAATCAGGAAAATATAGTGAGATTAGTTAAGTATTGTTTTTCTGTACATGTGTGGTGCCAGTGGTTAAGGTTTCAGCTCCTTGATTACTGGCCCAGAGTGGGGATGTCACAATACTATTCAGTCAGTCTACACACCATTACAAGTCTAGCCAAAACCCCTTATTCAAAAGTTCCCTCCAGCCTCAAGAAAGGCAAGATAAAGTAGACCAGAGGAGAATTTCAGGCTACCCATCCAGTTGTCTATGTAAAACACCTTTGCCACCTTCAAGCTACTCTTTGCATGTAGTGGAAGTTTATTCTAAAGGTGAGGGATACATTGAGATATAAATCTGGCACGCCAATGTTTTATTTGTTGAAGAAGGTTTAGTTCTTTTAATCAGGTATTTTAAGGTGCCAGTTGTTCTGCAGAAGAAAATGAGGTCAAAAGGGATGGATTTTTCATCTTTTGAAAGGCTAGACATAGATTTCTATGGAAGAGTCTATAAGAGACTGAGTACAGAGACAGGGCTGCTACTGTATCCTGATCTCTTAGATTTTTGAGGCCACTGATCTTTTTAGTGATTAATCACTGAAGTGTGTGTGCTTAGACAAGTACATACCAAAACAGGATTAAAGGAGAAAAGCAGTATTCAATATATTTTTTGATATTTTATGAGTCAGCATTGCAAGTCCCAACATTTCAGTAAGCAGCCAGTACCGAACCTGCCTGACTATATAGTGAAACACACAAGAAGTGCTTCTGCAAGTTTTTTTATGGTAATATTTGTCAGTGGAGTGCATTTGTTCTGTATTGTAGCCCTATGTGTTAGTGCTAGGTTGTTGATTAATAGTTATGTGTGTGTGTGTGTGTGTGTGTGTGTGTGTGTGTGTGTGTGTGTGTGTGTGTGTGTGTGTGTAGATTAATATTGTCAAAACTCTATTTGGTCGATGTCTGTTTAGTCAACAAAATTTGGTCAGCTCATGACACAGGAGTCAATACTGGGCTCCCTACTGATTGTTATATCCTTCTCAGAAGTTCAGGTCAAAACTAAGAGGTTGGGGCTGACCAAGTTTGTGGATGACTGCAAACTAGGTGCAGTAATTGAAACCCCAAATAACATCAGCATACTCCACGAGGGTCTCCTACAGACCAACGACTGGTGTATTAGTCACGGTCTCAAACTGAAATGCATCATCATTCTCTTTGGCACAAACAATGTCCCCTCACACTATCAAATCAACAACAATACCCTAAGTACCCATGAAGTGGTAAGGGACCTGCGGCTTTACCTTCGACCACCATGTGTCTGCTGTAGTAAGGAAAGCTTTCTACATAGCACACTTGATTAGTAAAGGCATCTCCTCGAGCAAATATAAATCCTCTATACTCTGCACTTATCCAGCCCATAATTGAGTACAATACCCCATTTCAAATGTACCATACTAAGCACCTGCAGCAATTTGAGAGACCTCAGAGGTTTCTAACAAAGAAGGTCAAGGGGCTCCAGCATGTGCCTTACACAGACTGACTAAAGTCCCTGTCACTGTACTTCGTATCATATAGACGTCTTAGGGAAGACTTTTATGCCTGGCCTTCAGAGCAGTCCAAGACTCAAACCTAATGAACTTGCTGCATATCCATAAATCAAACAGGACCAGGGCTTTGGAATAGGCTACCAATTCGTGTGAAACAGAGCACCTCTGTAACACTGTTCAAGAGGAACCTGGATGAGTGGATGTGGCACCATAAATTCTTAGTGGGGGTAGAGCCCACAACCCTCCTGGACATAGGCAGTCATCACTAAATGCAATCTTGGGTATTGACTAGCTTTTCTATAGCATTACATTAGGATGAAACAGCTAAGCTTAAAATGATCACTGGGTCAATAGCCTAGTAATCTGCTATGATCCTAAATATAGATAGTTAACAGGTGTGCGAGCTTGTACAATTCTCGGGGTGGGAAGTATGTCTTTTCTTGACATTGTGCATTCTTGAAGTTGGTATATATAATTAGCAGGCAATGTGGGGTGCATGGGGGCTTGTGCCCCTGCAAAAAGAAATTGTTTTATTTGTTTTTTCTTAGTTTAGAATTTTATATGTGCAGAGGTTATTGCTACTCACATGTGCAGGAACGTGTCAATGTTTTGACTGTCGACATTTGGGTGATTTGACATTTATCTGTGCACCCACCCACAGGTGTAGAAAGAACAGATCGTTGTAGTGAGGTACAATAGTTTTTTAGCTTTAGGGGGTAAGATGTCTGCCATCCTTAAGGAGAAACATTAAAACACAACGAATGCTGATATTTCTTGAGCATCGAAGTTGCTGGCTGAGCCTCCTTAAAACCAAGAAACAAGAACATGAAGTGTAGCGAGTCTCAGTTGAGACAAAAGTAATTAAGCACTTATAACGTATTTAGAAATTGATACTTTTTTTATTGAAAAATAAAAATATTAAATTGATGAGCATTTTTGCCCTTAACAGAGGTTCATCGGTAAAGATGTACTGATTTTTAAACAGACATACGTAATTATATGTAGCTGCTCTTTGTATTGTTGTGTGCTGAGCTTACTGACAGATTGTAAAGCTGTCACAAGCCATCAAAATCACAGTGTCCTAAACTAATACAGTAGTTGACTTGTCAGTTGTAGTATATTAATTGCAAATGCCCTTTGGTTGCAGTTGTGTAACTATGGAGTGAGTAGGTATAAGTTAGGGGGTATAGAGGAGTATAGTATAAGTAAGGGGGTGTAGGGGGGGTGTAGGTGAGGATAGTAGGGTCTATATTACGTAATTGAAAACCCGTATCATCAAACACCACAACACTGACACACACAGCCTGAACTGCAAATATGCCAAACCCCTTAAACCGCGAATTTTCAAATCTCGAACCGTCATAGTCGACCAACACCACCGCTCGCTACATACTATATACCCAAACTTAATAAATAAAACACATGCATACACTAACCAAACCCTACTTCTAACCCTACACTAAACCTTGCATACATTACTATCTATGCACTTACCTTAACCCGCACCCTAACTCTAAGGTCCGTAACTGTCTCACACTTACCTACAGACATATACCCAAACAAAACAAATAATCCACACACATACAGTTAACAAAACCCTACTTCTAACCCTACAGTAAACCCCACATACATTACCTATCTATGCACTTACCTTAACCCGCACCCAAACCCTAAGGTCCGTAACTATCGCACACTTACCTTACGGAGCTATACCACAGACAGGCCAACCATGACACTTCGGAGCTATACCACAGACAGGCCAACCATGACACTTCGACATTTCATGCTTCGCTGTTTTGAACGTTTGCCATTACCGTAGTTCACGCTATACGTATCGGTCTTGTGGTGTTCGCTGAAACGGGGTTTCGATCTCGTAATATAGACCCAGATAGTATGTATAAGTAAGGGGATGGAGGGGTGAAGCCTCCATGCTGGGGAGGTCATGGGGGGTAAGCCACACACATAATGCATTGTCTTTTGGTAGTCTGTGATGAGAGTTGTTTAGTTTTAGTTTGTATGCAGAAGTGCAAAAAAAAAAATTACATAGTGGGTCAGTGCAGGTATAGTTGTAGTGTGTGATTGCTTTGTGATGTTTTTCTTATTGGTGCATTTAGGCGCATAGTTTTATAGGAGATTACCAACTTAATGGTTCAAGAGCCCTTATAAACCTAGCCAGTTTTACCCAGATTTTTACACAATTTTCTATCTCTCGGAGAAAGATAACGAGGGCCAGTGAGTGGGATTTTGACTATTTTTATAGACTGCCTCTGTCCATAAGGGCATAGGAGCCACCCCAGGAGTGGATTTGTGGTTTCCCATCAATCGGTCCAGATTATTTTTGAAGATGGTCAGGGAAGGGCTGTGCTTCATGTGAATAGGAAGCCTATTTCAGAGGAGGGGCAATCTCTAGAATACATCTGTCTCTTACATGATTCATGTCAGAGGTCAAGTTTAGAATTTTGGAGTGGGTAACCCTCGTGCAGTAATTTTGTGAATATGCAACATTTCTATCAGGGCTCAGTCAGAAACTGTCTTGTAGGGGGCGGAGCCTAGATGGCCAACTGGGAGCAGTAAATTTTGAGAGCTCCAAAAACTAGTATAATAATATAGGAACATTTTATTATTTTCAAGTTGCAAACGTCAGAAATCTATAGATAAACTACATAAATATCAATTTTGGTGGAGACATACAAAAATTTTCCTGTCAAGTAACTTGGAGATGTATCAAGTCACTGAATAAGAATAACTCAAGGAATTCTCACCCAGATGCTGCTTTGAAAAAAGAACTGCATTTGATGACATCTACCTTACAGGAATTTTCTTTGAAGATGGATGGCTTTAAGAATTACTTAGAAAACCTCAAATTAAATTCTCAAAAATAGACTGATACTCTTAAGGAACTGTTACAGCAACACCATACAAAAATAACAAATTTTAGAGACTTCTGTAAATTAAATTGAAGGAAGACTCAGGAAGAATTCCAAAAAGAATTTCTGCTTAAACAGAATACATGGATGCTTAACAAAATAGATGACTTAGAAAACAGGGAACGGAGAAATAACATACGGATCTTTGGTCTGCCTAAAAACACTGAAGGAAAAGACATTATTTCATTCTTAACAACCTAGATTCCTGAATTTTAGACTTGAAAGAGGGACTTTCATTTGGAATTGAAAGGGTGCATAGAGCACTGAGGAAACCTGCTAACTCAACAAATACTCCACCTAGATCCATAGTTTTAAAATTTCTTTCATTTCTGGACAAGTAACTAATATTAAAATCTGCTTGGAGAAAATCACCCTTAAAATACAATCAAAGCCTGATAAGGTTTGAGGTACTTGCGTATTATCACAACCAGATTTTTGCGATCATAACAGTTGCTTCCCGGTAGTGAAATGTGACTGTTAATGTTTAAAAAATGTGAGACAATGTGTTTTCTTTGACAATGAAGGGTCTTTTATGCAGGGTTATGAATAAAAATAAGAAAAATATTGGTGCTGTCTATTAATGCACTTCCCCAGCAGCATGTCATGCCATCTTCCCGGTTACTGTAACTTAATGCTAAATGTCATGAGTTAGAAAAGGTTCTGCAAGTACATACCTTATGTTTTCTGTAAGAAACTGCCAGAACACTGTTATCTGCCTACTGAGGGGAAAAAAGGGTTTTCAGTATCATGTCCACCCAACCGTAAATCTGAATGCATTTAGTTTGCAGAAAACTGTAAATCAGAAAGGTCTGTTCATGATCGGTAAACTATGTATGAAAGGGGTTGTCTAAGGTCAACAGATTTAATATCTTCACTGAAATCCTTCCTGTGAAACTCTCGACTCTGCTTTTATTAATCAGCCCCAGGATAATTTATCTCACCATCAAGTAACCTTTACAAAGCAGTTTATTCTTTTTGGGGAAAAAAGTGCAGGGTATCGTGAAGATGTCCAAACACTGACATACACACGTCATCCTTCACATAACTCAGAGGGTGCAGCCATCTGTAGTGCATTTTTGATTACCTCTGACCAGCAAAGCACAATCCCCGGGAAGGCAAATTTCAGCGTTATTCCTCTTGCAAAATGTCATAAACCAGCCAACAGAATAATACTTAACAGTTGACACTAGACTTTTCATGCTAACATTGCTACCTTTGCAAAAACATTACAAAGTGTGGCAGGGTCCAAATCTGGTTGCGATAATATGTAAGTACCAGGTTTGGCAATGATTATTATTCCAGAATACTAGAATAAAGGAAAAAGTCTGGCCAATAATAAAACTGTTGAGACAAAACAACATTAAAGCACAGCTGGCCTTTCCAGCCAAGATAAAAATACTTTTTGCCAGTGAGAATAGAACCTTTAATGACTTAGAAGAAGCTGCTATATTCATCAAAAACAACAACATAGTGTCGATCCCAGAAGAAAATGAATGGATGGCCCCTACTCTTAAAAGAATAAAAGAAACAAATTCTTGGACTGATGCTAGAAAGAAGAAACAAAAAAAATGATTCCAAGATAGCTGTCCCAAAAAAATAACTCCTACAACTACATCTCTCAAAGTATCAACTGATATGGTACATCACTTGTCATCTATTTTTATTTTAAAAAAAGAGTTTCTTAAACAACTGAGAAACAGTAATGATTTACTCAGAATGTTCAGAGTCCAATAATTATTCACAAGCAAAGGTAGGTCAAGATGGGTTAGTATTTACATTATATATAAGCCAAACAAAGCAACATATAATACAAACATAGAAGTTTCTATTCCCCCTACTTGAACTCAATGAATACTTATCTTCATTTTTTATTGATTTTACTTGGTTAATTAATTACTTAAATTATTAGAATTCAACAAGGTACCATTCTTCAGAGTTTAGACTTAAATGTAACAAATTAACATCATATGTAATAGTAGTAACAGTAGAGTGTTTTTGTCATGAAGACTGCCTTCTTCAGTTAAAGTATGATTTAGAAATGTCATGTATATCCTGGTTAAATAATAGTAGCAAGCTCTTAGTACAAATGTCATTATTATTCTGTCTAAACATAATTGATATCAATTATGGCAGATATCATAGTTT
The DNA here is from genome assembly GCF_019279795.1 of Protopterus annectens. NCBI lineage: Eukaryota > Metazoa > Chordata > Ceratodontiformes > Protopteridae > Protopterus > Protopterus annectens. The sequence continues at coordinate 1,356,241,981 of NC_056732.1, read as the reverse complement.
TGAGTGCTGTTTGATTAAGCCTGACATGGTGTATGTGAATGCAGCTGAGTCTGCCAGCTGTTATACTTTGCCATTTTCGTCTCCGGGAAGCTGTGGGTTGCGGCTTGTGACCAAGGTTTACTGATGCTTGTGAATTAGGAAGAGACATTTGGTGTTTTAGCCTGGATCCAGGGGAAGGGGTGGATAGAACAGTGATTTGGGATATTTTAGCCGAGAATGGTTTGTTTGTACGTCTGCTGAGTGAGAGGTGGGAGGGCTAGAGGAGTGTGTTGTCTCTTGTTGTAGCGGCTTGTTGGGAGATATTTATTTATTTATTTTTTTTATACCTGTTTGCTCTCTGTTCTTCTCCTGGCTGCTGCCTCGCTGAAAGGGAGGGAATTTAGGCTTGAAGTTGCAGTGAAGTGAAGCTTTGCTTCAGGTGCATCGCAAGCCTCTGGTATGCAGTACACAGACACACTAACAGAAACAGACGCTCCTACGTTGCTGTGGTAATGGAGACAGAGTAACGATAATGCTTAACAGCTCTAAGGAGCCTCCGAGATGATTCTCGGCAATGACGTTTTGGTTTAAAAAAAAAAATATATATATATATATATATATATATATATATATATATATATATATATATATAAATAATAAAAGGGACGTTTTAAACCACATGTACACATATTGATGGTCTCTCAACACTTTGTTTAGCTCATTAAGTTGATTCTTGATAGAAAAAAAAATTAAAAAATATAAGCGCAGTTTTGTATTTAAAATGTATTTTGGTACAAACACATTAAGGACGTAACACACACTGTCAGCAGTCAGGAAATCCCGAAACGATTTTCTTTTGTAGTCGAACACAAATAGCAGCAACCAAAGAATTCAGCAATAAAATCCACTTGAATAGTAAAACTGGAGGGACAGGATTTACAAACACATTTATCAAATATCCACACACAGCACCACTAATGCACTTTTTAAACATTCAGAAGGATGCACCAATTTTAATGGTTTTGCATTTGCTATTTTAGAAAAAGTATTGCCCAACCCTAGAGGCGGTGACTATAGAAGCAAGAGAGACAAAATGGCAGACAAGGTTACAAGCCTGTCACAGCCCAGGCTTAAATGAAACAATTTCCCTTAAACCCATCTTGGTTCACAAAGCCACATTTTATTAAATTAAATTCAGTGACTGACATAGTCATAGATATGCTGATTAAATTAATAAGATAAAAAACTTCAGTTTTAACATTTTTATATATGATTTTGCAAATGAGTTTATTGGTAGAAGTGTTTTTACTTATTACTAATTAATTAATTTGTGGACGTAATTTTATGTGTGTTTAAATAGGTTCAAATGAAACGAGTGTTGATTCTGATGAAATCCCCGGTCAGGGGATGAAAGAGCTCAATCCAGTGGTTTTCCAGTTTTACTATTGGTTCTTTGGTTGCTGCTATTTGTGTTCGACTACACAAGAAAACCTTTTCGAGATTTCCTGACTGCTGACAGTGTGTGTTATGTATTAGTGGTTTTGGTCAACACTGGTCGCTCCATTTTGTACATTTTTTTTTTTTTAGACATTAAGGATTTGCATAAGAGTGGAAGTCTGAGTTATTGTGAAAGACTAAGAGCACTTGGCCTTGTGCAGTACCCTTTGTAATGGTCTGGGAGGTGAGCTTGCTTGGATGTGTTGGGCATATGGGGAAAGCTTATTCTAGGGGTGTTTGGGGTTGCCGAGAAGTGCTGGAGAGTCATCGGAGTTCCTTTGTGGAAATATCTGTGGGAATGAAGGGTGTGTTGACTGGTTCACTGGCAGAGTGGCGCTGCATGGAACGTTCTGGTAAAATGTAACAGGACAAATATTGGTTTGTATATTTAAGAACAGCCTGGAAATGCACCACATGAATTAGTAAATGGTATTCCGGCAAAACTGGATGGGCATTATTACCCGTGCTTGAAGTACTGATATGTTGTGTATGTAAGGATGGAAATATGCTTACAACAAATAAGAAACTAGAAGGGTCTCATAATTTAAAGTCTATGGACTGTATAAACATGCTTGGAAGGAGCTAATAATAAGAATAAACATTACAGCTTGTGGTCTCTCAAATAACTAAGCAACAGCCAAAAAAAAAACAATAGTTTTGTAATGTATGATTTTAGTAAATCTAGACATAAAATATATAATCGTCATATAAGATGAAGCAGTCTGCTGAATTTAGATACTAAAGACAGGATTTAATAACATGGGCTTGTGTATAATACTATTGTCTTAACTTGTCATAAGTGACATATTGAGTATTGACATATATTGAACATCAAGGGGAAGCATGATGATTTTCTCATATAAGTACATGTGCATAACAAGTCATATAATTGCTTTAACTTGAATTGTGGTTTTGTAACACATCTTGACCATACATAATACTTAAGCTGTTACCAAGGTAACTAATGTTTTATACATAAACCAAGTCACAAGGAGAAAAAAGTGCTTCCAAAAGCCATATAAAGAAGAAACAAGCACTCGGACAGCCATAAACCCAGAAAAATCATGTTTAATTCGATAAGCATGAGTGACTTCAACAATTGGCTAAGCTTCTGGTGTCATTATAAAGGGATCCAGTATCTGTCTGCCTGGGATGACATGGTCGACAGACCACGATGCTTTGCCAGAGTTGGCCTGCACCTGTCACCCCTGGAATTCCGGATACTGGCTAAGTTTCTTGCCAACCCTATAGTGCCTTTTTTAGGCAAGGTTCAAATGACAAATTCACCACCGTAATAAGAACAGGCAGAGGGTGATGCTACTCAATGCTCGAAGTCTAAATCTCAAAATACACTCACTTGAGCCACTCCTTAAAATGGAGAACATCGATATCTGTGCAGTGACTGAGACCTGGTTCAAGGCACCATTGAGCACCCCTGCACTACCAGGCTATAACTCATACCACACTTTTCGGCCATGTAAACTGGATCGGAACACCAAAGGCGGAGGTGTGTCCGTATTCATTAAGGATATCCACACCTCCAGGCTTGTTGCTCTGCATAATGCAGCCGAGATTATCCAAGTGCAACTAACTCTGGGCAAAACTGCAATCTAAATTGTAGCTTGCTACATGTCCCCCACCATGCCCCAGGATTCCCACTCCTCTTTTCTTGGTGTACTGGAACATTTTAGGGTTCAACCAAATGCCCTAATAATGGGCGATTTCAACTACCCCACCATTAACTGGGAAAACTACTCGTGTACCAACTCTTTCGCTCAACGCTTTCTGGAATTCATAAACTCCGATGCCCTGGATCAACTTATCCGCACCCCCACCAGGGACAACAATATCCTAGATCTAATCATTACCAACATGAGTGACTGGTGTTACACACCTGAAGTCAAAGCCTCATTGGTCTGATCCGACCTTGAGCTAATTACCCTAGATATCCACATCCTGCCCCCACCTCCTATAAAGGAAACCATGGTAAAAACTTTCCCCAAAGCCAAATTCATGCTTCTTAAGACAGAAGTGGTGAATTTCATGACACCCATGGAGATGGACAATACAGTGACGACTACTGAATCCTATACAATTGCACTTTATAAGCACTTACATGAGTGCATGGATCGTGCTATCCCAAACAGAACCAAGACGCTATCCTCCAAAAAAAGGAAGCCAATCTAGTGGTCCCCTGCCATAAACAAACTGTACAACAGAAGGAAGAAACTGTTGCAAAAGAAAGTAAAATCCCATGAGTGGAGGAGCTCCCTGGTCAGCCTCAGTAAGAAGCTGCAATCCCTGATAAAATCCTCCAAAGCTAGTTACGAAAACAAAATCGCCACTGATTCTAAAGACAACCACAAAGCATTCTATAGCTATGTCAAGAATCTCAGTGGCAACACTCAGATGTGCTCTGAGTTACAGCACAATGGCACTAAATGTACAGACCCACTTGATATTGCCAACATCCTGGCAGATAGGTTCAGTGCTAACTTTACTCCGCTCTCACCCCCTAAATAGCCCATCTCTATACCGGAAGAATGCAAAGTTCCTGTAATCACGACTGCACAGGTAAAAACCACACTCTTCAAAGCCAAGAACACAGCATTCACACACTCTCCAAAGCCAAGAACACAGCATTCATGGGACCAGACAACATCCCAGGCTGTGTTCTACACGAACTACAGAATGAACTGGCACCTCACCTAAGTTCCATGTTCAGTTATAGCTTCACCTCAGGCTTTGTGCCCGCTGAATGGCGCACAGTGACTGTTATCCCACTCCACAAGGGGGGAGTCATCACTGACCCTGGGGACTACCGCCCATTAGCCTGACGAGCCTGGTCTGCAAGGCCATGGAACGTATCATCATGGAACTTATAAACAAAGACATTAGTAATCTCCAAACTCTGGACCCCACCCAGTTCGGGTTTGTAAAAGGCAGATCATGTCTCCTAAACCTGATAGACTTCTTTGAAGCAGTCACCAAAGCCGTAGATGAGGGTAAGGTGGTTCACAGCCTATCTAGATCTTGCCAAGGCTTTTGACACCATACCCCACTCTGGAATTATAGATAAACTCACTAAACTAGGTATAAATCCCTATGTCACAAGGGGTTCATATGAGTTGAACGACAGCTTGGAATATCGACGCTTGGAATATCGACACGAAAAGCACGACAACGAGAAGACCGACAAATCAAAACAGCGACGCGGAGGTAAGGTAAGTGTGCGATGTTGACGGTATGTGGGGATGGGGTGGCTTAAGTGAGTTAGGGTTAGGGCTCGGGTCAGGTAAGTGTGTAGTAGAGATATCTTTTGGGTTAGGGGTGGTTTAAGTGAGTTAGGGTTAGGGCGCGGGTTAGGTGAGTGTGCGATAGTGACGGACCTTAGGGTTAGGGTTTGGGTTAGGGTTGTCGATAGGTGTGTATGTAAGGTTTAGTGCTGGTTTGTTAGGAGTTTGGTTTGCTTGTGTTGTGTGTGTGGTGTTTGGAGTGGGGATTTGTTTTGTTTGTTAATTTTTGTTGTTGTGGTGTGGAGTGTATGAGGTGTTGTGCTTGTGAACTGTCGGTGGTTTAATTTGTCGGTGTTTTCGTTGTCGATGTTTTGGTGTCGATATTTCAAGCTGTCGTTCAACTCATATGAATCCGTCACAAGATGGGTTGCCAACTGGCTCACTGACAGAACCCACACTGTGAAAGTAGCAGACTGCAAATCCGACTTCAGACCAGTGACAAGTGGAGTACCACAGGGTTCAGTCCTGGGTCCTCTCCTGTTTGGTATCTACTTCTCTGAAGTACAGGCTAACACAGAAGGTCTTTGGCTAACGAAGTTCGCAGATGACTGCAAACTAGGAGCCATAATCGAAACTCCTAACGATGTGGACATCCTTCAAAAGTGCCTCATTGAGACAGATGCCTGGTGTCAAAGCCATAGCCTCAAGCTCAATGCCAAAAAGTGCATTGTCATCCCCTTTGGTAAAAACTCTGTATCCATGAACTACAACATAGGCGGTAATATACTTAACACTGAAAGTGTGGTAAAAGACCTTGGGACACAGGTGGACAGTAGTCTCTCCTTTGATAATCACATCGCCACAGTAGTCAGGAAATCCTTCTATGTGGCACACCACATCACAAAAAGTTTCTCATCCAGAAAAAAAGAGGTCATTGTTCCCCTCTACTCATCACTCATTAGACCCATTATAGAGTACAACGCCCCTTTTGGTGTGTACCTCACAAGACATCTACAACAACTGGAAAGGCCGTAGAAATACCTCACAAAGAGGATTACTGGCATCAAACAGATGCCCTATGCAGACCGTCTCAAAAAACTCCAGCTTTACTCCGTTGCATATCGCCTACTCAGAGGTGATCTCTGCCTAACATACAAAGCTATGTCAAACCCAGAGCTGTTGGACATGCTCCACTTAAAGAAATCCCAATCCCTCTGAGCTACACGCTCTAGGAACCTAAACCTTGTCACCACAATAAACAGAACATGCCAGAGGGATAGATTCCTGTCCCAGAGACTTCCCATACTCTGGAATAAACTACCTATCTATATCAAACAAAGTTCCTCATTAGCACTCTTCAAGAAAAATCTTGATGATTGGATGGGAAATAGGAATTTCACCCCTGGGATCACTTCTGTGGCTTTGTTCGATAGTGGCACAGGAAAATAATTTTCTTGGGTGGCAAAAGCCAGGGTACCTTTTTGTCTGGGCTTGTATAGGCCCTAGGGCCGATAGCCTAGTAACCTATGTATGAACCTATAATACATCTTTCGGTTTTACCAACATAGAATCCTTCACATTCACTACAAATTGCAATGTACACTAAACCTTTAGATTCACAGTTGGAATACACTTTTGATGTAATAAACTTATTTCTATTGGGGATGTATAGCTCAGAATTGTTAGCTATATGCTGACATTTATATGTCCCCACTTTTCTGTTCACCCTAGGACAACCCTTGCCTTCTAAGATGTTCTTAATACTTTTCCCTTTCCTAAATACAAATTTTAAGTTTTTTTCAAAGGCAAGATTCAAGTCTGAAAGTCCACTAAATCTGTCCCACTCTTCCTTAATTAAATCCTTTATTATATTGGTATCCCCACTATAATCCAATACAAAGATGTTGTCAAAGCTTTCTTTAGGGTCGTTACTCAAAACAAAATTCCTATCTGCTGACTCATCCTTGCCCAAAATTGGTGCATATCTATCTTTTCTATGTTCCAGGACTTCTTTATGCATTTCTTTTAATAATGTTTCAGGATATCCCCTTTCTAGAAACATAACCCTTAACATTTCACTTTCTTCCAAAAAACCACTATCCTCCGAGGTCATCCTGCTACCCCTCATATATTGTCCTTTCATAGTACCTTTTTGAAAATATGGGTGCGCGCTTTTAAAATACAGAAAGGAATTACAATAAGTGTCTTTTCTGTATAGCTTGGATGTGAATTTATTGTTTGTATTGTCCACTGATATACTATCATCTAAACAATCAATATGACAATACCCTATTTTGTAAGTGAATTTTAAAAATTCAGTACGGTTAGAAATCTTTTTAAAGAATTCTTTAAATTTATCTTCACTTTCAACCCAAAACAGACAAATATTGTCCAAAAGCTGCTTGTAAAGTGTCCAACAACTTTTGTATTTGGAATTAAAAATGAATTTATTTTCCCACCAAGAAAGAACAAGCTTGGCGAAGGTAGGTGCACACATAGCACCCATTGCCACACCTTTCAGTTGCCTAAAGAAATCCTCTTCAAAGTAAATTAAAATTATACTTATGGACAATTTCCATCAACACCAATATTACATATATCTCTTTCTCACTGGTGGGTTATTCTGGTCTTTGTGTACCTTAGGAATTCCAAATATAACAGGTACTCTAGGTTCACTTTTAAGAGCAGCTAAACTATAATATATATTGTACCATTTTTTATTCTAGAAGTATTAACATTTGTAATATTTATGTAGATACATCTATTTACAATATGTATTAATATTTATTTATGATTTTACATTGTTCTAAACACCCTAGATTTTATATTTCATTTGCATATGTTTTATATTTCATATGCGTATATTTTACATTTATGTATCTTACATAACGTATTTTAAATTGTGTATTTTTAACATTCTGATATTTTAATAGAAGTATATTAACAATTTGGTGCAATTATTGTTTGACACTAGTTTTTATTGAAGAGTGAATGTTCTTAGTGTTTCACTGTTGCAGTCATTACATTTGGGTAATCTGCTGCCAGGTTGCCCTCAGTCAGCCTGATTAACAAAGTCTTGGGTCCTGTGTCAGTTGCTGTCCCTTCTATGACGTCAAGTCATCAGGGGTATAAAACATGCAGCCGACACAATTACATCAGTCTTTCTTGCCGTGCGGTGCCCGAAGCAGAAGCAGTTCACAAGTGCCGGTCGGCCGACTCCTGAAATTTTCATTTTCAAGTTTCAGAACCGAAGTCTTCAACTTGAAGCTAAGTACCCTTTGGGGAAACTTTTTCTTGCTCCTTACCGATGTCAGTAAAAGTTAATAATTGCATTACTTGTGGAAAGCAAATACCTCATAAAGATTTTCATTTGTACTGTATTCCTTGCCGAGGCCCTGATCACGACGTACCTTGTTGTTGGTTTTGTGCTTCATTTAGTCAGCGCACTATCCGTCGTCGGTACATTTTTGCCTCTAAATATTTCGGTTCTCGGTTTAATTATCCAGAAATGACGTCGGTTAGCCATCCGACTACCGGAATTCTGAAAAAACGCAAAGAAAAAGACAGAGACAGACGGTCGAGGTCCAAAACTGTCGACAAAGCTTTTCCTAAGCCAGTCGCCAGTTCGCCGGTACTCAGTGAGGTGCTTTCGCAGCCCCTGATACCTGCTACTTCTGACTGACAGGCCTCTACTGAGACCCATTCGGAGTCCGGTATGCCGCGAGATGCTTCACCTATGGAACCCACGGATGTCTCCACCTTGGATGGGTCCAGAGCTGCTGTGCAGGCACTGGCTTTTGAGGGTGTATTCAGGCCTACAGACTTGCATATTAAACCGACTCCACCTTCTATACTAAGGCCTAGGTCTCGATCTCTGTTTAAAAAAACGACGCCCAGGCCACATGTTCAGGCCCCTGTGCCTAAAAAATGAATAATCAAAATGGCTGAAGATCTTATTACTCTAATCAGGGGTAGTCAAACCCCCCCCCCCCCCTTCTTAAGAGGCCTAGGACTGAGCTTGACTATGAATCTTCAGATCAGGACTCTGTTTCTTCTAATTCTTCCATTGACCTGGATTTGTCCATTCCTACTTATGAGGACTCTGATGCAGAGGATTCCATTCCCTCTGCTTCCCCCCCTGAGGACTCTTCTTTTGGGGAAAATTTACATACCTTAAGGGAGCATTTCCACTGGGAAAGTCAGGAATTTTCTGAATCTAAAAAGAGACTTAGGGTTTTCCTTTTTTCTTCCTCAGCATAGGTCTTTGGCTATACCTCCTGTACTAGACATTGTTGATAATGTGTTTTCGGAATCCAGTATGGCCCCCGATTCCCTGCCCCCGGCTCCTAGTAAACCTGATGGATACTACAGGGTTCCTGAGTCCCACAAGTTTCTTTTCAAAAATCCTGTTGCAGATCCAGAAACCATTTCTCAGGGGCCCAAGGGTATTAAGGCTTCTACTGCTAAAAATCCTACCCCTTCTGATAGAGACTCCAGGGTGCTGGATAGATGGGGTAAAAAGGTTTATACTTCTGCAACCTTGGCAATCAGGTATTTAAACTGCCAATTTCATATGTTAAAATATCAACAGCATATTATTGGTCTGCTTAAACAGAAAATTATGTTGATTTCTGACTGTGTGGAAAATAAAGATTTACAGGATTTATTGCATTCTGCTGAACAAGTGGTCAAACAGGCAGTCCTGATTTAAAGGAGCATCCAACAATTTTGCTTTAACATGATCGGGCAAAGATTGCTCCTTAAGCCAAGCATGCCTTCTAAGCACGGACCCAGTAACAGCAGCCCTGCAAGAGGCCTCTAAGGAATCAAAACCACAATTGTTGGATGCTCCTTTAAATCAGGGCCGCCTGTTTGGCACCAAGGCTGAAGAAGTTCTAAAAAAGATGGAAGATAAAGCTACATCTATGCAAACTGTAAAAGATGTCTTACAAGTGCAACCTCCAAGATTTAGTAGGCACTGGCCTACTAAGAATTGGTCCTTTCCAGCTCCTTCCAGAGCCACTCAAGCCAAACCCAGACACACCAAAAGCACCAGGTTTCAGTCCCAGGGGACTCTCAGAAATAAGCAATGGGGGGCCTCCACTTCCAAATCTGGAAATAAGAAGACACCCCCCCTATGGTAAACAGTCTCAATGACTTTCCTTTAAAATTACCAAGCACTTACCTTTTAGCCACCCCTTTGGGGGAAAGATTGCTCTTCATGCAAAAAACTGGGAACTCATAACCCAGGACAAATGGGTTTTAAATATAGTGTCCCAGGGATACAGATTTAATTTCCACACATTGCCAACACCAAACGGGTGGCCAGACCTAACCCCAAATCAGTGGGCAGAGGCTCAGAAACAAGTACTTTCCCTCTTAAACATGGGGGCTATTCAACCGGTACCAGAAGAAGAAAAGGGACAAGGTTTCTATTCCAGGCTTTTCCTGGTACCCAGAAAAGACAAATCGTGGTGTCCATTTCTGGACCTGTCTACTCCAAACACCTTTCTGGACATTCCAAAATTCAAGATGCTGACTCTTCACCAGTTACTTCCTATGCTAGGCAAAGATGCCTGGTTGGCAACTCTAGATTTAAAAGAAGCTTACCTGCATATCCCAATCAGGGAATCTTGCAGAAGATACCTACGCTTCAAAGCAGGCTACTTGCATTATCAGTTCTCTGCACTGCCCTTTGGCTTGTCTACTGTGCCCAGGGTATTCACAAAGTGCCTGGCTCCAGTAATTGCATTTTGCAGGCAAAGAAATATTCAAATATATCCATACCTGGACGATTGTCTAATTCAGGCTGAAAACCAGGCCATACTTCTAAATCATCTGGCATTTGTAAAATGGGTTCTGACTTGTCTAGGGTACACCATAAACGAAAAGAAATCACAACTGGTACCCTCTCAACAGATTACATTCCTGGGTGCAAGCTTGAGTACAACTATCCAGATGGCTTTCCTCACGCCAGAAAAGCAAATTCATTTGGTAACTTACTTCAGACAAGTGGCCACAAAAACCCTGCTATCTGGAAGACAAATACTGCAAGCCTTGGGGTTCATGGCCTCCTGCATTCATCTAATTCCATACATTCCAAGACTGCATATGAGGAGACTTCAGTGGTACTTAAAAAGTCTATGGAGTCAACATTGTCACAGCCTGGAAACAATGATTCCTATCATACCTTGCCTACGCCTGGAGTTCCTATGGTGGGCAGAGGCCTGCCACCAAAACAAGGGACTTCCATTCACACTACCCCCTGATGCCCAAACCCTAACTACAGACGCATCAGACTATGCATGGGGGGGCTCACCTGGCAGGGAAGTGCATTCAGGGCAAATCAAATGCACCTAATATATCAATCAAAAAGAAATGTTAGCTGTACAGAATGCTCTGACAGCCTTCAAGGACTACATTCATCCAGGACAACTAATGGTAAAGATGGATAACACCACAGTTATGTGGTACATAAACAAGCAGGGGGGTACACATTCTTACCCTCTCTGCAGACTAGCCATGGCATTGTGGATTACGGCCTTGAGCTACTGTGTGCAACTACAAGCTCAATTCCTGCCAGGAAAACTGAAGACACTGACAGACGGACTAAGCAGAAATCTCATGAACCCACACGAGTGGAAACTGGAACCACGGATTTTCAACATGTTGACAAGCAAATGGGGGAGCCCAGACATAGATCTGTTTGCCTCCCCCCAGAACTACCAGTTGGACAATTTTTTCAGAAAGACTCCTTACAAAAAAGCCTGGAAAGTTGATGCTCTGTCCTTCAGCTGGAAAAACCTATCAATCTACACCTTTCCCCCTCTGCCTCTGCTCTCCAAAGTTCTGCTAAAAGTCAAACAGGACAAACCAAAAATGATTGTGATTGCTCCAGACTGGCCACGCCAAGACTGGTACCCACTCCTGTGCAGTGTGTCACAAATATCTCCATGGCACCTGCCTCAGACACCTTCCTTGCTATCTCAGCAGGAGAACCAAATTCTGCACCCTCCGCTCCCAACATTGAACCTTGCAGCTTGGCTAATCACTTAAATTCACCCTTAGCATCCCTCAGCAAACCTGTGATGGATGTCATCTTGGAGGCGAGAAGACCTAGTACTAGAAAATCTTATGCTGACAAATGAAAAAGATTCTGTGCCTGGAACCAATCTTTAGGGATGAGCACAGCACCGCCCAATTTCCCTCAGGTTTTGCAATACTTAACTGTGATGCTTCACAAGGGCCTGTCTTTTTCCTCTATTAAAATCCACGCTTCAGCTATTTCAGCTCACTATAACACAGAACCACCCCTCTTTTCTCATCCCCTGCTCAAGCAGTATCTCAGAGGGGCTAAGAACTTGAGACCACCCAGGAGAGCTCCTACCCCTGCCTGGGACCTTAACTTTGTTTTAGAGAAGCTCACTTTACCTCATTTCGAGCCAGCTGCTACTGCAGATTTAAAATTTCTTTCTTGGAAAACAGCCTTCCTATTAGCAATCACTTCAGCTAGAAGGATATCTGAATTACAGGCCCTTATGGCAGTGGAGCCTTTGATTATTTTTCATGCGGACAGGGTATCTCTGAGGACCAATCCATCCGTCATGCCCAAGGGGGTTTCCAGTGCGGCTATTAACCAGTCCATTCATTTGCCAACCTTCTATCCCAATCCACAGAACAAAGGGGAACGGATTCTGCATTCCTTGGACATACACAGTCAACTTAGATTCTACTTGGACAGAACTAAATTTCAAATTGCTAGTGGCATTTGCTGCTGGGGCAGAGGGGAAGGCTATTTCAAAACAAACCATTTCTAAATGGATAAGCCATTGCATTCATTTCTGCTATAAGCTCCATGGAAAACCTATCCCCCAGGGGATCAGATCTCATTCGTCTAGGGCTGCATCTACTTCTGCAGCATTTCTCAGAGGTGTTCCTACCAGGGATATTCTAGAAGCTGCTACCTGGAGTTCAGTACATACTTTCACCAAGCATTATCATTTACCAATTTTCTCTAAATCCAGAGCTGGCTTGGCCACTGCTGTCTTGGAGGGCCTTATAGCTGGTCCTAATGCTATATAAATCCATCCTACCAACCATAGCTTTGGGAATCTATCCAAATGTAATGACTGCAACAGTGAAACACGAAGAACATAGTACAGTTGTGTACACTTACCATAAATGTAGATGTTCGAGTGTATTCACTGTTGCAGTCCTGGTTACCCCCCTTCCAGCCCCCTGTTTTTCTCTTACTATACCTCTACTTTCGTTTACTATGCTTAAAAGCCTTTTTGGTGTATTTGCTTTTGGTTGGAGGTATATTTTTATGTTTTTAATTTTATTTGCTCCCCATTTGGGGGGCACCTGACATCTGGGGCAAGAAAAACTGATGTAATGGTGTCGGCTGCATGTTTTATACCCCTGACGACCTGACGTCATGGAAGAAGGGACAGCAACCGATGCAGGACCCAAGACTTTGTTAATCAGGCCGAATGAGGGCAACCTGCCAGCAGATTACCCAAATGTAATGACTGCAACAGTGAATACACTCGAACATCTACATTTATGGTAAGTGTGCACAACTGTACTTTTTTTTTTGAGATTTACTAATTTTTAGAATAGTGTACTTTATAATTTTAAGTATTTTACTGAACACGATTCACTACTCATTGTTTTTGATTGTTCACAATCAAACACTGTTAATGAATGATGTATTTATGCATAATCACAGCTAATTGGTTTCAATTTACTATACTATAAAAAAGATGAGTGAACCATGATGCATTATCTGATGAAGTTACAGACGAAAATGTGCTGGTTGTGTTCAGTGTTAGTGTATTTTAGACTGTGGTGCTTATCGAATTAAACATGATTTTTTTGGGTTTACGGCTGTCCGAGTGCTTGTTTCTTCTTTATAATGTTTTATACATGACACCAAACTGAGAAAGTTGCTCAAGGGGAAACAATAGAAGCCTGAACTAGGAATGTCACAGAATGTAACAATCACATTCTGAACAAATAGTATTAAATTGACATTATACCATGACCCCCCCAAAACGTGCACGCTGATTGGCCAGCGTGCACATTGTAAATCGAGTTATACTAATGGAAAAAGGTCCGGTCGCCCGGACTTTTTCCATTAGTATAACTCATTTTAAAACTGTCGCTATAAATGGGTTTAACATAGCGAGACAGCTTTAAAATAAGCAACGGAGATCTCCGATGCTTATTTTAAAAGCTGTCTCATATGCTAAACCGATTTAACATAGACAGGTTTTAAAAAAGCAACGGAGAAAGCAAGATCTCGTTGCTTTTTAGCTATGTTAAATGGGTTTAACATGGCGAGACAGTTTAAAATAAGCAACGGACATCTCTGTTGCTTATTTTAAATGTCTTGCTATGTTAAACCCATTTAACATAGCGAGACAGTAAAAAAAAAAAGAAACGGAGATCTTGCTTTCTCCGTTTTTTGCCCACAGCTCTGATGTACTGCGAGCACAGTACATCAGAACTGCCATGATGCCAGACATCTGCGGAAGGGCAGTAAACAGGCATTATACTATGCCATTATTTAAGAAAAGTAATAGTTTTCTTAAATAATGTCATATAATAGCAATAACATTCTGGGTGTGGGTAATGCTGTTTACCCACGGTTGGCTTGTTTGGTCCTCGAGCACGCCGGGACAAAACCACGCCAACCATGGGTAAATCCAGCATTACCCACACCCAGGCGTGGGTTATTGCTATAATAATCACTCAGTTTAACCTTTGCTGATTATACAAAATAGAATGTTGCCATTTAAATCTAAAAACTTTCAGTATATGGCATAAAATGGCAATTTATGAATATGGAAAGGGAACTTGTAATCATTAATCACAATAAGTTAATTTGTTGTTTTTAACCTATAATTTCACTCATTTCATTTTATAATAATAAAGGACAGATATGAAAATCCTTATGTGTAGGGAATGGGGGGAAGCGGAATGCACTGATAATTAAAATGCACTAACTTTCATGAATGTTTACATAAAACAAACTTGATGCTTTAAGTAACTTATCAAAAAATAAAGTGATTACTAAAATGCTGGCAAACAATGAAATGTAACTTCTGATATATCCAGTAAAATACATTGTATTATAAACATTAGGTATAAATATTATATATTGGCATTTAAAGTGGAACCTGTGTGTTGAGAGACAGCCTTACAAGACTATCTGCAACTATATAGAGCTGAGTATATTTTTCTGTATTATTCTGTATTATAGAGCTAAATTGTTGCTTAGATATCCGTTGTCTTACTGTTCTGCAAATATACAGAGATCAGTATATATTGTTTTGGTTTTATAATTTGCACTCTGATTCCTCACATCTCTGTTGAAACCCACCCCCCCTGTTCTTGGTTGTAGTTTAAATTTGGTGGCTTTTGCAGTGCCCGCCCCACTGTAGATTTAATCTAGGACACTCCCCCAGTCCCATCTCTTTACCGCATTCTACCTAATAAACTCTTTCTGGACTTGCTTTTAGTCCTTTTTAATTTAATTACATTTTTTCAAACTGTGTGTGGACTAATATTGCTACATACTCAAGTGTGCCAGCATGCACTGCATGTGAATTGTTTTTACTACTGTTTTTGCTACTTTTCTGAAAAAAAAATTGTAAGCCTGTTTCCTACCTTTCTTGTAATTAGTGTTCCAGATACAGATTTGCTGTATCCAGGACTATTTGTAAGCTTCTGAGCCCCCCAAGCCTTTCTGTGTTGGAGGGAAGCCTTCTAGTTTATCAGTGGGAGTGGTAAGCACTAGGTAACCTGTCTACCACATAAGGAGTGTTTCTGGCCCAGAATTTGTAGTTGTTGGCCATTTGGGCGGTCTTCCATCTCTCTCAACTTTCTGATTTGAAGGCCTGCATTTGCACTTGTTTCTGTCCTGTAACTCCTGGGCCCATCTCATTTGCTCACTCAAAAAAAAAAAAAAAATGTATCTGCTTTTACTGTATTTGTGTTTCTTCCTACTTTATTTTGCTTTTGCGTCATCTTAAAAGTACTCAGGTGTATTTATTACTGCTTGGTGTAACTCATTCTAAGCCTTTTAGTTTAAGCACTTGGGCTTCAGACCAGTTGTTTTACATTAGGAAGGTTTGTGGCCTGCACTGTGGTGGCAGGGCAGGTAGCTTACATTCTTCTAAGTTGTGAACTGCTGATTGAGGGCTCAGTGTCTGTTATTCTAAAAGTATATTAATTCTGGTTTAAGCACTTGGGCTTCAGGCCAGTTGTTTACATTAAGAAGGTTTGTGGTCTGCACTGTAGTGGCAGAACAGGTAGCTTACATCCTTCTAAGTTGGGAACTGCTGATTGAGGGCTCAGTGTATGTTATTCTAAAAGTGTATTAATTCTGGTTTAAGCACTTGGGCTTCAGGCCAGTTATTTTACATTAAAAGGGTTCGTGGTCTGCATTCTTGTGGGAGGAGAGGCTGGACTCTGCCCTTCTGAGCTGGGAATTTCTGGTTAAGCGCTTATAGTGCCTGCATATTTGAACTGCTTCTTACTGAAATTGGTACACCTTGTTTGCTGTAGCATAGACTAGATCCAGGCCTGCTGAATCTAGCTTTGTTTGTATAACTTGAGCACTAATCCAGGCATTCTTTAAAGTATTCAATTGTATTTATTACTGCTTGGTAGTAACTTGATTAAAGTGTAGCTATCATTCTAAGTCTTTTGGATTAAGCACTTGGGCTTCAGACCAGTTGTTTTACATTAGGAAGGTTTGTGGCCTGCACTGTGGTGGCAGGACAGGTAGCTTACATCCTTCTAAGTTGGGAACTGCTGATTTGAGGGCTCAGTGTCTGTTATTCTAAAAGTGTATTAGTTCTGGTTTAAGCACTTGGGCTTCAGGCCAGTTATTTTACATTAAGAAGGTTCGTGGTCTGCACTCTTGTGGGAGGAGAGGCTGGACTCTGCCCTTCTGAGCTGGGAATCTCTGGTTAAAGGCTTATAGAGCCTGCATATTTGAACTGTTTCTTACTGAAATTGGTACACCTTGTTTGCTGTAGCATAGACTAGATCCAGGCCTGCTGAATCTAGCTTTGTTTGTATGCTTGTTATTTCCCTGAAAGGCTAATTCCACCTAAATCGCGGCTTCTCAGCGCTTCTGTGGATCCCTAGTGATATCTGCATTGCCTACTGTACTTATTTCCTTGTTTTACCTGAAAGAAAGTTACTGTTTGTCGTTTTTGCATTTAAGTTACCTGTAACACATTGCATTTAAGATACCTGGCACTTGCTCACTAAAGCAATTATATAAGTCAGCACTAAAAAATTAAAAGCACTACACCCTCACAAACTCCCCTTGAGTACCTTGTTCCCCATTGGCCCTTTTTTTCAATTATAAAGGAATTCCCAATACTATTCTAGCATGTCCAAAGGTCAGTTGTCAATCTCCTCTCCGGTCCAGCTGGTGAATCTGGGAATCTCGAGGCAATTTTATAACTGCCTCATGTACACAGACAACCCTCTCCTCCTCCCAACAAATTCCAACACATGTGAGAGATGCAACCATATAGCCATACTGGAGGCTAAGCTCTCTCAACTCAGTACTGGCGAAACCAGTCAGGCGGAGAAGGAAACCACACTCACTACAATTCCAGTCTCACATAGACCAACCACGACAGCAAACCAAACACATAAACACACAAAAACATACTCGGAGGGTCTAAATAAAAATCTGCCTAAGCAGCAGAGACCTCCAAAGCAGACACCCAAGCAACTGCTACCCCAAAACAAAACACGTGCAACACATAGGTCACAATGCCAGTGTGCCGAACAGTCACAGCCCTTAAGGCTAAACACACCTGATACACTTGTAATAGGTGACTCTATCGTCAGGCACACTGACGTCCCGCTCACCAGGCTGAACAAGGAGAAGGTCACGGTGAGCTGCCTGTCGGGCGCTAGGATATGCCACATAACACAAGCGCTCAGGTCACTCCAAAGCAAGTACAAATATGACTCGGTCATTGTCCATGCTGGTGTGAATGACCTGAGATGTACCTCCCTGGACTACATGAAGAGAGTCATAGAGGATCTCTCTGAGCATGTAGCCCAGGCCGGTATGACCCTGACCTTGAGTAGCTTCTTACCCTCACCAAGAATGATGCCACAATATTAAGACAAGATGATCAATTTCAACAATTGGCTTAAGTATTGGTGTCATTCAAAGGGGATCCAATGCCTGTCAGCCTGGGATGACATGCTCGACTAGTCACGATGCTTCACTAGGGACGGCTTGCACCTGTCACCCCTAGGCTTTCGGATATTGGCAAAGGCTCTTGCTACCCCCATAGTGCCTTTTTAGGCAAGGCTCAAAAGACAAACCCACCTCCATAGGTATCACAAGGGATAAGAAACTAAGAGTAATGCTACTCAACGCCAGAAGTCTAAACCTCAAGATGCACGCACTCGAAACTCTCCTTAGCATGGAGAACATCGATATCTGTGCAGTAACAGGTTATACCTCATACCATGCTTTTCGGCCCCAAAACTTGGACCGAACAACAAAAGGAGGGGGAGTATCAATATTCGTCAAAGATACCCACACCTCCAGGTTGGTGGCACAGCACGAAGCATCAGAGACTATCCATGTGCAACTAACAGTGGGTAAAACTGCCTTCCAGTTTATAGCCTGCTACAGACCACCCTCCCAAACCCAGGAACCCCACTCGGCCTTCCTGAGAACACTGGAAAAATATGAAGGTCTCTCCAAACACCATTATATTGGGTGACTTCAACTACCCAAACAGAGCTAGAGTAATGCTCCCAGTCTATAACACCCTAGCCCACAGGTTCCTAGAATTTATAAACTCAAATGCTATGGAACAACTTGTTACCACTCCCACAAGAGGGGAAAACCTACTGGACCTGATCATCACCAGCATGGGGACTCTCTGCTCCAGACCAGAAGTGTATCCCTCACTGGTAAGATCAGACCATAAACTAATCTCACTGAATATTCACATCCCGACTCCACCCTCTGCCCTGAAAACCACAGTGAAAAACTTCTCTAAAGCAAATTTCACACTCCTCAAAACCGAGGTGGAATCCTTCAAAGCCCCCAGGCCTGTGGAAAATACGGCCCAGACCGCAGAATCCTTTTATAAACGCATTCTATGAACATCTTCAGGAATGCATGGATCATGCAATCCCAAATAAAACCGAGACCCAATCCTCCAAAGGCAGACGTCCTATCCTGTGGACCCCAGCCATAAACAAACTATACAATAGAAGGAGGAAGTTATTACATGATAGAGCAAAATCCCAAAAAGGGAAGGCATCTCTGATCAGTATTGGCAAAAAACTACGGGCACTCATAAAATCATCTAAGGCCAGCTTCGAGAGAAGCTTCGAGAGAAAAATTGCACAGGACACTAAGGATAATCACAAGGCTTTCTTTAGTTATGTTAGGAACGTGGGTGGGAATTCCAGATATGCTCAGAATTAGTCCAAAATGACAAAAAATACACCGAACCCACAGACATTGCCAACATCCTAGCTGACAGGTTCAGCGCAAACTTCTCCCAAAAAGGGCAAATATCTATCCCAGCAGATTGCTGCCCCCCCTGACATCTCAGATGCTCAGGTAAGAGCTGCCCTCTCCAAAGCAAAAAACACAGCATCAATGGGACCAGACGGTGTCCCAGGCTGCGTCCTACATAAACTCCAAGAAGAGCTAAACCCAAACATAAAACTACTGTTCAATCTCAGCCTTACTACAGGATATGTACCCATAGCATGGCGTACAGCAACAGTGGTCCCTCTCCACAAAGGTGGTGCCTCAACGGATCCTGGAAACTATCGCCCCATAAGCCTGACTAGCTTGGTCTGCAAAGCTATGGAAAGGATCATCATGGACCTCATAAATAAAGATATTGGGGACCTACAGACACTGGATCCTACCCAGTTCGGCTTTGTTAAGGGCAGATCCTGCCTCTTAAACCTGGTTGATTTCTTTGAAACAGTCACCAAGGCCATTGACGAGGGAAGGTGGTCCACACAGCCTACCTGGACCTCGCAAAAGCCTTCGATACAATACCCCATTCGGGCATTATAGATAAGCTCACCAGCTTAAATATAAACCCCTATGTCACTAGATGGGTTGCAAACTGGCTCAAGGACAGAACCCACATGGTTAGAACTGCTGGAGCCATGTCAGACTCCAAATCAGTTACAGGTGGCATCCCACAAGGCTCAATCCTGGGACCTCTCTTGTTCAGTATATATTTCTCGGAGGTACAGGCCAGCACGGAAGGACTGTGGCTGACCACGTTCGCAGATGACTGCAAACTGGGCGCCATAATAGACTCTCCAGCCGACACAAGCATCCTCCAAAAGGGCCTCATAGAAACAGACAACTGGTGCCAGAGCCATGGCCTCAAGCTAAATGCCAAAAAGTGTATAGTCATCCCCTTTGGCAAAAACAAAGTGCCCACAAATTACCACATAGGTGGTAATCCATTAAGTACAGAAGAAGTAATTAGGGACCTGGGGACCGAAGTTGATAGCAATCTCTCATTTGACAACCACGTGGCCAAAGTGGTTAGAAAAGCATTTTATATAGCCCACCTAATCATGAAGGGATTCACATCTAGATCAGGGGAGGTCATCGTGCCTCTTTACTCATCCCTCATCAGGCCCACAATTGAGTACAATGCCCCTTTTGGGATGTACCTTACCAGACACTTGCAGCAACTGGAAAGACCCCAAAAGTACCTCACCAAGAGGATCAAAGGGCTCAAACAGATGCTATATGCTGCCCGGTTAAAGAAACTCCAGCTCTACTCAGTGGCATACCACCTGCTTGGAGGCAATCTGTGCCTGACGTATAAAGCCATGTCCAACCCGGAATTAATGGACATGCTGCACCTCAGAAAATCCAAATCCCATCGATCTATGCGCTTAAGAGACTTGAACCTCAGCACTGAAATAAATAGGACATGCTGGAGGGACAGATTCATAACCTAGAGGCTCCCTTCACTCTGGAATAAAATCCCAGTCCAGGTTAGGCAGAGTCCCTCATTGACTCTCTTCAAGAGGAATCTTGATGAGTGGATGGGAGATCGTAGGTTTACCCCGGGTGTCACTTATGTGTCACTGTTAGACAGAGGCACAGTATACTAACCTCGAAAAAGGGCATAGCAAAATTAATTTAAAATGGGTGGCGAAAGCCAAACACACTCTGGCTAGGCTTATAAATGCCCTAGGGCAAGATAGCCTAGTATGAATCTATGAACCTATGAATCTATTTATATTAAGTAGTAAGTTTTTAAAGACTTCATCAATAAGGGTGAATATGTTAAATAACTGTGTGCTATAATCTTTTACTGTAATTTTATATATGATGCATCCTACTTTACTATGATTGAATTGCTTGTCATCTATCTTTTATGTAAATATTAATTGCTTATACAGTAAGTAGACATGTATATTGTATTAGAATTCTGTCTAAACAATAATACTATATCTGTTCAAAGTAATATAAATATTGCTTATTCCTGTTACAAATATTCTCCATATGATGATTCAATTTAGATGTTCTGGATTGTCAAGGTATGAGTGATAATTTGATGGACTTAGGTTTATCCATCAGATTAGGAATGAATTTTTTCTATGGCTAGTGCTGATCTTAGTTTTGTTCACATTTATTAATTTAAATTTATTTCACAAAACCATTTTCAGTATGCCTGACCAAAACATTACTTTATTAGTAAACACTCAAAGTATAAAACTGATAATTTCCTTTAAAAGCTCAAACATATACTTTATAGTTATTAGAGGAAATGTTTAATAGTCGCAATAAAAAAATACATTGTCTAAATAACCTAAGATGGATTTAACTTTAATATCTTTAAATACAATTGGCTTAAACAATTCTAGCAAGAGATAAAATCTACTGAAATATTTAAAACTGAACAAAGCACAAATTGTCTTCCTTCAAGAAACCCATTTCAAACCAAATAACAATTACAAATGGAATCCTAAGGAATATAGGATATTGGCCCAATCCACGTATAAGACAAAGACAAAAGGGGTAACAATTTTATGGAAAACAAATGTGATTAACCCAGAAATAATTTATAAGTGTGAAGATGAAGGCTTTATGGCATTAGTAATAGTTAAATATAATAAGAGAATATGGACCCTAGCCAGTCTATACTGGTTCCCAGGTATTGGATCAGGAACTGTTAAAAACACTTGGATTTCATTTCCAATAATTATAAAGGTAACTTAATATTAGGAAGAGATTTTAACTGTATAGCTGATATTTCTGAAACTATAAATAAAAGACTGCTGCGTACATCTGCTGTATCAAAAGGTTTAAACAAGTGGATAGAATAATTTCATCTTGTAGATACTTTCAGATTTAAATAAGATAAATATTTGTTGTTTTCCCATCAAGATCACATATTTGGTACCCAAACTAGAATGGATAAAATATTTGCTGACCATGACTTACACTATAAAATCATTAATTTCTCAATCACTCCCTACCCCTTTTCAAACCACAGTTCATTGATACTAAAACTTCAAAATGGGTACAAACCAGTAATCTTTAACTCCAGAATTCCAGCATATATAACTAAAATTAAAGAGTTGAAATCCTGGTTATTATCTGAATTACAGTTCTTCTTTGATATTAATTAGACCACAGAGATAAAATGGGACTCATTAAAAGCTTACATATATGGTAAAATCCTAACTTGGTATTAAAAAAAATCAGAGAGTGGGATTCTGAATTATTAAATCTTGTAATCCAAACTTTTGTCAGTAAAAGCTGAAAATAATCAAAATCATTTGGAGATGAAAAAGAAAGTAGAAGTATTAAATAATAAATACAACGAAATTCTAACACATAAAACTAGTTTAGCTTTAGAAAAACTAAAAATTAATGCCTTGGCCACTTATTTATTTATTTATTTATTTTACATTTGTTAACCGGTAAATTCCGACTGGACCAGGTCCATTTTCAGCGGAGGCCCGGGGAGAAAAGCTCCAACATCAAGTTATACAAATACAGTACATCCAGCATAATACACAAAACAGGTTACATCATGTATGCTGAGCATAGTAATATAACAAGAATTAATAAAAACACTCCAGCTAAAAGATATAGAACATGGGTAAAAAGACAATGTCAGTCATACTTTGGTAAGAAAAGAAAATATATCAAGTAAGATTCTACAGTTAAAAGTACCCTTTCAGATGACCAAGCCTACAGGGGATCAGAGCTCCAGCATGTGATCAGAGAGGAATTTGGGGAGTTAATAGTAGTATGAGTAGGGTTATGTGATACAAGGGCATAACCATGTACTAAGAAGGTGCGATTTGAGGGAGTTTTTGAATATGGATGTGGAGGGGGCAGTGGACACAGATAGGGGAAGAGAGTTCCAATTTCTGGCAACAGTGTGGGAGTAGAGCTTTCCCTGCATTATTGTTAGCCTTGGTGATGGAGAGGAGTGATTTTTCACTGGATCTTAGGTATCGGTTTGTAGTATAGATAGTAAGTAGGTTGGATAATGAGGGTTTTTTTCAGGATATTTGAGAATATTGTAGGCTGTGCCCAGCTGGTGATAGTTAAGTAGCTGTGGTAGCTCAAGCCATTTTAGTTCTTTTAGTGCAGCACAGTGATGGGTTCTATAGCTTGAGTTAGTAGCAAACTAACTTGGCTATTTTATTGTAGCATGATTCTAGTTTGTCTAGGTCACATTGTCTGATTTGGGTAAAGATTGGTGCTGCGTATAATAGAGTTGAGAGGAGGTGGCTTTGTGCAAGAGTGACTCTTGCTTTTTGTGAGAGAAAGGACTTATGCCTGTATAGGGAGCCTAGTTTTTTGTGTACTAGTTTTATGGTATGTGAGATGTGAACATCAAAGTGGAGATTATTGTCTATTTCAATGCCCAGAAGTTTGGTGTGGTTAGAAGGGGAGATGGTGCCGTCATTAGAGGTTATGGTAAAGGAGAGGGTTTTTTTTGATCTGTTAAAGGGTAAATAGTAGCAGTTTTGTCTTTTTGGGATTTAGAATTAGTTGGATCCCAGATATCCATTTTTCTACTGAGATTAAGGTATCTTGAGTGAGTGTTCCTTGGGTGGTGGGAGATGAGGCGGAGCAGATCAGAGTTGAATCATCTGCATATTGTATGAGTGTGGCATGTTGTGTAGAGCATTTGAGGTTATTTGTGAAAATAGAGAACAACAGCGGGCCCAGTATAGAGCCCTGTGGGACACCAATGGTGGCTGGAAGTTGTGTAGACAGACTTCCTTTCCACTGGACTGATTGTTGCCTGTCAGACAAGTAGCTTCTGAACCAGGCTATAGTAGAGGAGGTGAAGGATAATGATGTTAGTGAGTCTAGTAGAATGGAGTGGGAGACCATATCAAATGCTTTTGAGAGGTCTAGGAAAATGACTGATACATATTTGTTATCATTCCTGTGAAGGTTTATATAATTAGTGAAAGATAAAAGGGCTGTGGTAGTGCTGTGATGTGGATGGAAACCGTGTTGTGTGGTAGATAGTAGATTGTGTGTGTTAAGAAATGTCATCACTTGCAAGTGGATGCATTTCTCAAGAATTTTGGATAAGGGGCAAAGGATGGCAATAGGTCGGTAGTTGGAGAATTCATAAGAATTACCTCCTTTATGGAGAGGAATGATGAGATACTTTCCAGAGTTTGGGTATGTAGGATTCTAGTATGGAGCGGTTGATAAGGATGGAGACAGGATATGATAAGGAGTCACTAGCCATTTTTAGGTATGCAGCAGGTATGTTATCAGCTGCTAGTGTGGTTGGCTTTAGTTTTAGGAGGAGTTTTTTGATAGTTGAGGTGGGCACTGGTGATAGGCTGAAAGAGGGGGTGGTGTGGAATAGGTTATGTTGTGACTGAGGTAGACTGTTTTTGGTTATTTGACTGGACAGGGCCAAGATGGATTTAGTAAAATGGTTATTAAATTGAGAAGCTGTGTCTAGTGTATTGTTAGTAGAGATGGGTGCTGGGGTTGTGGTTTTGCCTGGCTTTAGTAGGGAGTTAATGGCATGCCAGAATTTTTGTGGGCTATTTGAATATTTCCTTTGGGCACTAAGAAAATAGTTTTTTTGTTTATTTTGGATTCAGCCTTGGCTTTGTTTCTAAGCTGTTGATAGTATTGTCTGGAGCTAGGGGTTTTGTCAGTTTTCCAGATTTTCCAGGCTTTATCTCTAGCTTTTAGTAAGGCTCTGGTGTCTCTATTTAGCCAGGGTGCGTAGTTGGCTTTAACTCTGATCTTTCTGCTGGGAGCTAGACTATTAAGGATGTTAGAGAAGGTTGTATTGAAGTAGTCTACTGCCTGGTCTAACCCGAGTGTCTGTAGTGGTTTCCAGTTGCAGTGGCTTAGGACAGTATTTAGGTATCGTGGGGTAAGGTTACGGTCATCTCATAAATTTGTAGACTACTGGTTTGGGGTGATTGGAGTGTTTCTGGAGTAGGAAGGTGGGGAGATGATCACTTAAGTCATCTGGGAGGCAGCCTACTGTATAGTTTTGTTTGGGATAGTTGGTTAGTGTCCAGTCCAGTATGGATTCTCTCTTTGTTTTCTCATCTATTCTAGTTGGTTCTTTAATTAGTTGAGAGAACCCATATAGATTGATATGTGTAGAGGGGCTGCTGGAGTTACAGGTTGCCCAGTCAGTGTTAAGGTCTCCTAGTAGGATCGTTTCCTGAGGTAGATTGTCCTTTGTCTACATAATTTATCCACAAGAATAAAAATGCAGTCAAAAGCTAATAACATTAAAAGTACCTTCCATGAAAAGAAAGGGGAAGGTGTCTCTGATATAGGTGACATTCTTGATACCTATAGAAGTCACTATATTGAACATTTCCAAAAAGAAAATATACATATCGGTCAATTAAATCTAGATGAAAAATGTTCTAATATAAAAGAAAACAGAAAAATTAAAACCAGATCTACAAGCACCCACATCCTACAAAGAAATTACAGATACAATAAAAGAGGGTAAAATAATAAAGCTCCAGGTATAGCTGGCATAATTATGGAAATATATAAACTTTTTCCTTCAAAGATATTATTCCCTCTTCTATAAAACTCTATTAGAAATTCAGTCACAAGCTTTAATACCACCCTCTTGGAGATATTCCTTAATCACACCAATCCTAAAGGAAAACAAATCCCCAAACCTCTGTACCTCCATATAGACCTATATCATTATTAAATAATGACTATAACATATTTATGACATTATTAACTAACAGAATGAAAATACCACCATTCAAAACAATAAATAATCAAACTGGATTTATATATCATAGACACACACATGACAATATTAAAAGGATAATTTCTCTTATAGGTTATGTTAATAAAGAAAATAAAGAAACGCTCATAACTGGCTTAGCTATAGAAAAACCCTTTGATTCCCTAAATTGGGACTATTCATTCAAAATTCTAGTGTTGTTTGAAATTCCTTTGTTCATATACTAAAGAATATATATACAAATTAATTTAGCGTATGTTAAGCTAGGTCCTTTCACCTCTGAATCTAAACATATAACAAAGGGTACTAAACAAGGATGTCCCATGTCACCGATTCTATTTGCTTTGGCTATTGAAATATTGGCAGATTCAATACATAACAATACAAAAATCAAAGGAGTAGACGTTTATGAACAATGCAGTTTTAAAGTAATGCTTTTTTATGATGACATATTAACATTATCCAATAAAAAATAGACGTTAGAAGAATTAGCTATTTTAGTTGACACATTTTACAGGACTTCAGGACTCCATTTCAATAAATCAAAATGTTTATTTTTAAATAAAAAGAATTGCAGATGAAGGGGAATCACATTTTAGGGAACAAGAATCTACCTTAAAATATCTAGGAATTGAGTTATGCAAGGATAATAATGAATTAGTCTCAAAAAAACTACAATAATATAATCAGTACAATTAAAATCTCTGTGGAAAAGTGGAACAAAATAATATTAACATTTGAAGATAGACTACAGTTAATAAAAATGGTTTTACTACTCAAGATTCTGTGTATACCTTTGGCAGTACAACTGTTACCAGAAAGGAATATACTCAAAGAAATAAACTCATACCTAATAAAATTTTTATGGTTTCCCAAAAGAAACAGAATAACGTTAATACATCATATCAGACCATGGACACAGGGAGTATTTAAACCTTCCTGATATAGAAACGTATAACTTTCCTGATATAGAAACATATATAAAAGCATCAGTATCTAAAACAATCTCAGATTGGATAAGTCCAAATTGTACTGCAAATTGGAAAAAATTACTAACTGTAATATCAATAAATTAATTTGATTTACAAAATAAATTTCAAATAACCGATAAAAACAGTTTGCCATGTCACATATTATGTATTAGTATGCGATGTAACATAACTAAGCCCACTAAAATTTGTATGATTAATTATTACGTTGACTCGTTTAGGAAAATTATTAATGCAAATATAGATTTAAAAATCTGGTTTGATCATTTAACACCATTCATAGTTACAAAGAGCTGTTCACATAAAATATACAGTGAAATAATTCCTGGGAACAGTAAGGATTTGTTTGTTGGTTTCAATGCATCAGAGAACTAAAAGTTCTGGATATGCAAACAATAGAAACAACATACAAAATTCCACAACAAGATTGGCTAACTATGCAAAGCATTCTGACGTATTTGTAAGATTTGTAAAGAATAATTAGTAATTCTGCAGGTAAAGAAATACCTAAACTTACAAGCTTACCTATATGAAATCATATATAATGATTATGATATGGGAAATAGTATTTCAAAATTTTACAAGATATTGAAGTATAAAACAACACCCAAATCTTCATATTGGAATTGTATAACAAAATGACACTCATTACAGTGAACTGAAGAAATTAAATCAGATATTTTATTGTCAATAAAACATGCATCCTTTACACAATACTGGAAAGTTTTTAATTGGAAATGCTTGCACAGAGCATTCTTAACTCCAAGTAGAATTACTAAATGTTATTCTTCCACAAAGAGAATATGTTGGAGGTGTGAGCAAATACACAATGCAGATTGGAATCACATTTTTTTCGACTGTGTTAAAATTAAGCCATTTTGGAATGGTATTAAAAACTTTTTATAAGCTTTATTTAATGAATCGTTTATCTAAAGCTCTAGTACTATTAAATGTGTACGAAGATCCTCATTTGAATGAGTCAAATATGTATATAGCGTGGACAATACTTGCAATCTCAAGGAAGTGTATAACAAGAAGATGGAATACAAACACAGTACCAACTTTGGAAGACTTCTACAGCCTACTGAAGACCACAGCATTGTTGGAAATTAAAATTAAAGAATTATGGATTCATCCTAAGCCATTTATTAACAATCCATGGAAAAAAGTCTTCTCATTGATTAACACTTTACAATAACTGAACGGATGCAGTCTGATAACTGGATTGTTAGAACTATAAAGTAATTGTATATATTGAGCCCTGCTATAGTGTACATACTTATTTAAGATGTCATATACAAATACTGTGAAATTTATTCAACAGTATTTGAAAAATAAAAAAAAATTTGAGAAGAAACTGTCTTGTAGGTTAGATACAGATCACAAAAAACTACAAAGGCCAGCATGATTAGTCAGCAATATCAATACATTTAATCAAAAATAGACAAAAAAGAAACAGACCAGTTTCAGCTAATAAGCCTTCATCCGTGCTTATTTCTCCTATCTTTCCACCCACCATTTATATAGTCACTTGTCTGTTTTAATTGGTTAATCACATTTGTTCATTCAAACCAGGTGCAAGCAACGGACCTAACAATATAATCCATTTTCTCTCTTTTTTATTTAAAATTTATTTTTTGTCTATTTTGATTAAATGTATTGATATTTCTGACTAATTGTGCTGGCCGTTGTGTTTTTTTGAGCTGAGTGGCGTTTGGCCGTGCACAGATCCTTTATAGGCATGTTAGGGTGATTTTATGATGATTAATACACACTGTTGGAAGAGTCAGCACAAGTAGCCTAGTTTTCCAGTGGTGTTTTGCTGTCATTTGGCGTCCATTTGGAAGAGTCTGCAAAAGTAGCCCAGTCTTCCAGTGGCGTTTTGCTATCATTTGGCATTCATTTGGCCTATACGAAATGTTTGGGCTAAACTGGACTGTAATTTAGCTTTATTGTGAGATAATATAACATTCGGTTGTATGGTTTCTGCGGATGTCACGGAGAAGAAAGGCAATGCTGCAGCTGAAGGGTTGGTTGCACTACTGATTTGCTGACTTACTGATTGCCATTATGTGTGAACATATGCAATGTTTGGTATAGAGGAGAGCCGGTGAAACTGTGAGCATTTTGGAAGTTGGAACCAGGTTTGGAATGATGTAAAGCTGGAAAAACAGAGTGGTGTAGAAGCCCGATATCAGTTTGGTCCAGGAACAGTTTAAAATTGCCAGGGTTGAAAGATTATCCAGTCGGATCACTCTGGCTTGTTACGACAGCGGTCGTGGATATACAGGAAGGGTTTGGCGATTCTCTGATGTGCCTTACTACGAGCACTGAAATGTTTAACATTTTTTATGTGTGTTTAGTTTTTATTTTTTTTTTTTTGTATAGTGAGAGACTGATTTGGAAGTTTGTAACAGTCTTACTCTGGCTATGCTCATAATATCTCAACACAGAGGGAACGCAAATCAATCGGATTGCTATGTGGCATTCAGCAACGGCTGGGTTTACATGTACAAGCTCTAGCGCATTATGTGGTGGGACTTTTTGCAACGTGAATGGTAATAAACTGTTCTCAGTCTACATAATTTTACATATCAACTTAATTTTTCAGGTACTGGACATGGAATAAATAATATTTGAAGTAAACAGAGACATATGGATATTGATTTTTTTATAAGAGCAAAAGGTTATTGCTTGTATTACAGATTGTGATATTTCTGTTCAGATTGAATGTGATGTCTTTTTGGTATTGATCTTTATTGGGAATTTAGGCTGGGCAACTGCAGGTTAATTTATTGTACAAGGGCAAAGCAAATATATAAAGATACAATTGTTCAGGTTGTTCCAATACATACATGTTGCCCTTATTAAAGGGATATTTCTCCTTCTGTGTGATGCTGGATGTTTTCAAGAAGTACAGCGTGGGGGAATGAGTATTATGTTGTTGAAAGTTAATGTAGGTAAAGTTAGGATGACTGGCAAAGTTATTTCCTAAGGGGTTCTCCAAGAGTATTTTTTGAAATAATTCGTGTATAACAATCAAATTGTGATTTGGAGTATATTGGGAAATGTTGTACACCTAAACTGTTAACATTCAAACATATATTTATTAATTGAGTTTTGTTTAAAGTCAATGAGTATTAGGATTTGTGCTTTAATATATTCTAATACTAAGTGTATGTGACAATGGATCTCATTCAGTTGTTACAGGGGTTGGCTGCAGATAAGGAAGATGTCGGTGTTTGAACAGCTGTTAGATAAGAAAGAGATGGAGAACATGGGGGATGTTCATACTTGCAATCAAGCTTTCAGTCAACTTTCAGTGTTAATGAAAGAACTGAGAGCTAATGTATGGTACCAGAAATTATTTAAAGCATATAGCGCAAACAAATGTTGTCTTAGGAGCCTAAGGATAAGGATGCAACCTTTTGTGAAATCCCCAGATGAGAAACTTATGATGGAATGGCAGGGGGCTTTACAGGGTGCATCCATGATGTCTGTAAATGTTCTCCATGCTTTTTATGAATGTAGAACCAGTGAATTGGTATCACAGATCAGACAACTCTGTGACAATCTGAAAATATATGAGGCTGAAACAGCGTATAAAGATCAATTTGTGCAGCTTGCACAAGATCTTATCAGCCTAGAAAAGGAACTAAGACATATGCTTAAGAAATTTTCATGTGATTCTAGGAGTTACCAACATGGTAAACCATTTGTCATTCAGAAGAATGTCAAGTTTCAGGACAATAGGTAGATGTTCATCGTGTTACCCTGCCACAGTCATCACACTTGGGTTATCCTGCCATCAGGCGGTCCCGCAGTCGGCCCGAATTCCAAAGTCTTGGTCTGGCGTCGGTTGCTGTTGCTTCCTCCCTGACGTCAGTGCGCCAGGGGTATATAAGAGGCATCCAACGCCATTTTCTTCACTTTCTTGCCGCGCAGTGCCCGAAGCAGAAGCAGTTCGCAAGTGCCGGTCGGCCGACACCTGAGATTTTCTGTTTGAATTTCAGTCCGAAGTCTTCAATAAAGCTAAGTACCCCATTGGGGAACATTTTCTTGCCTCAGTCCGATGTCAGAAAAAGTTAACAGTTGCATTTCTTGTGGGAAGCAAATACCTCATAAGGACTTCCATTCCTATTGTATTCCTTGCCTAGGCCCAGACCACGACATCACAGGTTGTCAGTTTTACGCTAGGTTTAATAAATGAACTATCAAACACCGTTTTGACTTCGCACGGCATTACTTTGGTAGGAAATTTAATTATATCATGCCGTTGGAGCAGCTGACGACCGCCACTCATAAAAATGCAAGGATAAGGACAGGCAGCCTAGGAATAAGTCAGACACCGAGGCCTCAACTGGGCCTGTCGCCAGTTCTCCGGTTTTCAGTGAGGCACCTACGCAGCCCCTGACGACCGCAGAGCTGGAACCCCAGACAGCTGCGGATTCCCATGCGGAGTCTACTAGGCCGATGCAGCCTTCTACCAACACCGGAGCAGAACTAGACACCGGTGCAACGGAAACACCTTTGGTTTCTGAAGGTGTCTTCAGACCGACTACACTCACCATTAAATCTTATGCTAAACTTAAAACTCCTTTAAAACCAAAGAAAACTGTACATCAGTCTACAGTTCAAGGCCCCATGCCTAAGAAACAAATGCTTAAGATGGCTGAAGATTTGATTACCCTTATCAGGGGTTCCCATCCCCCTCCTGATAAAAGACCAAGACGAGGAGGATTATGCATCCTCTGACCAGGTTTCTCTCTCCTCAGATTCTTCTGAGGAACAGGATTACACTTTTCCACCTTACGAAGATTCTGATGCTGAAGACTCTATTCCCTCAACATCTCCCCCTGAAGACTACTCCTTTGGAGAAACTTTACTTACCATGAGGGAACATTTCCACTGGGAAGGCCAGGATTACTCAGATTCTAAGAAAAGTCTCCGAGATTTCCTTTTACTACCCCAGCACAGACCTCTTGCTATCCCTCCTGTTCTGGATATTGTGGATGATGTTTACTTGGAGTCTAGTTTAAATACAGACTCTGTTCCTCCTGCTCCAGCCAAGCCAGACAGATACTACAGAGTACCTGACTCACACAAATTCCTTTATAAAAGCCCTGTAGCTGACCCAGAAACCATTTTCCAGGGTCCTAAGGGAGCTAAAGCTTCTATGGCTAAAAATCCTGTGCCCTCTGAAAGGGATTCCAGAGCCCTAGATAGATGGGGCAAGAAAATATACACATCAGCTACTCTGGCTATGCGAGCATTAAATTGCCAGTTTCACATGTTGAAATATCAACAATTTCTAATGTCTCAGTTAAAACAAAAAATGAGCACACATTCAGAACTGCCTGAATTCAAAGAAATGCAGGATCTGTTGCATGCAGCTGAACAGGTAGGCAAACATACTTTACAATGTGGATTTGACTCAGTGGAAGCTTCTTGTAGAGCAGCTGTTACTGGCTCTGTCATACGTAGGCATGCTTGGTTAAAAGAACAAACCCTCCCTGACCATGTTAAAGCAAAATTATTGGATGCACCTCTACAACAGGATGTATTATTTGGTGTCAAAGCAGAAGAGGTTTTAAAGAAAATGGAGGATAAGGCAAAGTCTATGCAAACGGTCAAGGATTTTTTGCAGGTACAACCCCCTTGATTCAGCAGAAATTGGCCAACAAAAAACTGGTCCTTTCCAGCTTCAGACAGATCACAGAGGGGTAAATACAGACGCCCAAGGGGCAGAGGTCAGTCACAGGGTCCTTACAAACCTCGCCAATGGGGTTCTGCTACCCAGAAAGGAAGAGAAGACAGGCCCCAAGCTAGCAGAAGACAAACACAATGACTCTATCCTCAAACTACCAAGCAAATCTCTCCTGGCAACTCCCTTGGGAGGAAAACTAGCATTTTTTGCAGACAACTGGCACATCATCACAAAAGACAAATGGGTTCTAAACATTGTCTCTCAAGGATACAGATTCCACTTTCATACCTTACCAAGGAACAAAGGAATGCCAAACCTGCCACCAAATCAATGGGCAGAGGCACAAAAACAAATTACAGCTCTCATGAACATGAGAGCCATTCAACAGGTACCTACACAGGAGCAAGGACAAGGATTTTACTCAAGACTCTTCCTAGTCCCAAGAAAGGACAAAGCATGGAGACCCATTCTGGATCTTTCATTTCTGAAGACCTATCTGCAAGTACCAAAATTCAAGATGCTAACACTACAGCAGCTTCTTCCCATGCTGGGCAAGAATGCTTGGCTAGTCACTTTGGACCTCAAGGAGGCATACCTGCATGTCCCTATCAGACAAAATTGCAGAATATACCTCCACTTCATTGCAGGTTCAAAGCATTATCAATTCTCTGCACTGCCCTTTGGCTTATCTACTGCGCCCAGGGTATTCACAAAATGCCTGGCACCAGTAATTGCATACTGCAGACAAAGAGGAATTCAAATATACCCATACCTGGACGACTGCCTTATTCAAGCAGAAAGCAAAGACATTCTCATCGGGCATTTGTCAAACACCTTCTAAGTTGCCTAGGGTGCACAGTAAATGAAAAGAAATCAAAACTAGTGCCCTCACAAAACATAATATTCCTGGGTGCCAGCTTGAATACAACGGCCCAGATGGCTTATCTCATGCCAGACAAGCAACAACAGCTGTTTCAGTATTTCAAAATAATGGCAACAAAGGCCCAACTCCCTGCAAGAAAAATTCTGCAGGCCTTGGGATTCATGGCATCTTGCATACTACTAATACCATTTGCAAAACTGCATATGAGGAAATTACAATGGTACCTGAAAAGTGTATGGACCCAGCACAGCCACAGCTTGGAAACAATGATACCACTCATTCCCTGCCTTCAACAGGAGTTTCTATGGTGGGCACAGGCATGTCACCTCAACAAGGGTCAGCCTTTCACCTTACCCACAGCCAGGCAAACTATAACAACAGATGCATCGGACTATGCCTGGGGAGCACACGTGGCAGGGCAGTGCATTCAGGGCAAATGGACTACAGATCAGAGGCATCTGCATATCAATCAAAAAGAAATGCTAGCAGTACAGAATGCCCTAACAGCTTTCAAGGACCTTCTACACCCAGGACAACTACAAATAAAGACGGACAATACCACAGTCAT
Source organism: Protopterus annectens (assembly GCF_019279795.1). Lineage (NCBI taxonomy): Eukaryota > Metazoa > Chordata > Ceratodontiformes > Protopteridae > Protopterus > Protopterus annectens. The sequence continues at coordinate 1,356,207,826 of NC_056732.1, read as the reverse complement.
GTGGTACATAAACAAGCAAGGGGGCACACATTCCTACCCTCTATGCAGGCAAGCAATGACCTTGAGGAACACTGCACTGTCTTACCAAGTTCAGTTACAAGCACAATTCCTGCCAGGACAGAAAAACACATTGGCAGACGACCTAAGGAGAAACATCATGGATCCACACGAATGGAAACTAGATCCACAAGTATTTGCCATGATAGCCCAAAAATGGGGATGCCCAGACATAGATCTGTTTGCAAGTCCCCACAACCACCAACTTCAAAAATTTTGCACAAGGATCTTCCATCCACTAGCTTGGAAAGTGGACGCCCTCTCATTCAGTTGGAAAACATTAACAGTGTATGCCTTCCCTCCACTACGTCTTCTAGCAAAGGTACTGCTGAAAGTCAGATTAGAGAGACCACAAATGATACTTGTTGCACCAGACTGGCCACGCCAGCATTGGTACCCAATTTTAAGGAACATGGCCCAAGGCTCACCATGGATTTTGCCACAAATTCCTCACCTGCTCACCCAGCGAAATCATCAGATTCTACACAGCCAGATGTTCTTCGTGTTTCACTGTTGCAGTCATAACTGTAGGGTGTTCCTGCCGGCAGGCAGCCCGAGGTCGGCCAGAATTCCAAAGTCTGGGTCCGGCGTCGGCTGTACCAGCAAGTACCCTGACTTCAGAACATAGAGGTATAAAGCCGACAGCCGACGCCATCTTCTCCAGTCTTTCTTGCCGTGCGGTGGAAAGCAGCTCGCAAGTTGTTGGTTGGCGAATCTTGACAGTGTAGTTTACTTGTCGTCAGTCCGAAGACTTTTTCCTTCTCTTCTCAAGCTAAGTACCCCGTTGGGGAAACTTTTTTCTTGATGTCCTTCAAGGATGCATCTGCAGTCATCACATATGGGTTGTCCTGCCTCAGGCAGCCCTTCGGTCGGCCGGATTCCAAAGTCTGGGTCCGGCGTCGGCTGATGTCGCCCTTCCCGGCGCCAGAGCGCCTGGGGTATAAAAGCGCCAGCTGACGCCATCTTCCTCAGTCTTTCTTGCCGCGTGGTGCCCGAAGCAGAAGCAGTTCGCAAGTGCCGGTCGGCCAGCTCCTGTAAATTCGCTATCCAAGACTTCAAAGCTAAGTACCCGTTGGGGACTCTTTCTTGCCTCAGCCGATGTCAGATAAAGTTAATAATTGTTTAACTTGTGGGAAACAAATACCTCATAAGGATTTCCACTCTTACTGTCTTCCCTGCTTAGGCCCAGACCACGACGTCTTGGCCTGTTCAGCCTGCGCTTCCTTCAACCGACGACTCTTAGACGTCGGTCGGAGTTCGCAGAAGAGTTTTTTGGGGCTAGTTTTTCATACAAAATGCCGTCGGAAACCCCAACATCACATTTAATTAAGAAATGGAAAGACAAGGACCGACACACGCGGGCCGCGGTTTTGGCTGAAACCGCGGCTAGGCCTAGCGCAAGTGTCTTGGTCTCGGCTGATACTGAGTCCTTGGAACTTCCGAACCCTGAAACAATACAACCGACAGCCTCTGCCCCGGAGGCTCCTACCGAGTCGGTTATAGAATTGCCTTCAGAAACTGGTGTATTGGAATCTTCCGACACCATACCTTTAGACAAAGCTACACCAGCACGTGGTGCAGCCAGGCCTCCTGCATCCATGTCCATTAAGGCCTTCACCAGGGCTAAAGCTGCAAAACACACTAAAGCCATGCCTCCCAGGGTTATTCCTCAGGGACCCTCTTCTAGTTCACAGATTCTAACCTTAGCAGAGGACCTTATCTCTTTAATCAGGGGCTCTCAGCCCCATCCGGACAGGGGCTCCCAACCTCCTCCAGACAAAAGGCCCAGGGTGGATCCCCCTGATCCCCTTTCCTCAGGGGAGGCCTCTGATGGCTCGGATCACTCGGACTACCAGGAGGAGGCTTATTCGGCCTACGAGGATTGGATGCAGAGGAATCTATCCCCTCAGCCTCCCCTCCTGAAGAGCTTTCCTTTGGGGAGACCCTTCACACTATGAGAGAGCATTTCAAATGGCAGGGCCAGGAATATTCTGATTCCAGGAAAAGACTAAGAACTTTTCTTCATTTACCTCAGCATAGACCTTTGGCTATTCCTCCTGTTTTAAATGTCATTGATGATGTGTATTCTGACTCTGGTATGACCCCTGACACTGCCTCCGGCCCCTGTTAAGCCCGATAGGTATTACAGGGTCCCGGACACACATAATTTTCTTTACAAGGCCCACTCTACTGATCCTGAAACTATTTCACAGGGTCCTAAAGGGGTTGCAGCTGTTACTACTAAGAACCCACTCCCCTCTGCAAAGGAGTCCAGGGCATTAGAGAGATGGGGTAAAAAAGTGTATACTTCTGCCACTCTTGCTATGAGGGCATTAAATTGTCAATTTCATATGATACAGTACCAAGAGTATTTGTTAGAAGAAATGCATAAGAAACTGTCTTCTACTGAACCTCTTGACCGTAAATCCCTTCAGGATCTGGTACATAACTCCCAGCAGGTTAGCAACCATTTCTTGCAGTGTGGTTATGATGCATTGGAAGCTTCATGTAGGTCAGCAATGACGGGTGTTGTCATATGTAGGCATGCTTGGCTGAAGGAACAATCTCTGCCAGACCATGTTAAAGCTAAGCTTTTGGATGCTCCGCTGGAGAAGCAAAAGTTATTTGGTTCCACTGCTCAAGAAGTCCTAAAGAAATTTGAGGAAAAGGCAAAATCTGTACAAACAGTTAAAGATTTTCTTCAAATCCAACTGCCTAGATTCAGCAGAAATTGGCCTTCCAAGAATTGGTCCTTTCCGGACACAGAAAGATTTCAAAGGGGCAGGAACAGGCGTGCCAGAGGTAGAGGGCAAGCTAGAGGCTCCTACAGAGGCCATCAATGGCAACCTCCAATCCAGACAGGCAGTTCAGGACCTACAATTGCTGCACAAGGACAAACTCAATGACTTTGCTTTGATTCCGCCAACCAGGGCTCAATTAGAAGTACCTTTGGGCGGAAAGCTTTCTTTATTCTCAAAAAATTGGCACAACATTACAAAAGACAAATGGACACTCCAAATAATAGACAACGGATACAGGTTCCATTTCCACACATTGCCAAAAAGAAAAGGCATGCCAGGTCTGCCACCAAATCAAAGGGCAGAGGCTTTGAAACAAATCTCAAACTTACTACTAATGAAAGCCATAGAAAAAGTTCCTATCTCAGAACAAGGCCAAGGATTTTACTCCAGGCTTTTCCTTGTTCCAAGAAAAGAGCATCAATGGAGACCAATTCTCGACTTGTCCACACTGAATACTTATCTCATTGTGCCAAAATTCAAAATGCTGACTCTACAGCAACTCCTTCCCATGCTGGGCAAGGGGTCTTGGCTGGTGACTCTAAACCTCAAGGAGGCATACCTGCATGTCCCTATCAGACAAAGTTGCAGAAGACACCTCAGATTTCTTGCAGGGTCAGAGCATTATCAATTCTCAGCATTGCCCTTTGGCTTATCTACTGCACCCAGAGTATTCACGAAATGCCTGGCATCAGTAATAGCACACTGCAGACTTCAGGGGATTCAAATATACCCATATCTGGATGACTGCCTTATACAAGCGGACAACCAACAAACTTTGATAAAGGACTTAAATTATGCCATCAATCTTCTACAGGCCTTGGGATATACAGTCAACATGCACAAATCAAGACTTGTTCCATCCCAAAGAATAACCTTTCTGGGTGCGGATCTAGATACAACCACCCAAATGGCTTATCTCACAGAAGAAAAACAAAGACAGCTACCGGATTACTTCAAGAATCTGACAAGGCAAACTCAGCTGACTGCAAGGAAAATCCTGCAGGCCCTGGGTTACATGGCATCCTGTATTCTTTTGATTCTACAAGCAAGGCTTCATATGAGAAAGCTACAGTGGTACCTAAGGAGTTTATGGACTCAGCACAGTCACAGTTTGGAAACTTTAATCCCACTCATTCCATGCCTTCACAAGGAATTTCTGTGGTGTGCTCAGGCCAGCCAGTCCAACAGGGGGTTGCCCTTCACAAAGCCAAAAACCTCCCAAACTATTACAACGGATGCTTCAGACCTAGGCTGGGGAGCACACATGGAGGGCAGAGGTATCCAAGGACAGTGGTCACGAAAGGAGCTACGCATGCACATAAATCAAAAAGAAATGCTAGCAGTGATACATGCAATCGAGGCCTTCAAAATCTTTCTGCATCAAGGCCACCTACTAATAAGGACAGACAACACCACAGTTATGTGGTACATAAACAAGCAAGGAGGTACCCATTCCTACCCTCTTTGCAGACTGGCAATGAATCTATGGGATCTTTCCTTGAAACTAAATATACAGCTACAAGCTCAGTTTGTGCCAGGGAAAGACAATACACTGGCAGACAGCTTAAGCAGAAATATCATGGATGCACACGAATGGATGCTGCACCCAGACATCTTCCAACAGATAACACAATCTTGGGGGAGCCCGGACATAGATCTATTTGCATCCCCCCACAATCATCAACTGAAGAAATTCTGCTCAAGGACATACCACCCACAAGCGTGGAAAGTGGACGCCCTCTCTTTCAGCTGGAGAAATATGACAGTGTATGCATTTCCTCCTATCCCATTAATGACCAAGGTGTTACTGAAGATCAGGACAGAGCAGCCAAAAGTGATTCTGATAGCTCCGGACTGGCCAAGACAGCACTGGTACCCACTGCTAAGGAGCATGTCACGTACGAAACCATGGCCTCTGCCTCTATGGCCACTTCTACTGACACAGCACAGATACAAAACTCTACATTCCAACCTGAAAACATTGCAGCTAACAGCGTGGAGAATACCTTGATTCCTCCTCAGGATAAGCTATCTCAGAGAGTGAAGGATATTATTATGGAAGCTCGCCACCCTTCCACAAGAAAGGCATATTCAGCAAAATGGAAAAGATTTCTCATCTGGAACACCACAAAGGGCCTAGATGCGACAGTGATGAACATGGCACATATCCTGGAATATTTGCAGAAATGTTCCACAATGGTCTGTCTTACTCTTCTATTACGATTCATGCTTCAGCAATTTCAGCAGAGTACAATACTGATCCACCTGTCTTTTCTCATCCTCTCCTAAGACCGTTTCTAAGAGGAATCAAAAACATCAAACCTCCTCGGAAACCACCTCTTCCTGCTTGGGACCTTAACTTTGTGTTGGAAAAACTAACACTGCCTCCATTTGAACCAGCAGCATCTGCAGATCTACAGTACCTTTCATGGAAGACTGCCTTCCTTCTGGCAATAACCTCAGCAAGAAGGGTTTCTGAATTGCAGGCCCTGATGGCAGTGCAGCCATTCATTATTTTTCACCAGGACAGAGTTTCATTAAGAACTAATCCTACTTTTATGCCAAAGGTGGTATCCAGGGTTTCATTGAATCAAGCCATTCACTTGCCTACCTTCTTCCCAAATCCACAAAACAAAGGGGAGAAACTGCTGCACACCCTGGACATTCACAGACAGTTGCGCTACTACTTGGACAGAACTAAAGGTTTCAGAAAAGCTGACCAGCTGCTAGTAGCATATGCTGCTGGTACTCAAGGAAAAGCAATTTCCAAACAGACTATTTCAAAATGGATAGGAAATTGCATTCGCTTTTGTTACTCATTCCATGGAAAGACTGTACCAGCTAACATTAGACCTCATTCTACAAGAGCCACAGCCACCTCCACAGCCTTCTTAAGAGGGGTGGCTACAAAGGACATTTTAGAAGCTGCCACATGGAGCTCCGTGCATACATTTGCCAAGCATTACAATTTACCTTTATATTCCAGATCCAGAGCAGGCTTTGCTATGGCTGTCCCGCAGGGTATCTTAGCTACACCATCCTTTTCCTAGTTCCTCCACCCCCAGATTGGCTATGGTATTCTACCCATATGTGATGACTGCAGATGCATCCTTGAAGGACATTGTACAGTTTTGTACCTGCCATAAATGTAGATGTCCGATATGTATGCATCTGCAGTCAGGTTTACCCTCCCTCCTTCCCCTCTGTGGTATTCCTAGGGTGTTACCCCTCTATTAGCTAGCTGGGGGGATCTATTATGGTGTATTTGTTTTTATATATATATATCTATATATTTTTGCAAATGTTTGGATTTTTATCACATTTCTCTAAATTTAGCCTTCCTAGAGGGCACCTGGTATCTGGGGCAAGAAAAACTGAGGAAGATGGCGTCGGCTGACGCTTTTATACCCCAGGCGCTCTGACGTCGGGGAAGGGGCAACATCAGCCGGACCCAGACTTTGGAATCCGGCCGACCGAAGGGCTGCCTGAGGCAGGACAACCCATATGTGATGACTGCAGATGCATACCTATCGGACATCTACATTTATGGTAGGTACAAAACTGTACTTTCCTCCGATGTCAGAAAAAGTTAATAATTGTATAGCGTGTGGAAAACAGATACCTCATAAAGATTTCCACTCCTACTGTCTTCCTTGCTTGGGCCCTGACCATGACGTTTCTTGCTGTCGGTTTTGTGCTAGGTTTAATTCTCGTACGATTAAACATAGGTACGATTGGGCCTTGAATTATTTCGGTAGACGATTCAATTACAGGATGTCGTCGGATACTTTACCGACAACCGGAATTCAAAAGAAACGCAAGGACAAGGATAGGCCTCCGAGGTCCAAACAGGATACTTTGCAGCCGGAGCCAGCTTTGGGTTCGGCTGTCGTCAGTGAGGTGCTTTTGCAGCCCCTGTCGTCAGCCACTTCGGAACCGATGGCCGACATGGACTCCCATGGGGAGCCAACTAGGCCCAGTATTTTATCTGCTGCAGGACCTTCAGACATCGCTCCTTCAGATGGGTCCGGAGCCGCTGTGCAGGTACCGGCTTCTGAAGGGGTCTTCAGGCCTTCTCATATTACTATTTCTTCTAAGACAAAGGCAAAGTCAAAGACTCCTGGTAAACCAAGGGTTCCTTCTCAAGCTTCTTCGGATTCAGCACCCAAGTCTCAGAAGCAATTATTAAAGATGGCTGAAGATTTGCTTACTATGATTAGGGGTTCTCACCCTCCTCCTGAAAAAAGGCCTAGACAGGATATTCCTTATGATTCCTCTGATCAGGCTTCTGTCTCTTCAGTCTCTTCCTCTGACCAGGATTATTCTTTTCCTCCTTATGAGGATTCTGATGCAGAGGACTCAATTCCCTCTGCTTCTCCCCCTGAAGATTTTTCTTTTGGGAAACCCTGCATGAGATGAGAGAGCATTTTCATTGGGAAGGTCAGGATTATTCCGCCCAAGAAGAGACTTAGGAATTTCTCCTTCTCCCTCAACACAGGCCTTTGGCTATTCCTCCTGTTCTTGATATTGTGGATGATGCTTTCTCTGAAGCTACCCTGAATCCTGATTCTTGTCCGCCTGCTCCTTCTAAGCCGGATAGATTTTATAGAGTTCCTGATTCCCATCAATTTTTGTTCAAGAACCCTTCTGCAGACCCTGAAACTATTTCTCAGGGTTCCAAGGCTGCTAAGGCCGCTTCTTCTAAAAATCCTATTCCCTCTGAAAAAGATTCTCGGGCCTTGGACAGATGGGGCAAAAAAGTGTATACTTCGGCTACTCTTTCTATTCGAGCTTTAAATTGCCAGTTTCATATGTTCAAGTACCAGCAATTTCTTTTCTCTGTTTTAAAACAAAAACTTTCTTCCTTTCCTGCATGTGCTGAGGACAAGGAATTACAAGATGTACTGCATGCAACTGAACAAGTTAGTAAACTTAGTTTACATTGTGGCTTTGATGCCTTGGAGGCTTCCTGTAGGGCCGCAGCCTCTGGTACTGTTATCAGGAGACATGCTTTGCTCCGAGAGCAGAATTTACCTGAACAAGTTAAGGCTAAATTGTTTGATGCCCCTGTTCAGCATGATGTTTTGTTTGGTTCTAAAGCTGAGGAGGTTATTAAAAAGATGGAGGATAAAGCGAAATCTATGCAGACTGTGAAAGATTTCTTACAAGTTCAGCCCCCTAGATTTTCTAGGAATTGGCCCTCCAAAAATTGGTCCTTTCCCACATCTGACAGGCCTCAAAGGGGAAGATATAGACGCACAACGTTCTCAGTAGAAAAAACACTTTAATGTGAGGAGCAAAGCTTTCGGATAAAATCCTTTATCAATACTGAAAATACAAATGCAAATGCAGAGTATATAGGTCTAAAAAGTTAAAAGGAAGAATGTATATTTTTAAAAAAAGGAAAAATGTATATTTTTTAAAAAAATCAAAGTTTTAACCTAAAAATCACATGTACAATCATATACATAAAGAGAAAATCTCATAATCTAGATCTACTCATTCTAACCAAAATAGGTTTAAGGCTGACAGTACTATTCAAACCAGGGGGTGAGTCACCCATCAATCTAATTATCCAGTTGTATTCTTTAATTTCTAATTTGTTATTGATATCGTTTGTACATATTGTACATGTGATTTTTAGGTTAAAACTTTGCTTTTTTTAAAAAAATATAAATTTTTCCTTTTTTTAAAAATATACATTCTTCCTTTTTTAAATGTTTTTTGTTTTCATGTATGCATTATGCTGTTGCATTTTTTAGCTTTGCATATTTATTTATTTATACATGTTTTGTTTTAATGATTGGGTCATGTGACTTCTTGGCTGCCGGTCATATGACTTTTTTAGACCTATATATACTCTGCATTTGCATTTGTATTTTCAGTATTGATAAAGGATTTTATCCGAAAGCTTTGCTCCTCACATTAAAGTGTTTTTTCTACTGAGAATGTTGTTTGTCTTGCTGGACCTCTTGGCATTTGTGTTTGAAGATATAGACGCCCCAGAGGTCGAGCTCAGGCACAGGCCTCTTACAGGTCCAGACAATGGACTGCTTCATCACCTAGAAGGGGTGAAGACAGATCTCAATCACAAAGGAAGCAGACCCAATGACTCCCTCTGCTGGGCTGCAGGTCCTCTTTGCCTGGAAGCCCCTCTCGGAGGAAAACTTTCTCTTTTCTACCAAAATTGGACTCAGATTACCCAGGACAAATGGGTTTTAGACGTGATTTTAAGAGGTTACAAATTCCACTTTCATACTCTGCCAAGGTCTATCGGTTGGCCAGATCTGCCAAAACATCAGTGGTCAGAGACCTTAAATCAAGTGGACGCCTTATTGGCCATGAGAGCCGTAGAGCCTGTTCCACTTTCAGAGATGGGAAAAGGTTTTTACTCAAGACTATTTCTGGTTCCAAGAAAGCAAAATTCATGGAGACCGATTCTGGACCTTTCGTATTAAACACCTTCCTGAAATTCCAAAATTCAAGATGCTTACTTTACAACAACTTCTTCCAATGCTCTCCCAGGATGCTTGGATGGTGACATTGGACTTGAAAGAAGCCTACCTACACATTCCCATCAGGCAGGAACGCAGAAAATACCTCAGATTCAAGGCAGGTTCGAGGCACTTTCAATTCTCTGTACTGCCCTTTGGTTTATCTACTGCGCCCAGAGTCTTTACCAAGTGCCTGGCTCCAGTAGTAGCTTATTGCAGACTCCCAAGGGATTCAAATTTTCCCATATCTGGACGACTGCCTTATTCAGGCGGACAGCAAAGACCTTTTACTTCAGCATCTGCATTTTGTTCAACGTCATCTCCTTCTTCTGGGATTTTCAGTGAACACAAAAAAGTCACATTTGATCCCCTCTCAGCAAATGATCTTTTTGGGAGCTCTTCTAGACACAAACTTGCAAAGGGCCTTCCTCACTCCAGAAAAACAATTAGAGCTGGCCTCAATTTTCAAAACCTTGGCTACTTTAACTCAGCTCACTGCAAGGAAATTCCTGCAGGCATTGGGCTACATGGCTTCTTGCATCCTGTTGATTCCAAATGCAAGGCTTCACATGAGAAAACTTCAATGGTACCTAAAGAGTGTATGGTCACAGCATTACCACAGTCTGGACACAATGATTCCACTGATTCCCTGCCTCCAGAAGGAGTTCCTTTGGTGGTCCAGGGCTTGTGCTTTAAACGAAGGGAATCCCTTCCGCCTGCCTCAACCTTCTCAGACCATAACCACGGACGCTTCGGATTATGCTTGGGGAGCTCATTTTCTAAATCTTTGCCAGCAGGGTTCTTGGACAAAGAAGCATCTACCCTGGCACATCAACTTGAAGGAAATGTTGGCAGTTCAAAATGCTCTTCTAGCCTTCCAAAAACTTCTAAATCCAGGGCCTCTTCTGATTCGTACAGTCAATACCACAGTCATGTGGTACATAAACAAGCAAGGGGGCTCTCACTCTTACCCCCTTTGCAGACTAGCCATGAATTTATGGGACATGGCTCTAAATCTGAATCTGCATCTTCAAGCTCAGTTCATTCCAGGAAAACAGAATCTCTTAGCAGACAGCCTAAGCAGAAACCTTTTGGATCCTCACGAATGGATGCTGGACCCCAGCTTATTCAGCAAGATTACTGCAGTTTGGGGTTGTCCTCAGATAGATCTGTTTGCATCCCATCTCAATCATCAGCTGCCTTTCTTTTGCACCAGGTCCTTCCAAAAAACAGCTTGGAAAGTGGATGCCCTGTCATTCAGCTGGAGGAACCTTTCGGATATGCCTTCCCTCCTCTTCCTCTTCTTCCTCGGGTATTACTGAAAATAAAAGAGGACAAGCCCAAGATAATCATTCTGATAGCTCCAAATTGGCCTCGGCAGTTTTGGTATCCAACTTTAAAACACCTGTTCTTGTAACCTCCTTGGATTCTACCTCTGATCCCTTCTCTTCTGTCCCAGCATCAGGGTCAGATGCTACACCCTCAAATCAAGACCCTATGCCTGGCAGCTTGGCTCTTCAAGGGCCTTTGATTCCTTCTGCTCTTCCCAAACAAGTTTTGGATGTTCTTTTAGAAGCTAGACGGCCTAGCACTAGGAAATCTTATGCTTCTAAATGGAAAAGATTTTGTATTTGGATGCAGGACCGAGGTTCTAACCCTATTTTGCCTGATATTTCCTCAATTTTACTTTACCTCTCAGACCTTTTGCTTAAAGGCCTCTGTTTTTCATCCATCAAAATTCATGCTTCTGCTATCTCATCTCATTTCAACACTGATCCTCCCATCTTTTCTCACCAACTGGTGAGACAATTTTTGAGAGGGGCTAAGAATTTAAGACCTCCCAGAACTCCTCCTGTTCCTGCTTGGGATCTTAATTATGTCTTGGAGAAACTTACTTTGCCTCCTTTTGAGCCTGCTGCTTCGATATCAAGTTCTTATCCTGGAAGACAGCTATTCTGTTAGCATTGACTTCTGCCAGAAGGGTTTCAGAGTTGCAAGCTCTCATGGCTGTGGAACCATATATTATCTTCCACCAAGACAGAGTTTCCTTGAGGACCAATCCTACATTTATGCCTAAGGTGATTTCAAAAGTGGCTCTAAATCAGACTATTCACCTTCCTACCTTCTTTCCTAATCCTCAAAATAAAGGGGAAAGGATTTTGCATTCATTGGACGTACACAGACAGCTACGATTTTACCTGGACAAAACTAAAGATTTCAGAAAATCTGATCAATTGCTTATCTCTTATGCCTCCAGTTCTCTAGGTAAGGCTATTTCTAAACAAACTATTTCCAAATGGATTGCCCATGGAATAAGGTTTTGTTACTCTCACTATGGGAAACAGATTCCAGGTACTGTTAGAAGTCATTCTATTAGAGCAGCTGCCACTTCAGCAGCTTTTCTCAGAGGAGTTCCTACCAAAGACATTTTGGAAGCTGCCACTTGGAGTTCAGTGCATACTTTTTCCAAGCACTATAATCTCCCTCTGTATTCTAAGTCTAGGGCAGGCTTTGCCTCTGCTGTTTTTCAGGGTCTTCTTGCTGCCCCTACTTCTGCATAACCTCCTCCCTCTTTCACTGCTTTGGGATTCCACCCTACAGTTATGACTGCAACAGTGAAACACGAAGAACATAGTACAGTTGTGTACACCTACCATAAATGTAGATGTTCGAGTGTCTTCACTGTTGCAGTTGGTGTTTCCCTCCCACCTATCCCCACTTATTCTTGTTTGTTCCCTCTTCCACTTCTATTGTGGTGTATTTGTGTTTCCTTTTTGGACACCTTTTGGTTTATTGGGGGCTTCTGACAGCTGGGGCAAGAAAGGCTGGAGAAGATGGCCGGCTGTCGGCTTTATACCTCACGCTCTGACGTCAGGGTACTTGTTGGTACAGCCGACGGACCCAGACTTTGGAATTCTGGCCGACCTCGGGCTGCCTGCCGGTAGGAACACCCTACAGTTATGACTGCAACAGTGAAGACACTCGAACATCTACATTTATGGTAGGTGTACACAACTGTACTCTCAAGACTTTAAACCTGGCTGCATGGCAAATTACCAAAATAACCAGCCAACACCTTTATCCAAAGCTGTTATGGATGTCATTCTGGAGGCCAGGAGACCCAGCACCAGGAAAACCTATTCAGACAAATGGAAAAGATTCTGCGCCTGGAACCAGGCTAAAGGCCTAAACCCCCCTTGATCCAAACATCCCTCAGATTCTACAATATTTAACTGAGATGTTACACAAAGGACTTTCCTTTTCATCTATTAAGATCCACGTCTCAGCAATTTCAGCTCATTACAGCACGGATCCTCCTTTATTCTCACATCCACTCCTGAGACAGTTCCTCAGAGGGGCTAAGAACTTAAGACCGCCAAGGAGAGCTCCAACACCTACTTAGGATCTCAACTTTGTTCTGGAAAAGCTTACACTACCGCCCTTTGAACCAGCTTTTTCTGCTGATTTAAAATTTCTTTCATGGAAAACTGCCCTACTACCAGCAATAACCTCAGCTAGAAGAGTCTCAGAGCTACAGGCACTAATGGCAGTGGAACCTTTCATCATTTTTCATCAAGACAGAGTCTCTCTACGAGCAAATCCTTCATTTATGCCAAAGGTGGTATCCAGTGTGGCCCTAAACCAAACCATTCATTTGCCCACCTTCTTCCCAAATCCCCAGAACAAAGGAGAAAGACTACTGCACTCTTTGGACATTCACAGGCAATTACGTTACTACTTGGATAAAACTAAGGCTTTCAGAAAAACTGACCAGCTTTTTGTAGTCTATGCTACAGGATCACAAGGAAAAGCTATCTCAAAACAGACCATTTCAAAATGGATAGGGCATTGCATACGTTTCTGTTACACACATCATGGGAAACCAATTCAATGGATTTTTTTGAAGAAAATAAAAAAACATTACAGTGGAAGCTGACAGTATTTTGGTAACTATTGATGTGGAATCCTTGTACACAGTGCTCCCTCACAATTGCTGTATAACAGCAGCTATGGAGTCTTTTAAGAGACATAATCAGGGTACACAGGCACAACTGCAAAAGTTAAGCAAGCTCATTAATTTTGTACTGGACTTCAGTTTCTTTACTTTCAATGGCAAACACTACAAACAAAAAACTGGTATAACAATGGGGGCTGCCATGGCTCCCAACATAGCTAACATAGCCCTGGGCAAATGGGAGGAGGACTTTGTGTTAAACAACACAAACTACATGCAGCATATCACATGCTATTTACGTTTTATTGACTATGTCTTTATTGTGTGGGAAGGTGACACCTTGCAGCTTGGAGATTATATCACTTGCCTCAATCAAACAACCCCCTTCCTGAAGTTTACCTCTTCCCATAGCTGTACTTCAACCACTTTCTTAGATATGCAGATTTCCAAGGACACCAACAATAACAGAATCACCACTGATCTATTCAGAAAACCAACGAGGGTTAATTTATTACTCCACAGTAAAAGTCTACATCCCTACAAAAACCAAGTATAATGTAGTGAAATCCCAAGGCTATAGATTAGCTCGAATTACCACAGAGATGGAACCATTTTTGAGAAACCTGAACTACTTAGAGAATGATTTTCTAGTGAGAGGCTATGAAAGTCAGATGTTAAAAAACATCCTGGAACCCATTATAGAACTGAAAAGGACTGAAGCACCTTCACTCAACCTCCCCAGTAGAAAAATGTTAAGTAATCCCACAGAGAATAACAAATGCAAAAATAGCTGCATCCTGACATACACTTTGGATTATCACAGTATCAAAAATATTATTGAAGAAAACTGGGACATTGTCACAGGAAATCATTTTCTGATTAACATCTTAGGTGAAGCCCCATAGGAAGGCCAGGAATATTAGAAGTTTTGTTGAATTTAAACCTAGACGGTGTGAGAAAAGCAGTAAAAGATGTGAAACTAATTGTACATTTTGTATATTTATACAGCAAGGTGATAGTTTTTATTGCCCTTATTTAAAGAAGATAATTAAAACCAGTGCAGGGGGGTGACTGTAACACTAAAAAAGTAATTTACAGGGCACAGTGCAATGAATGTGATGCATTCTATGTGGGCAAGACTGTAAATAAACTCAAGCGAAGGATTTCATGTCATCTGTCAGAAATCCACTCTGGATGTAAAAATAATGCACTAGCCAAACACCTTTCTCTTCATAAAAGACACACAGGTTTTAAGTTCTAGATCCTGGATTGCATAGACATGGGTGATCTTCAAGGAGACATCCCGAATATTCTGGAGAAACATGAACTCATGTGGCAATTAAAGCTGAACTCTTTAGAAAGCCTTGACTAAACTACTACTGTTCAATTAAAAGTGCACTGGAACTTAGAAAATTGCCACATTGTTTACATGACTAATTGTATTTTATTTTATTTTTTTCTACAAATTGGTTTTAAATACCATTTAAAATCATTTGAAATTTAAGTGTATATTTTGTTTCCATCATCATACATATATATTTTTTTATTTTTATTTTTTTCTGGTTCTCTTTTTTCCACTTTATTCAAAATGATGGTAATAACAATACTGACTAATTATACAATTATATAGGTTTTTAAGGTTCTTGTACACAGACCTGAAGAAGTCTAGAAGGATGAAAGTGATTTTTGTTAATAGGTTATGAAAATAGAAACTGATTTTTACATGCAAAATGTATATGTATATATTTATATATAAATTTTGATCGCAAAATTAACTAAGGTTGATATATTTCCAGCCATGTAGTATATTGCCTTGTATAAAATCACAGATTTAATAATCTACTTAATAATTTGGTTAAATAAGATGTACCATTAAAGTACATTAGGGCTATATATTATTATGACAGCTACTAGGTAGGGCAGGACCAGCTCGAATGTCACACTGATGGGGGAAGGAATGTGAATTTAACATGTGTACCAATAACACTTTGTTTTACAGCACAATAAACCACTCCCATGCCTGATAAAAAGTATATATATATATATATATATATATATATATATATATATATTTAGAAAGCTTGTGAGGAAATTATTACTCTATTTTTGTTTTACTTGGATCGCTTGTCTGTGTACTTAATAAAGGATTTTCGACTGGAAACAGACTGCCTGCCTTGCTTGGATTACTTTCGAATACTTAGTAATGCTGTAGAATTATATATTTTCTATTATTACTTTTTGACTTGACGAGTTTACGTTCGCTACTTATACTAATATTGTCTGATCTAATTAATATACAGTGATTAACGAGAAATATATGGACTGAAAATCTTCCACACAGAGAAGTTTCTTACACTGTTTTGTTTTTAGACCCACTACACTTTAGTGGGTTGTTTTGAGACTTTGGGGATACCACGGAGATTACTTGTTTTTATATATATATTTTTCCTACCTATTGGGGGCACCTGACATCTGGGGCAAGAAAAACTGAACAAAATGGCGTTGGATACCTCTTATATACCCCTGGCGCACTGACGTCAGGGAGGAAGCGACAGCAACCGATGCTGGACCAAGACTTTGGAATTCGGGCCGACTGCGTGACCGCCCGACAGCAGGATAACCCAAGTGTGATGACTGCAGCAGGGTGAACACTCGAACATCTACATTTATGGTAGGTACAAAACTGTACTGTACCTCAATCACGGTTTAGGCAAAAAAGAAAGAAAACAATATTTAAGAAAAATGGGGTGAATTCAGGTACTTCAGGTACATCTGGGGATGATTTTTCATCCACTACAGATACGGAGTTTGGTACCCCTTCTGCCTCACCATTAGCCAAGAAAAAGAGTGATGCCTTCCCTTTAGGCAATCCAGGAGGGGAGAGCGTAAACATCGGAGGTACCAGTCATACCCTAGAAACCCTGTTGTAACTTATGACCAAATAGCAAATGTATTGAATATTTCTTATTTATTTTTATTTTATTTATTTTACATTTGTTAACCGGGCTAGTCCAACTGGATACATGTTCATTTTCAGTGGAGGCCCGGGGAGAAAAGCTCCTCTACATTCTACTAAAACAAGTTAAAAATAACACAAAATGCAGAAATACAAAATTATACAATACTTTAGAAACATACAATAAACCTGCTGCAAGTTATAAATGCATTAGAGTTCAATATGAGGCTTAGCAGGGAACACTATTCAAATAAACAACTAGGATACTCTATTTCAGCATTAAAAGGAGTTTACAAAAAATATAGATATATTTCTATTTAAAGAAAGAGTCACAGGGACACTTATGAAGAGGAAACTGTAGTGAGCTGGAATTGAGAGAAAAAAGTAAGGGGAAGAAAGAAGTAGATGGCAAGAAGGAAAAAAAAGATTAGTCAGGGTTGTTACAAGAGCATAGCCAGTGATTGGAAAGGAAAAGTTTTAGTTTAGCTTTAAATAGTGGGAGTGAAGTTATGGTAGTGAGGTCTTGAGGTAGTTGGTTCCATATTTTGCCAACTGAGTTGGAGAGTATGGAGTCACCTGCTGAGTTATTTGATAGGGAAGTTTGAATAAGTATCTTGTTAGAAGAGCGTAGGTTCTTCAGATTTTTATAGGGTTGTAGGTGAGAGGCGAGCATAGGAGTGTTGTCAGGGTGATAAAGGGCTTTATGGGCAATAGCAAGTTGGTAAGATTGTATTAGGTAGGGTAATTCTAGCCAGCCTAGTTTTTTGAGATTAAGACAATAATGAGTCCTGTAAGGAGAATCTGTAGCAAATCTAGCAATGTTGTTGTATGATGAAGCTAGTTTGTTGAGGTTATACTTAGAAAGGTTAGTGTAAATGGGAGAAGCATATAGTAGGGTAGAGATTAAGTGGGTTCTAGCTATGGTAGTTTTAGCTTTGGGAGTTAGGAAAGTTTTGATTCTATAGAGAGAACCAAGTTTTCTGTTGGTAGCTTTTATTGTAGAGTTGATATGAGTGTCAAATTTTAGTTGATTGTCAATAGTAATACCCAAGAGTTTAGTGGTTTGGTCTGGCGAAATGAGGGTACCATCTTTGGATGTAAGTGTGAAGGTAATAGAAGGGGACATATGAGTGGGTGCAAAGAGGAGGAGTTTGGTTTTCTTGGGGTTGAGGAGGAGACAATGATTAGAGAACCATTGCTCTATAGTTGTGAAGGTATTTTGTGTGAGAGTGTGCAGCTCTGTCTGTGTTGGGGCTGAGCAGATTATGGTTGTGTCATCTGCATATTGAATGCAAGTTGATTGAGGAGTGGCTAGATGAAGGTCGTTTATAAAAATGGAGAATAGTAGAGGACCTAAGATAGAGCCCTGAGGGACCCCTATAGAAGTTGGGAGGAGATCAGAGAGATGGTTATCCCAGAGTACTGCCTGTTTACGGTTATCCAGATAGGATACGAACCAGCTTAAGGCAAGACTGTCTAGAGAGCGGGATTTTAAACGATGGAGGAGAAGTTCATGATTGACCATATCAAAGGCTTTTGACAGGTCTACGAAGAATGCTGAGGAAGAGGTGTTATTGTTTCGGTTTTTGTTAATAGAGTCAATAAAGGATAGTAGGGCTGTGGTAGTACTATGGAATGGTCGAAACCCATGTTGACAGTTAGCTAGGAGATTGTGGCTTAGTAGGTGATTAAGTAATTGTTTGTGGATACATTTCTCCATTATTTTTGCGAGAGGAGATAGTAGCTATGGGGCGAAGTTGGAATACTCAGTAGAGTCACCTCCTTTGAATAGAGGGATAATATGAGATTTTCCACAGTGATGGAATAGTACTTTCTTTTACGGTTCTGTTGATCAGTATGGAGATGGGGTAGGCTACAGCTTTAGCACCTACTTGGAGGTATTCTGCTGGTAATTTGTCAGCTGAGGGGGTTGTGGGCTTTAGTTTTTGAAGCAAGGACAATATATAAGAGGTTGGTATAGGTTTTAGTTGAAATGGAGGGGGAGGGGAGCTTAGGGTTTGTAGTTTGGAGGTATCAGGGCATTGTTGTTTGGCTAGCTTTAATATGGCTGAAGTAAAGAAGGTATTAAACATTAGCTGTTTGTAGTGGGTATTCAGGGTTAGAGCCTAGTGGATTTGGTGTGGCAACTTTGCCTGGGGATAACAGCATGTTAATAGAGGACCAAAATTTATGTGGTTGGTTAAGGGATTAATGTTGAAGCTGTGTATAAAAGTTTTTTTTATCTTGTAGAATGGCTTTTTTAGTCACATTTCTTTGTTGTCTAAAAGTGAGGTGATCAGTTATGTTTTTTGTTGTTCGCCATTTAGCCCAAGCTTTGTTCCTGCTAAGGATTAGTTTTTTAGTTTCTTTTGAGAGCCATTGGGCTGTTTTGGGTTTCATACATATAGAACGCATTGGGGCATGATGTTCTAGGATGTCTAGAAAAGTATTATTAAAGTAAGTAACAGCTTCATCTATAGGGAGAGATTTCATGGGTGACCAATTAACTTGCATAAGTTCATTATGAAACAGATTGGGGTCAAAGGATTTTTTGCTACGACCTGTTCTAACTTGGATAGGGATAGCAACATTTGTTTTATGCCTGATAATATATGTTAAGGAGTGGTCACTGAGGTCATCTGGGAGAGTTCCTGTTGTATATTTTTGTTGTGGACTATTTGTTAATATCCAGTCAAGTATGGTTTCTTTATAATTAAGTTTGTTTATTCTTGTTGGGGAGTTAATGATTTGAGAGAAGCCATGTAGGTTAATGAGGGTGGTTGGGTTAGTATTCTTACATAAGTTCCAGTCAATATTAAAGTCTCCTAAAAGTATTGTTTCTTGTAGGAGGTTTAGTGAAAGCCAATTTAACAGGTTTTCTAATATGACAGAATTGTTACCTGGGGGAAGATAAGTACAGATAATATTAATTGTTTTGTGAGGGTTGAGGTGAAGTTTTGAAATAATTATTTCAGCATTTATGTCAGATGGAAGATTAAGATTTGCTTTACTTATTTGTAGTCCGGTTTTATAGAGGACTGCGACCCCACCACCTTTTTTGTTTAAGCGGTCTTGTCTAAGGATGTTGTAGCCTGGGGGAGTAATTTCATTATCCTTTATTGTAGGTTTGAGCCAGGTTTCAGTTAGACAGAGAATGTCAAACTGTTGAACATCTAGAAGAGCATGAATTAGTGGTATTTTGTTGCAAATGCTACGTATATTTAATTGGGCAATAGATAGTGATTTGGGGGGTTTGGTTAATGTTGCAGATTTTGTTCTGAATATGTGGCTATTAGTAGATTGTGGGGATGGGTTGGGGCCAGGATTAGGGTGGATGTCTCCATCAATTAATGAGGACATTAGTATATGGATGTAAAGTTGAGGAGGTTTACAGTGGTAGTAAACATGTTTTTTAAGGCTGTGAATAAGGTATTTAATGTGAGAGAGACGGTGATATTTTGGATGAAGGTAGGAGGTCTTGTAAGTTGCATTATGTTCTTAACTCTGGTGAAACACATTTATTAAATAAAGGACTTGGATTTGTATGTAGTTATTTGGTCTCCGAGGATATATTTGCACAGGATGTGATCAATTTTTGCAGATTATTAAATCTTAAAATATTTTTTCAAGACCAACATAAGGAAAATGAACAGGAGTCCACTAAGTTTAGATTTAAAATATCCAATTATTCACCACCACCAAACAAAAATGTTATGGTTTTTCAACAACTTGTGTTAAGGGAACTACATTTTAGTTACAGTACTACTCTTCATCAAATAATTTGCCTATTTCACAAAAACAGGCCTTGGACAACATTAAGAAAAATAAACTTTGTTCACCAGTGGGAGTGGGGAGCCTTGAGCAGCCTATCTGTCCCTGAAGGAGTGACCTCAGCACAAGAGCTGTAGTAATTGGTTGTTTTGGACGATTTCTAGCTCTTTTGAAGTTCCCTGTTTAAAATCCGCCTCAGAGCATTTTTTTCTGGCTATACTACTCAGAGACAGCTCCACGTGGTCCTGCAGAGTGGTCCTAGCTACTGAGAAAAGCGACTACTTTCCAGATTTAAGTATTTTTTCTGTTTTTTTTACTTAGAATACCTTCTCTTGCTTATTTTAAACAAGCTTATACTGTTTTTCTAACTGTTTGCTGCATTATATAGTATCTGCACTTAAAATTTTACTTGGTCGAAAATTAATCGAAAATCTGTTGTTTGTTTGTTTAATTTAACTATTGAGGCTGCCCACTAAAGTGTGCTAGCCTGTGTAACTGATTTATTGCTGCCTTCTTTATTTTTGGGTGTTTTCTATCTAAAAACAAACAAAAAAAAAATAATCCTTGTTTTCCCGCCTCTCCTCGACTAGTTTAGACCAGTTTACAGGCTTTGCTGTATTATGGGCTGTGGTGTAGTTCCTGTGTTGTCCATTACCTTACTTGGATAAGAAGGAAGTTTCTTTGCTCACCAGTGG
This sequence comes from Protopterus annectens, assembly GCF_019279795.1. Classification (NCBI taxonomy): domain Eukaryota; kingdom Metazoa; phylum Chordata; order Ceratodontiformes; family Protopteridae; genus Protopterus; species Protopterus annectens. Next base: position 1,356,187,097 of record NC_056732.1, on the reverse strand, counting down.
GAGTGGGGAGCCTTGAGCAGCCTATCTGTCCCTGAAGGAGTGACCTCAGCACAAGAGCTGTAGTAATTGATTGTTTTGGACCATTTCTAGCTCTTTTGAAGTTCCCTGTTTAAAATCCGCATTTGCGCGATTGTGCGCATAGCGCAGTACCGGTTAAACAGGGTTAAACGTTTTCTGGCTCCGCCAAGTCTGCTCTTCAAATTTTCCCTTAGAAAGCTCTACTCTTAGAATAACCAGTGTACTCGTTATATTACAAGTATAGCACTTGTTCTCAAAGCTTCTCTTCTAAGCAAGCACTGTCAAACTCAAGTAGCACTACATCCACCTACCACCCCAAACACTTCCCTTAAAGGCACCGCACTCTCTTGTAATATTCTAGCATGTCGAGTGGTAGATTGCTAGCATCTTCTCCTGTTCAGCTGGTTAATCTGGGAATCTTGAGACAATGCTATAATTGTCTCATGTACACAGACAACCCTCTCCTCCTCCCAACAAACGCAACTACATGTGAGAGATGCAACTATATAGCCAAACTGGAGGCTGAACTCTCTCAACTCAGGACTGGCAAGACCAGACAGGAGGAGAAGGTAACCACACACACAACAAACCCAGTCACACATAGACCTACCCCAACTGCAAATCATGCACATAATAACACAAACACATACTTGGAGGCTCTATTAAAAAACTTACCAAAACAACAGAGGCTCCCAAAGCAGACACCCAAAAATCCACCACCTCAAAACATAACACATGCAACACACACTTCAATAAATCAGTGTGTCAATAAATCACAGCCCTTAAGGCCAAACACTATGCCTGATACACTAGTGATAGGTGACTCTATAGTCAGACACACTGACGTCCCACTACCAGGCTGAGCAAGGAGAGGGTAACGGTAAGCTGCCTATCGGGGGCTAGGATCCGCCATATAACACACGCACACAGGTCACTCAAAAGCACGTACAAATATGACTCTGTCATTGTCCATGCCGGCGTGAATGACCTGAGACGTACCTCCTTGGACTACATGAAAAGAGACATAGAGGAGCTCTCTGATTATGTAGCCCAGGCTGGTATGACCCTGACCCTGACCCTGAGCAGCATCCTGCCCTCACCAAGAATAATGCCACAATACAAAGACAAGATGATCAGCTTTAATAATTGGCTCAATTAATGGTGTCATTCTAGGGGGATCCAATGTCTGTCTGCCTGGGATGACATGCTGGACAAGCCACATTGCTTTGCAAGGGACGGCTTGCACCTGTCACCACTGGGCTTCCGGATATTGGCTAAGGCTCTTGCCACCCCCTTATTGCCTTTTTTAGGCAAGGCTCAAAAGACGAACCCACCTCCTTAGAAAACAAAAATGGAAAAAAATTAAGGGTAATGCTGCTCAACGCCAGAAGTCTAAATCTCAAGATGCAGGCTCTCGAAGCACTCCTCAGTATGGAGAACATCGATGTCTGCGCTGTAACCAAGACCTGGTTCAAGGCTCCTGAGAGCACCCCAGCGCTACCAGGCTTTACCTCATATCATGCTTTTCGGCCCCAAAACCTGGGCCGAACCATAAAGGGAGGGGGAGTGTCCATATTCATCAAGGATACCCACACCTTCAGGTTAGTGGCAACTCATGAAACATCTGAGACCATCCAGGTGCAGCTAACCATAGGCAAAACTGCTATACAACTGGTTGCATGTTACAGACCACCCTCCCAATCTCAAGAACCCCACTCAGACTTCCTGAAGACATTGGAAGATATGAATGTCTCACCAAATACCATCATATTGGGAGACTTCAACTACCCTAACATAGGGCTAGAATAGTGCACCCAGTCTAACACCCTAGCCCAAAGGTTCCTGGAATTCATAAACTCAAATGCAATGGAACAGCTAGTCACCTCTCCCACAAGGGGGGATAATATACTAGACCTGATCATCACAAACATGAGGACAAAATGCTCCACACCGGAAGTATTCCCCTCACTGGTGAGATCTGACCACAAACTAATCACCCTGGATATACATTTACCACCTCCACCCCCAGCACAAAAGACTTCAGTGAGAAACTTCTCAAAAGCCGACTTTACACTTCTCAAGACTGAAATGGTATAATTTAAGCCCACAGGGCCAATGGAAACCACATCCCACAATGCTGAATCCTACACAAATGCTTTCTACGGACATCTCCAAGAATGCATGGATCGTGCAATCCCAAATAAAACCAAGACCCTTTCCACCAAAGGAAAGCGTCCTGTCTGTTGGACCCCAGCCATAAACAAATTGTATAACAAAAGAAGGAAGCTACTGCAAGACAGAGCAAAATCCCATAAAGGGAAGGCATCTCTGATCAGCACTAGTAGAAAGCTACATTCTCTCATAAAAACATCCAAGGCCAACTTTGAGAGAAAAATCGCCAAGGACACTAAAGATAACCACAAGGCATTCTTCAGTTATGTTAGAAACCTGGGAGGAAACCCTCAGATATGCTCAGAGTTAGTACACAACGACAAAAAATTTGCCGAACCCACAGATATTGCCAACATTCTGGCAGACAGGTTCAGTGCAAATTTCTCCCCTCCCTCATCTCCAAAAGAAGAAATACTCATCCCAGCTGAATGTAACCTCCCTGTCATCTCTGATGTCCAGGTGAGAACCGCCCTCAGCAAAGCAAAAAACACATTATCTATGGGACCCGATGGTATCCCCGGCTGCGTGATACGTGAACTCCAAGAGGAGCTAAACCCACATATAAAAATGTTATTTAACCTTAGCCTTACTACAGGTTATGTACCTGAACACTGGCGTACAGCAACAGTGGTCCCACTCCACAAGGGAGGCTCCACTACAGACCCTGGGAACTACCGCCCCATAAGCTTGACCAGCCTGGTTTGCAAAGCTATGGAGAGAATTATTATGGAACTCATAAACAATGGCATTGGGGATCTACAGACACTTGATGCCACCCAGTTCGGCTTTGTAAAGGGCAGATCCTGCCTTTTGAACCTGGTTGACTTTTTCGAAACAGTCACTAGAGCCATTGATGAGGGCAAGGCAGTACATACAGCCTACCTGGACTTGGCTAAAGCCTTCGACACAATACCCCACTCGGGGATCATAGATAAGCTAAACAGCTTAAATGTAAATCCATATGTCACAAGATGGGTTGCAAACTGGCTAAAGAACAGAACCCATAAAGTCACGATTGCGGGAGCCATGTCAGACTCAAAGCCAGTCACAAGCGGTGTCCCACAGGGCTCTATCCGGGGACCCCTCTTGTTCGGCATTTACTTCTCAGATGTGAAAGCAAACATGGGATGGTTGTGGCTGACAAAGTTCGCAAATGACTGCAAACTAGGCGCCATAGTCGATACACTAGCTGACACATACATCCTACAGAAAGGCCGAACCGAAACGGACAACTGGTGCCGGAATCATGGCCTTAAACTGAATGCCAAAAAATGTATAGTCATCCCCTTTGGGAAAAACAAAGTACCCACAAATTATCACATAGACAGTAACCCACCCACTGAGTACCGAAAAAGTAATCAGAGACCTGGGGACCCAAGTTGATAGTGACCTCTCATTTGACACCCACGTTGCCAAAGTGGTTAGAAAGACTTTCTACCTTGCCCACCTTATCATGAAGGGGTTCACATCCAGATCAAAGGAGGTCATCATGCCCCAGTACTCCTCCCTTATCAGGCCCATGATTGAGTACAATGCCCCATTTGGTATATACCTCACCCGGCACTTACAACAGCTGGAGAGACCCCAGAAGTACCTCACCAAGAGGATCAAGGGTCTCCAACATATGTCGTATGCTGCCAGGCTAAAGAAACTCCAGCTCTATTCAGTAGCATACCGCCTGCTCAGAGGTGATCTGTGCCTGACGTACAAGGCCATGTCCAACCAGGAATTGATGGACATGCTCCACCTCAAAAAATCCAAATCCATAAGAACCACGAGAGCCAAAGATTTAAACCTCAGTACAAACATGAATAGAACATGCTGGAGGGACAGATTCATAACTCAGAGGCTTCCCATACTATGGAACAGAATCCCAGTCCATGTTAGGCAGAGCCCCTCACTGACTCTCTTCAAGAGAAATCTTGACTAGTGGATGGGAGATCGTAGGTTTACCCCGGGGGTCACCCCTGTGTCGCTACTTGACAGAGGCACAGTAAACTAATTTTAATAAGTAAGGGGGTCTTCAGTGTGTCACTACTAGACAAAGGCACAGTATTCTAAATTTATTCTATACACCTTAGTACCACTACATGGGGTGGCAGAAGCCACATCTCTAGGGCTAGGCTTGCAAATGCCCCAGGGCAGATAGCCTAGTACTAAACTATGAAACTATAACTATAAGAAAATAGTGGTTAGTCCAACAGATAAAGGAGGTGCTGTGGTGTATGGGATTGGGAAATGTATAAGGTTGAGGCCCACAGACAGTTATCGGATCAAGGGACATACCAGAAGATGTTTTTGGACCCAACACCAGAATTTAAGAAAGAAATAGTTACATTTTTGGAACTGGCAAGGGAAGAAGTTATTCTTAACAAAGCCACAAAGATGGATCTTATGGTTAAGGAACCTACAAGACAATATCTTTACATGTTGCCAAAGACCCATAAGGACAAAAAATAACCCCGGGCAGACCAGTAGTTTCTGGTAGTGGGTCACTTACAGAACCTTTATTGGCCTATTTATCATATTATTTGAAACCACTTCTACCATATGTAAGATCTAGAATAAAGGACACGACCAAATTGATGAATATAATACAAGATGCTCAGATGGAATCTGGTTGGTACATGTGTACTTTAGATGTAACATCTTTATAGACCAATATTCCACACTGGGTAGGTTTAGAGGCAATTAACTATTTAACTATTAGCTGGATAAGACATTTTTATATAGTCCGGGTTTCAACACACTATTGGTGTGTTTGGTTGAACAAGTATTGAACAAAAATGTATTCCATTTCCAATAAGAATGTTATTTACAATTAAGGGGAACAGCGATGGAACCGTCATTTGCTCCCATGTATGCAGATTTATTTATGAGTTATGTGGAGGTGCAACTCATTTATGATCCTATGCATAATGTATAGTTAGAATCCATGTATATATGACGTGGGTACCTTGACGATTGTTGGTTTGTGTGGCGATCAGATGCAGAATATTTGAACAAATTTATGACATATCTTAATGACAATAAGTGGGGATTACAGTTTACACTGAGTTGTAGTTGTACACACATAGTATTTTTGGATGTGGAAATTTATATCCAACAAGATGACACTTAAGTCAAGTACATAGAGAACATCTGGAGGTGTATTCAGTGTTGCATTCAACTAGCTGTCATCCCAACCATATCATTTGGAATATTCCGAAGTCTCATTTTATGAGAATACGAAGAATATGTTCAACAAATGAAGGATTTGCAACACAGAGTCAGGAATTAATCAATAGATTTTTGAATAGGGGATACAAATTTGAACAAGTTATGGATTTTAGTAAATATGTTCAGAATATAAATAGGCAAAATTTGTTAAAATATCAAAAAAAAAACAAGCTTCCAAAACTCAAGGCTGGTCACCAACTATGGTAGCAACATTTAGTTTATGATTAATATTATTAACAAACATTGGGGCATTTTGACCTTAGAGAATTCATTGAGACGCATAGTTCCTCCAAGTTGTCTTATTTTCATATAGACGAGGAAAAGCTATAGGAGGATGGTTAAACCATTACAAACGACCACCTAGGGATAGGAATGTAGTTCAACAACTGATTTTAGGGGTGAACCAATAAGGGGTTGTCAGCCTTGCAATTATTGCAGTTTCTGCAAATATGTAAACAAAACCAAGGAATTTAGTTCAAGGAATTCATCTTGTGTTTTTGATGTACGTGTTTATGGAAATTGTACCTCAGATTGGGTTATTTATTTGATTCATTGCAATTGCCAAGCATTTTATGTTGGTCAAACCGCTTGACCTTTGAAGTTGCGCATTTCTGAGCATCTTAGTGATGTCAGATGTGCTTGAATTTGTAATGCATTGTACAAACACACTAAGCAACATTCTTCAGCCCAGTTTAGATTTACTATTTTAGATAGGATTATGTCAAATGATGAGGTTAAAATTGGATGGCATGATATTTTAAATAAAAAAGAGAGAACATGGATTATAATATTAGGTGCGGTGTTTGCTCCTGGTTTGAATGAATGAACAAATATGATTAACCAATTAAAATAGACAAGTGACTATATAAATGGTGGGTGGAACGATATGAGCAGTAAGCACTGATGAAGACTTGTTAGCCGAAACCAGTCTGTTACTTTTTTGTCTATTTTTGATTAAATGTATTGATATTGCTGACTAATTGTGCTGGCCTTTGTGGTATTTTGAGCTCAGCGGATTTTGGCCGTGCACAGATCCTTTACGGGCATGTTAGGATGATTTTAGACACAGATCACCCCTCCGTCATCAGTAGGAAACTGAATACAGTGATAAAGCTTTTAATCAGTCTGCATATGACATGTTGGTTACACCCTGTATTTTTATGGTGAGAAACCTCTGAGGATGCTTCCGCTGTTGCAGTTGCCTGGTGAGGTACATACCAAAGGATGCGTTGTGCTAGATTACTGGTCTGATGAGGGCTGACTACAGTGGTACTAAAAGATGCTTAGATCTGGTTGTCGTGTCCTTACTTATAAGCTCAGCCAAACAAAAGAATTTCTTCACCACTGTGGGCACATGGTGGTCAAAGTTCAGATTACTATCTGAATACCCAGATCTCTCGTCACTAGGTCCACTTTTAGGGGGGTGCTATCGGTGATGTAATTTGCAGGGGTGTTTGATTTCCCATAGGGTATTATTTATGCACTTCTTCACATTAGTCTGCTTCAGTCATTTTCTGTAGGATGTCGGCATCATTTGGAGAGTCAGTGGTCGACCCTAACTTGCAGTCCTCAGCTAACTTGGTCAGTCAAAGGTCATCTACATTTGCCTTGACATCTGAAAAATTTATTCCAACCAGAAGGGGGCCCAGTACTGAGCCCTGTAGTAATAGGTTCATAGGTGTTTACTAGGCTAATGACCACAAGGTTCTTTTTAAGCCTTGCCATGCATCCCAAATCCCTGACAAGTTCTTATACCCTTGATAAGTGTAAGCATGGGCCTGGAAGGTGAACCATTTACTTGGAATGTGGAGACTGAATGACTGAAAGTACGAACAGGCATGTATGAAGTCCAAGATTGCCATTTCTCAGAATATTCCATTTTGTCTGAGGTATGACAGTCTGAGAACTGGCATATAGGTATGAGGGGTGGGGAGGGGGTTCCTCCCACATGGGGAATGCAGGAGGCTTGTCCCACTGCAAAAACAAGTTTATAGGAGAAAAAGCAATGTTCAAAAGTCAGTCTTCCTGTAGTTTTGGTCCTTTTTTTTCCCAGCGTGTTGAAACTCGCAATTGAGAACTGGCATATAGGTATGAGGGGTGGGGAGGGGGTTCCTCCCACATGGGGAATGCAGGAGGCTTGTCCCACTGCAAAAACAAGTTTATAGGAGAAAAAGCAATGTTCAAAAGTCAGTCTTCCTGTAGTTTCAGTCCTTTTTTCCCCCAGCGTGTTGAAACTCGCAATATTATGTGTGTGTATTTGTTTGTAATAGTAAAAAGTAATGTAATATGATATGCATAAAAAAACTAGTGACCACAATCAAGTGCAAAAACAACTTGTGACCACAGTCAACTGCAAGGGATGATGAGACAAGGCTCTAAGATCAACAGAGACTAGGCTGAAGACTTGAAGGTAGACTGGAGTGAAAGTGCAGGAGGTCAAGGAAATAATCAGGGACCTTGCACCTCAGGAAGAGGAGGAAATAAGGCGAGCTGAAAAAGAATGGCAACATCGCTAACAGCACATATGAAAACAATAGAAGAGATATGCTGCTGAAACAGTTGTGGAAAAAAGGTAATAAGGAAAGCTGGTGGTGGAATGCAGAACTCCTGGAAGGTTTCATATGAAATAAGGGGTGAAATAAGAAGTGGGAGATAAGACGAGATAGACAGGTCAAGAAGGAATACTGGTTGGCTAACAGAGGTAAAGCGAGCAATTGCAGTAGCAAAGAACAAGGCATCAGATAACCTAGACCACCTTCTGGAAAGTAACTCAGTAAATGGTATAAGGAAGTTCTATTAGGTTACAGAGCAATGACAGAAAGGTAAAGAAGATAGTCATCAAGTACCACCCCTAAGGGATGCCAGCTACAATCTGTTCGTTAGTCCAGAGAATGTTAAAGGTATATAGAAGGAGTACTTCAAGAAACTTATGATTGAAGAAGATCCAACAGAAGCTGTACTACCTCGCACATAGCCAACGATGAAGGTGGGAGAAAAACTTACCCAAGAAAAGTAAGGTTCGCACTAAGAAAAATGAAGTCTAGGGAGGCAGCAGGCAGAGATGAAGTCACAGCTGATATAATCAAGATTTCAATGAGTCAGAGGAGAAATGACAGCTGAGGGTATTTGTCACAGCATGGAAAGAAAGGCATATGCCAGCTGGCTGGAGGCTAAGCATTCTAGTGCCACTGTACAAGAACAAAATAGATATTCAACTGCTTGACAAAGTCTTAGTATGAAATCTAGGTCTGTGTCGAGGCAGAAGTGGAGTTTGTAGTGAATTTATTAAAGAATTGTGTTTGAATGTTTCTGGTGCTGGATACACAGACATGTATATATAAAATTAGATATAAATATTTGTTGGTATGTGTGTGTGTGTGTGTGTATATATATATATATATATATATATATATATATATATATATATACATACATATATATGCGTGTGTGTGTGTCTATATATATATATATATATATATATATGTGTGTATATATATATGTGTGTATATATATATATATATATATATATATATATATATATATATAATCTGCATGTATGTATGTGTGTACCTCTGAGTGCTGGCTCTCTGATCTTGTTTCCCTGGAGTGACCAGTTCCCAAGTACGTATTGTATTGTATTGTCTTGCTGTACTGTGAGATTGCAGGAATGCACTTTTCATCGGTTAATTATAAGGCACCAAGTCACACTGAACTTACAGTCCACTGTGCCTGAAGGTATTCTTCAAGGAACTCTTAAAGGCCTGTATTTCTGAGATTTGCCTTAAAATGTGTGGAAGCTTATTCTGTTTTTTGACAATATTCATGCAGTAGTGTATGTTTCCCTGCCCTTCCTTTGATTTTGGATTTTCTGGAATTTGAACTAAGTACCTAACAGAAAGTCTATAAATTCCCAAGAGTGTTGCACTGCATAAAACCTAGTGAAAGCAGAAGACTTTAGTGCGTACGGTAGTTTATGAGTACATTTTATCTGCAGTAAGGATACCTGCTGGTTAAATTCCAGCCATTTGAGGCTACAAACATCTAAGTTGTGGTATGTCCTACAGCAAGTCTGGCAGCATTGTTTAAGCCTGCTGAATTGTATGCAAGAGCAGAGATTGTATGTTGGTTAAAAGATGTGTAGAATATAGAGTCGAGGGCAGTGAATACATTTTTAAAGATTATCACTTTTGAAGAGAATTTATTAGCTGTGTAAAGTTTACCTGGCATTTGCTGTGTTCTAGTCAGTGTTATTTACTTGTTAAACCTTATCTGGTTGTCATTTATAAGGCTATGTATTGTCAAAGTTATTCCTCAATATGTAGACTGTCCAGTGTTGCATAGGTTATAGTACAATTCTTATGAAAACGAAGTGTAAGAAATATCTTTATAGTTAGAACACACCCTCCTGTTCCCTTTTTCAGAAAAGGGGACAGCTGCCCCAGTTTGGCAGTCGAAAAGTAATATTGAGGGTGCTAGGAAATTTAGAAACAGAATTGAAATACTGACTTGCGTTATAAAATTTTCTATCCTTCTGCAAGGTAGCACAACCTCTTAAAGTGACTAGCTTAGTATGGGGGAATGTGAGGAAAGAAGGGAAAGGTGACTTCCCACATCAGAAAATGCTTGTTTTGTTTGTTTTCTGATTTGGTATATTTTTGTGTTTGTGAGTAATTCCTGTGAGCTGGACTGATGTGTAGGCATCCGTTGCTGTGTGATCGAGGAATTGGGATTCCTTGTGTTTGGATTTATTTTTCCACAGAGGCACCTAGTCTACATGTAGGTAAGTGGACACTGTTGCAGTCGGCTATACTAACACCTCAAGTATATCCATAGATGCAGCTGTAAGTACCCATTTCAATAAGCTTGGTTAACCTGACATTTTGTCTGCTGCAGTTGTTTGATTTGTCATTTCTGTGAATATAAAGCTGTAAGCAGGGATGGTTAGAACTATCCTTTGAGTGATTCTAGCCAACGTTCAGGTCCCCCATAATGACTATAGTATTAACAGTGGATATGAGTTAGTGAAGGACTTCTCCTAATTTATGTAACTAACCAGTGCCCCATGACCATCGCTGGGACTGCCAGCAACTTCCTAATTCCCTGGACTTCCTCCAGTAGGTCTAGGGCCGGTATGGATTTTAAGGGCATGCTGAGGTATGGCTGTCAACGTCTGCTGGGGGGGAGGTTTTATGACCCTCTCCATTACCCCCCCTCTCTTGTGGTCTAGTGGGATAGTCTGAGGGGGGAGTCTGCATCTCCACAGCAGCTCGGCCATGTCACCACCCTATTCTTACTTTAGACCACTCCTCCCAGCAGTGATGTCTCCAGCCTCTGCCAGAGATTGTTACAGGAGAGGCCCACAAAACTGCACACCCACAAGGAATGGTAATGCCTGTCCTTCCCTACCACTCCATCGGTCACCCAGGACATTAATTAAACCTAGGCTAGCTGTTTCATAGTCGGGGTTTTATCCCTCTACACCACCATAGCAGCTAAAATGGCTGTTGTGTATATATTAAGTCATCCATTTGATCCCAGTCAGGCATGTCAGCTGTGCAGTCAACAAAATGAATACATCTGTGGTCGTGTATACACATACATGCTGGAGGAGTTGTAATGCTTGGCACTGTATTTGTTTGACAGTAAGTTGTATTACTTTTGATATTATTCTTATCAAATGAATAAGGAAATCTAAAAATAAAGCATCTGTATGTATGCATTCAAGAAAGTGGTTGTAATTACTGAGCACATTTGTGTGTGTGTATTTATGTTGTTATGTGGGCGTGAATGTGAGTGTCTGTTTGTGTGTGTGAACCTGTGTATCTGTGGACACTATTAAATATTTACATAACTTGTATGTTACATACATACCTCTCAACTTGGAAACTTCAAAAATCTGGACAAGGGTCCACAAAAAGTAGGTACAACTGGCCAAAAATCGGGACACTAATTAACATAGAATTTGCGTACATATTCATGTAACCCAGCCCACTCCAGTGAAGCTGTGGGATACCAACACGAAGACTGAAGTCACTAAACAGTAAATAATATCAGACATTTGAATTTCAGACTTCATATCCATCAGAAAATATATGCAAAACCTGTTGTTCTAGCAACTATCTGAGTGTAACATTCCTCATAATGAGGTACACTTTAGAGGTTTGATGGCATTTATAGCAGTTTTTGAAAAGCATAACTGCAAACGTTAATACATCCCTAAGAAAACTGTGCAGTGTCATACGCGTAAAGTTGATTTTGCTTATTAGTACAATGACTGCACAGTGCAATTTGCCTGTCTGGCTTTCCCGAACTCTGAAATCAATGTACGTCATCAACCAATACTCCAAACTGACTCCTCAGTATTGTGACTCAGACATATGCAGTACGCACTGCAAACCATTCAGTTGTGCTACAAACTGTCATTGTCCTGCTTCTCATTTTTGTATTGAGGCATATGAAATAAATGATTATTGAACTTAATTTTTGTATTTCTCAGCAGTATGCACGGGCAAAGGACAAACCTTGATGTATCCTAAAGCTAGGCTGTTGGCTAATTATACTTACATGTTCAAAATAAATGCCTGCACTTAACCAAAGTTTTATTAGAACACCTCACCTGGCTGCCAGGCTGGCAGATATGCCACGCAGTATCTGTCATTTTTTTGGAAGAATATTTTGGACATATTGGTTAAGGTATGCAATTTCTGCCACTTTTTTCTATGAGAATATTTTCTTGCTTTCTACCAGTTTGTGTGCATCAAACTCATGGGTTGTTTTCTGTCTTCATGTTGCTTAAGCTTAAGCAGTCATCTCTCTCTCCCAGAACCACATTTGAGTCTTTACTGACTATAGACGCTGATTAAGAGAACTTCACTTCATTCCACCAAATATATTTCAAGTTACAGTAGGCAATGGAGATCGCTGAAAGAACTTTTAGAAGCAGGTCCACTAAAAGTAAGTTTTGATATGCCTTTTTAACTTCTAGAGTTCAAAGTATTTGAAACCAGAAACATTCTCTAAATATTTTTAGACAAATTTTGGACTGCAATTCTGTGTTTTGAAGATGCTTTAATCTCTGTATTTTTATTTGACTGGCATCACACACACCCATATAATATAAATAAATACAATAAAAGTAAGAGGTGACGTGGAAAATTTAATCAGCCTAATACAATGTGTAACTTCTTAGTCCTATGAGGAGGTATTTGCTACTGTATTACTTCTCATATAAAATTGTGTCCCATACAGTTACCAGCAAAGCCATTTATTTATAATAGTCACACTCAATACCTTCCTTTTTACTAGCTGAAATCACATTAAATTACATCAGCATTTGGAATGTAGTGCATGAATGTCACCAATACCAGCAGAGAGAAATGCAGCTGTGCCTCGCGAAACACTGTCTTAAGGATGCAAGGTGGGGAAGCAGACAGAGTAACCTAAAAGACATCCTGTGGTTCATAGGTAGGTATTAGGCTATCGGCCCTAGGGCCCATACAAGCCTAGCCAAAAAATGTACCCTGGCTTTCGCCACCCAAGAAAATTATTTTCCTGTGCCGCTGTCGAGCAGAGCCACAGAAGTGATCCCCGGGGTGAATTTCCCATTTCCCATCCAAACATCAAGATTTTTCTTGAAGAGTGCTAATGAGGAGCTCTGTTTGACATACATAGGTAGTCTGTTCCAGAGTATGGGAAGTCTCTGGGAGAGGAATCTATCCCTCCAGCATGTTCTGTTTATTGTGGTGACAAGGTTAAGGTCCCTAGAGCGTGTAGCTCAGAGGGATTGGGGTTTCTTTAAGTGGAGCATGTCCAACAGCTCTGGGTTTGACATAGCTTTGTATGTTGGGCAGAGATCGCCCCTGAGTAGGCGATATGCGATGGAGTAAAGCTGTAGTTTTTTGAGACTGTCTGCATAGGGCATCTGTTTGAGGCCAGTAATCCTCTTTGTGAGGTATTTCTGTGGTCTTTCCAGTTGTTGTAGATGTCTTGTGAGGTACATACCAAAAGGGGCGTTGTACTCTATAATGGGTCTAATGAGTGATGGGTAGAGGGGAACAATGACCTCTTTTTTTGTGGATGAGAATCCTTTTGTGATGAGATGAGCTACGTAGAAGGATTTCCTGACCACTGTGGCGATGTGATTATCAAAGGAGAGACTACTGTCCACCTGTGTCCCAAGGTCTCTTATCACATTTTCGGCATTAAGTAGACTACCAGCTATGTGGTAGTTCATGGGTACAGAGTTTTTACCAAAGGGGATGACAATACACTTTTTGGCATTGAGCTTCAGGCCATGGCTTTGACACCAGGTTTCTGTCTCAGTGAGGCCCTTTTGAAGTTTGTCCACATCGTTAGGAGTTTCGATTATGGCTCCTAGTTTGCAGTCATCTGCAAACTTTGTTAGCCTGCACTTCAGAGAAGTAGATACCAAACAGGAGAGGACCCAGGACTGAACCCTGTGGCACTCCACTTGTCACTGGTCTGATGTCGGATTTGGAATCCAGTACTTTCACAGTGTGGGTTCTGTCCATGAGCCAGTTGGCAACCCGTCTTGTGACATAGGGATTTATACCTAATTTAGTGAGCTTATCTATAATTCCAGAGTGGGGGATGGTGTTGAAAGCCTTGGCGAGATCTAGATAAGCTGTGTGAACCATTTTACCCTCATCTATGGCTTTGGTGACTGCTTCAAAGAAGTCAGTCAGGTTTAGGAGACATGATCTGCCTTTTACAAATCCAAACTGAGTAGGGTCCAGAGTTTGGAGATTACCAATGTCTTTGTTTATGAGTTCCACGATGATACGTTCCATGGCCTTGCAGACCAGGCTCGTCAGGCTAATGGGTGGTAGTTCCCGGGGTCTGTCGTGGCTCCCCCTTTGTGGAGTGGGCTAACTGTCACGGTGCGTCATTCAGTGGGTACAAAGCCTGAGGTGAGGCTATGATTGAACATGGTACTTAGGTAGGGTGCCAGTTCATTCTGTAGTTCGTGTAGAACGCAGCCTGGGATATTGTCAGGTCCCATGGATGCTGTGTTCTTGGCTTTGGAGAGTTTTTTTTTTTACCTGTGCAGCCGTGATTATAGGAACTTTGCATTCTTCCGGTATAGAGATGGGCCCTGTAGGGGGTGAGAGGGGGATAAAGTTAGCACTGAACCTATCTGCTAGGATGTTGGCAATATCAGTTGGTTCTGTATATTTAATGCCATTATGCTGTAACTCAGAGCAGATCTGAGTGTTCCCATTTAGATTCTTGACATAGCTATAGAATGCTTTGTGGTTGTCTTTAGAGTCGGTGGCAATTTTGTTTTCGTAACTAGCTTTGGAGGATTGTATGAGGGATCTCTGCTTCTTACTGAGGTTGACCAGGGAGTTCCTCCAGTCATGGGATTTTACTCTTTTTTGCAACAGTTTCTTTCTTCTGTTGTAGAGTTTGTTTATGGCAGAGGACCACCAGATTGGCTTCCTTTTTTTGGAGGATAACATCTTGGTTCTATTAGGGATAGCATGATCCATGCACTCGTGTAAGTGCTTATAAAGTGCATTTGTGTAGGATTCGGCAGTCATACCTCTATTGTCCGTCTGCATGGGTGTCATGAAGTTTGCCACTTCTGTCTTAAGAAGTGTAAAGTTGGCTTTTGAGAAGTTTTTTACAATGGTTTCCCTAATTGGGGCTGGGGGTGGGATGTGGATGTCTAGGCTGATTAGCTTGTGGTCGGATCTGACCAACGAGGAATTGACCTTTGGTGTGGAACACCGGTTTCCCATGTTGGTAATGACCAGGTCTAGGATATTGCTGCCCCTGGTGGGGGTGTGAATAAGTTGATCCAAGGTGTTGGAATTTATGAATTCTAGAAAACGTTGAGCAAAAGTGTTGGTACATGAGTAGTTTTCCCAGTTAATGGTGGGGTAGTTGAAATCGCCCATTATTAAGGTGTTGGGTTGTACCCTAATACTTTACAGTGTATCAAGAAATGAGGAGTGTGAATCCTGGGGCATGGTGGGGGGTCTGTTGCAAGCTACAATTTGGATTGCGGTCTTGCCCAGAGTTAGTTGCACTTGGATAATCTCGGATGCATTATGCTGTGCAACTAGCCTGGAGGTGTGGATATCCTTAATGAATATGGACATGCCTCCACCTTTAGTGCTTCTTTCTGGGTTAGGTGGCTGAAAGGTGTGGTATGAATTGAAGCCTGGTAATGCAGGGGTGCTCTCTGGAGCTTTGAACCAGTTCTCTGTCACTGCACAGATGTCAGTGTTCTCCATTTTAAGGAGTTCCTCGAGTGAGTGCATTTTGAGGTTTAGACTTCTAGCATTGAGTAGCATTACCCTCAGATTTTGTTTGTACCTGTTACAGTGGTGAATTTGTCATTTGAACCTTGCCTAAAAAAGGCACTATAGGGGTGGCAAGAGCCTTAGCCAGTATCCGGAATCCTAAGGGCAACAGGTGCAGGCCATCTCTGGCAAAGCATCGTGGACTGTCGATCATGTCGTCCCAGGCAGACAAATACTGGATCCCCTTAGAATGACACCAGAAGCTTAACCAATTGTTGAAGTCAATCATTTTGTCCTTGTACTGTGGTATCATTCTGGGTGATGGCAGGATGCTACTCAGGGTTAGGGTCATACTTGCCTGGGATACAAGATCGGAGAGCTCCTCCATGTCTGTTTTCATGTAGTCCAGGGAGGTACGTCTCAGGTCATTTACACCAACATGGACAATGACAGTGTCATATTTGTACTTATTGTGGAGTGACCTGAGTGCATGCATTATGTGGCGGATCCTGGCACCTGACAGGCAGCTGACAGTAACTTTCTCCTTGTTTAGTCTAGTGAGTGGAACATCAGTGTGCCTGACTATAGAGTCACCTATGACTAGAGTGTTGGGTACGTTGTTATGCCTTATGGGCTGTGGTTGAGTTTGTGGGCTATGTGTCATTTGGGTTGTGTTGAGGGGTGGAGTTTGCTTGCGTTTATGCTTTGGATGTCCCTGATGCTTTGGCAGGTTTTTATTGAGAGCCTCTGCGAATGTAGGTATGTGTTTTGTGTTTCTATGTGTGTGTTTTGGTGGTGTAGGTTTTGAGGGACTATGTGATGAGTGTGGTGTGGTGCAAGTGTTTACCTTCTCCTCTTGACTGTCTAGTCCAGTCTTGGGTGAAGAGAGCTTTGCTTCCAGTTTGGCTATATAAGTGCATCTCTCACAGGTTGTAGTGTTGGGTGGTAGGAGGAGAAGGTTGTCTGTGTACATGAGGCAATTGCTGCATTGCCCCAAGATGCCCAGATTCATCAGGTAGACAGGAGAAATCACTGGGAGCTGGCCCTTAGACATGCCTGGATAAGTGCTTATTTATTAAGTACTAAAAACTGCTTTCCACTAGACAAGTGAGGAAAGTTGAGTGCTGTAGTAATTTGCAGCTTATGTAGTGCTTACAATGAGTTCTGAACAAGTGCTGAGTTCAAAGAAACAGATTTGAGTGCTGAAACTAGAAAACTGGCTAGTTATAAGAAAAAAAAAACTAAGCTAGAAGGCTTCCCTCCAACACAGAAGGGCTTGTGGGCTCAGAAGCCTACAAACAGTCTGTACCACTTAACAGGAAAGGCAGGAAACAAGCTTAATTTTTTTTCCCGTTTCCCAGATGCTCTCTTTGTACACAGTAGGAGTGCCTGAAATCAGAATATGATCTCACTGCACTCAGTTGAATGAGCAAATGAGATGGGCCCAGAAGGAGTATCCAAACACAAATTTACAAGAGGGGCGGGCAGTTTCAAGGCCACTAAGATTAACACCAAAACAAAAACAGGGAGGGTGGATGGGACTAACTGAAGAGCAGAGTCAAAACTTCCAGTTCAGTTAATATTCCTGCAACACAGTTAAATCAATTTAAATACTGTATTATTTGAAAAAAGTGCAGATAAAGATACTTAAATTCTCTTATATGTCCAGTTGAATACAGCTAGATCTTAGCCGGCCAAAGCTGAGGTTTTTAAGCAGAAAATATTTCAAACTGTACCACTTAAATAGGCAAGGACAGGAAATCAAAGAATGTGGCTACCCCCACACCTGCAATTACTAACAAATAATAAAATTCAAGCAAGCACTGACTGTCTAGCAGCTCCCTAGCATCACTTGCAATAGTTTTTGTACACTTCTGTCAGACTCAAAGACAAAATCGCAATACAACTTTTATTAACGGCATATAGCAATACCTAATCTTGCTGAACAATTTAAATAAACTCCAGTGAAAGAGATGTGCACTGTTCTCATAAAAACCTACCTTCTTTACTCCAGCTATGTACTCAATCCTTTTACCACCGATTCATTACAGTTTGATCAAGTATAAAAGAGTTCCCCACAAACTGCTCGCAAGTCGGCGGCTGTAAACAACTAAACTTCTTCTTTTTTTTTTTTTTTAAATCTCCAAGTCCCATGTCGAGAGTCTTATAGACAGTCATTGTCACGTATGCCGACAATGAGTGATGACTTCATCCATAAACTTAACGTTGCCATGTTGCTTAAAAAATTGAAAAGAATTGGGAATTAAAAGGAGTCACTTGATAATTTGTGGCACCCCATTATTTTTCCCTCAAAACCTGTAAATACTGAGAAATTTGGTATGGTTGATAGGTATGGTTACGTATTCCACACCAACCTACAACAATGCCACCCAGTGAACTGAAGTCATACTTTTTCTTTTGTAAATTATTGTATTTTTGGCTTTAGCTTTAAAAAGAATGGCCATTCTGAAAGTTATTTACAGGAAATTGACAATTATTTATTTAAAAAAGTGCCCCTTTTGTTTTATTCCATTACTTGCATTAACTAGAAGTGCTTACTGAGTATTGATACAGAAGTGAGGTCAGCCTGCTGTAATGAGCTTACCACTATTGGTTAATCTTGTTAATGATCTGTAAACTCATGGTTATTGAATAGGGTTTAGTGCTGCACCTCTCAGAATGTTGGTTGCTTTTTATATCATCTGATAGTGTTGTACCACTGACTTTTATCACTATGTTACATATTTTGGCATTGCTGTCTTCTGCATGCATTCTACCCTACAAAGTGCCACCTCTGTGCCATATCTTGCTGTCCAAGTTGAGGATGGCAATATAAATATTATAATGTTATGGTATAAGCTACTAGATACATAACGTCTGTGTTGCTTTTCGTGTAATGTAGTATTCCCACAAAATTCTGTGTGTGTGTGTGTAGATGTTATGGAATGAGAAAGCTCATTAGAAAGTACGTGATATTACTGTATCAAAGGGAATGCTGTTGGGTTTTATTGATCAACATGGCTACAGTTAGAGTTCTAGATTGGGACAGGCATTGGTGCAGGACTCTGAATATATGGAATGAACCTGATAGGCTGTGTTTATAAGAGAAGGATTTTTTTTTTACTGAGCCCCAATATGGAGGTGACTTTTGTAGCAGTTTCTTTGGAGAGAATATAGCATACTATTCAGGTTTTAAGTACTAGTGATAATCTGGTAAAGGAAAGGTAACAATGTGGTTGTGTTTATTGGTGTAACTCGTAGTCACAGCCTGTTTACAACATATGGATCACACCTGTACTGTATATTATACTGCAACTTCAGTTAATCCAGGCACCCTTCTGATGTTCTTCAATGTCTGCCATTATTTCTGCCTATTGTTTCTTGTTTAAACACATTTTGAAATCACCATTTGAAGTACAGGGTTTGATTCCTCCAGCCTTCATTTGCCTGCTGTGTGACTTTGAACAAATTTCTTACCAGACATTGCTCCTGGGTCACTCCTGAAAAGGGACTGTATGTCCAGTGTGCCTTATGCAAAGTTTTACATGCCTGGCTTTGCAAATGTTACAGTGTTTTTTACTAAATGTATTTCACTGAAATGTCTGAAAACTGTTGTCTAGTGCCAAACTGATTTTAAATCCATTTTGAAATGCAGCTTACTGAGCCTTACTTGAGAAGGGTTCTAGGAGCAGTGGTAAATAACCATTCAACACAATGAAATAAACATACATCTTCCATTTGGAGCAAATCATATTAGTAAAAGGAAAGGAACAGTCAGGTTTGTGCTTTTTTTATGGGAACTTCTAGAGCAAAGGTTAATATTTGTTGGAGGTGGTTAGAGAGTGATGTGTTATACAGCACTGCAGGACATGCATTTTCTTGGCATGCTTTTTTTTAATGCAATTTCAGTAAAATTTTGATTGTGATGCCCTATTGAAAAATGGGATGTGATGAGAAGGAGAAAGGTTAGAATCTGTGAAGTTTTGTTGTCTGCCATTGTAATATCATATGTCTAGTTTTTAATTTACTGCTGTATACAGAAGCAGATTCTCAAAGATTATACTGTAGAGAGGTTCATGATGATTGCTTTAATGCAGAAACTGCAATGAAACATTGATGTTCTGGTGTATTATGTCTTGTGCAATTGTATTGTATTTTGTTTTATATAAGTCTCCTGAATTGATTGTGGTATATATTTTCTGTTCCAGTTACTGTCAAGAATCGAATCATGTTCCATGGAATTTCAGGAACAACTGGAGTTGCAGGTAAAAAGCTGTGAATGTTATAAGTTTGGGTAAAAGCTTATGGAAATGGTTTGAAGTACTATAAAGCAAGTAAGCTGATAAAACATTTGCTGTCTCCTAGGTGAAACAGATCAGCTACCAAAGCAAGCACTTGACTTACAACTTTAGTACTAACATCACTATCTTCTTGTGATATGTCTGTCTTTGTTATATCTACCAGATATATCATTCTTGGTACTGATGAATTTTTACACAAGGCTTTCGCTGGCCCGGGACATGTTTCTGGCCTAATTAGACCTGTTGTATAATGCCCCTTTCAAGAAGTACCTCGCTAGACATATTGTGCAGCTAACAAGACTCCTGAGATTTTTAACTTAAAAGATTATTGGTCTAAAAAGCCTTAGCTATTGGTTCTAATGAACTGCATTACCTAGTTTGAGCATAGTGCCAGAGCTGCCTGCAGAATCAACAGGGCCAAGGTTTTCAGGCAGATCAACTTCATCTGTATAACAAACTCGGTATTGCAGGCAGGAAGCCTACCTGCAATACCAGCCGGAGTTGTAGAGCCTTGAGTTCATTCAGTGCCACAGCTCCATTTGTAGTGTGGACTGTTGAATGCAGACATGATGGCCAGCATGACAGTCATGCTTGGATAAGAGGGGTGTGGGTGTGGGACAGTCAGCTCACCAGGGCGTGCTATCAGTTTTTCAAAACACAGTAAAATGAGCTGTCTCCAGAGGAGGTCATGCGATGGATCACACTACCCAGTATTACTCACATGAGTGGTCCAAGGTTTCTCCCATCCCCAATACCTTCAGTATAGTTCCACCTGTATGTGGAGCTAGATACTGCAGGTGGTGCAGGTTACAACCTTGTACTATCTGCAATACCTATGTTTGAGCTTCTGCCTCATTTCAGAAACCAATTGCTTTATCCTTATGCATTGGTAAGCCTCACCAATGTACAGTGCAAAAGTATTTCAGCATGTTGAGATGGATTCCCCTTTTGGAACTGGGCACAGGGTTCTGCCATTCCCAGTTAGCATACACTGAATGAGTGGTGTAGCCCCAGTCAGTATATGCTAATGGGGAATGGCAGAGCCCATTAACTTACATTAAATGGGGAGTGGTCTAACCCTATCTTTTGGACTCTAACATGGAGTAACATGGAGTAACATGCTAAGTTGGGCATGTTACTCCCTGCTCAAGCCTTTTGGAATCAGGCCTGTTGTCTGGTAGTATTAGGCAGTTTCTGCATTGCCTAAAAATATCCAGTGTCACAAGTCTGTGTACAGATCAGAAACAAGTTGATTTGGTCTCCATGTTGGCCTGGAGAGGAGTATTTATAAGAAATAAATGATGTCTTGAACTGTTATTTAGCCACTTAGTCAATCAGAGCAGAGAGAGTTTAGAATAAGAGTTTATAATGATTTGCCAAATTTTCTTTCAGCTTTTCCTGGTTAGGGGTCACCACAGTGGAACTCCGGTGCGCTCATGATTGGCAGTTGATTTTTACGGTGCCGGGTTGCCAGCCCAACACCCATCCTTCACAGAAGGCATGCCCATTCACGCTCGCACCTACCTGCATATCTTTAACGTCACTCGACTGCAGGGAGGACATGTAGACTCCACACAGAAGGCACTCCAGCCGAGAATCGAATGGGAGAACCTCTTGCTGTGAGGCGACAACGCTAACCGCTGCACCAGCACAGCATTACAATGAATTGCCAGTATTAGAGCATTACTTTTGCACTAATGCATTATTTATTTTAGTTGGATTGTGCTTGCTTTTTAAAATGTCAAACACTGTTTTATTTCAGTTGGACTGGTACCACTGCTTTATGACTTGTAGTTCTGGCAGTGTCTTGCCATTTTTGCCACATTTACTGGATTGCCCATCACTGTTATGCTCAATGTGCTGTGCAGCAACTCTTTGCAATTTAATCCTTCATTAGGTATCCACAGGCAAGCTCTAGCCACAGTAACCCCAATTTCAGAAAAGAGAAAAAAAAAGTATGGTCCAGTATGTTTTCACCTCTGGTAGGGTAGTTTACCAGCTGATCCAGGGCATTTGAGTTGATGAATTCCAGGAAGCGCTGGTCCTGGGAGTTTGTACTCTAGTAGTTTTCCCAGTTAATAGTAGGGTAGTTGAAATCGCCCAATATCAGGGTGCTCGGTAGGACCTTCATGTTTTCCAGTGTCTCCAGAAAGGTGGAGTGGTGGTCCTGGGTTATGGAGGGTGATCTGTAGCAGGCAACAGTTTGCATTGCAGATTTGCCCGATGTTAGTTGCACATGGATGATCTCGGAGGTATCATGCTGCGCCACTAACCTGGAGGTGTAGGTATCCTTGATGAATGTGGCTACACCCCCTCCTTTTGTGTTTCGGTCTGTGTTCTGTGGCCGAAATGTGTGGTATGAGTTGTAGCCCGGTAGTGCTGGGGTGCTCTCTGGAACCTTGAACCAGGTTTCAGTTACTGCACAGATGTCGACGTTCACCATACTGAGGAGTGCTTCGAGTACGTGCATTTTGAGATTTAAACTCCTGGCGTTGAGTAACATAACCCTCAGTTTTATGTTAATTGTGCTGTTTACGGAGGTAGGTTTGACTTTTGAGCCTTGCCTAAAAAAGGCACTATGGGGGCAGCAAGAGCTTTGGCCAGTATTCAAAAGCCTATGAGTGACAGGTGCAAGCCGTCTCTTGCAAAGCAACCCGGCTTGTCGAGCATGTCATTCCAGGCTGACAGACACTGGATCCCCTTTGAATGACACCAGAAGCTTAGCCAGTTGTTGAAACTGATTATTTTTTTCTTTATACTGAGGCGTCATTCTTGGTGAGGGCAGGATGCTACTCAGGGTCAGGGTCATACCAGCCTGGGCTATGATCAGAGAGCTCCTCTATGTCTCTTTTCATGTGGTCCAGGGAGGTGCATCTCAGGTCATTCACACCAACATGAACAATGACAGAGCCATATTTGTACTTGTTCTGGAGTGACCTGAGTGCTTGTGTTATGTGGCGGATTCTGGCTCCAGACAGGCAGCTAACAGTAACCTTCTGCTTGTCCAGCCTAGTGAGTGGGACGTCAGTGTACCTGACTATAGAGTCACCTATTACTAGTGTGTTGGGTATGTTATTTCGCCTTAAGGGCTGTGATTGTGCGGCACACTGATTTTGTGTTTTATGTGTTGTCTGGTTTGTGACAGGAGGTGCAGGTTGTCTGGGTGTCTGCTTTGGAGGTCTCTGATGCTTTTGCAGGTTTTTATTTAGAGCCTCTGAGTATGATTTTGTGTATTTATGTGTATTTTTTGCCATTGCTGGTTTAGTAGATCGATGTGTGGCTGGAGGTGTGGTGCAAGTGTTAACCTTCTCCTCTTGAATGTCTGTTCCTGTCTTGGGTGAAGACAGCTTAGTCTCCAGTTTGGCTGTATAATTGCATCTCTCACATATGTTAGTGTTTTGTGGTAGGAGGAGAGGTTTGTCTGTGTACATGAGGCAGTTGTAACATTGCCTCAGGATATCCAGATTCACCAGCTGGACTGGAGAGTACATCTGAAATTGCCCTTTGGTCATGCCTGAATATTAGAGTGAGCTGCTTAGTTGCTTGGTTGGTGAGGGGTGACTAAAGATCATTGCACTGCTGGGCAGTCAAGTGTCAGGGTATATTAGTGCTTGCTATTAGGTCTGAGCAAGTGCTGGGTTGTAGGATGCTTTTTGAGTGCTTAGGTTGAGAGTTAGACTAGTTTCAATGGAAAAACTAAAGAGGAGACTTAGTGGAACCGGGAATAATTTAATCGTAGCTAACCGGCACTGCCCGGCACGCAAAACCGTGCAAACGCAGTTTTTATAGCAGGGAAATGAAAGAGATAGAAATTAGCCCAAAATGGCCAATAAACTACTAACCTCTGGGCTGGAACCACTCCTCCAGGTGCAGATAGGCTGCTGAAAGCTCCACTCTCTCACAGGTGAACAGAGAAACTTCCTTCTATCCAAGTAAGGTATGGACAACTCAGAAACTTGTAACACAGCCCTGAATTCAGCACTGGCCTGAAAAATGATATTTAAAAATTCTGTAGTATCTTTAATTCTAGCCCTAACAGCTTGCAGTAAAGGTTTCAAATACTTGGTAAGATATACAGAAATGGGCTCAGTTACTGACCCCCTGCCTGAAACGATTTATCGCCCCAGTGGAATATAAAGATTATTATGCACTTTGGGCAATAAATAAAGAAATTGTGAAGCCGGTTCTTTAACCTTAAGATGAAAACATGTTTCCTTATCAATAATATCCTCAGCAGAGGCCAAATCCAAAAATTCATCAATTTGTGCTTTAAACCATGGGGTGGGATCAATAGGCATGATCATATAAAATCTCCTATCGCTAAGCTGTCTATTGGCTTCCTCCTCATACATAATCCAATCCATGACCACTATCAATCCCCCTTTATCGGCCTGTATAACAACCAGATCTTTCCTATTTTTATGTTTATTTAGTGCCTCCCTCTCCTGCTGATTTAAATTATTGGAAAGCACCCCTTAGTAAAGCACAAATTGAAATGTAGCTCTTTTAGTATGCATTTTTGAAAGATTTCAGCATGTTTATTCATTGGTGGCATAAGGGATGAAGGATGGAATTTAAAGCCAATCTCTGGAGACCCATCAATATGATCAGAATCCTCAAAAAATAACAAGTTTAAGTAACTGACAAAACGACACCAGATCTTGTACAAAATCACTTTCAGAAACCATAAATCCAGGTATGAAGTTTAAACCTTTATTCAGTAAACCATATTCATCAGCAGATAAAATCACAGAAGAGATATTTATGACATTGTTTGTACTTTTATGGGTTCCAACAGTTTTAACATCTTCTCCAGTGTTAAATTGGAGTTGGACCCTACGTTTGTGTTTACGTCCCCCCGTTTCCTACTTCCCCTAAAGTGATTTTATCTAAATCCATTTAACCATCTTTAGAAGGACAGCAGTTGTGCGCTGGTGATGTTTGAGAGATATCTATTTCCGTATCAGTTGTTGTTTCTTTCGGCTTATCCCGGTTAGGGGTCGCCACAGCGGAACTCCGGTCCGCTAGTGTTTGGTAGTGGATTTTTACGTGCCGAGTTACATGCCCTGACGCACAACCTTCAACGAAGGCACATCCATTCACGCATGCCTCCACACAGAGGATGCTCTAGCTGAGAATCGAACGGGACAACGTCTTGCTGTGAGGCGACAACGCTACCGCAGCACCACTGCCACGGGTATTTCGATGAAAAATCATCCTCCTAAACATCACTATTGGGTTTTTTAAGAATAGATTTCCTCTTCCTTTTGTTTCTGGGGGTAAACTCATTATTCTTAAAGAATTTAACATTTTTCCTTGGTTCAAAAGGACGACCCTGACTGTAATAATTAGAATCCCTATTGTATTTGCGGATCTTACGTTCATTCAACTCCTTTTCAAAAAACAACAGATCCCCACTAAGTTTCTTAAGGCATTCCCTATATGAAGATGTATGTTCAAATTGTTTAGCCTCCTGACAGATTTGAGAGACCTCAGAGATCAAAGTTTCAACCCTTCTTTCATGAAAGGCATGTAAAACTTTAACAAATTCCAAAGATGAATTTTGCTGTATGTAAGCCCAGGCAGTAAGCATTGCTTCATCGGGTTGGCCCACTAGTGGTTTCATCCAAATCCTTAAACCCCTCGGCGTAATACCTTTCTGAATATATGCTTTGAATAACTTAGTATGCCAAACACTTGATCTTAAAGACTTCATACTTTTAAAAATATTGTCAAACCAAGATTGACAACTGTCCCCCCGAATGACGACAGACCATCAGTTTTTTGTTTGGTCATATCAAAAATCTCAATGACCTCCTTATCAGCCGATAGGCCCTGCAAAATAGTCATGAGATCCATAATCTTATAAAATATCTCAACTATGGCCCCCACCTACAGAGTTTAATACCCAAGAACAGTGAGGACCAAGGCCCAATTAACAAGTAAATGTAAAATCACACAATTCAAAAAGTGTGATAACAATATACCTTTAAGGCTTAATGAGGATCTAAATAATTTCTTTTAACTAGGGCAAATCTCATTACCACATTATAAATTGTTATTCAATATTCAATGAATTGACCTAATGAAAGAAATGTTAGAGCAGCAAATCCAAAAATAAACTCAAAATAATACCAATAAATGTGGTGTCAAAATATGTTTGTGACCAAAATAATAAACAATTTATATAAAATAAACCAAACCTTTGTTAATCTGTTCACATACAGTCATAGCCACTACAAAAGAATGTCTCACCACTACAGTGTGTCCCAGAAGCTTATATATTAATAAGTCCAAGGTAAAAATGAAAAATTAAATTCAAATGGAGAGCATCAGCCCCCAGAAATATGCTACAGCGAAACAAAATGCCACCCACCCACCTGTATGGCTAGCCAAACATGAAGCCAATACAAAATGCACTATTTCCAGCAGTTGGAAAGGCCACAGAAGAGCCTCACAAAGAGGATTACTGGCCTCAAACAAATGCCCTACACTGACTGCCTCAAAAAACTCCAGCTTTACTCCGTAGCATATCGCCTACTCCGAGGTGATCTCTCCCTAACCCAGCTTTACTCCGTAGCATATCGCCTACTCCGAGGTGATCTCTCCCTAACATATAAAGCTATGCCAAACCCAGAGCTGTTGGACATGCTACACCTAAAGAAATCCCAATCTCTCCGAGCTAGATGCTCTGGGGACCTAAACCTTGTCACCACAATAAACAGGACATGCTGGAGGGATAGATTTGTATCCCAGAGACTTCCCATACTCTGGAACAGGCTACCCATCTATGTCAAGCAAAGTTCTTCATTAGCACTCTGCAAGAAAAATCTTGATGAGTGGATGAGAAATAGGAAATACACCCCGGGGATCACTTCTGTGTCTCTGCTCGACAGTGGCACAGGAAAATAACTTTCTTAGGTGTCGTAAGCCAGGGAACCTTGTTGGCTAGGCTTATGTAGGCCCTTGGGCTGATAGCCTAGTACCTACCTATGAACCTATTTTTCTTAAATAACAGTCCCGTTGTTCCGATGATACGAATCTTCAAGCATCAGTAACTGACCCAGTTCAATAAACATTTGTTGCCAGCCGATGAACCTTTAGATGGAAACCCGAACTCACCCACAAACTTACAATGGTGCGTATCATGCCGACTGCATGAAACTCCAAAGGGAAAGCCACTTTGTATGCCAAAAAAGTATAAATGGACAAATCTGTTACCCAAAGAATGTAGCCTATATTGAATTAAATACAGTCCAAACAGTTCCCCGACTTACTTGAAAAACGGCTACAGTAGTAGCATAAAGGTCAAAGGGCCGTTCAAAAACAAGGTAGTGTCAATAATAACCCCACATACAGAGTTCCTAATGTAAAACTGGATTCCCAAAATGCCACCAGTAATATAAGCAAGGCAAACCAAGCCTATAATGGTATCTCCAAAAAAATGCCAGAATATCTCATAAATAGTTGTGCTCAAAGTCCCCTTGTTCTGATGAAACAACACCAATCTTCGAACATCAAATAACTGTCTAGTTCAATAAACATTCATTACCAGCCGATGAGCCTTTAAATGAAAGCCCAAACTCACCACCAAGCTTAAAATGGCATATATCATGCCAACTGCATGAAAGTCTAAGGGGAAGTCACTTTGTATATCAAAAAAGTGTAAATGGCCAAATCTGTTGCCTACTGAACGTAACCAGTATTAAATGGAATATAGACCAAACAATTCGCTGACTTACTTGAAACACAGCTACAGTGGTAGCATAAAAGTCAAAAGGTCATTCAGAAACAAGGTGCATCAGTAATATCTCCACATACGGAAATTCTTAAAGTAAAACTGGATTCCAAGACGCCACCAGCAAAGTAGACAAGGCAAACCAAGCCTATAATGACATCTCCAATAGTAAATGCCAGAAAGTCTTGTAGATTATTGTGCCCAAATAAAGCAAGACTCTCGGTCCACAAAAGTAGCACCAAATGAATCCAAATTCAATACACCATCTTAAGAATAAAGATGGCAAAATCTATCATCTAAGGAAGGCAGCCAATTCCGAAATGAATTCCGAAGTAAATTGCATCCAATGATAGTAAAACTGGCTGGAAAGGACCAAGCAGCTGTATTTTTTATCAAAAAAAGGCCAATGTTCAACCAAAGGTGCACCATTAATGCCCCCACACATGGAGCACCCGATAAGGAACTAAATTCTCCAAACGCCACCAGAGAAGTGAATCGGAAAAGACCAAAACGAACAAGTGGCTTTGCATGGACAGCAAGTGCAAAGGCCAAAAAAACAAATACAAAAGTAGAAAACAGCCAGCACTTTACGGAGAATCCAAGACTTTATTAAGTCTTAATCTTGATCCATTTTAGTACATTTTAGTACATATTAGAAGGCAAAAACCTCCTAAATCTTCAAACACAGACCAGTTTCGGCCCAAAAGCCTTTATCAATGTGATCAAACAACCAATGGTGTTCCTTTTTATACAAAAACAGTCACCCTGACAACCAATACAAAATCCCTAATGGTTGACTACCTAACTATTACAATACCACAAATATAAAAAATGAACATACCTATTGATAAAAAATATACATATAACAACACATATAACATTATAGGTCCCACATAATGGGAAAGTATAAAGCTAGGTGTGGGAGGGAGTAGAATTTACTTAGTTGCTAGCTGGCTAATACATTAACTTAAGTGGTCTTTAAGAGCAGCATTTTGAATGTGCAGAGTATGAGCCAAGATCCACTTGAGGAAATACATTATGGCAGGTATTGGGAATCATTGTTTGTACAAGTGATTAAACAATTAACATTGTGTCACACAATTGCCAGTGTTACCTGTATAAAATATGTTTTGCAATACAAGATCATCCTCGTGGTGTATCTAAGACACTGATATTTTCTGCAAAATTCAGTTATCATGAAATGTTTATTCCTTTTAAATGTTAATTGTTTTTCAATCATTTTTGTCGTTTCAGCCCAGGCAAATAAACCAGAACTTTATGAGGTAAGTAATATTGTGTAATGTTTTCTTTTCAAAACCTGCCTTCCAGAATTTGAAGCTTGTGACGTTCTTATAGAAACTTTGATTCTTCTCCTTCTGTTTACTCCTCTCTAATTTCTGTCCCTTGTTGTTCCGGCTTTAAAGCTTCATTACTCAATTTGCATAGGCAGCATTAATAAACTCTTACATGTAGCACACATTCATACCATGACTAAAGTTTAAATTGTCAGCCAAGCAACATTACTAAAACAAATTAATGAAAGATAAAACGATATTCAACAAGCTTAAGATAAAAACTGAACTGTAAAATAAGAAATGGTGCAATAATTTCAATGCACCAATTGATAGAGTTCATCTTGAAGATCAAGTACAAAGGTTTTTTTTAACTTTATCTTTTTGTTATTATACCCACATCTTGTAAATCAGCTTTCTTATTCTAAACTATGTAGCTTTTACTTTGGTTACTTTAGTGGTTCTATATTTATTAAGTTGGATAAACTGGTGTTTCTGTTTACTGTATGGTTTGCAGCAGTTCAATTACTTCCTGATTCCATGTCATTCAGTCAGTCCCACCTTCTGATGATGTATTTAGAGGGTTGAAATGGTTCTGTAGTTGGCATATGTTATGTAGTCTGCAGCAGATTTTATTACAAAGTAACCAGAATGCAGCACAGTCAGCAACTCGAACAATAAATAAAAAATAAACAGTTGTATTAAAGTGGAACATAACAAAGCAAGATGAAATATGTTAAGATCCTTAGTAAAGAGTACAGTAGTTGTTAAACAGTGTAGTAAAACCGACGTAGAACTAATAAATCATTATATACTAATGGATTGATTGGTCTCTTTTGGGAGAAAACTACAGATACATGAATCCCATGCATTCTGATTTGTCCAGAATACCAGCTACAAAAACAAAAAACAGAAAGAAAAACTGTAGTAGATCGAAATGTTTTCCCAGCTTTGAAAGCTGGTAAAAACAGCACTGTTGAACAGACAGTAGCATGCTTATCACAACTTTGACTTAAGAATTCTGGACAAATCCAAAATAAAGAATCAAGTCAGGAGCAGGTTTTAAATGTGGCTCTAATTCACTTAAAAGTTAATAGAACAACATGTTTTGCATCAACATGCATTTATTTTCTGAACAATAATAAGCATGAGATTCTGACTGGCATTATTGAATGACTGCAACTCTCAGTGATTTAACAGAAATTCAAACCTTTTCAAGGGACAAGACAAACCTATGAGACAAAATCACTGACAGCCGAGAGGTATAGATAGAAGGCAAAATGGTATAATCGTCTGTGGAATTAACAAATATAAAAGCTGTAAGACACTTTACTGCGGTGTGATAGTGTGTGTGTTATACTAAACAGTTGTCTGTTATGGACTGATCACTCTCCTGCATCTTCACATGTACAGATATGCAAATGATTCCAAATGTTTTCTTTTCAGCACT
This sequence comes from Protopterus annectens, assembly GCF_019279795.1. Lineage (NCBI taxonomy): Eukaryota > Metazoa > Chordata > Ceratodontiformes > Protopteridae > Protopterus > Protopterus annectens. Next base: position 1,356,156,636 of record NC_056732.1, on the reverse strand, counting down.
AATTCCTTGTGGTATAACATAAAAGCACACTCTAAAGTAGGTCTGTCATTGAGGTGATTCACACATTTGATTGTCTACCAATAGATTTTAGGGAGTACACTATGATTTGTTAGTTTTACATTTGTTTTATTATATTGTATGCCAAGCACTAAACAACCTTACTAAGAATTTTATCCTGTTTCATGTTTACTTTTGGTACCTTTCACTTGAATATGGGTGCATTTGTTTATTGATTTATTACCTGAGTAAGTTACAGATTGTGCTGCATTCTTGTTACACAAGCAATAATCAGTGGTGGCTGGAGACTTCAAATTAAAGGGGGCTGCAGGAGACAGCTGAATGGGTGGAGCCAATGGGAAGAGGTGTAATCAACTGGAAAGGGGTGGAGCTATGCCCAAAAACACAACAACTGGAACTTTAATTAAATACGCTGCCCTGGGTGCCAAACCATCATTATGAGAGTCCAATCAAGACAAAATGAAGTGTAGAAGAAAAAAATATTTCAATGCATTGGCTACATGACAGCTTACTTAATATCTAGATGGAAACAAAAAGGTTGTGAGGCATGAAAAAATAAATTACTTTTTAAATACATTACTGGAATACTAGTCAAAATCAAGTATTAAAAAACAAGCTTCTCCTTGCACTGCAGTTTTAATTGTAACTTATATTCAGCTTTATAAAAGTACCAAATAACATGCTGAAAATAGAAATCTCTGTGATACCCCCACTTGTAAAAATATTTCTTATCCAAAAAAGACCTGCTGCTTGACAACTATCTACTTGTTTCATGGGGGAAACATGATCAAAGTAAAACATGAACAGCAAACAAGAAACAAGCTCAAGATAAATTGCTTAAAGGATTACTGCACAGGTTATGGACCACACATGATAGATTGGCATTCTGTTTAGTTTACGGGTAAAGCCTGCAAAGATGACTGCAAATCTCCAACAAATGTAATGAGCTTCTGAAAATACTGTAATCCTGTCCTTTATTACCAATACTGTCATATGCATTTCAATACCTAAGGCTTGTACATTGTCTAGTTATGTAAATATTCTCTGCATGGCAACAACAAAAAGGCTTTCAGTGTTGGTAATTATTTAACAGTATGCTTATTAAAGGTTACTTGCATCTTACAATCTCAGACAAGCTTACCTGATGGTCATTAAAGCATTGCTACTTAAACACAAAGCAACAAGGCACTGCGACAGCATGCATTTTCTGAATAAGAAGAAGCATAAATCAACAGTATAAAAATATGACAGAAAACCAGAACATTCTGCCAAATCAAGGACAGATGAAAAACCACTGTCGTACTTGTGTCTACCTTGGATGGGGGAATACTCTGCACACTTACACTGCGTAACTGCTCCTTGCCTTGCTTGGACACATCCAGAGTCATTACATGGGGGAGTGGGGTGCAACAAGTATGTCACAATTTGAAATGTCTCTGGCTGGCAGTGATGGCTCTGACACATTTGTCATACCTCTCAACCTCAGAGCAAGAAATCTGGATAATGCCATACATAGAAGTGGGACAAAGGCCCAAAAATAAGGAACATTTTTAAATATTGCTGTTATAAACTTAGAAAGATAATAGAATAAACTTGCATGAATCAGTAAACAAATGTGGACATTGGATGTCATGGGATAAAGTAAATAAAAACAAACACAAATAAATAAATATTGTTGCAGAAGCACCAAACACACTGCTTATTTGAGTGCTTTTGATCTTTTTTATTCATGATCATCATCAGAGAAAAAGTTAAAGTCAAACTCTCTACTTTTTAAGTCACTCCAGGTATGCAACACGTTCATAGGTTAGTACTAAGCTAACTGCCCTTGTGAGCCATTTTAAGCCTAGCCAATTGTCCCTTGCAAGACTCAAACCCTGCACTTTGTGTTTGTAAGGCAAACACCTTAACCATTAGGCCACCCTCCCAACCCCTAAATGATATGTGCTATTGTTGGGCTCAAACCGTGATTGCCTGTTTGATAGGTGGATGCTCTAAACACTACACTATTGACACGTACAACATGTGATCAGAAAAACGCAGGCAAAAATCATTTTAACTTTCTTAAATACACTTTAATGTAACTGTGCCATTTATACAAAGTGAAATAATGGCAGCAAATGCCATTGCCAAAATAATTACTTAGCTTCCAACACATTACTAAAAATTTCTCCTTTTAAATCCATTTCAGACTTGACAATTGCTAAAGATGTAAAGTGCAACAAAACAGCAATTCTATGTTTGCTTCTGTTCCCATTTTTGTTTTCCCCCCTATCTTTTCTGTACTGTGTCCCTCCCATCACCCCTTAGCTCCTTTTCACCTCCTGTAGGGCTTATTTTATGCCCTAATGCTACTTCATATAACCAGTTTAGCCACAGTTACTTTCTTCACATTTTTTGCTATACTGTCTCTTCTTTGCTACAGTGGCACAGCAGATAATATTGTTGCCTCACAGCAAGAGGATCCCACATTCCATTCTTGGCTGGGGTACCTTCTGTGTGGAGTCTGCATGCCCTCCCTGTGTTTTTGTGGGTTTCGTTCTGGTGCTCCGATTTCCATCCACATTCCAAAGACATGTGGTATCTGGACTGGACACTATAAATTGGCCATAGGTGTTAGCATGCATGCAAGTGTGTGGTATGGAGGAACAGCCATGCCCTGGTTAGCCACCTGGTAGTGTAAACCTTGGATCCTGATGACTGTCAGTGTTGAAGTGACACCCTGACCCCCTATGCAAAAAGTGAAAAAGGAATTGTGGGTAGATAGATAGATGTCTCTCTTATTTGTTCCTTTGTCCATAGCCCTGAGGACTCCACTTACCCATCCCTTAACTTCTTTTCTATTGATTTGTTCCCAGCCTCCTAACTTATCCTTGATCACTTCCTCCCACACAGCATAATCTATTCTTTTAATGTCTCTCAACTTTGTCATTATCTTTTCCACATAAGTCTGAATCTTTTTAATGAATTACAAATGTTTCTATATTGAAGTTCAACAACCAAGGCTCTGGAGTCTTATCTTCACAGGTTTTGTCACAGTCATATTTGCTTTTGTCCTATTTAGCATCCTGAGTACTAGGGTGATTCTAAATTTGATGATTCAGTTAATTACAATAATGTATCACTTAAGACATGCCCACTTTTAAAATACAGTCAAAACCAAAGTAAATCACAAAAAATGTGCACATGAAACAAGTGGAGATAAAATTAACATTATTTCTGAAACCTTAAAATTATTCAGGGAAAAACACATTCTCCCATTCTGTAAAAGAATAATGACTCGTATCATTTAGTACGTTAAGCTCTAACATCCAGTACCATTGTACTTACCATTTGTAAGCCAGCAAAATGCTTATCTCTTCACAACATATTCTAGAAAAATGCTCTCCACCATTGCATTAGCACGCACAACCACGTCAATTTAGTACATAATCATACGGATGAACACATTCAAAAGTGTAATTTTTACAGAAGCAGGAAAATGAAATCTCCTACAATATATCAGAAAAAAGCACGTCTCTGAGATGCCATAGCATGGCAATAGGCACGTTTAAAATTCATTACAAGGTTTGGACTACTGGTGAGGCGTATGTTTCACCAATGCAGATGTGAAGAAAACTGCCTTTTAAGTACAGGAACACCAAGCTTGTTTTTTTTTTTTACATCGTATTCTTAATTTCACTGACTGCAGACACAACAGCAGGGACCACAATTACTGCAACAAGCATTGCAGCAATCAAAGCAATTTACGCCAGAATCAGCAGAATTACAAACTAGTGCAAACAGAAATTTTGCAATGAACCCAAAGTTCAAATTAATTACAAATAAATGGAAAGAATACTAGGTTACCAAAAGGTATTCTGAATGCATTGTAAAAAGTGGCAGAAGAGCAAACAGAAGATGGATTAGTCCCCCGATCTTGTGGTGAAGTCCTCCGTTGCTGTATAGCTCCAAAGTACATCCCCGATAAGTTCTTCCTTCCTGCGTCCCTGATAAGTCCTTCCTGCGAGGCCAGCCTGCGGACGTTGCAGTGTGATCCCTTTCTCAGTCTATGCAGTTATAACTAACTGCAGACTTCTGGGATGCTCTTAACTGCTGTGTTTCTAATCTGGACTGCTGCTGAATCAGTCCGGAGCTCTGCGCATGCTTTGGACTGGTTCAGCAGCAGTCTGGGCCAGAAATGCCACGAGTGCGCATGCGCAAAGGTCCGCAATTTTTGCCAGTTTTTGTTTCATTTTCTTTATTCATATTTTTTCATTTTCTTTCTTTCTTTTACAGCTGGGGGGGCTGCAGTCCAGTAGCACGAGCCACCCCTGGCAGTAATGCTCAACAGGGTGTGTGTGTTACTGTATAAATAACACACTCTAAGGAGTGTTCTGAATCCCTACACTGCAGGCAGAGGCTGCATCCCTGGAAGGGCATTATTTACACTGTAACACAAACCCTGGGGGTCATTATTGCCCTTGGAGAATGGGCAGTCTGTAAAATTGTTTTACTTAGTTATGTTATTACTATGTTATTATTTTTTAATATATATTTTTGTTGTAAAATATTTCCTCCACCTTATGTTTCAAACTTGCTGTAGTGTATGTAAATGGTGTTAGAGGAAGTATTTTACATCCAAAACATAATATTTTCAGAAATGTCCAAATATTTACCTTATTTTTTGGTCCCTTACTTATTAAAGTTGGGGTTTGTTGGCAATCATTGGAGATTCAAGTCATTGAATAATGAAATACATTTGACTTTCAGACTTTATTTCCATCAGAAAATGCATGCCAACACAAATCCTGTTATTCTGGTAACTTTATAATTTTATAAGAGCAATATTTAAAATCTCTTCCTATTTTTGAGCCTTTGCCCCCCCCCCCCCTTTTATTTTAGGCTTTATCCAGATTTCTTGAGCTAAGAGATTGAGAGGTATGCAGAAAATCACAACTTCCCCGTAGTACAGATAAGTTTTTTTTTAAAAGCCGAAGTGAATGACATATTTTGTAGTGTGTGGCAGTTGAGAGATGTGCATTGATTTGTACCGGAGTACCCACAAATCCCAAATATAATTTTAGGTAGTCACGATCTCCATTCTTCTTCTTCTTTTGGCTTTTGCCGGTAAGGGGTCGCCACAGCAGATCACCTGTCCCCTCATGATTGGCAGTAGAGTTTTTACAGTGTCGAGTTGCCAGCCCGGCACCCAACCTTCCACAGAAGACACACACACACACACACACACACACACACACACACACACACACACACACACACACACAAACCTAGGGCCAATTTAGAGTGTCTAATCCACCTACAGCATGTCTTTGGGATGTGGGAGGAAACCCACACAACCACAGGGAGGACATGCAGACTCTGCACAGAAGGCACCCCAGCCGAGAATCGAACCAGAGAACCTCTTGCTGTGAGGCGAAAACGCTAACCGCTGCACCACCGTGGCTACCCCGTCACGATCTCCATTATCATATGATAATTTAGGTCAAATAGAAATTCTGTGTCCAGAAGTTTTACTTGGCTTCTGCATTCAGTAGACTTTGGCTCTATCTGTAAGCATATTTGCTTAAAATGATGATTCATCAAATAAGTTAGGGCAACTGCAGTAGTCAAGCATTACTGCTGTTTTTGAATAACAAAGACCCAACATAAGAAAAGTGGTATTACTTAAACATGTTGTACAAACACTCACTCGTATAAGCAGCTTGTCTTTCAGACTTGTCAGCTGTCTCATTTTCCATCTGGTTTCATTTCAGGAACCCAAAGAGTAACTGTGTGTGTGTGTGTGTGTGTGTGTGTGTGTGTGTGTGTGTGTGTGTGTGTGTGTGTGTGTGTGTGTGTGTGTGTGTGTGTGTATATATATATATATATATATATATATATATATATATATATATATATATATATATATTTCTATACACACACACATATATGTATGTGTGTGTATATATATATATATATATATATATATATATATATATATATATATATATAGATAGATACACACATATATATATGTGTGTATATGTATATATATATATAAATATATATATATATATATATATATATATATATATATATATATATATATACATACAAGACACACACACACACACACACATATTCATGTATGTATATATATAATATATATATATATATATATATATATATATATATATATATATATATATCACCCCTGGGCTTTCGGATATTGGCAAAGGCTCTTGCTACCCCCATAGTGCCTTTTTAGGCAAGGCTCAAAGACAAACCCACCTCCATAGGTATCACAAGGATAAGAAACTAAGAGTAATGCTACTCAACGCCAGAATTCTAAACCTCAAGATGCACGCTTCGAAACTCTCCTTAGCATGGAGAACATCGATATCTGTACAGTAACAGAAACCTGGTTCAGGGCTCCCGAGAGCACCCCAGCACTACCAGGTTATACCTCATACCATGCTTTTCGGCCCCAAAACTTTGACCGAACCACAAAAGGAGGGGGAGTATCGATATTCATCAAAGATACCCACACCTCCAGGTTGGTGGCAAAGCACGAAGCATCAGAGACTATCCATGTGCAACTAACAGTGGGTAAAACTGCCTTCCAGTTTATAGCCTGCTACAGACCACCCTCCCAAACCCAGGAACCCCACTCGGCCTTCCTTCCTGAGAACACTGGAAAATATGAAGGTCTCTCCAAACACCATTATATTGGGCGACTTCAACTACCCAAACATAGACTGGGAGCATTACTCTAGCTCCAACACCCTAGCCCAAAGGTTCCTAGAATTTATAAACTCAAATGCTATGGAACAACTTGTTACCACTCCCACAAGAGGGGAAAACATACTGGACCTGATCATCACCAACATGGGGACTCTATGCTCCAGACCAGAAGTGTATCTCTCACTGGTGAGATCAGACCATAAACTAATCTCACTGGATATTCACATCCCGACCCCACCCCCTGCTCAGAAAACCACAGTGAAAAACTTCTCTAAAGCAAATTTCACACTCCTCAAAACCGAGGTGGAATTCTTCAAAGCCCCCGGGCCTGTGGAAAATACGGCCCAGACCACAGAATCCTTTATACACGCATTCTATGAACACCTTCAGGAATGCATGGATCATGCGATCCCAAATAAAACCCAATCCTCCAAAGGCAGACATCCTGTCTGGTGGACCCGAGCCATAAACAAACTATACAATAGAAGGAGGAAGCTACTAAATGATAGAGCAAAATCCCAAAAAGGGAAGGCATCACTGATCAGTATTAGCAAAAAACTACGGGCACTCATAAAATTGTCTAAGGCCAGCTTAGAGAGAAAAATTGCACAGGACACTAAGGATAATCACAAGGCTTTCTTTAGTTATGTTAGGAACCTGGGTGGTAATTCCCAGATATGCTCAGAATTAGTCCAAAATGACAAAAAATACACTGAACCCACAGACACTGCCAACATCCTAGCTGACAGGTTCAGCGCAAACTCCCCCCCCACCAAAAGTGCAAATATCTATCCCAGCAGAGTGCTGCCCCCTGACATCTCAGATGCTCAGGTAAGAGCCGCCTCTCCAAAGCAAAAACACAGCATCAATGGGACCAGAAGGTGTCCCGGCTCCCTACATGAACTCCAAGAAGAGCTAAACCCAAACATAAAACTACTGTTCAGTCTCAGCCTTACTACAGGATATGTGCCCAAAGAGTGGTGTACAGCAACAGTGGTCCCTCTCCATAAAGGTGGTGCCTCAACGGATCCTGGAAACTATCGCCCCATAAGCCTAACTAGCTTGGTCTGCAAAGCTATGGAAAGGATCATCATGGACCTCATAAATAAAGATATTGGGGACCTACAGACACTGGATCCTACCCAGTTCGGCTTTAAGGGCAGATCCTGCCTCTTAAACCTGGTTGATTTCTTTGAAACAGTCACCAAGGCCATTGACAAGGGGAAGGTGGTCCACACAGCCTACCTGGGCCTCATAAAAGCCTTCAATACAATACCCACTCGGGCATTATAGATAAGCTCACCAGCTTAAATATAAACCCCTATGTCACTAGATGGATTGCAAACTGGCTCAAGGACAGAACCCACATGGTTAGAATTGCTGGAGCCATGTCAGACTCCAAACCAGTTACAAGTGGTGTCCCACAAGTCTCAGTCCTGGGACCTCTCTTGTTCGGTATATATTTCGGAGGTACAGGCCAACACGGAAGGACTGTGGCTGACCAAGTTCGCAGATGACTGCAAACTGGGCGCCATAATCGACTCTCCAGCCGACACAAGCATCCTCCAAAAGGGCCTCATAGAAACAGACAACTGGTGCCAGAGCCATGGCCTCAAGCTAAATGCCAAAAAAGTGTATAGTCATCCCCTTTGGCAAAAACAAAGTGCCCACAAATTACCACATAGGTGGTAATCCATTAAGTACAGAAGAAGTAATTAGGGACCTGGGGACCCTAGTTGATAGCAATCTCTCATTTGACAACCACGTGGCCAAAGTGGTTAGAAAAACATTTTATATAGCCCACCTAATCATGAAGGGATTCACATCTAGATCAGGGGAGGTCATCGTGCCTCTTTACTCATCCCTCATCAGGCCCATAATTGAATACAATGCCCTTTTGGGATGTACCTTACCAGACACCTGCAGCAACTGGAAAGACCCCAAAAGTATCTCACCAAGAGGATCAAAGGGCTCAAACAGATGCCATATGCTGCCCGGTTAAAGAAACTTCAGCTCTACTCAGTGGCATACTGCCTGTTCAGAGGCGATCTGTGCCTGACGTATAAAGCCATGTCCAACCCGGAATTAATGGACATGATGCACCTCAGAAAATCCAAATCCCATCGAGCTACTCGCTCGTGAGACTTGAACCTCAGCACTGAAATAAATAGGACATGCTGGAGGGACAGATTCATAACCCAGAGGCTCCCTTCACTCTGGAATAAAATCCCAGTCCAGGTTAGGCAGAGTCCCTCATTGACTCTCTTCAAGAGGAATCTTGATGAGTGGATGGGAGATCGTAGGTGTAGCCCGGGTATCACTTCTGTGTCACTGTTAGACAGAGGCACAGTATACTAACCTCGAAAAAGGGCATAGCAAAATAAATTTAAAATGGGTGGCGAAAGCCAAACACATTCTGGCTAGGCTTATAAATGCCCTAGGGCAGATAGCCTAGTATGAACCTATGAACCTATATATATATATATATCTATATATATCTATATATATATATCTATATATATATATATATATAAATATATATATATATATATATATATATATATATAAATATATATATATATATATATCTCTATATATATATCTATCTATATATATATATATATATATATATATATCTATCTATATATATATATATATATATATATATATATATACAGACACACACACACACACACACACACACATCGAACGTTTAAAACATCGAAGTTCAGATCATCGAGACCAGAACATTGAGTCTGAAAATTTCAAAAGTTTGAAGGGGGAAGAGAAAGGTAAGTATGGGTGGGAGAATGTTTGTGTGCCCTGCATACTGTGTGTGTCTGAGCCATCTGTGTGATGGCACTACAGATAGGTTACGGAAAATCTCCCATTTAGTGCTTCTGCATATAGCGCTAAACGGGAGATTTCCCTTTACTCCACTGTAGCGCGGTCTCAGAGTTGGAATATTAAAGTAGGGGGGGTGTGCAAGCGGGCAAAGCCCCCCTGCATACAATTGTTAAAATATATTTTTCATTTTCTTTCCTTTTTTTTTTCGATTACACTTTTAACCTTCAATGTTTCAAAATTCGATGTTCTGGTCTCGATGATCAGAATTCCAATGTTTTGAAATTTCGATGGTTAGAAGTGGAACCATATATATATATATATATATATTTATATCTATATATATATATTTATATCTATATATATATATATATTTATATCTATATGTGTATATATATATATATATATATATATATATATGTATATATATATATATATATATATATATATATATATATATATATATATATATATATATATATATATCTAGTGGATATAAAAAGTGTACACACCCCTGTTAAAATGCCAGGTTTTTGTGATATAAAAAAATGAGACCACAATAAATCATTTCAAAACTTTGCCCACCTTTAATTTGTCCTATAACCTGTACAATTCAATTGAAAAACAAAGAAATCTGTTAGGCGAAAAATATAAAAAATAAAAAAAACTAATACTTTGTTGAAGCACCTTTTGATTGATTTAATTACAGCATTCAGTCTTCTTGGGTAGGAGTTTATCAGCATGGCACATCTTGACTTGGCAGTATTTGCACCTCTTCTTTGCAAAAGTGCTCCAAATCTGTCAGATTGCGAGGGCATTTCTTGTGCACAGCCCTCTTCACGTCACCCCACAGATTTTCTATTGGATTTAGTTCTGGGCTCTGGCTGGGCCATTTCAAAACTTTAATGTTCTTCTGGTGAAGCCATTCTTTTGTTCGTATGGATGTATGCTTGGGGTCATTGTCATGTTGAAATGTGAAATTCCTCTTCATCTCCAGCTTTCTAGCAGATGCCTGAAGGTTTTGAGCTAAAAGTGACTGGTATTTAGAACTGTTCATAATTCCCTCCACCTTGACTAAAGCCTCAGTTCCAGCTGAAGAAAAGCAACCCCAAAGCATGATACTGCCACCACCATGCTTCACCGTGGGGATGGTGTTCTTTTGGTTATGCGAAGCGTTGTTTTTGCTCCAAATGTACCCTTTGGAATTGTGGCCAAAACGTTCAACCTTGGTCTCATCAGACCATAACACATTTTCCCACATGCTTTTGGGAGACTTGAGGTATTGTTTTGCAAATTTTAGCCGGGCCTGGACGTTTTTTTCTGTGTAAGAAAAGGCTTCCATCTTGCAACCTTAACCCATAGTCCAGACATGTGGAGAATATGGGAGGTTGTTGTCACATGTAGTACACAACCAGTACGTGCCAGAAATTCCCGCAGCTCCTTCAGTGTTGCCGTAGGTCTCTTGGCAGCCTCCCTGACCAGTTTTAGTCTTGTCTTTTCATCAGTTTTGGAGGAGCATCCAGTTCTTTGCAACATCACTGTTGTCCCTTATTTTCTCCACTTTTTGATGACTGTCTTCACTGTGTTCCATGGTATACCCAATCCTGTGGAATTTTTTTTGTACTCTTCTCCTGATACCTTTCAGCAATGAGATCCCTTTGATGCTTTGTAAGTTCTCTGCGAAACATGGCTTTTGCTGTAGCGGGCAACTGAGCAAATGTCAGGAAAATCCTACTAGGACAGCTGAACTTTATTTGGGGTTAATCAGAGTCTCTGTAATTGATGGCAAGTGTGTACCCAAGAAGACTGAATGCTATAATTAAATCAAAAGGTGCTTCAGCAAAGTATTAGTTTAAGGGTGTGCACACTTATGCAACCAGCATATTGTACATTTTTATTTTTTATATTTTTCCCTTAACATATTTGTTTGCTTTTCAATTGAATTGTACAGGTTATAGGTCACATTAAATGTGGGAAAAGTTTTGAAATGATTTATTGTGGCCTTATATTTTTATATCACAAAAACCTGGCATTTTAACAGGGTTATGTACACTTTTTATATCCACTGCGCCTCCCCACACCCCCTGCTAACTATATATTCCAACTATAAGATCGCACTACAGTTAGGAAAACAATGAATTTCCCAAACTGCACTGTACAACGATCTCTGTACGGTACTTCAAATTTATATTAGTGAATGCACAGTGCATTCGTTAATATAAACTTTTGAACACTGAAATGTTCAGCCAGATGGAAATTTGAACGTCTGTGTTTCGAGTTTTCCATGTGCTGGCATCTGAACTCGAGATTCTGACATTAAACCATATATATATATATATATATATATATATATATATATATATATATGTGTGTGTGTGTGTATTTATATATATTATACATGGTTACGTATGCATATGGGTCCCTTTCAAAGATCGAAACTCCAGAAAGTCGAACTTCATATGGTCAAGACCATATTGTCACCTTTCCAAAACATCACATTTTTTATGTGGAGCTCTGGGAATTTACCCTTTTCCCCCACTGTAGTGTGATCTCCACATTGGTATATATAATATGCAGGGAGGGGGCATGGGGGCTTGCTCCCCCCTGCGGAAACATACATTTTTGTTGTCTAGTCTTGTTTAATGTTTTAGAAAGTCAATCATATGGTCTTGACCATATGACATTCAACTCTCTAAAACTTTTATCTTTTAATATAGATCCATTTGTGTGTGTGTGTGTGTGTGTGTGTGTGTGTGTATAAATATATGTATGTGTATGTATATGACTGTACAGTAAGGTCAAAATGCCAGAAACAGATGAAAGATTTATTTATACTATTTATTCGTTCATGTTCACCTTTTTATGGTAGTATTGTCAGTTTTGTCATTGATAAATGTCCTAAAAATTATGGGGAAAGGGTGTTTTCATACTGGCATTTTAATGACAGATATGTCTCATCTTAATACTCACTGTTATAAATGCACAGTGAAATCTATTAATAATCTTCCTGATGGAATGTAGTAAAATAAAGTGATAAAATGATTTTTTTTCTTTTTCAGGAAGTAAAACTGTATAAAAATGCCCGGGAACGAGAGAAGTGAGTACATCTTATCTTCTCTGAAAGTTTAAACTGTAGTAAATGTAGGTGCATTGACATTGTTGCTGTTTCCTTATTTCATGAGACTTCCTCTCATTCTTAATTCAGATTGGATACCTCATTCCATTTCTTGGATTGTACAGTGGTCTTTTGGTCACTGCATTTCTTTTTTTATGCAAGTGAAATAATTTGGTATTCGTGGTTTTTTTTTTATCCCTGTTTATTTGTTTATTAAAATAAGCATACTAATTTAACATTGCAGGTTTGCAGCATGCCGTTACATTCAGGGAATAAGTTGCTGTACTGTGTTCAGAGGTGAAGCAACTCAACCAGAGTAGACAGCATAATTTGAAAACTTGTGATCCAGTTGGTGTTTAAATAAGAAATCAGAATGAAAACAGTAGTGTTGTATACATTGAAGAAACACACACTGAGCTGTTACTGGACTGATACAAGTTTATTACTTATACAGCCAGAATGCTGCCTGTGAGGAGACCAAGGACTGATTGAACTAGTGTGCTTTATAGCACAGTAATTTTATGTCTGGGTGTATGTGCTTGCTTTTATGGAGCTGCATGCATTGCTGAATATACCACACTACACCTTTTGAGTCTAAACTGTTTAATAAATTAGTAGGGTAAAACAGCATTTTTCTTTCCACATTCAGAGTCCAAAAAGAGATTGCTTGTGTAGTTCTGCAATACAACCATTCTCATTTATTGGTAAAGTAAAGAGCCTTTGCTGTGAACAGCTCTAGTTAGTAAGACAGGCACTGAGGCAGTTTTCTAGCCATCTGTGATTTTTATTTTTCACTTCTGGCACATAAAACTTACTACTCAACATATCAATGTCTTGTGTAAGGGAACCAGTCAGGACTGCATACTGACACATTTAGCACAACACTACAGTCACTGTGTCCCTTCCTACTTGTATAGTCAGGATTAACTTCATCTGAAAAAGCAGTGTCCCTAGAGATTATCATTTGAAATATTGGGACCTGCTAGAGCAAGTCCTGAAATATGGAGACTGAATAGCCGAAAGATCGGACTTGCATATACGAAGTCTAAGATGCCATTTCTCAGAATATTCCCTTTTCTCTGGAGTGGGGGTGTAGAAGGCCTTGTGATTCGCTCTTGTGGTCTGTTTTTTTTTTCAGCTTGCTAACACACAGCATTTCAAGCGACAATATTTTAATAGGGAGCTGTCCCTAGATACCGCTGGTCTGGGTTTTACCTGATTAGAATGTCTTCTGTGGGAAATGCATTAGCTAACCCACAAACTCATAACAAAATTGGACCTGTTTTAGCTTCAGCAATACCTAGAATCATCTTTGGGACCTTCCCTAAATGTTTCTTGTAGATAAAATATATCATCTTCATTGACAGATCCATCCCCTGCATGCTTGTGATGATGACACTTATGCAAGTACTGTTCATTTTGTGCAGTTCCAGTAAGACTAGGATGTTCTTCATCTCACATTGCTGCAGTCCTTACACTTGGGTAATCCGCTGTCCTCGGTCGGCCCGAATATCAAAGTATTAGGCTGACGTCGGTCAAGGCGCTTAAGTCTGACATCAGGACGTCAGGGTACAAATGCGCATGACCGACGTCATATCCTCAGTCTTTTTTGCCGCATGGTCCGATGCAGAAGCAGCGTTGCAAGTGCCGTTGCGTTCTGAAATTTTTCAATTCGGAGTTTCAGACCGAGTCAAAGTTGGCTAAGTACCCGTTGGGAATATTTTAGTTTTTTCTTGCCTCAGTGGTTTACCAGATGTCAGAAAAAGTGAATAACTGTATTTCTTGTGGGAAGCAGATACCGCATAGAGATTATCATACTTTGTGTATTCCTTGTTTGGGGCCTGAGCACGACGTTGTTGGGTGTCGCTTTTGTGCTAGGTTCAATAAACGCACTATTAAGCGCAGGTTAGATTGTGCCAGGTTGGTCTTCGGGAAGCGGTGCAATTATAATATGCCGTCGGATGCTCCGACGCCTGCTTCTTCGAAGAAGCGCAAAGACAAAGCAGCTAAACCCAGACTTGAAGAGTCGTCCGTACCGGACGCCGGTTCTTTAGTGGAGTCAGTGGAACCGGTGGTTCCGCCGGAGGCTTCTCTGGAGTCCCAGGGGGAGCCTTTGATATTGCAGGATGTGGCTTCTCAGGAGGCAGGTCAGGCTGAAGGGGCTTCTCAGGTTACTGTACTCCCCTCCCTTCCTAGGGTGGTTAGGCCCTCTCCTTCTGTTTCCAAGGCTTCTCCCAGAGGCAGGCCAGGGTTAGCTTCTGTTGGGGTCACTCCTAGTTCTTCAGGATCTGTGCCTAAGAAGCACATGCTTAAAATGGCAGAAGATTTAATTACCTTGATTAGGGGTTCTTTGCCCCCTCCTGACAAGAGGCCTAGGGTGGAACCAGAGTTGGGTTCTTTTGAGCAGGCTTCAGATGTGTCAGAGTCTTGACTGAAGACTTGCAGGAGTATTCTCCTTATTCTGATTCTGATGTGGATGATTCTACTCCTTCTGCTTCTCCTCCAGAGGATTTTTCTTTTTCAGAGACTCTTCATTCCATGAGGGAGCATTTTAAGTGGGAAGGTCAGGACTTCTCTGATTCCAGGAAAAGGCTTAGGGAATTTTTGCTTTTGCCCCAGCATAGGCCTTTAGCTATACCACCTGTTCTGGATGTAGTGGAAGATGTGTTTGCAGAGGCTTCTCTTAATCCTGATTCTTTGCCTCCTGCTCCTGTTAAACCTGACAGGTATTACAGGGTGCCTGAGGCTCATAAATATCTTTATAAGAGTCCTAGGGTGGACCCAGAAACTGTTACTCAGGGACCTAAGGGTGTTAAGGCCTCTGTGGTAAAAAATCCGGTTCCTCCGGATAAAGAGGCCAGAGTTTTGGATAGATGGGGAAAGAAAGTCTATACTTCCTCCACCTTAGCTATGAGGGCTTTGAATTGCCAGTTTCACATGTTGAAATATCAAAATTATCTTCTTTCTCAGTTGAAATCTAAGGTAGATGCTCTGGCGGAAGGTATTGAGTGTAAAGAATTACAGGATTTGGTGCATGTTTCTGAACAGGTGGGCAAGCATTCGTTACAATGTGGTTTTGATGCTGTACAGGCCTCGTCTAGGGTGGCTGCCACTGGGTCAGTTCTTCGCAGGCACGCCTGGCTGAGGGATCAGAATTTATCTGACCATGTTAAGACAAGGATTTTGGATGCTCCTTTGCAGTCTGATGTGTTGTTTGGTGCACCTGTGGAGTCAGTCTTGAAGAAAATGGAAGACAAAGCTAAGTCTATGCAGGCTGTTAAAGATTTTTTGCAAGTTCAGCCTCCGAAATTTAGTAGGAATTGGCCTACTAAGGGGTGGATGTACCCTTCTTATGATCAGTCTAGGGGTAGATCTAGACGTGGTAGAGGCAGAGCACAGAGCTCCTTCAGGCCTAGAACAGGGAGTTCACCTGCACAATCTTCTGGTGAGGGCAGGGGTCAGTCCTTTCGTAAACAGGCCCAATGACCTACCTTTTCAGCTGCCAGATCCTTCTTGCCTGGCAGCACCTTTGGGGGGAAGGTTGGCACTCTTCAAGGAAAATTGGAGTCTGGTTACCCAAGACAGATGGGTATTAGATATCATACACCAGGGTTACAGGTTTTATTTCCATACTTTGCCTCCTTTCAAAGGCATGCCGGACATTCCTCCTCAGCAAAGACTAGAAGCTCACAAACAAATTTCTCTGTTGCTTCAATTAGGAGCCATTCAACCGGTCCCTCTGCCAGAAGTGGGCCTAGGATTTTATTCTCGCCTGTTCCTAGTACCAAAAAAGGGGAACACGTGGAGACCAATTTTGGATTTATCTATCCTCAACACTTATTTGGACATTCCCAAGTTCAAAATGTTGACTTTACAACAGCTTTTACCTCTGCTGGGCAAAGACCACTGGATGGTGACTCTGGATCTCAAGGAAGCTTACCTTCATGTTCCTATCAGGCTAAGCTGCAGGAAGTATCTGCGTTTTGGCTGGGACTTCTCATTATCAGTTCTCTGCATTGCCCTTTGGCTTATCTACTGCCCAGAGTGTTCACAAAAGTTCTGGCTCCAGTGATAGCTTTCTTCAGGCTAAGAGGAATACAGATCTATCCTTATTTGGACGATTGCCTGATTCTGGCCCAAGGAAGGGACGAACTTCTTCATCATTTACAGTATGTGGTAGCAGTGCTAAGATGCCTGGGGTATTCTGTGAACGAAATAAAGTCCAGTCTAGTACCCTCTCAGGACATGTGCTTTCTGGGTGTGAGACTGAATACAGCATCCCAGATGGCCTTTTTGACCCCGGACAAACAAAAGAATCTTTCTCTGTACTTCCGTCAATTGTCTCATCAGTCCAGGCTGACTGCAAAGACAGTCCTTCAAGCCTTGGGGTTCATGGCATCTTGTATTCTAGTGCTTCCCAATGCCAGACTGCATATGAGGAAGCTGCAATGGTATCTCAAAAATGTATGGACAAAGCACTGCCAAGATATGGACACTGTCATTCAGATAATACCTTGCATTCAAAAGGAATTTTTGTGGTGGGCTCAGGAATGTCACCTAAACAAGGGACTCTCTGTGACCCGGCCAGAGGCGAGTCAGATTCTTACGACAGATGCCTCAGACAAAGCTTGGGGAGCTCATCTAAATGGAAAATGGGTACAAGACACGTGGCCTGCCAGACTTCAACATCTACATATCAACTTGAAGGAGATGTTGGCAGTCCAATTTGCATTAACAGCTTTCAAAGATTTACTCCTTCCAGGACAGGTGTTGGTTCTAACAGACAACACAACTGTCATGTGGTACATCAACAAGCAAGGGGGGACACATTCTTATCCTCTATGCAGGCAAGCAATGATTTTGTGGGAGACTGCTCTCAGTTTACAGCTGCATCTTCAAGCAAGGTTTCTGCCGGGAGCACAGAACTCCTTAGCAGATGTGTTAAGCAGAAGAATTATGGATCCCCACGAGTGGAAATTGGATCCTCATGTGTTTCAGAAATTGACAGTGTTATGGGGAACTCCAGACATAGATCTGTTCGCTTCTCCACTGAACCACCAGCTGCCAAAGTTTTGCACAAAAAGGTTTTATCCAACAGCTTGGAAAGTGGATGCTCTTTCTTTCAATTGGAGCAAGCTTCATGTGTATGCCTTTCCACCTCTGCCTCTCCTCCCAAAGGTACTCCTAAAGGTCAGACAGGACAAGCCAAAGATGATCCTAATAGCTCCGGATTGGCCTCGACAGCACTGGTACCCATTACTGAGAAGTCTGGTACGGGAACCTCCATGGCCTTTGCCTTCGATTCCACACCTACTGTCTCAGGAAGCCGGTCATTTACTCAATGTCAAGCTCCACTCTCTTCACCTAACAGCCTGGCATATTCTGTTTTAAACCCTGGAGGGTCTCAGCTTCCACAGCAAGTTTTGAATGTTATTTTGGAGGCCAGAAGGCCTAGTACAAGGAAAGTGTACGCAGATAAATGGAAGAGATTTTTATTTTGGAGTACAGCAAAGGAATTTGATGTTTCTAAACCTAATTTAAGTGTGGCCCTTCAATATCTTGCTGAGTTACTGGACAAAGGTTTGTCCTTCTCTTCCATTAAGGTTCATGCTGCAGCGATTTCGGCACATTATGACTGTGTCCCACCTTTGTTTTCTCATCCTTTGTTTAAGCAATTCCTTAGAGGGGCAAAGAATTTAAGACCCCCACGTAGAGCTCCTACTCCTGCTTGGGATCTCAATTTTGTGTTGGAGAAACTTACTCTACAACCTTTTGAACCTGCAGCTACTGTTGAGTTGAAATATTTATCCTGGAAGACTGCTTTTTTGTTGGCCATTACCTCTGCGAGAAGGGTTTCTGAATTACAGGCCCTTATGGCAGTTGAGCCTTTCTTAATTTTCCATAAGGATAGGGTATCTTTGCGTACTAACCCTTCCTTTATGCCTAAAGTGGTTTCTAGTGTGGCTTTAAACCAAACTGTTCATTTGCCTACTTTTTATGCAAACCCCCAAAATAAAGGGGAAAAGATTTTGTACACTTTGGATATACACAGACATTTGCGATATTATTTGAGCAGAACTAAAGGGTTCAGGCAGTCTCAGCAATTATTTGTCTCTTTTGCTTTGGGTTCTCAGGGCAAACCTGTGTCAAAACAAACTATTTCTAAGTGGATTGGGGGTTGTATTGCTTTCTGTTATTCCCATCATGGTAAGGACATTCCAGCTGGGATTAGGCCTCATTCCACTAGGGCTACTGCCACTTCTACAGCCTTTTTAAGGGGGGTGGCAACTAAAGATATTTTGGAGGCAGCTACTTGGAGTTCAGTACATACTTTCTCTAAGCATTACCACCTTCCTCTTTACTCTAAATCTAGGGCTGGTTTTGCCACTGCAATTTTGCAGGGCATTTTGACAGCCCCTCCTGCTTTATAGCCTTGCCATCCTCCCTTACCTCTGCTTTGGGGTTCTACCCAAGTGTAAGGACTGCAGCAATGTGAGATGAAGAACATAGTACAGTTTTGTACCTACCATAAATGTAGATGTTCGAAGATCTACATTGCTGCAGTCCAATTTTCCCTCCCTCCTTCCCCTCTATAGTTAGAGGCAGTTGTGTGGTTTTGGGTTATGCATTCTGTGGATATTGTATATATTGTACATAGGTTTAGTGCTAGGGTGGTTGGCTGTTTTTTGTTGTCTTTTGGTTTTGACCTTTCTTTTAGGGCCTTCTGACATCTGGGGCAAGAAAAGACTGAGGATATGACGTCGGTCATGCGCATTTGTACCCTGACGTCCTGATGTCAGACTTAAGCGCCTTGACCGACGTCAGCCTAATACTTTGATATTCGGGCCGACCGAGGACAGCGGATTACCCAAGTGTAAGGACTGCAGCAATGTAGATCTTCGAACATCTACATTTATGGTAGGTACAAAACTGTACTTTTCATCATTTTGGTTCTTGTATATGTGCTTAAGAACAGTTTTTGCAGGTGTCTGTCCTGTATTACATTTCATAGTTCCTTTATTTATGTATTCATTCATTTGTTAACTGGTAAGTGGACTAGCCATGACCCTTGCCACTTCGGTAATGACATACAGCATACATACAGTTTGTTCTGGGACCTTAGTCTTGTACCTTCCTTTGCAGTTATGGGAAGATTGTGTTTATACATTTTACTGCACTTCTGTCTCCATAAGTAGAATTACTTGCAAAAAGCTAGCTGTTTGTATTTTAAACCCTATCTGTGTCTTAGGTTTCTAGTTTCATTTACAGTTGTGGCAGAAATGTCAACTGCTGCCTGACTTGAGCTTCATTTATTCACTTATTACTGCATTTTTCCATAAACAGTATTACTGTTAAATTTCTGCACAGTTTGGTGCCTTAGATGGTGGTAGAATTACAGTAGTGAGAGCACTGTATATTCAGCTCCAGCATTGGTGCTTCGGCACTTTTACAGTTGTTTATATTCCAGTTTTGCTACGAGAGTCTTATTATTATCATTTACCTTCTTAAAGTTGAATTCCAGTGTTCTTCTGTTTCCCTATGCTTTGTGTCTGTCCCAACCCTCACTGAGACATTAAGCTAAAGTTTCTGAAATTGTAACTTGTCTAGGATCATGGACCTCTAACTGAGAGTCATAGGACTATAGCTCCAATATTGGCTTTATTTGATTAGCTTTTTGCAGCCTTTTTTCTTGACTGTCCCACCCATTTTAAAAAGCTGTGTCTCTGGCCTCTGCCTCTTATGGTAATCTGACTTCAAAAGTTCCTCCCCTCTTTCATTGCTATTGTCTAAGTACTCTACCCATCCATTGTTTTCCATAGATCATAATACTTATGTCCACTTAACAAATGGCTGTTGATCTTGTGCAGACCTCATTTACTATGTACTGTCTCCTGCTTATTTTCCCAGATGTCCCATCTGCTTGGAGCTTTTGCCACCATCTGAGAAGGTCCTGAATTAATCCTGCTCCATCCTTGACAGATAAGAGATTTATTATTTTGTACTTCAGTTAACTGTTTTGAGTGTTAACTGCTGTATTTTTGTTTTATTTATTGATTTTGCACTTTAAATAATTTTAAAGGTCCCTAATACTTGAAATCACCTAATCCAGGTAGCTTGTAATGGCACCACAAAACAACTTCATTCCCAAGCAGTCTTTTTTGTGTTGTTACATTACGAGGACTGGAGTAGTCTAACTAGTGGCACTAGGTGGTGGCCTGGTCTAGCTGAATTAGGCAACACATAAGAAAGTTGTAAGTGAATTTGTTTTATTGGCAGAGAACTTAGAAGCCAGTTTCATGTGTTTTAAGCATGTGCATAAGTTTGGATTGTTTGCATCATTATGCACCAGTGGCTAGTAGTACACTCTTCAAACACAGACATCTCGAAACTAAATTTTTCCTATAAAAAACACCTCTCCACCTCTGAAACTGTAACAGTAACTCTAAGTGTAGAGCAACTACTTTGCATGTTGAGTAGCATAGAGCATTTAGTCTGCATGTTGAGGAGCACTGTCCCTTGAATTTAGTATTATATAGCCTAGTCTAGTCACTAGCCCCAGCAGCACCCTTAGTAAGCTCATTATTAACCCTTTGTGCACCGCACACTTGTAGCTCACCCAGTAAAGGTCTGATGATATGAATATGATGCACTTTCCCAGTTTCTCCGTAGCCAGTTTGGTGGATATGGGTATGTGATGTGAGGTAGTGCCAACTATGGCAAAGACCGTAGGTCAGTGCATGTGTAACATATGCCACTATAACTACCTGGAGTTTTGTAAAGAATTATATGTCATTTGAATATCAAACTGATTTGTACAGATGCTTGTGTTAAAAATGTATTTGTAAAGTTGCTTGTGTTAAAAATGTATCAACAGTGGATTCTGCTGGACAGAAAAGAAATGTGCATGTATGTCAGACTGTAGTGTAACTGATGAAATGCATGTTAACAGAGTTTTCTGGAAGGGAAGGGGTTAAACTCAGCCCAACTAACTGTAAGAGAAATAGCCTGAAATGAAATTACTTAGTTTAGACCATAAAGATTTTATATCTCAGACCTCAATGCAGCCAGGTACACAATGTCTGGGCTGGGATCCTGCCCTTAGAGTGCTAGAGAATGGCTGGTTAGTCTCTGCAGGAAGGATGAAAGGGTTGGAATTGTTTTACAGGCTCCAGATGCTGTTATTAAAGTTCTAAGAGTGTGTTGTGACACATCTGTGCCAAATGATTTGGGATGATGGCTAGGCTTAAAAAGGCCCTTGTGGTCGTTAGCCTAGTAAACCCCTATGAACCTGTAAGTCCTGGCTCAAGTTTCTAGGGAGGGGTAGTGTGTACCACAAAGTTAGGTGACCAGATAGTATATTGTTTTGCAGCCAGCACTGAAATTGTATTAGGTATTAGTGAGAGATGTGACCGATGACACTCTGCACTCTGTTTTGGAAATGACAAGACCACTCACCCTTTTGCCTTGCTTTAGTAAGTAACTTAACTAGGGAACAGTAATTCTTCAATCAGTTAGGAAAATATAGTGAGATTAGCTAAAAGTATTGTTTTTCTGTATCTGAGTCTTTCATTGGTGTTATTTTTTATAATTTCTGTGAATTGAAACTCTGGTGTTTTTTGTAAATGGATACCCAGTATTCTCATGTTTTTTATTATACTTTTCACTGTGGCTGGTCTTTTATAGGTTCATAGGTTCATAGGTTCATACTAGGCTATCTGCCCGAGGGCATTTACAAGCCTAGCCCATAGTTTTGTGGCTTACGCCACCCCTTAGGTTTGGGGAACTATGCCCATTATTTTGCTGTGCCTCTGTCGAGCAGTGACACTGAGGTAATCCCTGGGGTATACTTGCGATCTCCCATCCATTGGTCAAGATTTCTCTTAAACAAAGCCAGCGAGGTGCTTTGCCTCACATATACCGGGATTTTGTTCCACAGCATAGGGAGTCTTTGGGTAATGAATCTATCCCTCCAGCACGTTCTATTAATGGCCGTGTCAAGGTTTAGGTCTCCGCCTTGTGGCTCTGATGGATCTAGATTTTTGAGGTGAAGCATGTACATCAAGTCAGGGTTTGATAATGCCTTGTATGTCAGGCACAGGTCACCCTGAGCAAGCGGTGCGACTGAATAGAGTTGAAGTTCTTTCAGTCTGGCAGCATAGGTCAGATTTTGAGACCCATAATCCTCTTGGTGAGGAACTTTTGTGGCCTCTCCAGCTGCTGCAAGTGTCGGGTCAGATACATTCTGAATGGGGCATTGTACTCAATCATTGGTCGGATGAGTGATGAATATAGGAGACTATGACCTCTCTTGATCTAGATGTGAATCCCTTCATGATAAGGTGGGCAATGTAGAAGGTCTTCCTAACTATTTTTGCAACATGGGTGTCGAATGACAGACTGCTGTCAACCTGGGTCCCCAGGTCCCTAATAACCTGTTCTGTGCTCAGTGGATTTCCACCTATATGGTAGCTAGGGTAACCTTGTTTTTCCCGAAGGGTATGACTATGCATTTTTGGCATTTAACTTTAGGCCGTGGCTCTGGCACCAGTTATCCGTGATCTGTGAGACCCTTCTGAAGGATATCTGTGTCAGATGTGTTTTCGACCACGGCACCCAGTTTGCAGTCATCTGCAAACTTTGTCAGCCATAACCCTCCGTGTTTGCTTGTACTGGAAAAGTAGATGCCAAACAAGAGTGGGCCCAGGACTGAGCCCTGTGGGACACCACTTGAGACAGGCTTAGAGTCAGACATGGCACCGCAACTCTGACCCTGTGGGTTCTGTCACTCAGCCAGTTTGCAACCCATCTTGTGATGTATGGGTTAACATTTAGGCTGATGAGTTTTTCAATGATACCCGAGTGGGGTATTGTGTCAAGGCCTTCGCCAGATCGAGGTAGGCTGTATGGACTGCCTTTCCTCATCAATGGCCTTGGTGACTGTTTCAAAAGTCAACCAAGTTTAAAAGGCATGACCTGCCCTTGACAAAGCCAAACTGGGTTGGATCCAGAGTCTGCAAATTCCTATGTCTTTATTTATGAGATCCATTATGATCCTCTCCATGGCTTTGCAGATAAGGCTTGTCAAGCTAATGGGTCGGTAATTTCCAGGGTCGGTGGAGGCACCGCCTTTGTGAAGTGGGACTACAGTCGCCAGCGCCACTCCCTGGGCACGTATCCCGAGGTGAGGCTACGATTAAACAGCTGTCCTAACTGAGGATTTAATTCCTCGTTGAGTGCATGTAGCACACAGCCGGGACACCATCAGGTCCCATGGATGCTGTGTTTTTGCCTTGAGAGCCCGTTCTCACTTGGGCATTAGAGATGTTTGGGGTCTGCAATCTGTTGGTATAGATATCTCTCCTTTTGGGAGGGGAGAAGTTTGCACTGAACCTGTCAGCCAGTATGTTGGCAATGTCTGTAGGATCAGTAATCTTCTCATTTTGAACTAATTCTGAGCATATCTGGGAGTTTCCTCCCAGGTTTCTAACATAGCTAAAGAAGGCCTTATGATTGTCTTTAGAGTCTTTAGCTATTCTTCTCTCAAAATTTGCTTTGGATGATTTTATGAGGGCTCTCAGCTTTTTACTTATAGTGATCAAAGGCGTCTTACCTTTCAAGGATTTTGCTCTATCATGTAGTAGCTTCCTCCTTTGTTGTAGAGTTTGTTTATGGCTGGGGTCCACCAGACTGGACGCTTGCCTTTGGTACAAAGAGTCTTTGTTTTGCTTGGGATTGCCTTATCCATGCAGTCCTGCAGGTGCTGGTAGAAGGCATTTGTAAGTGATTCAGCGGCTAGAGTACTGTTTTCCGGCTCAGGGGCCTAAAGGAGACCACACTAGTCTTTAGAAGTGCAAAGTCTGCTTTCGAGAAGTTCTTTACTGTGGTCTTTTTTGTTTCAGGAGGGGGTGGGATGAGGACCTCCAGCGAGATTTGTTTGTGATCTGATCTCACCAGTGAGAAATATTTTAACCCTTGAGAGTAACTGCATTTATTTAGTGGCACTGTAGCATCATGCTGCTGAAAGTCTTGCCAATTGGTTAACGCGACCTTTTGTATAAGTATTAATTTTACTAAGAGTATTTGGGTACCCAGGTAAGAGCCTTAAAGTAGCTAGTGGTGGTAGTGAATCTACCTTATAATCTGGGTGGAGGTGGCATAGCGGGTAAATCTGTGCCAGCCTTTCCCAGGTGTGTGACTGTGAAAATCAGATCTTGGAGTGTGTGTGTCAGCTACTTGGAACAGGGGCACAGCACTGATATCTGCAGAGAGAAAGCTGGAGTCTTATTTGGGGCCTGGAGAGGAAGTTCAGCCCCAGGACTGGAGTGTATGCTCTCTGTGTGCTGTTAAGGGAAATTGTGCTTGGTGCAGACAGCTGCATCTGAAAATACTGTGTGTATCTATTTTTGTTCTCAGTGAACGTTTCCCACTGGTGTCAGTGGTGAGTATTGAGGCTCCTTGATTACTGGCCCGAGGAGAGATGTCACAGGGTATATTGAGACAATGTAACAATTGTCTGATGTTCAGAGGCAAGCATTTAATCCTCAAAAACAGAGTATGGGAGAGATGTATATGTATGTGGCGTAAACTGTTGCATACAAACAGTCATAGTAACAATCTGGTTGTCAGAAACAAACATATGCTACACTCACCACACACAGTACACACCCCACACATAGACCTACGTATGCTGAGACATTTAAATGTAATCTTCCCACACCACAAAGACCTCCTAAAGTTTCAGTTGCTAAAGTTATCCTGAGCAAATCTGAAAGCACTCAACAGAAACAATACCCAACACTGCCTGTACAGCCACACCCAGTGGAGCCTCAACTGCCAAGCCCATAAGGCAAGCCAGTACACCATCCAGGACTCTAATCATAAGGGATTCCATTGTACAACATACTTGTGTCCCAGTCACCAGGCTGAACAAGGAGAAAGTAATGGCCAGGTGCCTGTCAGGGGCCAGGATCTACCAAGATATGCTTGCTTGCAATTCATTGCTTCACAGATACTAGTATGATTCAGTCATAGTCTGTGTAGCTGTAAATTATGAGATGTAGCTCCCTAGTCTATATGAAGAGAGAGATCATAGAACTCTGTGACTGTGTGTCACAGACTGGTATGTGCCTAGCATTGAGCAGTATTATTCCTTCACCAAGGATGATGCCACAATATGAACAGAAGATGACTGTCTAACTCATTAATGCTGACTACCGTCTCATGGCACCTTTGTGTTTAAATCTGAGTACGCTGTGAGATGATAGGAATTGCATGATGTTACACCTGAGTGCCTCCTGCAAGCGCAAGTAAGTTTGCAGCCTTATTTTAGCTCCACTGTTAAAAAATACGTTGAAAAGGTAACTGAACTTTGTCAGTTACCTTCTCAGCTTAGGTTTCAGTCTGGAGTTACAGGATGGTCATATTTGACTTTTCAGAGAAAATCAGCTTGCAATGCACTCTGTATTTTCCTGTCATTACAGCAAGCTGATTCTGTATGCCTTTCATCAAGCAAGTGGTGGCAGCCAATGGGATTCTTGCAATCCAGCCCACTATTTGCATAACATTTTCACCCACAGAACTAATTTTCCTCTGTTCTCTGCTAGTAAATAGAGGGATCCAGCAGTAGATATTCCCTTTTCTTATTCTGCCTTTTGCAGAATTTACTACCGGATCCCTCTATTTATTTTCTGTGCCGATCAGTCCGAGAAACAAGAGAGTTCTGCCACAGTCACAATCTTGGAAGAAAGTGAAGTGAAACAGCTGCAGTGGAGATCTTTTTATTTTTGGGGAAATTACCATGGCTCTTATTCAGCAAAGGACCATTTTGTCAGCTGAGTTTGCTGAGTTCAATAATAAGTTAATGTGTATTTCTCTGGTATCTGGTATAGTTAGTCTCATGTGGTGTTGGTTATTTACTTGGGGCACTGATTGACAGCTGCATAATCTTTGTCTGGGCATGAATATCTTAAAAGCAGCTGCCTTTGCCCCTGTAGCCACCTTGGGTAACTCTTCTCCCCTACTATTTTTCCTCTCCTCTCCTTTACAGCTCTTTTGTTATTTTTTCAATATTGCAACTGTTTTTTCCTCGCTGCTTAATGCACTGAAATGTTCAGCTTCCAAATTTTCAATGTGTTTACATTCTGTATCACTGTATATACATACACTCCTTATCAGTTAAGTCTGCTAATTGCCTGTTTCAGTCTTCTGTTTTTACTTGGTAATCTAGATCCCTGTGATTTGCATGTATAATTTTGTAGATATATAAGGCAAGAATTTTACCTGTTTTTTTCTGTATTGCGTATAATTTGTATTCTGTTATGTCTTTCTCATATCATTTCTGTATTTTTATCCGTCTTCTTTCATGTGGAGCTTTTCTCCCCATGTCTCTGCTGAAAACGAGCTACCAGCCCAGTCAGAAACTACCTGGTAAACAAATGTAAAATAAAATAAAATAAATTAGGGAATTATTCCCTCTGTTACTGGGTTGACACTGAAAAAGAATTTGAGAGAGTAGAGTTGGAATTTTATTCACTAATGTGAGTGTGTTTGGCTTTCTGACATGTCTGTAGAAGTATATAAGGGAAGTATGCAGAGAGTTGGAGGGAAGAGTTAAATTTGCTGTATGGCTGTCTGGTAGTTTTTATGCAGAACAATGCACAAGATTGGTGGTGGGGATTCCTTTGTCCTGTTTACTGTTTGCACTGTGCTTAGAAAAGTTTGCCTGGAGACAGAGGAGAGAGAATCTGGATGTCCTTCAAGAATGCAACTGCAGTCCTTACATATGGGTTGTCCTGCCTCAGGCAGCCCTTCGGTCGGCCGGATTCCAAAGTCTGGGTCCGGCGTCGGCTGATGTCGTCAGAGCAGCTGGGGTATAAAAGCATCAGTCAACGCCATCTTCTTCAGTCTTTCTTGCCGCGCGGTGCCCGAAGCAGAAGCAGTTCACAAGTGAAGGTCGGCCAGCTCCTGTGTTTTCAGTTACGGAAGTCATCAAAAAGCTAAGTACCCCGTTGGGGAACCTTTTCTTGCCTCAGCCGATGTCAGATAAAACTGCAAAAGTTAATAACTGTTTGTCTTGTGGTAAACAAATACCTCATAAGGACTTCCATTCTTACTGCCTTCCCTGCCTTGGCCCAGACCACGACGTCTTGGCCTGTGCTGCCTGTGCTTGCTTCAATAAGCGCACACTCAGGCGCCGGGCAGAATTTGCTGAAGACTTCTTTG
Organism: Protopterus annectens; assembly: GCF_019279795.1. Classification (NCBI taxonomy): domain Eukaryota; kingdom Metazoa; phylum Chordata; order Ceratodontiformes; family Protopteridae; genus Protopterus; species Protopterus annectens. The sequence continues at coordinate 1,356,128,711 of NC_056732.1, read as the reverse complement.
GGGAAAATTTCTCCTATATCATGCCGTCGGAACAACCGACAACACATATTTCCAAAAAACAGAAGGACCGGGACCGACATTCTCGGCCCGCGACTTCCACCGACACCACGCCAAAACCTACGGCGAGTGCATCGATCTCTTCGGAGGCGGTAATTTAACCGCTCCAGACCGGCGAAACCGCTTTACCGCTCTCTTCGGCCCCGGAGGCTTCCCCGGTGCCGGTTGTGGTTTTTCCTCCTGAATCCGAAGCCCAAGATTTGCCTGACACCATTCCGGTGGACAAAGTTACTCCAGCACGTGGGGCAGCTAGGCCTCCGGTGTCTATGTCCATCAAGGCCTACACACGTGCTAAGGCTGCCAGCCTGGCTAAGTCTCACCCTCCTAAATCTTTTTCTCAGGGTCCCACTTCTGATAAACAGATCATGACTTTAGCTGCAGATCTAATTTCCTTAATCAGAGGCTCCCAGGCTCATCCAGACAGAGGTTCTCAGCCGCCTGCAGACAAAAGGCCTAGGGTTGAGCAGACAGATACCATTTCCTCAGATGAAGCCTCTGGTGACTCGGACCATTCAGATTCCCAGGAAGAATCCTTCCAGGTCTACGAGGATTCTGATGCTGAGGAATCTATTCCATCTGCCTCTCCTCCTGAGGATATTTTTTTCAGGGAAATTCTCCATTCCATGAGAGAGTATTTTCAGTGGAAGGGCCAGGAATTCTCCGACTCCAGGAAAAGGCTTCGTACTTTCCTTAAGTTACCCCAGCACAGGCCTTTAGCTATCCCACCAGTGTTAGATGTATTGGATGATGTGTACTCAGACTCGAGTGCTTCTCCTGATTCTCTCCCTCCTGCTCCTGTCAAGCCAGACCGATATTACAGGGTTCCTGAAACTCATAAACATCTCTTTAAGGCCCATTCTGTTGATCTAGAAACTATTTCCCAGGGGCCCAAAGGAGTGGCCACTTCCACGACCAAAAATCCTTTGCCCGCAGACAGGGAATCTAGGTCCCTGGAGAGGTGGGGCAAAAAAGTTTATACCTCAACCACCCTTGCCATGAGGGCCCTTAACTGTCTTTTTCATATGTTTCAGTATCAGGATTTCTTGATGGATGATTTGCAGAAAAAGTTAGCCTCTCCTGAGCCTTTAGATAGAAAGGCCTTGCAGGATTTGGTTCATAATACACAGCAGGTTAGCAATCATTTTCTTCAGTGTGGTTATGATGCATTGGAAGCTTCATATAGGGCAGCTATGACAGGGGCCGTCATACGTAGACATGCTTGGTTGAAAGAACAGGCATTGCCAGATCATGTTATAGTAAAGCTTCTAGACGCACCTCTGGAAAAACACAAGCTGTTTGGTGCTAATGCTCAGGATGTGTTGAAATCAATTGAGGAAAAGGCTAAATCAGTACAAACAGTCAAAGATTTCCTCCAGGTTCAGCCACCAAGGTTCAGCAGGAGTTGGCCTTCGAAGAATTGGTCCTTTCCAGACACTGACAAGTTCCAAAGGGGAAAAAACAGGCATGCTCGAGGTAGAGGGCAATACCGAGGCTCCTACAGGGGCCGCCAATGGCAACCGACTAATCAGAGAAGTGGCACAGGGACTTCTACTGCTCCACAGGGACAATCACAATGACTTGACTTTGACACCGCCGACCAAGGCTCAAAGAGAAGCACCTTTAGGCGGAAAATTATCCTTATTTTCAAAAAATTGGCACGTTAACAAAGGACAAATGGATTCTGGACATAATAGACCAAGGTTACAGGTTCCACTTCCATACTTTACCAACAAGACAAGGCATGCCAAACCTGCCACAAAATCAAAGGGCAGAGGCACTCATACAAGTTTCAAAGCTGCTACAAATCAAAGCAATAGAAAAGGTTCCTCCTCAGGAACAAGGCCAGGGATTCTACTCAAGACTGTTCCTTGTTCCAAGAAAAGAAAAGCAATGGAGACCTATACTGGACTTGTCCGCTGTAAACACTTTTTTCATTGTGCCAAAATTCAAAATGCTGATGCTACAGCAACTTCTTCCCATGCTGGGCAAGGGGTCTTGGCTGGTTACTCTGGACCTCAAGGAGGCATACCTGCATGTCCCAATCAGACACAGTTGCAGAAGATACCTCAGATTTCTTGCAGGGTCAGAGCATTATCAATTCTCAGCATTGCCTTTTGGCTGATCTACTGCGCCCAGAGTATTCACGAAATGCCTGGCATCAGTAATTGCACACTGCAGACTCCAGGGGATACAAATATACCCTTACCTGGACGACTGCCTTATACAAGCGGACAGCAAGCAAGCCTTGATAAGAAACTTGAACTATGTCATTCACTTACTACAGGCTTTGGGATACACAGTCAACATTCAAAAATCAAGACTACTGCCATCCCAACAAATAATTTTTCTAGGAGCCAAACTGGACACAAACTCACAAATGGCTTTCCTCACAGAAGAGAAACAAGAACAATTACCAGATTACTTCAAAAGCCTAGCAAAACACACCCAGATGACTGCAAGGAAAATCCTGCAGGCCCTGGGTTTCATGGCATCTTGCATTCTTCTGATTCCACTGGCAAGACTACACATGAGAAAACTACAATGGTACCTAAAAAGTTTATAGTCTCTACACAGCCACAACTTAGAAGCAATTATTCCACTCATTCCATGTATACAAAAGGAATTTTTGTGGTGGGCTCAAGCAAGCCAGCTAAACAAAGGCATGTCTTTCAACAAACCTCAGACAAGCCAAATCATTACAACAGACGCCTCAGATCATGGATGGGGGGGGCGCACATGGAGGGCAGATGCATTCAAGGGCAATGGGCACCCCGGGAAGTGCATCTACACATCAATCAAAAAGAGATGTTGGCAGTAATTCATGCAATCGAGGCCTTCGGAAAATTTCTTCAGCAAGGTCATCTGCTAATAAAGACAGACAACACCACTGTTATGTGGTACATAAACAAACAGGGAGGTACTCATTCTTACCCCCTCTGCAGACTAACAATGACTCTTTGGGAAAAGTCCCTGAAATTGAACATACAGTTGCAATCCCAGTTTGTTCCAGGCAAGGACAATGTTCTGGCGGACAGTCTAAGCAGAAACATCTTGGACCCGCACGAATGGATGTTGCATCCAGACATTTTTTCACAAATAACTCATGCATGGGGGAGGCCGGACATAGATCTCTTTGCCTCACACCTCAATCATCATCTGAAGAAGTTCTGCTCGAGGACACACCATCCTCAAGCCTGGAGAATGGATGCTCTCTCCTTCAGCTGGAACTCTAACAATCTATGCATTCCCACCTCTACCATTAATGACCAAGGTGTTACTGAAGATCAAAGCAGAACAACCGAAAGGCATTTTGATAGCTCCAGACTGGCCAAGACAGCACTGGTATCCATTACTAAGGAGCATAACTCGCACCAAGCCGTGGCCCCTGCCTCAATGGCCTCTGCTTTTGACTCAGCACAATTACAGGACGGTTCATCCCAACCTGCAAACTCTGCAGCTGGCAGCTTGGAGGGTTCCATGACTTCTCCCCGTATCTCTCTCTCCAAGGAAGTTCAAGAGATCTTACTGGAAGCACGCAGACCTTCCACCAGAAAAACTTATTCAGCCAAATGGAAGAGATTCAACATCTGGAATGCCAACAAGGGTCAGGATGCATCAGTAATGAGCATCCCACAGATACTAGAATACTTGGCAGAAATGCTACATAATGGACTTTCATATTCTTCCATAAAAATACACGCTTCAGCAATTTCAGCAAAATACAACAGTGATCCACCTGTGTTTTCACATCCTTTGCTAAGACAGTTTCTAAGAGGGATAAAGAATATCAAACCTCCCAGAAAACCACCAGTGCCTGCATGGGACCTCAACTTCGTGCTGGAAAAATTAACTCTTCCTCCTTTTGAGCCAGCAGCATCTTCAGAATTCCAATTTCTCTCCTGGAAAACAGTTTTCCTGTTGGCAATTACCTCAGCAAGAAGAGTCTCGGAGATACAGGCCCTCATGGCAGTACCTCCATTTCTCATTTTTCATCAGGACAGAGTTTCTTTAAGAAACAATCCCTCATTCATGCCAAAAGTGATATCCAGGGTGTCTCTAAATCAAGCAATTCACCTGCCTACCTTCTTTCCCAATCCTCAAAATAAAGGAGAAAAGCTGCTGCACACTTTGGACATGCACAGACAACTGCGCTACTACTTGGACAGAACAAAAGCCAACAAAGTCTGACCAACTATTTGTAGCTTACGCTGCTGGAGTACAAGGAAAGGCAATTTCCAAACAAACAATTTCAAAATGGATTGGACATTGCATCAGATTATGTTATTCTTTCCATGGAAAAGGTGTGCCAGCCAATATCAGGCCACACTCCACCAGAGCTATAGCCACCTCCCCAGCCTTTCTAAGAGGGGTGGCTACAAAGGACATTCTAGAAGCTGCTACATGGAGCTCCGTGCATACATTTTCCAAGCACTACAACCTTCCTTTATATTCCAGATCCCGAGCAGGCTTTGCTTTGGCAGTCCTGCAGGGCATTTTAGCTACACCATCTTTATCTTAGAGCCTACCACCCCCAGCTTGGCTATGGTATTCAACCCATATGTAAGGACTGCAGTTGCATTCTTGAAGGACATAGTACAGTTTTGTACCTACCATAAATGTAGATGTCCGATAGATATGCAACTGCAGTCAGGTTTTCCCTCCCTCCTACCCCTCTGTATATTCTCCTTTTTGGGTCCACTTCCCTTTTTCAAATTAGCTGGGGATATTTGTTATGGTGTATCTGTTTATTACTGTTGTGTCTGTCTGGAATTTTTTATCCAGTCTCTAAATTTAGCCTTCCTTGGAGGGCACCTGGCATCTGGGGCAAGAAACACTGAAGAAGATGGCGTCGACTGATGCTTTTATACCCCAGCCGCTCTGACGTCGGGGAAGAGGCGACATCAGCCGACGCCGGACCCAGACTTAGGAATCCGGCCGACCGAAGGGCTGCCTGAGGCAGGACAACCCATATGTAAGGACTGCAGTTGCATATCTGTTGGACATCTACATTTATGGTAGGTACAAAACTGTACTTTATAGTCTCATAAGGTACAGAGTACAAGATACTTTGCTGAAGAAATCACCCACTTCACCATATGACAACTGCAGCATTTTCTGAACATATGTCTTGATTATTTTGCATATTAATGAGTCCGTTTTCCTCACAGTTCCACACAAAGGGTCTGTCTCACAGTTTGTTTTTAACTGATAGTTGTAGTAAGGGGTCTATATCACAACATCAAACTAACAAAAGTTCGATCATTGTAATATCGAACCCTAAAGTCCGAAACCCAACGAAACCGAAAACACAAAACCGTGATTTTTTTTCCCCCAGAAAAAAAAATTGCTGTTCCGTGACCAAAAAAAAAAGTTAAACTAAACTGGGGGGCTGTGCCCCGGACACCCCCCAACTTAAATATACCAACTCCGAGATCACACCACAGTGAAGGAAATAGCAAACCCCCGAAAATGGCCCACCGATTTTCTTCCCTGGAAAAAAAGTTGATGCACTATGGCTTCGCTATTTTCAACTTTCGGACTTTAGGGTTCAATATTATAACATTCAAACTTGTTTGAGTTCGACGTTGTAATATAGACCCTGTAGTAAGTCATAGTAAATCGTGTTAATTCATTTAATGAACTTCTTATAAGTATAAAGTAACTTAGTTAAAATATCCTGCGAGTTCCCTAGAGTTAGTAAATGTTCCTCATTTTGCATAGTGGTGTGTCATGTTTTGGAGCTATAAGCTTGACAGCAATGAATCGAGGTAGAGCACTGATTTTTGTGGACACATTACCTTATTTATTTATTTTATTTTTTTCTTCAGACTTAGCCGTGAAGTACTGTTTTATTGACTTGCTCAGAGTTGCACAGTACAAAAAGGGAGGCTTTGTGACTCAAACCCCGAGCTACAGAAAGCTGCTGTTTTCTTTTAACATTACTGGCTATAGCAACTGCTTTGAATGTCCCTGTAGCAGGAGTAAGTTGTAGAATTCTAGAGTCTTGTCTGTCTTGCTATCTGACTGTCTCTTCTGCAAGAGTTTGTAGATTTTCTTGCTTACTCATTGCAAGGCCATCTAAGAAGGTTTGTCTAAGGTGATTTTCGTGCACTGTTTGACATAACTGTAAAACTTCCAAAACGAAGAATGTTGTTGTGTCTTTTGGCTTTTCCCGGTTAGGAGTCGCCACAGCGGAACTCCAGTCTGCTAATGATTGGCAGTAGATTTTTACATGCCGAGTTGCCGGCCCTGACGCACAACCTTCAACAAAGGTACGCCCATTCACGCATGTCTCCACACAGAAGACGCTCTAGCTGAGAATCGAACAGGACAGCGTCTTACTGTGAGGCGACAACGCTACCGCAGCACCACCACCGCAGTACAAAACGAAGAATGTAATGTTGTAATAAGTCTGTTTCATTGTTTTAGACTCTATATATATATATATATATATATATATATATATATATATATATATATATATGTGTGTGTGTATGTGTAGATATATATATATATGTGTGTGTGTGTGTGTGTGTGTGTGTGTGTGTGTGTGTGTGTGTGTGTGTGTGTGTGTGTATGTGTGTGTATATATATATATATATATATGTGTGTATATATACTTTTTTTTTTTTTTTTTGATACCCATCACGTACCATGTTTGTCACCTTTTTTTTTTTATTTTATTAGTTTTATTTGTTGACTTTGGGCCTGAGTTTTTTTTTCCAGTTGTAAACATTGTCATAAAGTCTCTTTGTTATGGATGACTTTGGCATGGTTATTCTTTAGACTTGACCTTCCAAGTTGGTGTAGTATCCACAAGCCTTCTGGTGGACCTTTTATGGATGGAGCTTTTTCTGGTTTTCAACATGCTGTAGTTTCAGTTGGATATGCCATCATATAATGTGTTGTTTCATAGTAGGGACATCAGAACAAAATGTCTAATGGCACTTTAATGTTCCTGAAGAAAGTTTGGGGATAAATAACTGGCCAGTGCTCACTGAAAAAGTCATGTTGTATATGGAGTCCTGCACATTATTGTTTTATATTTTTTATTAGGTCTAATATTGAGTGGTTGTCCGGTTGAGTGCCAAGTCACTAGATGGCAGAACTACATCTTCCAAGCTGTGTCTGAAGTAATGTAGAAAGTTGTGCTTTATGAGGATATAAAAGTTCAGATCTCCTAATATGAAGCCGTTTTTTTTTGGGGGGATTGAATGTAGTTTGCATGGTTCCGTGGATTAAAGTGCTACAAAAGTGGGGATATATAGTCTGAAGCTGTATGCAAATAAAGGTGCTTACCTAATGTGACGTAACAGGCTATCCAGTTGGACATTTTTTATTTTATTGCTGGCTGTGTTATGTGTTGTAATACTGATTGACTGGCATAGTTTAATTTGTAGTATGGTGCCATGACCTGTTCTCTGTGCTGATCGGTTATTTATTAGAATATTTTAATTAGTACAAATACAGTGTAAAAAGCACAGGTTATCTTTGGCTCAGGTTTCAGAAATTGTTTTATCTATATATATATATATATATATATATATATATATATATATATATATATATATATATATATATATATGTGTGTGTGTGTGTGTAGATATATATATATATATATATATATATATATATATATATATATATATACATACATATATATAAAATATGCATATATTTCTTATGTATCCAGCTTTCAGTTGTGTACTTGAATTAACTGGGAACAAATTAAATGAGACTTGAATGTATATCTTAATTTGTGATGAACAGGGACCAGTCTCTCCTTTATTGGCCAAGTCTTTGTGTACTTTCAGAATAACTTCTACAGATGCTGTAGTTTGGTTAAAAATCATTAGCTGTTCACAATATCCAAATACTGTCTTCAGGTACACTGCTGATAAATAAGTCTGTAGAAATTTTGGAATACTGGATAACTAACAGTGCTGGTAAATACATTCAAATATTCTGCATGTATATTCTAATTCTCTTGAATAATATCAGCTGAGACAGCCTTTCTTTCTACTGAATAATACTGGATATTTGACCTGACTTGTATACATGTATAAGAGGACAGGCCTAAGATAAAGTAAGAAAAGAGGGAGCAAAGTGTTACAAATGTGTTCCTTTTTGGAGTAGAGGTATTTTTTTAATATTGAAACATGAGACATTTATACACCAGTTATGTATACAAGTGGCTATCTTTTTGGGGTAAGGAAGCTAGTTGTTTATATATATATATATATATATATATATATATATATATATATATATATATATATATATAAAATCTAAAAGCAACTTCTTGAAATAAATTATTGTATTGTAATCGTTATTTCAGCATTATCCCAGACTGACATTAGAGTATACAGAAAGTGTCTGTCATTTAGGGGTAGCAGTGAGGAAGCAAGTGGCATATATGTGTAACAGCAGCAACTTGAAAAAATATTGTGGACTTGTACCTTCATTTTCACAAGCATTTGTCTTTTCAATTTCTGGTGAGTGGCTATTGTGAGAGCTTTGAACATGACTTTTATTTATTTACTTATTTATGTTTACCGGGGTAATGCACTGATCTCAGTGGACCATTTGCAGGCACAGCCCAGGTGAATAGGATCACATAAGACATGTTTATAAGACATGAACCAAACATATTTTCCGTTATGAATATATGATAAAAAACATGTATTTACAGATACAAGAATATGCTACAACATTTAGCTCAAGAAACAGTATTAAGCATTTAGTCACCTACATAGGTTCCCAGGGGAAATATGCTTGTTTGTACATTACTGTTCTAGTTCGCATCCAGTGGTCACATCAAAGTAGCATTTAGCAATCAGTGTTTGATACCAGATCTCTTCTGTCTTTGAATTCTGAGAGAGTTTGTGACACCATGCTACCTGGATAAGCCTTCCTCTGCACAATAGGCATACTTCTGTTCTCCAATCCAGCTGTAGGAGATGGGCTGGCTACTTATGGAACCTGGGTTTCCTGGGTCATAGGCCATCTACACCAATGGAATTGGTACTAAAAACTTCATAATAATATGATATGTCAAAACACGTTTGGGTGCAAGGAAAGGCTTAGTGAGATATATGTTGTTAATTGTGGCATTGATCAACCAGATATTTTGGACAGCATTTCTGCCTTATTTACTTCTGTGTCGTATTCTAACTAGAGGGATGGTTCAGTGCGATAAAAGTAATTACTACTTTTGTATTAATTTTTACATGGATCAACATGATAAGTTAGATATTGTTGACTTTGTTATTTGTGTTTATGATTCTAATCAGCGGTTGGCTAGGTGAAATAAATATTATTGCTTGTACATTAATTCCAGCGTGGAGCAACCATATATTTTGGGCAATATTCCTGGCTCTGCCAGTCATGTATGGAATTTAGGTGAGAGGAACGGCTCAGTACTATACAAGTGTTATACTAGTTTTACTGAATTACTCTGGTCTTTTCCTAATGGATGGTAATGACTCAATCTTACATAACACCTACACCAGGAATATAATGAATGTCTACTCAACAGTGTATATGCAGCAATTATTACCTGTGTCTGAGCATGCAGAACCTTGCAGTAATGAAACGCAAGATGCTATCACATTTTAATAGTAAGCGCAGTTACAGTATAACACTGAGTCATTCTCACTTGTCAGGTAAAACTCTCAGCAGCTGCCACTGTTATTCACATTGTGAAAAGTCATTATCACATTGATTATTGCACAAGCCAAATTGTGGTTTCTGTCTATGTGAAGTCATTTTCAAGCCCCCCCCCCCCCATTTTTTTCTCTCAGTTTTACAATGTTTTCTGTAGTAAGATACAGATGAAGGTATCCATTGTGGTTACATGGTTCATATTTTTGTGAACTACTGCAATTGGACATTGTATCCTTTAATAGTTTCCTGTATCACACACTCACTACATAGTGTTCCGCTGTGTTGCTTTTCAACTGCATCTGTGCAGGTAGATAACATCAGAATGTTCTATACTGTTGTGTTTTTCAGCTGTAATTTCAAGTGAAAAGCAACAGGTTCCCCAATGAAGATGCCATCTGTTGAAGAGAAATCAAGCAACATTTACTTGTTGAGTGAGGAAACTGACTCTAATGGTAGTAGCAGTGGTTCAGACATGGGTATGGACCTCCAGCCATGACTTAATTCCAACCAGAGTGAAGATGAATATTATGACACAGACAATGAGATTCCACTCTCACATCTCCCCAAGAAGGCCATTGCCTGTGATAACGATGATGCCCCTGTCCCAGCCATTCCAGACCACTGTGACTTGCCACAGCACATCTGACAACTAATGGTGAAACTGACCATGATAGTGAGGATGAGGTACCACTTGCACTCCTAAGAAAAGGTGGCACACACACCACTGGTCATCAAGTGCATTCTGATTTTGACACAGAGGTTGAATTGCCTCTATCTGTGTTCAAGAATGGGCATGGTATCACTGACAGACCTGTGAAATCCAGGCCAGTTCAAGTGCTGACATGGATGTAGATATGCCTCCAACTGTACATGAAGTTCAGAGTACTCCAGAGTATGTGGATTGGGATGGAGAATATCCACTAGATCTGAGTCAAAGTAGCTCCTTGTCAAGCAAGGATATGATGGTGCCTCAGCATGGAATGTATGTTAGTACTTTAATAACAAGTTCTTGCACTACAGTTGGTACTGACATTGATGAGAGAGCACCATCTCTGAACCATACAGGACTTTCCATTTAAAAGTGCTCCAAGCTACCCACTAAGATACGCCGAGCATGCCCACCACATAAGATCACTTGGGGAAAAACACCTCACAGCAATACACATTGCTGACTTTATGGGTCCAGTAGGTCTTGTAACCAACCTGGACTCAGCACAGAGATGGACTTCATGAATCTGATGTTCCCAGAGGAGCTGTACACCATTATTGCCAGTGAAACTAATCATTATGCTGCACAGAGGCAGGCCGCAGCAGGCAAGGTTGATAAGCAGTGGAGTCCTGTTTGTTCTGCAGATATACGCACATTTCTTGGTGTTAGAATATATGTGTCTGTTGTAAATGTTCCAGAGTACAGGTAGTATTGGGAAACGCACCATGTATATGGTCGCTTCCCAGTAGCTGAGTACATGACCTGATCGAAGGTTTGAAAAATCAGCAATATTTCCACTGCAGCAACAACCGCCTGAGCCTACCACAGGGCTCTGCGGGTCAAGACAAACTACATCATGTACAGCCAATACTGGATGCAGTTCTTCATGCATGCAGGAAACAGTACAATGTTCATTGTGAGGTGGCAGTAGAAGCCATGGTTGGTTTCCATGGACATTTGAAAATTAGACAGTTTATGCCTGGTAAGCCAGAGAGGTATAGCATTAAGGGCTGGGTGTTGGCAGGCTCTCACAATGGGTATGTACAGAATTCCAGGTATACACTGGAAAGGCAGAGCAGAATACAGAGGTCAGACTGGCACAGCGAGTTGTGGTTGACTTAACTAGGAGACTGATTGGCAAGAAGCATCACATTTACTTTGATAACTTCTGTCCCGCTGGCACAACAATTGCTGCAAGATGGTCTATGCTGCTGTGGAACCATGTGCACCAATAGGTCAAGATGGCCTCTAACATTCAATAGGCAGGCCATTGTTAAAGCACCTTGAGGGTACTACAAGCAGATGCAGAGTGGACCACTGCTAGCTACTAAATGGAAGGATAAGCAACCCACTATTTCTCCTGTCAACTAACAGTAACTCAACCTTGTCCGTCTCCAGCACACCCAGGAGAAAGTGTGATGGAACAAAGGCATCAGTGCCATGTCCACCAGTTGTAAACATGTACAATACTTACATGAATGGGGTGGCCTAAGCAGATCAGCTCAGCACACAGTATCTAACTGCCAAAAAGGCCCACAAATAGTGGCTATACTTGTTCTGTTTTTTATGGAATGTGGCCATAGTTAATTCTTTCATTATATTTTGTGAAAGTAACAGCCACCAGCAACTGTCACACTCTGGACATGCTATTCCAGCAACACAGTTACCGTTTCAAAGAAACCTAGCCATGCACCTCCTTGCCAGTTACAAGAAGAGGAAAAGATGCACTGAGATTTCTGTCCCAGAGGCCATGAGCTGATTTTAGCGTGACTCATACTTTCCAATGAAATGGTGGAAATCAAGATGCAAAAACTGTGCCAGCAAAGGTAAATGTACTGAACCATCATGGGGATGCCCGACTTGCAAGATCAACCCGTGTGTTAAATGCTTCGGCACGTACCATGGCCATAAAGGTCTTGTGGATTGCTGACAGCAGGAAAGGCAGTAATATGCAGAGTACAAGAGAAATCAAGTTATGTATTTGAATGGCACTGGGGAACTTGGAGACTCTTCAGCTCTGGTGCTAAATACTGTCTGCATCAGTGTGTGTCATAACTAAACACCATGAATCTTAGGATCATCCTGGATGGCAACTCAGTCTCATTGTGCTGCTTTACTGGATATGTTTCTTTCCTGGATATGCATGGTTTCAAGGGTGCCACTGTGATGCCTTCTGTCCCTTCCTGAAAGGACACCTGCAAAAAAAAAAAGTTTTAGCAAGTCTTTCTTTTCTCATGTGCTCTTTGTCTGGCTCTCCTGTCACTCTCCGTCTCCTCTGGTAAAGTAAATGTGTTTAGGTCAGGGCAAGAGACATTAGATTAGTTCCCCCCTTGATTCCTTTTGTCCATTGCTGAATGGACACATGTAAAGGGAAAAGGCAGAGGTAAGGCAGACTGTTGACACTGAAGGAAGTCATGAGACGGTGCTGGTATCAGCAGTCTGAGTGGGTAGCCAGCACAGGTATGGGACACATCAGATGCCCTCGAGCACCACTGAAGTCCCATGCCTGTCCTGGGTTCATTGGTGGAGTGACGGCCCTTACCCTGCTTTTTCTCTTTGCATGTGTCCTTTCTGTAGCTCCTTGTCAGTATCCATTCATGCAGTATTTTGGCTACGGCAAGAATGTTTATGTTTACAGTGATAGTGCCTACTGCCAGTCTGAGAGTGTGTGGGAGTTGGTGTTTTCCTGGTTGTTAGATATGTACCTCCGCATCATCTTTGCAAATAATGAACCTTAGCAAAATAATAATGCCTATGTGGATAGGAGTGAAGGTTCGAACTGGCAAACAAGGTAATGCATATTATATACATATATATGTAGTAGTAATGCAACAAATCCCTCAAATATCATCAGTAACCAACTTGCATTTCTTCCCTGTGCAGGTACTTCTACCTTGTGACAGTGACATGGCTTCAAAAGCAGGGGAATGACAAGTGAAAGTGTGGGTGTGTGGCCATTCCTACATTCATGGGCTGCCAGGCATGACTCCAGAAATGACAATTTTTTTTATTTATTTTATTTTATTTCAGTTTGATAACCGGGGAAGTCCATTGGGCCAGAAGAACCCATTTTCAGTAGAGGCCCGGGGAAAAAAGCTCCATAACTAAGCAAATTACAATATAAAACAGTACAATATAAAACAAGCAAATCACAATATAAACACAGTAATATAAACTGTAGTAGATAGTTCATACATGTTAAAGTGAGATAAGACAAGATATGGTGTAGTTAAAGATGCAAAAAGCAGAAGTGGTGGAATTTACAACATATGTAGCAGAAATAGGCAAAATATTCATTGGGCAATGGAAATTCAGAAAGGAGAAAAGAGCTTTAGTAAAAAGTGTACAGTTGTAGGCGATGTGTGGCAAAGACTGGAGTTCAGAAAGAGAATAATACAGTACAGTAAGTAGGGTAGAAAACAGTCAGGTAGTGGTAGTAGGATTTGTGTGAGAGGAGAAAGAAACTCCGATGGAGGTTGTAAGGAATAGTAGGGAGAATCGGGGATGAGACTGGGGTTCAAGTAGGGAAGGAGCAGGGACACATCCATTTAAGGACAGGTAGGAGTGTAAGAGGGATTTAAAGCTAGGGAGATGTGAGACAGTTCGAAGGTGGGATGGGAGTGAGTTCCAAAGTTTGGATAGGGAGTATGAAAGCAGGAGTTGGCCAGGAGGTCGTAATGGTTTATGTACTTGAAGGAGGTTTTGGTTTTGTGATCTTAGTGGACGATTTGGAATATAGGGGGTTAAGGAAGAGGAGAGGGAAGGGCAGCTAGAAGGTGTGAATATGAGTTTATGGGCGGTAATTAGCTTTATGAATTTTAGGTAGATAGAGTTCTAGCCAATTTAGGGGTTGAAGACAGAGGCAGTGATGTGATGAGGCTTTGGAGCATGTGGTGAATTTGCTTATTTTGCTGTAGCAGGCTTCTAATTTGGACTGTAAACCAAGTTGAATGTTGTTGAACAGATGGGCATGGTATAACAGAGAGGGGAGGAAGAAGGAGGAGGCAAGGGCTTTTCTGGTGGGGGGGTGAGGAAATGGTGATGTCTGTATAGGAGACCTAGTTTTTGATGGGTTTTTTTAATGTTTTTTTTGATGGCAGTATTAACATGGATGTCAAATTTTGTGTGTTCATCGATGGTGACACCTAGCAACTTAGTATATGAAACAATTTCAGTAGGGGTATTATCTTGACTTAGTATAGAAAATGAGGCTTTGTTAAAGGTAGTGGCTCTGGAGGGAGTAAAAATCATTAGCTTAGTTTTGGTAGCATTTAGGGCTAGGTGATGGTTTTGCATCCAGGTTTCTGTTTTGGTAAAAGTTGATTGTGTTTTTAACTGCATTTTTTTTGGCAGAGGGTTAAGTCATACATACTGGAATGCTTGGTTTTTACATTTTTTGTTGGAGTTTTAACTCGTGGCTGTTTGCAGATCGTTTTTTGTGTACAGTCAGTTTTAAAGGATCGCTGGCTTTTCTTTGGATAATATCATGAAAAGGCATTTCACTAATTTAATTCATGATCAGGATTAAACGAGAAATGCGATTTCTCACCATCCATTGGTACATCGGTTTCTTGCTAAATTTGATTTGTTATTTATGAATCCTGATTTGCATATAAGGGTTTGCCTTCTAAAAAGGCAGGAAACTGAAGTGATGGTGCCCTTGCATGCAAATAAGATGGTGAACTACCTATTTGGATTGGTTGATAGCTTTCCAACTTGTGTCTGGATTGGCCAATTTAATCCAGGATTTTTATTTTAAAGAACAGTGCTAGTCCCACTATTTGTATTACGATCTGATGAAGACACATGTCGAAAACACTTATCGTATTGATTTTTAGGGACTTTTATTTTTCGTTCATCATTTGTAATTAAAGGAAATCTTAATTTGGATTTTAACAGTTTGTGGATTTGTTTTATTTGGAGCCATCATCTTTGGTGAACTCACTGTCTTTGTTTTTGTTTTGCATGGTTTCAAGGGTGCCACTGTGATGCCTTCTGTCCCTTCCTGAAAGGACACCTGCAAAAAAAAAAAAAAAAGTCTTAGCAAGTCTTTCTTTACTCATGTGCTCTTTGTCTGGCTCTCCTGTCACTCTCCCTCCCCTCTGGTAAAGTAAATGTGTTTAGGTCAGGGCAAGAGACATTAGATTAGTTCCCCCCTTGATTCCTTTTGTCCATTGCTGAATGGACACATGTAAAAGGAAAAGGCAGAGGTAAGGCAGACTGCTGACACTGAAGGAAGTCCTGAGGCAGTGCTGGTATCAGTAGTCTGAGTGGGTAGCCAACACAGGCTTGGGACACATCAGATGCCCTCGATTGCCACTGAAGTCCCATGCCTGTCCTGGGTTCATTGGTGGCGTGACAGTCCTTACCCTGCTTTTTCTCTTTGCATGTGTCCTTTCTGTAGCTCCTTGTCAGTATCCATTCATGCAGTATTTTGGCTACGGCAAGAATGTTTGTTTACAGTGATATGTGCCTACTGCCAATCTGATAGTGTGTGTGAGTTGGTGTTTTCCTGGTTGTTAGATATGTACCTCCGCATCATCTTTGCAAATAATGAACCTTAGCAAAATAATAATGCCTATGTGGGTAGGAGTGAAGATTCGAACTGGCAAACAAGGTAATGCATATATATGTAGTAGTAATGCAATAAATCCCTCAAACATCATCAGTAACCAACTTGCATTTCTTCCTTGTGCAGGTACTTCTACCTTGTGACAGTGACATGGCTTCAAGAGCAGGGGAATGACAAGTGAGAGTGTGGATGTGTGGCCATTCCTGCATTCACTGGGCTGCCAGGCATGACTCCAGAAATGACAGTTTTTAAATTTATTTTATTTTATTTCAGTTTGATAATCAGGGAAGTCCACTGGGCCAGAAGAACCCATTTTCAGTGGAGGCCCGGGGAGAAAAGCTCCATAACTAAGCAAATTACAATATAAAACAGTACAATATAAAACAAGCAAATCGCAATATAAACACAGTAATATAAACAGTAGTAGATAGCTCATACATGTTAAGGTGAGATAATAAGACAAGATATGGTGTAGTTAAAGATGCAAAAAGCAGAAGTGGTGGAATTTACAACATATGTAGCAGAAATAGGTAAAATATTCATTAGGCAATGGAAATTCAGAAAGGAGAAAAGAGCTTTAGTAAAAAAATGTACAGTTGCAGGCGATGTGTGGCAAAGACTGGAGTTCAGAAAGAGAATAATACAGTACGTAGGGTAGATAACAGTCAGGTAGTAGTAGTAGGATTTGTGTGAGAGGAGAAAGAAACTCAGATGGAGGTTGTAAGGAATAGTAGGGAGAATCGGGGATGAGATTGGGGTTCAAGTAGGAAGGAGCAGGGACACATCCATTTAGAGGACAGGTAGGAGTGTAAGAGGGATTTAAAGCTAGGGAGATGTGAGACAGTTCGAAGGTGGGATGGGAGTGAGTTCCAAAGTTTGGATAGGGAGTATGAAAGCAGGAGTTGGCCGGGAGGTCGTAATGGTTTATGTACTTGAAGGAGGTTTTGGTTTTGTGATCTTAGTGGACGATTTGGAATATAGGGGGTTAAGGAAGAGGAGGGGGAAGGGCAGCTAGAAGGTGTGAAGATGAGTTTATGGGTGGTAGTTAGCTTTATGAATTTTAGGTAGTTAGGCAGTTCTAGCCAATTTAGGAGTTGAAGAGAGAGGCAGTGATGTGATGAGGTTTTGGAGCATGTGGTGAATTTGCTTATTTTGCTATAGCAGGCTTCTAATTTGGACTGTAAACCAAGTTGAATGTTGTTGAACAGATGGGCACAGTATAACAGAGAGGGGAGGAGGTAGGAGGAGGCAAGGGCTTTTCTGGTGGGGGGGTGAGGAAATGGTGATGCCAGTATAGGAGACCTAGTTTTTGATGATTTTTTTTGGGGTTTTTTTTGATGGCAGTATTAATATGGATGTAAAATTTTATGTGTTCATCGATGATGACACCTAGCAACTCAGTATATGAAACAATTTCAATAGGGGTATTATCTTGACTTAGTATAGAAAATGAGGCTTTGTTGAAGGTAGTGGCTGTGGAGGGAGTAAAAATCATTAGCTTAGTTTTGGTAGCATTTAGGGCTAGGTGATGGTTTTGCATCCAGGTTTCTGTTTTGGTAAAAGCTGATTGTGTTTTTAACTGCAAGTCTGAAGGGGAGTCAGCAGTGCAGATGATTGTGGAATGGTCTGCATACTGAATTAGAGAGGTATCAGGGATAGAGTGGTGATAGTTGTTGATAAATATATTAAAGAATAGGGGGCCGAGAACAGATCCTTGGGGGACACCTGTGGGGGTAGGAAGGAAGGTGGAGATAGAAGATTTCCATTTTACAACTTGGTGTCTATTGGAGAGGTAGCTAGAGAACCAGGCTGCAGAGGAGGGGGATAGGTTAAGAGAGGATAGTTGAGATAGGAGGATAGGGTGGGAGATGGTGTCAAAAGCTTTGGATAGATCAAGGAATAGGGTAGATACTAATTTGCCAGAGTCACGGGCCTGGTTAATGCATTCCAGGAAGGATAGAAGGGCAGTGATTGTGCTATGGCCAGGACGGAAATCTTGTTGAGTTGGGGTAAGGAGGTTATTGTGTGTCAGATGTGTCATCAGTTGTGAGTGGATGCATTTTTCCAGGATTTTTGATAATGGGGAGAGGATGGCTATGGGCCTGAAGTTAGTGGTGTCATTGTTTTTGTCACCTTTGTGGAGAGGAATGATGTATACATGTTTCCATAAAGAAGGGACATGGGACCCTTGGATACATCTGTTGATTAGTATAGAAATTGGCAGGGCTATGCTGTTAGCTGCTAGTTTGAGGTATAGAGGTGGTAGGTTGTGTGGGCAGTACCACTGGGTTTTAGCTGGAGTAGTAAATTCTTTATGGTGTTTGTAGGGATGGGGTGGAGGTTAATGGTGGGAAGGTCAGTATTGGTGGAGAGGAGTGTTGCCTGTGGGGGGATAGTTAGGTGGTGGGTGAGCAAAGTAGGTGGTAAGTTTAGCTATATAGTTTACAAAGAAGATGTTGAAAGAGGAAGCAATATCAGGGTCTGTGAGGTTGGGGTTAGGGCGAGGATTAGCTTTGTCTCCAAAGTTAAGGAGAGAGGAGACTGTGTTCCAGAACTTTTTTGGGTTGCTGGGGTGCTCAAATTGAAGCTTGGTATAGTATGATTTCCAATCTTTGGTTATTAGTTTTTTTACGGTATTCCGGAATTGTTTGAATTCTATTACAATATTAGGTAGTTTAGATGTATGATATTGTTTCCATTTTTTGTCTCGTTGGAGCATGGTTTGTTTGGTCTCTTTTGATAACCAGGGACAGATATGTGATTTGACCTTTTTGGTTCTGAGTGGGGCTAGGCCGTTTAGTAAGTTCAAGAAAGTTTCATTAAAATTGGTGATAGCATTATCAAGGGGTAGGGTTTTTTGGGTAGACCAGTCGGTTTGGTCTAGACAGTCAGTGAAAATGTGTGGGTTGAAATTAGAGCGGTTACGAGTTTGAATGTAGTGATGCTGTTTATGGGTAGGAGATGGGTGGTGGATGGCGAAGGTGGGCATGTGGTCACTAATAGGGTCTGGAAGGATACCTGAAGAGGAGATGTTATTAGGGTGAGATACTAACATCCAGTCAAGGATGGTGCCAGAGTCTCCATTTTTGTTTTTGTTAGGCCTAGTGGGAGATTGAATGATTTGGCAGAAATTAAAGAGGTTGATTGCTTGGGAAGGGGGTTGAGAAGTGATATTCGCCCAGTTGATATTTACGTCGCCAAGAATAAAGGTTTCATTTTTGATATTGGAAGAGAACCAAGAAAGAATATCTTCTAGTACAGGGATATTGTTATTGCTGGGTGGATATATATGGCTGCTATGCATATGGATTTATGGTTATTGATCTTTAGGTGGGCTATTGTTATTTCTGATGTGGAGAAATTTGGAATGGGGTTGGTAAAAGGTGTGACTGTGTAAGAGGAGGAGTAGATGATGGCTACACCACCTCCTTTTTTGTTGGGTCTATCATTGCATATAATTTGATAGCCAGGGGGCAGTATTTCTGAGTCTTTTATGTTAGGCTTTAGTCAGGTTTCTGAGATGGTTATGATATCAGGGTGATTATGTGAGAGCCAAGCATGGAGACTGGGGATTTTGTTACATACACTTTGTGCATTTAAAGTGGTGAAGTGAATGGAATGAGGAGTGAGGATATGTGTGGGTGTATGGTTAGGTGAGGAGTTGTTGGGGCTCTGGTTGGGATGAATATCACCAGACAGAGATAGGAAGAGTAGGCCTAGTAGCTGATTTATATGTGCAGTAATATAATGAGGTTTAAGGTATAGGTGGAGGATGTGTTTGTTATTTTGTGAGTGGTGGTGATAGGTAGGTGTGGCTAGGGTTGGAAGGATTTTTGGTTTAAAGAATAAGGTAATGAGGATGGGATAGAGTTCGGGAGGTATTGAGGAGAAAGAGGGTAGGGGGGATTGTTGAGGTATGGAAGTACAGTGTAAGGGTGGGTTATAGGAAACGTGGGAGTTGTGTTAGGAAAGTTAGTAATCTTAGGCATTGAAGGTGTTGGGAAGGGTGTGCCATATTGAAGTTAGTGTGTGTGAGGGGGTGTGGTGTGATTAGGGCAAGGTAAGTGATTATTGGGTAGTGGGAGTGGTGGGAGGAGTTGGGGATAGATAAAAATACAGGTATTGGGGGTGGGTGGAGTGAGCTCAAAGGACAAATGGAGCGGGGCAGAAACCCTCAGCAGAGAGTACGTGGAAAACTATCAGTAAGTGCAGGTAAGGCCAGAATACTGTAACATAGGTGGCAGTAGTTGGGAGAAAAGAGGGCACTAGGAGAGGAGGTATTGGCCCAAAGGATTCTTTTATTCAGAAGTTGCCAGGTATTTAACAAGGAGTAGATTCAGGTAAAGGTATCAGAGTAACTCCTTGAAGGGGTTAGTTGCTAGGCTGGAAGGGGGAAATAGAACTTTGATGCCCTTTAGTGGAAATTCTAAGAAGATACAGCAGATTGTCCACGTGAGTGTGCACGCTATCAGGGCCCTTTAGCAAGTATATACAATGGGTTATACAGTAAAATATTTTTGAAAAGAGGAGTATTAAAAAAAAAAAAAACAGGAGCTTACAAGCACGTAGAGACACTTTTCTCCTGGGGATGGCTTGGTCCAAAATTAAACTTGGTGTTCTTTGATACTTCTGGGTCTTGGTTATTTTCTTTATATGGGCAAAAGGAAGTACAGGCAGTGCAGGCTAAGAAAAACACATAGAGATTATATTATTAACTGTGGTTGTGAGTAAAGAAGTAAGGTTATGGAAGGAAGGAGAGGGATAACAGAGTGAGTGTAGGTTAGTAAGAGAGGTGAGTGAAGTGGAAGGTGTGTGAGAAAGTAGTTGATAAATGGCTGGAATAGTGCGTGTGTTGGATGAGGGTGAGGGGAAGGTAGGTTATAGAAAGAGGAAGTGGGGAAGGTAGGTTATAGAAAGAGGAAGTGAAGAGCAAAAAACAGTTGTAAATATCACAAATAAGCTTCGATTTGTCAATACAGTTCATATGCAGCAGGGGATAATACTTTAAGTACGCAATTAACAATTAGAAACCATTGAACGTCTTTCTAGGCTTAGCAACACATAGGCGCCAAAAGGAACAGTATAGCGTGCTGTGGATCACAGCTCTAATAGTTGCAATATTAGAGGCTATTAGGACAACCTTCTGTAATAAATCCCATGGTTTAAATATGGTGTAATGCAGCCATAGGGGAAGTAGTTAAATATCAAGTTAAGCGACTCAACAGCTAGAGGTTGCAATTGTCATGGAAATTACCCCTATGTAACAGTAGAATTAGTACGGGACAAACGCTTACACTGTATTGGCTTCGTTTCAGCACAAAAACGATACAAACCTAGCCAGCACGGTAATTGCGGTTTTAGATATTTACAACATTAGCGCAGTATGTGCATGGTTATAGCTCAGTAGAGGAGAAAATGTAATATATAAAATATAGAGCCAAGTTTGTAAACTAGTTGTAACAGCTGTAACTCGCCAACGTGGCTGTAAGAGCATGCTTTCGGCAGTGTAGATAAAATGAATTCAATTATTGCGAAGCAGTTAGCAATCAGTTACTGTTGGCAGTGGCGCCTTGTTAGCGAGATTCTAGCACAACAGAAAAATAAGACCGGCTTCAAAACTAGTACGTATTATTTGTCTCCCAGGGATTAATGACAATTATACATGCAACAACATTAACAGTGTGCTCTTCCCTAACAGTAAGCAGCAAGAGCGGTAACATAAAAAGAAACAATGAGGCACCTTGCCAGCGTGCACACTTAATGGAGGAGGCTACAGGCTATCCTGCAGTGGATGTGTTCCTTTAGTAATGGGGCCGCAGGTAGTAACTGGTAGAAGTAGGTAAGCTGGGATGTGGGGGAGGGGGGTGGAAGGTGATAGGCTGGAGATCCACTGGGAGCGGGAAAAGGTATTATTAGAGTGGGGGGGGGGGCAGAAACCCTCAGCAGATAGTTACTATCAGTAAGTGCAGGTAAGGCCAGAATACTTTAACATAGGTGGCAGTAGTTGGGAGAAAAGAGGGCAGGAAGAGAGGAGGTATTTGCCCAAAGGATTCTTTTATTCAGACAAAAACTGGTGGAAGTCGCCAGGTATTTAACAAGGAGTAGGTTCAGGTAAAGGTATCAAAGTAACTCCTTGAAGGGGTTAGTTGTTAGGCTGGAAAGGGGACAAATGGAACTTTGCTGCCCCATAGTGGGAATTCTAAAGTAACTCCTTGAAGGGGTTAGTTGTTAGGCTGGAAAGGGTACAAATGGAACTTTGCTGCCCCATAGTGGGAATTCTAAGAAGGTACAGCAGATTGTCCACATGAGGGGGGGATAGCCCCAGTGAGTGTGCACGCTATCAGGGCCCTTTAGCAAGTATATACAATGGGTTATACAGTAAAATATTTTTGAAAAGAGGAGTATTAAAAAAAACCCACAGGAGCTTATAAGCACATAGAGACACTTTTCTCCTGGGGATGGCTTGGTCCAAAATAAAACTCGGTGTTCTGAGATACTTCTGGGTCTTGGTTATTTTCTTTATATGGGCAGGAGGGAGTACAGGCAGTGCAGGAAGTACGTAGAGATACTTTTCTCCTGGGGATGGCTTAGTCCAAAAAACTCAGTGTTCTGAGATACTTCTGGGTTTTGGTTATTTTCTTTATATGGGCAGGAGGGAGTACAGGTAGTGCAGGAAGCACGTAGAGACACATTTTCTCCTGGGGATGGCTTAGTCCAAAATAAAACTCTGTGTTCTGAGATACTTCTGGGTCTTGGTTATTTTCTTTATATGGGTAGGAGGGAGTACAGGCAGTGCAGGAAGCACGTAGAGACACCTTTCTCCTGGGGATGGCTTGGTCCAAAATAAAACTTGGTGTTCTGAGATACTTCTGGGTCTTGGTTATTTTCTTTATATGGGCAGGAGAGAGTACAGGCAGTGCAGGTAGCGTGCACACTTCACGGAAGGGCTACAGGCTATTCTGCAGTGGATGTGTTCCTTTAGGAATGGGCAAATACTACAACTTGAGTTTTCCCACATCTAGCCTGAAGATACAGTGGATTGCTAAAAGAGGTATGTATTGGGGTGGACTCCTGCAATTGTTGGAAGAGAAATGTTCCATCTACGCTGAGCCTGACATTCTTGTCTTGCACATTGAAGGGAACAATGTCATCACTTATCCACTTGGGGAACTTAGGTTTTAAATCAAGGCAGTTTTTGAACACACACAGTCATGGTAGCCACGTTGTCATTTTGTGTAGTCTGATGTAATTCCTTGCCAGAACTGGAGAAATGCAAACAACCAACGGGCAGCGCACAAGGGCAGATGGTTGCAGAATGGGTTCATGTGTGGCTTGATATACAGGATCAGCTGATCAACAGTCAGCCATAGCAGCATTACTGGAGGAGAGATGTTCACCTTTTCAGAAATGACGGAGTTCACCTAAATGAAGATGGCATTGATCTGTTCTTGACTGATCTGCACAGTGGCGTGGTGGCAGCAATGCATGATACACTGGCAACATGTACCTAGTAACAAAACAAAAGATGGAAAAAAAATGGCTACGTAAAACCACTATGGTATGTAAAACTCTCGTAAATTTAATGAAAACCTTTTCCACTACTTACAACATAGTAAAAACTTAATGAAAACTCCAGCCAAGCTAGAACTTCCACTGAGGGATCTCTCAAACCTCTTGAATCAGAGGCACATGGGATATATGCAAATGACCCTTATGAACATCAGGTGTTTCAGTTATATGGCGATTCTGAATGGTTTAAGTCGTTTCAAGGGACAATTTCAGGCCAATAAAACTAAACCCCACTAGCTGTGGATATGCGTATTTCAGCCTTGTTATGACATCATCAGCACAGAGAGTTTTTGACTAAGCATAAGAAACACAGTGCTGTTATACCCAGCTGATGTCTATTATCATTAGGATGACTGCAAAATATCCCAATTAACAAACTAAAACAGAGTGAGAAGGTCACACAGAAAAAACCATCAGTAAAAACTTAACGAAAACTCCAGCCAAGCTAGACTACTACTTACTTATACTACTTACAACACAGTAAAATAACTGTAATTGTATGCTGTACTCATATGAACAGATATTACATGTTATGTCTCAGGTTCTGAAAAGTACAATAATGTTTGTATTTTGATGTGTAATTTTCATATTTTGGTAAATAACTTTGCTAGGGAACATGTCAACATGCTAATAAGACCTCGTTTTGAAGATTGTATTAACACGAAATGGTAAAAGGACTGTATCTGTATTCCGTACACATGTACAGATATCACAGTCTGTTTATTACTCAGTTTATGAAAATGATATTTTTTCATATTTTGGTAAATAACTTTGCTATGGAACATGACAACATGTTAAGTAAGATGCCATTTTGAAGAGGGTACTTACAACATGCTAAAATAACTGTATCAGTATGCTGTACACATGTACAGATGTCACAGTTTGACTCAGGTTATGAAAAGTATTATATTTTTTCATATTTTGGTAAATAACTCTGCTAGGAAAGATGGCAAGGTGATGAGTGAGGTATCCTTTTGAAGCTGCTATCAAAATGTACAGCTTCATGTAATAATATGAATTGTGAGTATCATAAGTGGACAGATATCTCAGTTTCTTTTCTTGAAGGATTATGAAAATTAATTTATTTGTCATATTTCTGTGAATATGTGTGCAAAGGAGTAAGGCAAGGTAAGGGGTGAAGTGTAATATTCATAGCAGAATAAGCAAACTTCAGTTTCTGCAAAAAATTTATGCTAATTTATGAAAAAAACAGAAATCAAATACTCTCTTTATTTGTCGCATTATGGAATTTAGATTATTTCTCATTATTATGCCCATATTTTTGCAAGGGAGCACGGCAATGACGCACATGATGCATCGTTTTGAAGCTGACATTGAGCCACACAACTTGTACAGTGACATATAGTGTTTATCTGTTACAGGCAATGAGATATTGTACTTTGTGTAATTATTAGTTATGAGAAATATAATATATTTCTGTGAATATCTCAGTAAAGGAGCATCATATAGTAATGGTTAAGGTATTATGTTATAGCTGACATTCATACAAACAAATTAATTATAAATTGTATGGGTCTACATGGTACGTTCACCAAGATATTGTGATTTGTTTTACCAAAAAGGTAAAAAAATAGGCATAACATCAGAATTCCTTGGCAAATATTTAATAATGACTTAGATACACACTGTCAACATTTACACTGTTGGAAAGATCAGTATCTGCTGAACAACTTTCGCATTTACATTTTTAGTCTAGCTTTTATGGTTAAAGAGTTATGAATGTTTGTTTTCTGTATGGTATTACAAATGGATTATCAGAAAATTAGCTCAGGCTGCACTGTTGTTCCTATGGTGGAAGTAAGCTGACAGCATTTTCTGAGCTGAATGAGTTAATAATTGGCTTAGTTTTTGGTGTCATTCGAAGTTGGTACAGTATTTATGAGCCTGGGAGGATATGGTTGACAGACCATGCTGCTTTGCCAGTGTAGGTTTGGACCTGTTCAGCGTAGGTTTTCAAATATTGGCTAAAACCTTGACTTCCCCCATAGTGTCTTTTTTAGGCATTGCCAACCTGATAAACCATCTGGCATAGGACCTTTATATTTTCTTAAGGTGGTTTTGCTGTTGTTCAATGGCAGAAATCTAAACAAGAAACTCACTTTAAACTCTCCTCACCCTGATTAAAGGTAGACATTTGTACAGTTATTGTGACATGGTTCAAAGTTGTGGAGAGCACCCCAGCAGTGCAGAGCTTTAATGGCTTACATGCATTTAGACTAGCTACTGCACAGGGAAGGACAAAAGGTGGAGATGTCTCAGTTTCTATCAAAAACACACATTAAGGCTAATCAAACAGTGTGACACTTGAGCTTTTTCATAGGCAAAATCCCATACCATATCCTTGTAGACTATAGGTCCCCTGTATGACCCAGGAAAACCATAACATGTTCTTAAACATATTGAAGACAATCCCCATTCAACTCGCATCATATTCATGTGCAAATGTAACTACTGCAGTGTAAACTAGGAATCATACACATCCCCAGACATGCAGTCCCAGATATTCCTGGCCTTTTTAATCACAAACAACCTAGACCCAACTGGTCCATATGCCCACTAGGGGTATTAACATCATTGACATCATCATAATTGTCACCCCCTTTATCCCATTTTCTACATGGGTTCAGGGTATTGTCAAATGTCACACTCTATCTCGATTCAATGACACTGCCTTACTTTCTTGACTGTCGCAGGTCTTCTCTCACACAATTCATCCACCTCTTTGCTGGATGCTGCCATTTCCTCTTGCCTTCTTCCTCTCTGTCTCAAGTCATCTTCGCCAGTTTGTCTTCTGCTTTTCTGCACCTTTGCCCAAATCACCAAAATCTGTTCTCTTTGACCTTGCCTGTAGTTGGAGTTAATGTGGCTTCTGCTTTAATGTCCTCATTTCTTCTTTTGTCACACAGTGTGCATTCTACTACCCATCTCATGCACTTCATCTCCATCTCCATTACTTATGGCTTCCTCAACTGCTCTGCCTTTACTGCCCCATGTTTCTGTACCATACAGTAGTACTGGTAGCACTACTGTTCTGCACGCCTTACTTTTCAGCTTCTTTGGCATGCTTCTGTCATACACTACCCCTACACTCTCTACTAGTTAGCTGCAGCCCCTCTGATTCTAGCTTTGACATCCTCATTGAGACCTCCATTTTCCTCATTCAGACCTCCATTTTCCTCAGTCACCCCTCCCAGATACTTGAAGCTGTTAACCTGTTCCACTGTTCTATCTTCTGTCTCAATTCTCACCTTCTGATCCCTCCCATTTGTTGCAATTACAGCTGTCTTATCTCTACTCAGTTTTATCCTAGGTGCCTTCAGCTTTGCATTCCATTCCCTATTCTTTGCTGAAGTTTTTGCTCAGTCTGTCTGTAATGCCACTTCATCTGTATACAGGAACTTTGTTGATCTTTTCCCTCCAACCTGTTTGCTAATGTAGTCCATCACTAGTAGGAAAAGCAATGGGCTCTAAGCTGAATCCTGATACACACCTCCCTCTGGAAACCCATGCGAGACAGAACACTATTTGTACTTGAATAATTCGGTCCTTGTATGTAGCCTACACTAATACTACCATTGTGTCCGGGACTTCGAACCACCACAGGACTGCCCAAATCAGCTTTCTTTGGATTTTGTCATATGCTTTCTCCAAGTCTATGAATGCCCAATTAAACTTTTTCTTCATCTGTAGGTGCTTCTCAGCTATCCATCTTACTGCAGACATCAGGTCATTTGTGCTGTATCCTGATCTGGATCCAAACTGCTCATCTCCCATGTTACTTTCTACTACTCTGTGTATTCATTTAAGAAATCACCCTCTCCAGAATTTTCATTCAGTGTGACAGGAGTTTGAACTTCTGTATTGCCCACAGTTGTGGATGACCCCTTTGTTCTTGTACACTGGCACTAGTGTATGTATTCTCCAGTCGTCCAGGATATCTATTTTTGTTCATACTGCTATGAGTACCATTAGGGTCCATTTCTCCCCTGTGTCATTCATCGTCTTGGTCATATCTGCTGTGACCTTACCTGAGCATGCTGCTTTCCTTGACTTCATTTTTGTTCTGACTTTGTCTAGGGCAGGCTCCTCCTCTTCTTTCATTGTAGGCTGTGCCTGGGGAAGTACAGCTTCTGCTGTGTTTTTTTCATTGGGTTAACATCCTTGACTTGGTCCTTGTAAACATGGGAGAATGTTGCACCCTGGTGTAATGCCTTAACTGGTCAGGTCAGACCATAAAGCTGTCTCTTTTGAAATAAAATAACAACCTGAGAACTCAGCTAGCCCTGGAAATTTTAGGAATTATTATAAGACAAACTTCCTACTATTAAATGACACCCTGGCAAAATTTCAAGCCTACCCCTCCCCCACCAAACCCTGAACACTGCTGTCTATGTGGAAGTGTTGACAGAAACCCTGTACAGCCATGTTAATGGCTGCATACAGACTGCTGTACCTTCCAATATAAGCACAGGACAAACTCAAAAAAGAAATCACCCTGGTGGAATCCCGTCTTGAGTAAGTTGTACAGCAAAAGGAAGAAAATCATAGGTTCATAGGTAGGTACTAGGCTATCGGCCCTGGGGCCTGTATCAGCCTAGCCAAAAAGGTTCCCTGGCTTTCGCCACCCAAGAAAATTATTTTCCTGTGCCCCTGTCAAGCAGTGCTGGAGAAGTGATCCCCGGGGTGAATTTTCTTTTTCCCATCCAATCGTCAAGATTTTTCTTAGAGGGCCAATGAGGAGCTTTGCTTGACATGAATGGGTAGTTTGTTCCAGAGTATGGGAAGTCTCTGGGACAGGAATATATCCCTCCAGCATGTTCTGTTTATTGTGGTGACAAGGTTTAGGACCCTGGAGTGTGTAGTTCGGAGAGATTGGGATTTCTTTAAGTGTAGCATGTCCAACAGCTCTGGGTTTGACATAGCTTTGTATGTTAGGGAGAGATCGCCTCTGAGTAGGCGATATGCGACGGAACAGAGCTGGAGTTTTTTTGAGTTGGTCTGCGTATGACATCTGTTTGAGGCTGGTAATCCTCTTAGTGAGCTATTTCTGTGGCCTTTCCAGTTGTTGTAGGTGTCTTGTGAGATACATGCCAAACGGGGCATTGTACTCTGTAATGGGTCTGATGAGGGATGAGTGGAGAGGAACAATGACCTCCTTTTTTCTAGAGAAGAACCCTTTTGTGATGGTTTGCCACGTAGAAGGATTTCCTAACTACTGTGGCGATGTGGTTATCAAAGGAGAGACTACTGTCCACCTGTGTCCTGAGGTCTCTTATCACACTTTCAGTGTTTAGTGAGCTACTTGCCTATGTGGTAGTTCATGAGTACTGAATTTTTCTCAAAGGGGATGATGATGCACTTGTTGGCATTGAGCTTGAAGCCATGACTTTGACACCAAGCATCTGTCTCTGTGAGGCCCTTTTGTAGAATGTCTACATCATTAGATGATTCTATTCCTGCTCCCAGTTTGTAGTCATCTGTGAACTTTGTTAGCCAAAGACCTTCTGTTTGGCCTGCACTTCAGAGAAGTAGATGTTGAACAGGAGAGGACCCAGGACTAAACCCTGTGGTACTCCACGCGTCACTGGTCTGAAGTCAGACTTTGTCGGCTACTTTTAATTTGTGGGTTCTGTCAGTGAGCCAGTTGGCCACCCATCTTGTAACATAGGGATTTATGCCCAGTTTAGTGAGTTTATATATAATTCCAGAGTGGGGATGGTATCAAAAGCCTTGGCGAGGTCAAGATAGGCTGTGTGCACTACCTTGCCCTCGTCTACAGCTCTAGTGACTGCTTCAAAGAAATCAATCAGGTTTAGTAGATGTGATCTACCGTTTACAAACCCAAACTGAATGAGGTCCAGAATTTGGAGGTTACCTGTGTCTTTGTTTATAAGCTCCAAGATGATACGTTCCATGGCCTTGCAGACCAGGCTCATCAGGCTAATGGGATGGTAGTTTCTGGGGTTCGTTTTGGCACCCCCTTTGTAGAGTGAGATAACCATCGCTGTGCGACATTCTGTAGGCACATAGCCTGAGGTGAGGCTATGCTTGAACATGGTACTTAGGTGGGGTGCCAGTTCATTCTGTAGTTCGTGCAGTACGCAGCCTGGGATGTTGTCTTGTTTGGTCCTATGGATGCTGTGTTCTTGGCTTTGCAGAGTGCAGTCTTTACTTGTTCATCCATGATTACAGGGGTGTTGCATTCTTCCAGTATTAAGATGGCCCATTTGGAGGGTGAGAGGGGGGTAAAGTTAACACTGAACCTATCTGTCAGAATGTTAGCAGTATCTGTTGGCTCTGTATATTCAGTGTCATTGTGCTGTAGCTCAGAGCAGATCTGAGTGTTGCCATTGAGATTCTTGACATAGCTGTAGAATGCTTTGTGGTTGTCTTTTGAATCAGTGGTGATTTTATTTTCATAACTGGCTTTGGAGTATTTTATGAGGGATCTCAGCTTGTTGCTGAGGCTGACCATGGAGTTCCTCCAATCTTGGGATTTTACTCTTTTTTGCAACAGCCTCTTCCTTCTGTTGTAGAGTTTTGTTTATGGCAGGGGACCACCAGATTGGCTTCCTTTTTTTTGGAGGAGAGCGTATTGGTTCTGTTGGGGATGGCACGATCCATGTACTCTTGTATGTGCTTATACACTGCAGTTGTGTAAGATTCAGCAGTTGTACCTCTATTTTCCATGAAGTTTGCCACTTCTGTCTTAAGAAGCATGAAGTTGGCTTTGGAGTTGTTTTTAACGGTGGTTTTCTTAATGGGGGGGTGGGGTGGGATATGGATGTCTAGTCTGATTAGCTTGTGGTCGGATCTGACCAGTGAGGAGTTGACCTCTGGCATAGAACACTGGATACCCATATTAGCAATGACCAGGTCCAGGATATTGCTGCCCCTGGTGGGGGTGTGGACAAGCTGATCCAAGGCGTTGGAATTTATGAATTCCAGAAAACATTGAGCGAATGAGTTGGTACATGAGTAGTTTTCCCAGTTGATGGTGGGATAATTGAAACCGCCAATAATTGAGGTATTAGGTTGTACCGTAATATTTTCCAGTATCTTAAGAAATGAAGAGTGGGAATCCTGAGGCATGGTGGGGATCTGTAACAAGCTACAACCTGGATTGCACTCTTGCCCAGTGTTAGTTGCACTTGGATAATTTCGGATGCATTATGTTGAGCAACTAGTCTGGAGGTGTGGATATTCTTAATGAATATGGACACACCTCTGCCTTTAGTGTTTCGGTCCAGGCTAGGTGGCCGAAAGGTGTGGTATGAATTATAGCCTTGTAATGCAGGGGTGCTCTCTGGAGCCTTGAACCAGGTCTCTGTCACTGCACAGATGTCGATGTTCTCCATTTTAAGGAGTGCCTCGAGTGAGTGCATTTTGAGGTTTAGACTTGTAGCATTACCCCCAGAGTTTGCTTGTACCTGTCACGGTGATGAATTTAGCATTTGAACCTTGTCTAAAAAGGCACTGTAGGGGCGGCAAGAGCCTTAGCCAGTATCCGGAATCCCAGGGGCGACAGGTGCAGGCCATCTCCGGAAAAGCATCGTGGTGTGTCGACCATGTCATCCCAGGCAGACATATACTGGATTCCCTTAGAATGACACCAGAAGCTTAGCCAATTGTTGAAGTCAGTCATTTTGTCCTTGTACTGTGGTATAATTCTGGGCGATGGTAGGATGCTACTCAGGGCTAGGGTCATACCTGCCTGGGCTACAAGATCCGAGAGCTCCTCCATGTCTCTCTTCATGTAGTCCAGGGAGGTACGTCTCCAGTCATTCACACCAACATGGACAATGACAGAGTCGTATTTGTACTTGTGGAGTGACCTGAGTGCGTGCGTTATGTGGCAGGTCCTGGAACCCACTAGGCAGCTGACAGTAATTTTCTCCTTGTTTAGCCTGGTGAGTGGCACATCAGTGTGCCTGACTATAGAGTAACCTGTAACTAGTTTGTTGGGTACATTGTTTTGCCTTATGGGCCGAGGTTGGGTGGCACACTGATTTTGTGGGCTATGTGTCATTTGGGTAGTAGGGGGGTGGTGGTTGTCTCCATTTCAGCTTGGGAGGTCTCCGTTTCTTGGGCAGATTTTTATTGAGAGCCTCCGTGAATGCGGGTATGTGCTTTGTGTTTCTATGTGTGGGTTTTACTATTGTGGGCTTTGAAGAACTATGTGTTGAGTGTGGTGTGGTGCAGGTGTTAACCTTCTCCTCTTGACTGTCTAGTCCAGTCTTGGCAGGAGAGAGCTTGGCTTCCAGTTTGGCTATATAAGTGCATTTCTCACAGGTTGTAGTGTTCGGTGGTAGGAGGAGAGGGTTGTCAACGTACATGAGGCAATTGCTACATTGCCCCAAGATACCCAGATTCATCAGGTGGACAGGAGAAAACACCAGGAGCTGACCCATGGACATGCCTGGATAGGTGCTTATTAATTTTAAGTACTAAGAACTGTTTTCCTCTTGACAAGTGAGGAAAGTAGAGTGCTGTAGTAATTTTGTAGTTTATTTAGTGCCTACAATGAGTTCTGAGCAAGTGCTGAGCAGAAGGAAACAGTTTTGAGTGCTGAAACTAAAAAAACTAGCTAGTTCTAGCTAAAACTAGCTAGTTTTAGCACCAATCCCAAGAAGAGAAGCAGGCCACGGCCTGTTTGGTGATCCACAGTCTTGTCCCTGATGATGTAAGGGTCTGCAGGCTTGTAGCCTTTTTCTGGTAGATGCGTCAAATAGCAACTAGACCAATCAGGTATGTTAAGCACAGACATTCACTCTCCAACCAGAAATAGTCAGGAATCAAGCACTCTACTCCTACTGTCATCAGGATCAGAATATAAGCATAGATTCTAAGCTGTCACCTGTAAAGCAGTTATTAAGCTTTCTGGTGATCAGCAGTTTCCAGGAAATGTAACTGCACTCCTTCTCTCACGAGGAGAAAACAGAAGCACTAATCCCAAGATGACTACTGACAGGCAGAACTGGTGGTCTTGCAGTAGATGCTTAAAGGTAAAATGAAAAAAATGGTTTATCCTAAACACTGCAGTACTAGAGGAGTTAGATGTGAAAGTAGGTAACTTAAGTTTTACCTGTCTAAAAGTTAAGTTTTAGTGGTGAGTCACTATTTTTAAAACCACAAGATAGATTGAAAGGGGTGGTCACTTTTGTATTCTGGTACTATGGAGTACAGTAGAATGGCCAATAAATTTAAGTAGTTGAAGGGGAGTAATTTCACAAAATGATAATTTTGTGCTTACACCAGCCAGTAAAAGCAGAGAGGAAATGGGATATAGAGTCAAATTAACATAAAAGGCAGGCAACTAGAAAGACAGTGGAGGGTGGGAAAAATTTCTGTGTAACTCACAAGAGACAGAGCTGTTGTCTCTTCAAGTTTTAGTATGCAGTTAAAAGCAGAATACAAGTAAAACACAGTGTAAAGAAAACAAATCACAGCATACAAAATAGAAAAAGGCAATAAAGTAATGCAAAACACAATAAAAAGCAAACTAACATTTCCCTCACAACAAACTGTAGCAGAATCTGGATGAGCCTTTCCAGTAAAGCTCTGAGATGTTTTATTTTACTCCTTAAATAGAAGGTTTAGTTCCTAGCTCCACCCCCTCAGTTCACAGACGATTAACCTCAGCAGACCTGTTGTAACTAATGTGCGACTCCTTAATTGACCTCTTCTAATTTCTGTCTGACTCACAAGAGACAGAGCTATGGTCTCTTTTCAAGTTTTAGTGTGCAATTTAGAAGCAGAATACAAGTAAAACACAATGTAAAGAAAACAAACCACAGTATAGAAAATAGAAAAAGGCAATAAAGTAATACAAAACACAACAACAATAAAAAGCAAACTAACCTTTATCTCACAGCACACTTTAGCAGAATCTGGTGAGCCTTTCCAGTAAAGCAACAATGTCATGGCAACAATTAGGAAGTGCAGTGCCCAGCAAAGTAAAAACTTCCTTGTTGCTCTAAACAAGAAAGTCAGGGGTGCTAATCAAGCCTACCAAAGTAAGATCTGAGGAAAAATTAGCCTCCTAGGCCAAGGACAATTATAAAGTATTCTTCAGCTGTGTCTGCACTAATTATAAATGGAGACACCTATAATGAGCCAGGAAATGTAGCAAATCTACTGGCTAACAAATTTAGCTCCAGTTTTACCCCCTGCCCACCAGATGCTTCTCAGAAGGACCCTCATTCAGAATTCCACCAACTGTCATGAGAGCCTCGGTCGTCATTGCACTGATGAGGCCCAAGAAGACTTAATCTGTGGGCCCCAATTAATAGCCCAAGATGCCTCCTTAATATTGTGAAACATGATGTATTAGAATCACTTTCTAACTATAGCCTCCAGGTGGACTTCATGCCCAGTGAAAGGAGGACTGCAGCAGTTATCCGTCTTCATAAGGGTGTGCCAACTTTTGATCCAGGTAACTACAGACCCATAAGCCTGAATATTCTGATACGCAAAGCCATGGAAAGAAGTATCGTGGAAATGAAAAACAATGACATAGGAAACCTTCAGACACTGGATCCAACTGAGTCTTGTTTCGTCAAGGGCAGGTCATGTCTACTCAGTCTGGAGGACTTCTTTTTGTAAGTCACCAAAGTAAACAACAAAGGCAAAACAGTGCATACTGCCTACCTTTACCTGACCAAAGTATTCAACACGGTACTCCAGTCAGCCGTGTTTCTTTTTGGTATTTACTTCTCTGAAGTCACCCCATTGTCATGGGCCTCGAACTGTCCACATTTGCAGACTATTGCAAACTAGGCACAGTCATAGAATCCCCCAAAGACACAAACATCCTCCAAGGCCTGACACAAAGTAATAATTGGTGCCAGAGTCCTGGTCTAAACCCCAGTGCTAAAAACTGCGTAATAGTGTCTTTTTCAGAAGATGTCTGCCCCTGGAACCTGCAACATTGATAACACTCATAAGAGTCGACCCAGTGATCAGGGATTTGGGAACGCGTGTAGGCAACAACCTAGCCTTTGATCACCATATGTCAACAGTAGTAAGCAAGGGTATAGCATCTAGGTCCAAGGATGTCCTTGTTCAGCAGTACTCAGCCCTTATCAGACCAGTCACTGAGTACAGTGTCCCCTCTGGAGTGTCCACAGGGGTTCCCCACAAAGGGAATACGGAGTGTAAAGAACATAACCTAAGTGGACTGCCTCAAAGCCATGTGCTGTCCCTTACATACTGCTGAGAGGCTGTCTAAGCCTGGCCCAGAAAGCATCCTTTGTTCCCGCTGTGATGGGCATGCTGCACATCTGCAAAGCAGACAGAATCAGAATTACCTGATCTAGTGATCTAAACCTCATCTGCAACATAAATGGGACATGTTGCAGGGATAAGTAAGTGGCTCAGAGATCACCCCCTTCTCTGGAAGGGGTTTCTTATCCATGTGAAGCAGAGTTCTTCCCTAACCAAGTTAAAGAGTAACTTGGACCAGTGGATGGAGAATCAGAAATGTTACCCCCTTGTCTGGCACCTGTGTCTCTAGTGGATAGAGGCAACCTGTAAATGCTTGACCACCCATGCCCAAGCCTACATGTACCTCTTAAAATATCCTTGGGGTATCTAAGCTTGTCAGGTACATTTGGGTAACATGCGTAGGCTTAAAAAGACCCACTAAGGTCATTAGCCTTGTAACCACCTATGATGGAGTCAACAGACAGGTTTGTAAAAAAAAAAACTCAAAATTTCAATGCCATTCTTGTCAGTCAGTATAACTGTCTTGCCCACCCCAACCTGTCAGTCTCTGCATCTCACTGTGGCTTCTTCCTCCTTGTAGAATCAGCTTGTTACAGATAGATGTTTTTATTGTGGTCCATCTGGAGTACACTTGTCAATGTGAATTTCTACTCCTTTCCAGGGGATTCCTTCTTGCCTTTTGAACCAGGTCTTATTCTTTAACAGATGTTGGCACAGGGAGTCGTAGAATGAGTGCATCACTGCCATTTAGGCAAAGTCCTTTTTTCCAAGTTTTTCTGATATCAAAAAGGGAAAGATCCTGGAGGGCTGTACTGGGCTTTTCTTTTTTTTTTCTTTTTTTTTTAATTCCTTTCAGTCCTTTGTATGCCTGCTTCCATCCTGTAGCTTTCATGGTAAAGCTAGATTTGAATAATCAAACCTACTTCTCTGTTAAGAATTTCTCGGGAAGGACTTTGGGATACATTGCTCAAGAATTCCTGTGCTTCCCCTAATCAGACTTCACATGAAGAAAATACAGTGGCACCGCAGATAAGTCTGGATTCAACATCTACTGCATTTGGCCTTTCAGATTCCAGTAATGGGATTTGCAAATAGGGAGATTCTGTGGTGACAGACCAGTTCTTTTGCAACCCACATCCTTCATTCTTTCTTGCTCCCCTACTGCAGTCTGCCATTACAGATGCGTCAGATCTGGCATGGGATGTGTTTTTCAAAGGGGTAAAAATATAAGGTTTGTGGACTCCTCAAGACAAACAGTAGCACTTAATGTCACAGACATAGATGTTGGTAGTGATTATGCATGGAAAGGCTCAAATTATCTGTAGTCTCCAGAAGATTTACACAGCAGCACAGTGTCATGATACATAAACCAACAAGGAGAATACCAGATCTTACCCTGTTTGAAGGCTTGCTGTGATAGCCTGGGAGATGGCAGCTCGGCTCAGTTTGACTCATCCGGCTTCATACATTCTGCCAGAGCAAACTTGATTGCAGACCAGCTCAGCAGGACCAGGACAGACTCCTCCCACATATGGAATCCTCACCCTGGTGTGTTTCAAGTATTGATCCAGCTGTGTGCAGCACCTCAAGTAGATCTTTTTGCCTCCTTTTAGAACAGGCAATCTAAAGAAATTCTGCTCTAGGACTGTCTGTTAACGGGCCTGGAAGCCGATGTCTTTCTCATTCCTAAGGATGCTTTTCAACCCTTTCAACTAATATTCACAGTTCTTCTAAAGCTCTAGGAGGACCTCCAAAATGTTGTGGTGGTGACTCCTGTTTGGCCCAGGCAATAGTCATTCTCCTTTCTTTTCAATGTGGCCAAGAGTAGATATCACAGGCTTCCCCACAGACTGGATTTACTCACACTAGATTGGGGTTGTTTTGATACACCCCAGTATGAGTACAATGCCCCCTTTGGTATGTACCTAACCAGGCATATCCATTAACTGGAATGTCCACAGAAGTTCCTCACTAAAAGAATACAGGGCATAAGTAATATGTTCTATGCAGACCGCCTCAAGGCCCTATCCCTGTATTCTGCCTCCTACAGGCTTTTGAGGGAAGATCTATGCCTGGCATACAGGGCATTATCAGACCCCACTCTGATGGACCTTCTGCATATCCACAAAACAAACAGTTCCAGAATTACCCTTTCTAAAGACTTAAACCTTGCCTGTGATATAAATACGACCTGCTGGAGAGAGAGGTATGTATCCCAGAGACCACCCCGTCTATGGAACAGGCTCCCCATTTGTGTAAAGCAGAGTTCCTCCCTAAACCAATTCAAGTGCAACTTGGACAATTGGATGGGAAACAAGACATTCATCCCTGGTTTGGCACTTATGTCTCTGATGCAAAATGGTAAGCTGTAAAAGGTTCATCTCCCAGGCCCATGCTTACACTAATCAAGGGTATCAGAACTTGTCAGAGATTTGGCATGCCTGGCTAGGCTTAAAAAGGCCCTTGTTGTCATTAGCCTTGTAAACACTTATGAACCTATAAAAACTCTTTAACTCGTTGCCTGGATGATAGAATTTTAGTACTTTATAGGCAGCTTGTTGTGAGGGTATGTAGTAGGTATTAAAGGAAGTGAAAAACATGGCATGAACATCATATCTGTATGCAAGTGGAGAAGGTTTTCTGTTTGGTGTCAATCCAATAAATGAGACCTTCATCAGACCTGGCTGTCTCTGATTGTTAATTATTTGTAAGTTACCATCCTCTGGCCTTTCTTATTTCTCCATCAACATTTTTTTTCAACCATTTCTGCTTGTATTCCCTTTGATTTTCACTTCCACCTTACCACTTTCAAGTTAATGAATTTTTGAAAGGGATGTTGCAGATATGTCCACCTAGGAAACAGATAACTCTCCTTGGGATCTTTAATTTTGTGCTTAAAAAGTTTACTTTTTCTCTATTTGAACCAGCTCATCAGCCTGAATTGAGGTTCTTAGTATGGAAGACTGTTTTACTTCTTAATTTACATTAATATTGTTTTTCATTACCTCCTTTTCCTCTTTTTCACATCTTGCTTTCTCTGATATGCTTTATTGTATGTACTTGGCATGTTTGTGGTTATGTTCTGCTGTTTCCCTGGCCCCTCTTAATCCTTTGCCTGGTCCCATACCTTCCTGCTTAAATTCTTCATCACCTGCACCTTGCTTAATAAGCCTTTCCCCCGCCTTCTTTTTCCCTCATCACTGTCCTTTTGTTTCATTGTTTAGTTTGAATTTGCCCTCCTGAGTTAGTAATTCATACCTTCCATTTTGCTTCCTCCTAACATTGCCCTATTCCTTGTCTGTCTGTTGTTGGATTGTCATGCCACCCCTTCACCCTTGTCCCTTCTCCAATCCCTTTGTCCTCCCTCATGCCTTCTTTTTTTGTTGTGTACTTTAATTTGACTTATTTTGGTTCTGTCCTTTTCCCCTTTGATTCCCCCCACCCACGTGTTAAGCTGCCTTATTTCCTGGCCTATTTTCTTATAACTCTTTCTATTCCCAAGTACATGTTTTCATAACGTAGATACCCTTTTTATGTTTTACACAATCTTTAGGTAATATTGTATTAATATTCTTTTAAAACATCGTAACAGAAAAGCAAGTTTGTCTCCTTTCACACATACTTGTTACTTTAGCCTAACATGCACATTTACCAGCTAGCACTTTAGAAGGTATGAGCTCCCTCCCACCTTCCATGCTGTTTTCTGACTGCTTTTCTTGTTTTTTTTAAAGCTTTCAGTTTTTTATAACTTTTAAATTAGTTGAGACTTTCTACTCTTATTCATTCATTCATTTATTTAATATGTTCATAGATACATATAGGATAGCTGCCCTTGTGGGCTGTTTTAAGCCTAGCCAATGTCCCTTTTGGTGATCAAATTAACCTATCCCATTTGGTTAAAGATTGGTCTTATCCATCCCATGGTTGATAATTATATATTATCCCTAATGAGAGTAACTGAGATCATACCATAGATAATTTGAGTGGACCCATGCTTGGGATAAAGTATGTAGGAGCTGCATCTGTCCATTAATAGTACAGGGGGTAGTCCGGGGGGGGGGTCTATATTACGTTATCGAACATTAATATTGTCAAAAACATAAATATCAATACCAAAACATCGAACTAGTACAATAGCGAACTCTTTAAATATTGAAAGCACAGTTGTCGAAAAGTTATGGTTAGTCAATTGAAATGTTTTGATGTAGTACGTTATTACGACATCGCGTCACAGTCAGCTGAGTAAATTATAAGTATTAAAGAAGTAATATGCATATTAGCTTAGTTTTGAACTTTGTAAGTAAAGTAGATGTATTTTGATTGTTTGTGTCAAATGCAGTGTTATGTAGAAAGACTTTGTTACTGTTTGATGCGGAAGTGCTGTGTGTTTGGAGTCCTTATTACGTTATTCGAAAGACTGTTCAGTGAATGGCATTTTTGGACCT
Source organism: Protopterus annectens (assembly GCF_019279795.1). Lineage (NCBI taxonomy): Eukaryota > Metazoa > Chordata > Ceratodontiformes > Protopteridae > Protopterus > Protopterus annectens. The sequence continues at coordinate 1,356,089,446 of NC_056732.1, read as the reverse complement.
CTGACATTGAACCTCACCGAACTGTTTACATTGAGATCGCGGTACATGGAGGATTGGGAAATTTGCCCTTTCCTCATTGTAGTGCGATCTTGGATTGGTATATGTAATTAGCAGGGGGTGTGTGGGGGGGGGTCTGTTCCCCCCACAAGAGCAAAAATTGGTGAACAGCATATATTTGTTTGTATGTTATGGTTATGCTGTTTAGGCATATTAGTGAATTATATGTTGCAGTTTTGTACACAGTATGAATAAATTTGCTGATACAGAAGTGGGCCAACCATGGGTGTTTGGTATTTTCAGTTTCAACATTGTCAGTGTTCGTTATTGTGATACTTCGATGTTTTGGTGTCGATATTTACATTTTCAGCAATATTGATGTTTGATAAGATAATATAGAACCCGTCCTGGAGTAAATTTTCTGTTTCTCTTCCAAAGTTCTACGTTATGATTGAACATAGACCCGGATGAACTTTGTTTTATGTGGATATGGGGAACCTGTTCCAGAGCAGAAGTATCCTTTGCAAGATGTATTTCGCACTCCAAACCATTCATTTGATGTTGCAGAAGAGGTTTAGATCTCTAGACTTGAGTATTTCTGATGCCATTTGACTTGCTGACATGCAGTAGATCCATGGGTCAGAGGATGCTTTGTGTGCCACACACGGGTCACCTCCTAGTAGTCTGCAGGATACCAAGTATAGTGATAGGGCTTTGGGTCAGCCCATGTAGGACGTGTTGTTTAGGTCTTGCATCCTTTTAGTAAGGTATCTCTCTCTGAGCGTTCCTGCTGTTGCATGTGTCTGGGCAGATATATATTCAGTGATTGGCCTAATAAGGGGTGAGGAAATGGGAACAATGACATCACTAGGTCTAGACAAAATCTCTTTGTTTATAAGCTGTGTAATATAGAAGGACTTTCTCACAATGATGGACACATGTTGGTCACAAATTAGGTCACTGTCCACATAAGTTCCCAAATCCTGAATAACTTAGTCAACTGTTAGGGGCTTATTGTTAATGTGGTAGTTCCCTAGGAAAGATGACTTTCCAAAGGATACAAAAATGCATTTTTTTAACATTTAGTTTCAGTCCATTATTTTGGCACCAATTATTTATCAAGTTACATAAGTGTTCCTTTAGCCAAATCCCAATTTTCCTGGCGCACCTCACCCGTTTTGCTTCTAGCATGCCATTACTCTTTCTGATTAATTATGCCAACACACATTTTCAAAATCCTCCTTCCAACTGCTGTTTTTTTATGCAGCTCATCATTTTCTCATTACTCCCTTGCCTGGTACTGCAACTCACTACTCTTTCTGAATCCGGTTCTCATAGTTCAGCGCATCTCTTCCTCATACTTTCTTTTCCAGATTCAGTTAGAAAAAGAAATCAAAGATTTTTGAGATTTTGCACATTTTTGGTAATGTGTCAAGTCATTTGCTGTTATCACTTGTGCTTTACCTTCCTCACCATCTGTGCATAATTCTTCCCATTATACAGTCCTTGACTTTTGTTTATGTGGTATGGGTAATGATACAAGTCATTAAATGTTAAGAGTATTGGATAGCATGGGGAAGTATTATTCACAGAAAGGGCCATGGGAACCAGAAAAGCCTTAAACAAAATGTAGTGAAGGAAAACATGAAGGATTTCAGAGTGGATGGGAAAAGAAGGACTCACAGCAAAATGAAGAATAAGTTGTATTCAGATGTTTGGTGTGGATTTCCTAACCGGTAGAAAAGTAAGGAGCTTGGCTGGGTCAGATAATTCTTATCTGTTATTGGTGTGTGTGTGTTTCTGTGTCACACCAATTACTTATTTTTTATGTGCACAGTTTTCATTCCAACTGAACAAAAAGAACTGTAGTTGTATAACTGAAAGCCAGTCTTCAGTTCTTTACCGTGTTCTCCACTCTTCTGTTATGTGTTTTATGTTTTGCATAATTATAAAAGTAGATTATGTATAATTTTTTATTGCTTTCTTTAACAAAGTGTAGGTCCTAAAATATAGTCATTTTTAAAGTGTGATGCATTTTGGGGATTGTGGCATTCTTATCCTGATATGAAGTTGCCAGAATTTATCCTTTTTGTGGTTTTAGTCACATCTGTTTTTTGTCCTTTGGTCAACTGACCAGGAAGAGCTGTTACAGAAATGGCAAGTAACTTCCTCAGTGCTGGCAGTTACGACCAGCAGGGTAGCAGTAGTGAGTTGAACACTTTAATTTTCAAAGCCACCATTAGAACACTGATGGTTTCCAGAGCACTTTTTTATTTTATAAATTTCAGCTGATGGACTCTTTTGGATGTGATAAGTGCTTTTAAATTTTAAGACGGCATAAGCTGAAAGATCACTGATTGCTTTTAGACAGGATTTTTTTTTATGAAGGGATTGTTCAGCTCGGTTGAATCATGACTCATCTGATTTTAGTGTGCAATGGTCTTTATAAAATCTAAAAGCACAAGTTGACTACGTTTATAGCATGTGGCCCTGCCTAATTTAGGAGGTAAACGCTAGTGCCTACAGGATGGCAAGAACGTTTAAGTTTGTCTGCTTAAAGATGTATATGGTTAGGTATCTTATGATACATGATCACTTCCAATATGGTCTTATATTCCTATGTGGCTTTGAGTTGAAAATCCGCTTTTTGAGAGCATTTTAATTTTATTTTAAACTTGGAATAATTAGGCTTTCGGCAGCTTACCAATTTTTTTAGACACTTATACCAGATTTTCCTAAAAAGAAAAAGGTCATCTTTCAGTTTCTTCAAAAGAAAGTGGTCTTATGTCAGTCACTGGACAAACCGTATCTTCAAAGGCGTAAAGGTCTCCATACAAAAGTGTGTCACCCGATAATCCTGTGACTTACAAAGTTGCTTGTTTAGATAAAAAAATAAAATAAATTCAGTTTAAAACCTACTAGTTCAGTCTTTGCTTTTGATTTGGAATTGACAAATTAGCTAACTGTGTTTTCAAAACAAATTCAGTTTTTCTATACTCTTGGTGTAATAGTAACAGATTCAGAGTAGCTTTTGTAAGAGAAAGGATACCATCTGATGTTTTCATTCTTCTTGTAATCCTTAACTGTGGGCTTAACTGTGGGCTCTGTTCCAAACCTTGGAACTGACTCTGCTGTTTATTCCAGCTTGCACCTCTCAAACTCTCGAACTAGGCTTTTACCCATAATGCTCTTGTCAAAATTACCTCAGATCTTGTTTGCCACCTCGTGTGTCAGATGCTTTGTAGTATGTCCTTTTCTCTACCCGCTCCTCTTGTTGGCTAATTTCTGTGTGTGCCTTTCTCTTTGTCAGTCTCTACAGTTAGTAGTTTCTTTTTGGTGATCCTTCTTCTTTTTACCTTTAAAGGTAGTCTTTCCTTACCATCTCTCCTGGAAAAAAAAAAAGTGTGTGTGTGTGTGTGTGTGTGTGTGTGTGTGTGTGTGTGTGTGTGTGTGTGCTCGTGCTCCAGCCATATCTTTAAAAGGTGTCTCAAATATCGGGGTAAACTTCCCAATTCGGACAGGCATACACTATGTGTATAATGTCTAGGCAAAGTTCATTTGCAAGACAGCTGTTCTATTTGACATTCTTTCTCTACTAGGACACTTGCAGAATGTAAGAACAAGCTTATTCTTAAGGACCTTTTGAAGAATGACTTTGAAGAGGCCATTTCTGTGTCAAAAACAGAAGCCAGTTCTTTATCATCATCTTTGTCATCCTCTAAGAAATGTCCTTCATTGGTTCCAAGTGTTTCCAAACCCTCTAAGTAGATTTCAAAACACATTTCGGTGCAGATGAGTTCTATGGCACAGACTGGTAAAGAAGTTTCAACCCCGACAAAAATTTTGGAGCCGACTTTAGCTTCCTCAGCACCGAAAGAAAAGCCCATACTAGAGCAATTGCAATTGATCTCGGTACCAAGATCCAGGGACTCTCCCTCGATTGATCCTTTTATAGATCTCCAAGTCCCTTTGTCGATATCAGACCCCTTTGGAATCATGGAGAAGGCCTTGTCAATTAGGGACTCTCAGTCTGTGCCATCCCTGTTAGGATAGATTTCCAAGGCTCCATGTCCGGAAATTCCATCGGTTTCATCCCCAGGACAGAGAACAGAAAAGCCCCAGGAAGGACCACCCTTGTTGGGTTCCTCTTCGGACAATTCCCCAGAACATCCTCTCGAGGAAGTACCTGTGAAGAAAAAGTGCAAGAGGAAGCACTTAGACTCCCCGGCGGAGTCTTTCACCGAAGGTACCGACTTTGATGAAGGGGAAGGTTCCCCCCAGTCACCCCCTAATGACGTTTCCTTCGAGGGCATCCTGGAAATCCTAAAACAGCGGGGTGGATGGTCTTCCCTCCAACCTTTCTTGGAGGAGTCTGTATACCTGGAGGCTTTTCGTGCTCACCCCTCTACTTCTTGGATCTCTCTGCCCGCTGATGATCCCATTAAGCTGATCACTCAGCAGGCATCGAAGATGCCCAACTCCAAACTGATCCCAAGAGACCTGATCAGATAATTTCAGCCCCTAAGGATGAACAACAATGGTCAAAAGGCATACATGTTGACGCCATGGTGATAGCGGCTGCCACAAAGAAGGAACTTGCTGAGGAAAGTCTGACTATCCATCCTCCTAACAAGGAGTCTAGGACTGTGGGTAGGTTTGGGAAGCGCGTTTACGCTTTAGCGAACTTTGCTCTCAGGCCCCTGAGTTACATGGCACATTTCACGAGGTTGCAGAGGGATCTGTTCAAAGAGGTCTTGGATACCCTGTCAGGAGCAGTAGCTGAAGGGGTACAGGACAAAGTTGCCTCTCAGCTCACAACCCTTGAAGTGATTTCTAACTCGTCCATGAGGCTGATTGCCCACACAGCTAAAGGAACGACAAGAGTGGTGGGTATAGGCATAGCCATTAAAAGGCAATCCTGGATGCGCTTGTGTGATTTTGCTGAGCCATTTAAAGTGTTATTCGTCAGAGCTCCATTTGACAGATCATCCCTTTTTGGCCCCAAAGTTAAAGACACACTTGCCAGGTGTGAAAAAGATGGGAAGACTCTCTGTGCTGTAGGTGTATGCTTCTCCTCTCCTCAGAGGCCTTACTCTAGGAACCAGAGAAGTAGGAGACTATGGTTTAAAAAATCCCAAGGGCTTTTCCAGGATTCACATGGCAACTTTCCTCGGGGCAGAGAGGGAAGTAATGCAAGACGCCACCCCAGAGGCAGAAGTGGCCCACAGAACCAGGGGTCCAGAGATTCATTTTCTGGTACTTCCTATCAGCACCCCTGAAGGGAGGCCCGATTGTCCTCCTCTGGAAGCAGTTGGGGGATGACTATCCCTGCACCAGCCTGCCTGGCAACTTATAACTTCGGACAAATGGGTGCAGGGAGTAATATCCAGAGGTTACAAAATCCCCCTGTCTATACATCTGAAACCCCAAAAAGACTCCCGGATGTTCCACATAGTCAGAGGGATGCAGCAGTCATAGAAATCCAAAAACTGCTTAACAAAAGTGTCATCCAGAGAGTCCCACCAGACCAAATAGGATCTGGGTTTTACTCCAGGTTGTGTTTGGTGCCCAAAAAGACAGGGAACTGGAGACTGATCTTGGATCTTGGCCAGTTCAACAAAGCAGTTCAGCAAACCAAATTTTAGATGGTTTCTGTACAGTCGATACTTCCATTCTTGGAAAAAGACAATTGGATGTGCTCTTTAGACCTCCAGGATGCATATTACCACATAAAAGTGAATAAATGCTCCAGGAGGCTCCTGTGCTTCTGGCTAGGAGCCAGCCATTTCTAGTTCAGAGCACTGCCATTTGGACTCACCTCAGCCCCCCGAGGTGTTCACCAAATGTGTGGCAGTGGTTGTGGCTCATGTCAGACTGCAAGGATTTTGAGTTTTTCCATACCCCAATGACTGGCTCCTCACTGCTACCATCAGGCGTCAGTTAGAACAGGCAAGAGATTGCACTCTGTATCTCTAGGCATCACAATAAATTATGAAAAGTCAAATTTACAGCCTTCTCAACCATTAGAATTCATCGGGGCCCAGTTGGACACTGTTACAGGAATTGCCTCACTTCCACTAGAAAGACTAGAAAGAATCAGATCTCGGGTCAGCCAGATTATCCAAAGCAGAAGGGTTGCAGACAAATTAGCCCTACGAGCATTAGGCTCAATGGCAGCCTTAATCACTCTTGTTCCCTTAGCAAGGTATCTAATGTGAATCTTACAGTGTTTACTTGCCTCCCAGTGGTCTCTGATACATTAACCAATGTCTTAGCTAATCGCTGCAAACAGGATCTTTCATGGTGGCTCCATTCCAACGAAATTCTCTCGGGCTGACCATTCATTCTTCTACAACCCCAGGCCATAGTAACCGTGGATTCTTCCCAGATAGGGTGGGGGGGCATTATATGGGAAGGACAGTCCAAGGCACCTGGTCCCAGTTGGAGGCCAACTTGTACATCAATGTTCTAGAGATGAGGGCAGTGCTGTTAGCATTGCAAGCATTCCACGATGCCCTTCCTCTGGGAACAGTAGCAATTCAAATGGACAACATGGTAGTAGTTTGGTATATCAAAAAGCAAGTGGGAACCAAATCGTACCCATTGTGTCCAGATGCTCTCAGAGTTTGGCAATGGGTGATTTCTTCCAACCTCTTTCTCACAGCAGCGCACATTCTGTGGAGCTTTAACATGATAGTGGACAAGCTGAGCAGAACCATTTTCATGCCTCATGAGTGGTCTCTCAATCCTGTGGTGGCAAAAGAGCTTTATCATCAGTGGGGCCAGCCTTGTTGTGATCTTTTTGCATCCCCTCTGAACAAGTGCAGCAGTTACTTTGCCCTAATATCCCCTCCGAGGGAGTCACCCAGATTCGCTCTTCTGGATAATTGCCCACCCCAGTCTTATCTATGCCTTTCCCCCAACTCCTTTGATAACCCAGTTTCTAAAGAAAGCCAAGAGGTCAGAGAATTCAGTAACCCTCATTGCCTCTTTCTGGTCTTGACAGGTTTGGTTTCCCTTTTTTTGGCCTCATCTTCTTCGGAAACCATGGATACTGGACCCAGCTCCAGATCTGCTGTCTCATCCAGAGGGCATGGTTCATCTGACCCTTCGTTATCGCAAGCTCATGGCATGGCTTTGCCAGTTCCCATGATTGCCAGGCATCCTTCCCTGTTCTCTCCTGTCCATTAAATCATTATGGCCCATCACAAACCTTCAACTAGGAGACTGTATCTATGTAAATGGAAAAAATTTGCAAGTTGAGCCCCTATGAACGAACTTGATCCTTATACAACCCCTGTTCATAAAGTTTTAATTTTTTTAGCTAATTTCTGTCAATCTGGTTCTTCTACCTCAACAGTTAAAGTTCATCTAGCAGCAATCTCAAACTTTTGTATGGGGTTTTATGGGTCATCCCTTGTGTCATACAAAATTTGTAAAGCCTTTTTAAAGGGAGCCCCGATGTTAAGACCCCTTTTAAAGAACCCGTTCCTCTGTGGGATCTAACACTAATTCTTCAGTCCCTTACTTTGTCTCATTTTGAACCATCAGCTACTTGTGACTTAGTTTCTTTCTTGGAAAACTTTATTTTTAGTGGCCATCACAACTGCCAGAAGAGTATCTGAACTTCAGGTTTTATCCTCCAAACCACTCTATATTATATTTCACAAAGACAGGGTCTCCCTTAGGACTAAATCCATCCTTTTAGCGAAAGTAGTCGCAGAGTCTAATATCAATCAGACACTTCAGCTACCTGTCTTTTTCCCTGATTTTCCCAATAAAGGGGAGTACTCCCTTCATCTATTAGATGTCCACAGACAGCTGTATTTTTATCTTCATAGAATAATAGGTTTCAGAAAATCTGTCCAATTGTTTGTGGCTGTCTCTTTCTGTAGGTAATCCAGTTTCAAACGTTACCTTAGCAAAATGGCTTAGAGACTATTACATTTATTTGTCAGTCAAAGTGGCTCCACCTTTTACACCCAGTAAAGGCCCATTCAACTAGAGTGGTGACAACTTCTGCAGTTTTTCATGCCAGAGCCTCTTTAGATGACATTTGTGCAGCAGCCACTTGGGCTTCTCCTCATACCTTTGTCACTCGTTACAAACTTGATCAGGTCTCTAAGGGACAGGCATCATTTGGTTCGATGGTGCTCAGGAATATTCTTCTGTGAGACCTCCAAAGATTTAGGTAGCTGGGGACTCTGTCCCACAGTTGAGGATTATGTGAAGATTGATAAAATCAGATAAAGAAGTTATGTCTTACCATAACGTTACATCTGTGTTGTCGATATTCACTAATCCTTGGCATTCCCTCCCTCCGTCCCCCAGCCTGAGACTCTTTGTGGATTGAATTCTTCCAGAACTGTCTTCTTATTAGCGATACATATTTGTTTTTTTCTTCCTGTTTGCTATTTGTCTGTCATTAATTTAGGCAAACTCGATCTGAGGTAATTTTGAGAGGAGCATTACGGGTAGAAGCCTAGCTCGAGAGTTTGGAAGGTGCCAGCTGAAATAAACAGCCGAGTCGGTTCCGAGGCTCAGAACCGAGCCCACAGTCAAGGATTTGTGAAGATCGACAACATAGATGGAATGTTATCCTACCCCTTGAGACTTTTCTCTTGAATTGAAGATGCATTGGGGGTAGGTGGAAAGAATGGTTATCAAAGTGAAGACGTTCAGAAAGATTATCTATTTGGGGAGGTTTCTTTTATGGTTATTTCACAGAAAATGACAGGAACACTTTGGGGCCAGTTTTGTAGTACCTGAAGGGTGACATTCTTGACGTAAGCTTATTGATGATGCCTATCCATTGTCCTCATACAGTATCGTTCATAGTCATTGTTTTCAGATTTTGAGAAGTAACTCATCAGACTCCAGGTATGGCCCTTACACCTTTAAAAATCTGGATTCTGTGCTGAGCATCAGCCCAATGAACTATTGATGTTTCTTTTGACAAATATTGGTTAAGCATTTTATGCAAAATTGTTATGAGTGTGTTTTTGATAATGCTGTATCTCTAGGAAAAGGCATAAAATGTTATTGACAGGCTTAATGGAATAACATATACTTCAAATTTTACTACTGTTATAACACTTGGTCTTTAGTTCATTTTTTGCTAAATATCACCAATTAAATTGTTCTGCAGTCCCAGCTTGTGCTAGAAAGGGAGATATTTGAGGAAAATTCACAAAGTTATGAACCTTTTGCTTAAAATGAGTCCGTTTTTTCATGTGTTAAATGTCTCTGTTACAGCTTACACTTGTTTTCTTCATCGACAGCTGCTGTCATTAGTAGGTGGGGAGACTTTTTTCTTAGCAGCGTTTTAAGTAAAGTCAAGTTTCTTCCTATTTTTGTAACTTTGCTATTTGGCCAGGAGGGCGTGCCCCTTGATCCAGAAACTTGCAGACTTACTGTGGTTTATCCTCCACAGTACTCTGAAGTAGTTTGACTATAACCTTTTGAGACGCATTCAGATGGTAGTTTCTGGAATTAATTTTTCTGCAAGCTACCCTTTTTATTGCAAGCTTCCTTTTGGCCCTGTGATGGCACAATATGTATACTTTGCCACTTGGGTATGTCATTTGTGGGAGTTGGAAGTTAAAATGCAATTTTTATGAGAATGCTGCCCAATATTTCCTGTCCTTGTAGGAACATGTGTCCTCCATAGTGACATGGAAAGGAAATCAGGTAAGGCTGAGACTTAACTTGGCAACCCCCCGCTGCTCCATTGAATTTGATTAGAGAGTACAAAATGTGATCATGTGTCATTTTGGGATCAGTGTATGGCATTTGTTTAATCTTCTTTTTTTTTGGTTAAGAAATGTTCCTTGAATAAAGCAGCTTCTACCCACAGAGACTCTCTTACCAGCATGCTTGCATCAGTCATGTGCCTCTGCATTTATTCATGGCAGTGTACTTTATTTTAGGTAAGATAATGGTGACTTGCCAGTGAGTCCTGGAAGTATTAGCACTTCTGAGTCAAGACGGTCACTGTAATTCTGGACTCCAAAGGATTAAAAAAATATATATATATCTAAAACCAGGAGCTTTCAACTGCAAATTTGAGGAACTGTCTTACATGTTATTCGTGTTTCACTGTTGCAGTCATTACGTTTGGGTTATCTGCCTGCAGGTAGCCCTCAGCTGGCCTGAATGTCAAAGTTTTGGGTCCTGCGTCAGATGCTGTCTCATCTTCCATGACGTCAGGCAGTGAGGGGTATAAAGCATGCAGCCGATGCCACTACATCAGTCTTTCTTGCCGTGTGGTGCCTGAAGCAGAAGCAGTTCACAAGTGCCGGTCGGCCGACTCCTGAAATTTTCATTTTCGAGTTTCAGAACCGAAGTCTTCAAAAAAGCTAAATACCCCATTGGGGATCCTTTTTCTTGCTCTAAACCGATGTCAGAAAAAGTTAACAATTGTATTACCTGTGGAAAGCAAATACCTCAAAGATTTTCATTCGTACTGCATTCCTTGCCTAGGCCCAGATCACAATGCCCCTCGCTGTCGGTTTTGTGCCTTATTCAATCCTCAAACTATTCGTCGTCGGTCCATTTTTGCAGCAAACTATTTCGGTACTCAGTTTAATTATCCAGAAATGGCTTCGGTAAGCCATCCGACTACCAACATTCTGAAAAAACGTAAAGGTAAAAACAGAGACAGACCATATAGGTCCAAAGCTGCCTACGACGCTTCCGTTAAGCTAGTCGCCAGTTCGCCAGGTACTCAGTGAGGCGCTTTCGCAGCCCCTGATACCCACTACTTCAAATTTGCAGGCCTTTACTGAGACCCATTCGGAGTCTGGTATATGCAGTGAGATGCTTCTTCGACTATGGAACCTGCGGGTGTCTCTACCTTGGATGGGTCCGGAGTCACTGTGCAGGCACCGGCTTCTGAGAGTGTATTCAGGCCTATGGACTTGCATTTCAAACCGACACCATCTTCTTCTTCAAGGCCTAAAACCCGACCCATGCTTAGAAAACCGACGTCCAAACTGCATGGTCAGGCCCATATGCCTAAAAAACAAATGATTAGAATGGCTGAAGACCTTGTTACTTTAATTAGGGGAAGCCAGTCTTCTCCCTCTAAGAGACCTAGAACTGATTTTCCTTCTGATTCTTCTGATCAGGATTCTGAAATTTCTTTTTCTTCTGATTACCAGGATTTGCCCTGATCTACATATAAGAATTCTGATGCCGAAGACTCCATTCCCTCTGCTTCCCCTCCAGAAGATTTTTCTTTTGGTGAAACCTTGCACACACTTAGGGAGCATTTCCACTAGGAAAGCCAGGATTACTCTGACTCCAAAAAGAGGCTTAGGGAATTCCTACTCCTACCTCAACACCGGCCTTTAGCTATCCCTCCTGTCCTAGATATTGTAGATGATGCCTTCTTGGAATCTAGCCTGGCCCCAGGCACTTTACCTCCGGCTCCCAGGAAACCGGACAGGTATTACAGAGTACCTGACTCTCACAAGTTCCTTTTCAAAAACCCTACTGTGGACCCAGAGATCATTTCCCAGGGACCTAAATGCATTAAGGCTACTACTGCCAAAAACCCTACCCCCTCTGGTAGAGATTCCAGGGCCTTGGACAGATGGGGTAAGAAGGTATACACTTCTGCTACTTTGGCCATTAGGGCCTTAAACTGACAGTTTCATATGTTAAAGTATCAGCAACATATTATGGGACAACTTAAACAGAAAATTATGTTGATTCCTGACTGTGCTGAAAATAAAGAATTACAGGATTTAATGCATTCTACTGAACAAGTTGGTAAACATACTTTGCAATGTGGTTTTGACTCTTTAGAAGCATCTTGCAGGGCTGCTGTCACTGGGTCTGTTCTTAGAAGGCATGCTTGGCTTAAGGAGCAAAATTTGCCAGATCATGTTAAAGCTACATTACTGGATGCTCCCTTAAACCAAGATCTCCTGTTCGGCAACAAAGCAGAAGTCGTCCTTAAAAAGTTGGAGGAAAAAGCTAAATCTATGCAAACTGTTAAAGATTTCCTGCAAGTACAGCCTCCCAGATTCAGTAGGCATTGGCCTTCTAAGAATTGGTCCTTTCCTGTCTCTTCCAGGCCTTCTCAGTCCAAACCCAGGAACAGCAGACTACCTAGGCTACAGTCTCAAAGTACTCATAGACCTACGAAGTGGGGGGCTTCCACTTCCAAAGCTGGAAGTAGTAAGACACCCCCCAATGGAAAACTATCACAATGATTTAACCTTAATCCTTCCCAGCCCTGCTCAACTGCATGCTCCCTTAGGGGGAAAGATCGCACTACATGCAAAAAACTGGGAACTCATTACCCAGGACAAATGGGTTTTAAATATAGTTTCCCAAGGATACAGATTCCACTTCCACACCTTACCAACCCCAAACGGTTGGCCAGACCTACCCCCAAATCAGTGGGCAGAGGCTCAACAGCAGGTTCTCTCTCCTCTAAGTATCAGGGCTATTCAACCTGTCCCAGCAGATAAGGGGATAAGGTTTTTACTCAAGACTATTCCTGGTACCCAGAAAAGACAGCTCCTGGCATCCTATCCTGGACCTCTATTCTAAACACCTTTTTGGTAATTCCAAAATTCAAAATGCTAACACTTCATCAGCTGCTTCGTGTGCTAGGCAAAGATGCTTGGTTGGCAACCTTAGACTTAAAGGAAGCTTACCTGCACATTCCAATAAGGGAATCTTGCAGGAAATATCTACGCTTCAGAGCAGGCTACATGCACTATCAGTTCTCTGCACTTCCCTTTGGCTTATCTACTGCACCCAGGGTATTCACAAAGTATCTAGCTACGGTCATTGCATTTTGCAGGCATATCCATACCTGGACGATTGTCTAATTCAGGCAGAAAGCCAGGCCATGCCACTAAATCATCTGGCATTTGTAAAGAAACTTCTAACCTCACTGGGGTACACCATTAATGAAAAGAAATCTCATCTAGTACCCTGCCAACAAATTGTATTCCTGGGAACAAGCTTGAGTACAACTTCCCAGATGGCTTATCTCACGCCAGAGAAACAAGTTTATCTGACAGCCTACTTCAAACTACTGGCCACAAAGACCCAGCTGTCTGCAAGGAAAATCCTGCAAGCCCTGGGGTGCATGGCCTCTTGCATTCTACTAATTCCATACGCAAGACTGCATATGAGGAAACTACAATGGTATCTAAAAAGCCTATGGTGTCAACATTCACAGGACCTGGAATCAAAGATTCCTATCATTTCTTGTATAAAGACAGAGTTCCTTTGGTGGGCAGAAGCCTGCTACCACAACAAGGGACTGCCATTCATTCTACCCCCTGCCGCCCAAACTCTTAACAACAGACGCATCAGACTATGGATGGGGGGCTCACTTGGCAGGGCAGTGCATTCAGGAACCAGAGTCAGATGCACCCGCATCGCAAGCAAAAAGAAATGTTAGCTGTACAGAGTTCACTGACAGCCTTCAAGGACCACATTCTTCCAGGACAATTATTGGTAAAGACAGACAACACCACTGTTATGTGGTACATAAACAAGCAGGGGGGAACCCACTCGTATCCTCTCTGCAGACTAGCCATGGCTCTGTGGAACACAGCCTTGAGCTACCAAGAGCAATTACAAGCTCAATTCTTGCCAGGCAAGCTAAATTCACTGGCAGACGACCTAAGTAGAAATCTCATGGACCCACATGAGTGGAAACTGAAACCAAAGATATTCAACATCTTGAGAAACAAATGGGGGAACCCAGAGATAGACCTGTTTGCCTCCCCTCAGAACTACTAATTGGACAAATTCTGCACAAGGACTCCCCACAGCCAAGCTTGGAAAGTGGATGCCCTGTCCTTCACCTGGGAAAGCCTCTCAGTTTATGCCTTTCCCCCCTCTGCCTCTCCACCCAAAAGTTCTGCTAAAGATCAAACAAGACAATACAAGGACAATTCTGATTGCACCAGACTGGCCACGCCAACACTGGTACCCCCTCTTGCGCAGTATGTCACTGCTGGATCCATGGCACCTGCCTCAGACCCCTTCCCTGCTGTCCCAGCAGGAGAGCCAGATTCTGCACCCCCAGCTTCAAACCCTGAACCTTGCAGCCTAGCTAATTCCCTGAGCTCTCCAATAGCATCAATCAATAAGCAAGTGCTAGATCTCATTCTGGAGGCCAGGAGGCCTAGTACTAGAAAATCCTATGCTGAAAAGTGGAAAAGATACTGTTCTTGGAACCAGACTCAAGGGATGGGCACAACAGTGCCCAGCTTACCGCATATTCTCCAATACTTAACAGAGATGCTCCACAAGGGCCTTTCCTTCTCATCAATTAAAATTCATGCCTCAGCCATTTCAGCACATTATAATACTGAGCCACACCTCTTCTCTTACCCCCTGCTGAAACAATTCCTCAGAGGAACCAAAAATCTAAGAACACCCAGGAGAGCCCCTTCTCCATCCTGGGACCTTAACTTTGTATTAGAAAAGCTCACTCTACCTCCTTTTGAGCCAGCTGCAACTGCAGAGTTGAAATTCCTTTCTTGGAAAACTGCTTTCCTTCTAGCCATCACTTCAGCAAGTAGAGTGTCTGAACTTCAGGCCCTCATAGCAGTGGAGCCTTTCATCATCTTCCATGCTGACAGGGTGTCCCTCAGGACCAATCCTTCCTTTATGCCCAAGGTGGTATCCAGTGTGGCCCTTAAACAGTCCATTCATTTGACTACCTTTTTTCCCAAATCCACAGAACAAAGGAGAAACGAATACTGCACTCTTTGGATGTGCACAGACAACTAAGATTTTATTTGGACAGAACTAACTCTCTCAGAAAAACTGAACAGCTGCTAGTTGCCTTTGCTGCAGGGGCAGAGGGGAAGGCCATTTCAAAGCAAACCATTTCTAAGTGGATAGGCCATTATATTCTTTTCTGCTATAAGCAACATGGAAAACCTACCCCTCAGGGAATAAGATCACATTCCACCAGGGCTGCATCTCCCTCTGCAGCCTTTCTCAGAGGTATCCCTACCAGGGACAGCCTAGAAGCTGCTACCTGGAGCTCTATACATACCTTCAACAAGCATTACCACTTACCTTTGTTTTCTAAATCCAGAGCTGGTTTTGCCACTGCAGTCTTGTAGGGCTTAATAGCTGGTCCTAGTGCTCTCTAACTTCCTCCTCCCTGCCTTAGGTATGTAATGACTATATATTGCTTCCCATTATGGAGGCACCTGACATCTGGGGCAAGAAAAACTGATGTAGTGGTGTCGGCTGCATAATTTATTCCCCTGACTACCTGACGTCGTGGAAGAAGAGATAGCATCCGACACAGGACCCAAGACTTTGATATTCAGGCCGGCTGAGGGCTACCTGCAGGCAGATAACCCAAATGTAATGACTGCAACAGTGAATACACTCGAACATCTACATTTATGGTAAGTGTACACAACTGTACATTCTGCTCAGGGGGTTGATTACCAAATGCGTGCCCATACAAGTAGCTCACCAGAAACTGCGGGGAGTAAAGATCTTCCCTTTCCTAGGCAACTGGCTCCTCACTGCTGTCTCCATGAAAGATCTTTGCTTAGGTTGTTTCACTCTCTGGGTATTACAGTGGACTTTACAGAATAACCGCTTAGTGCACTCTCCAGTGTTTAGGATAAACCATTTTTTCATCTTACCTTTAAACATCTATTGCAAGACCACCAGTTATTGGAGACCCCACATTCTGCTCTCAGTAGTCATCTTGGGATTAGTGCTTTTATTTTTTCCTGGTGACAGAAGGAGTACAGGGACATTATTTCCTGGAGACTGCTAATCACCAGAAAGCCTAATAACTGCTTTATAGGTGACAACTTGGAATATTTGCTTATATTCTACTCCTGGTGAGAGAAGGAGCAGAGTGCATTGATTCTTGACTTTCTGGTTGGACAGTGAGTGTCCGTGCTTAACGTTCCTGATTGGTCTTGTTGCTATTCAGGGCTTCTACCAGGAAAAGGCTATAAGCCTACAGACCCTTGCATCATTTTGGACAAGACTGAGGATCACCAAACAGGCTATGACCCGTTTCTCATCTTGGGATTGGTGCTAACATTTTGCTTCTGGTGAGAGAAGACGCAAAGGAGCATTGTATCCCAACAGAGTGAAGCTGTGGTAAGACCAGCATTAGTAGTAGCCATTCATGCGACTCCCCTCTTTTCATCATTCTTGACAAGCTAATTCTTTGTTTTTAGTAAGTACTGCTTGATTTGTTTCTAACTTCAGAATATCTGCCTAAGTACTTCATCCTTAAATTTTCAGGGTCTGCATATTAATTTCTTTTCAAGTGTTTGTCAGTGCTCTGTACAGACTCAGACAACTTAAGTGGCATTTTTTCCTGTAAAAGCACAATTGAAATTTCTCCAATAGCTAGTTGCACATAGGACAACTAGTTTGCAGTGACGAGCACTGTCCCCATAGTTGCAAAACGGGATACTCCTGACAGTGATTGATATTCTCACTCAAACTGTCTAGTTAATAAAAAAAAAAAAGGGTCTGTTGCCATGGATATGAACTTTCCTATTGTCTCTATTACCGGCTTGGTGGATATGGGCATACTGAGGCAATGTAGAAATTGCCTCATGTTTAAAGACAACCAGTTAATTCTCAAACTGATGTAGTGTGTGTGAGGTGTATTTACACAATGTCACTGGAGGCAAAGCTCTCACATAAATGTACTCTTAATGTCAGTAAAGTCATCAGTAGTATGCACACTGCACCCATCACGCACAATTCAAAGCAGATATCGACCCACATATGCTGAGGCACTTAAATGTAACCTTCCTAATCCACAAAGACCTCTTAGACGAAGTGCACATAACAAATACCCACAGAAGCCTCAAATGTGCTCTTTCAAAACAACACCCACATCAACACATAGAGCTACATCTGCCTCTAAGCCCATAAGGCAAGCCACCATACAATCCAATATTCTTGTAATTGGGAGACTCCATCGTGAGCCACACTGATGTCCCTCTTACCAGGCTGAGTAAGGAGAAAGTCACTGTCATTTGCTTATCGAAGGCTAGAATCCACCACATACACATGCACTCAGGTCATTGGACCACAGTTACCAATATGGCTCAGTCATAGTCCATGTGGGAGTAAGTGACTTGAAATGTACCTCCGTAGACTATATGAAGATAGACATCATGGATCTCTTGGAATATGTGTCTCAGGCTGGTATGAGCCTAGCATTGACCAGCATTTTACCTTCTCCATGGATGATGCCACAATATGAACAAAAGATGATTGACTTTAATAACTGGCTTAGTTTCTGGTGTCATTCTAAGGGAGTGCAATATTAGTCAGCATGGAAGGAGATGGTCAACAGGCCTTGCTGCTTTGCCAGGGATGGTCTGCACCTCTTCCCTCTAGGCTTTTGAATATTAGCTAAAACATAGTCTTCCCCCACAGTTCCTTTTTTAGGCAATGCCAGACTGAAAGGACTTCCAACATAGCAAATCAAAACCAAGAAAATCTAAACGTGTTACTGCTCAATGCTAGGAGTCTAAACAAAAAACTCCACTCCCTAGAAACTCTCTTTACCATAGAGAATGCTGACATCTGTGCCATCACTGAGACATGGTTTAAAGCTGTAGAGAGCAGACCAACAGTACAAGGTTATAATGCCTTCCACACATTTAGGCCAGCTACTTCACAGGCAGGAACTAAAGGTGTAGTTGTCTCCCCTCTGTAACCCAGGAAACCCATACTATGTACTTAAATGTATTTGAACACTAACCATCCAACCCAATAGCATATTCATGGGTGACTTTAATTACACCACTATTAACTAGGTGTTACTGCTCAATGCTAGGAGTCTAAACAAAAAACTCCACTCCCTAGAAACTCTCTTTACCATAGAGAATGCTGACATCTGTGCCATCACTGAGACGTGGTTTAAAACTGTAGAGAGCATACCAACAGTACAAGGTTATAATGCCTTCCACACATTTAGGCCAGCTACTTCACAGGCAGGAACTAAAGGTGTAGTTGTCCCCCCTCTGTAACCCAGGAAACCAATACTATGTACTTAAATGTATTAGAACACTAACCATCCAACCCAATAGCATATTCATGGGTGACTTTAATTACACCACTATTAACTAGGAATCCTATATAACACCAAAAGTACATGCACAGAGATTCATGGATTTTGTAAACACAAACTCCCTGGACCAGATAGTCAATACACCAACCAGGGTGCAGCCATACTGGATCTGGCCCTCACTAATATGGGAGAGTGGTGCACACGTCCTACTGTACTGCTTTCCTTGGTAAGGTCAGACCATAGAATTGTCTCCTTTGAAGTAAAAATAAAACCTGGAATATTCAGGAACTATTCCAAGGCTAGCCTCCTGCTATTAAGTGAGAACCTGGCAACATTTCAAGCCCCCGTAAACCCTGAGAACACTGCTGCCTATGCAGAACTGTTCACTGAAATCTTGTATAAGCATGTTAATAGCTGCATAGAGGCAGCTGTACCCACCAGGAAGAAGTACAGAACTAACTCAAAAAACAAGCCACCCTGATGGAATCACAAAATCAATAGGCTGTATAACAGGAGGAAAAAATCATGGCAAAAATTAGGAGGTGCAGCACCCAACATGATAAAAGCACTCTCATCAAACTAAACAAACAACTCAGAGGGCAAGTCTACCAAAGCCAAATTTGAGGTAGGTTCAGCCTCCCAGGCCAGGGACAACAACAAAGCATTCTTTAGCTATGTAAGCAACCTCAAAGGCAATACACAGTTGTGTGCACCAGAAGATGTAGCAAACCTCCTGACTGATAAGTTCAGCTCCAGCTTTACCCCTCTCTCATCCTCAACCTTCCCTTAGGAAATATCATCAAATATAACTCCCCCTACTATCACTAGGGAACAGGTCCTTAATGCTCTCTCTAAGATCAAGAACACTGCATCAATGGTCCCAGACAGTATCCCAGGATGCCTTCTAAATAGTATGAAACATGATCTGTCAGGGCCTCTGGAATTACTGTTTAACTGTAGCCTCCAAACAGACTTCATGCCTCATGAATGGAGAAAGGCAACAGTCATCCCTCTGCACAAACGTGGGCCATCTACAGACTCTGGAAATTACAGACCTGTAAGTCTCACTAGTCTTGTATGTAAAGCCATGGAAAGAATTATCATAAAGATGATTAATAAAGATGTAGCAAACCTCCAGACACTGGACCCATCCCAGTTGGGTTTCTTCAAGGACAAATCAACCTGGTGGACTTCTTTGAGAAGGTCACCAAAGCAGTGGATGAGGGCAAAATTGTTCACACTGCCTACCTTGACCTGGCCAAGGCATTTGACACAGTACCCCACTCAGACATTGTTGATAAACAAACTCAAGAGGTTAGGTACAAACCTGTATGTCACCCGGTGGATAGCCAACTGGCTCAGACAGGACCCAGGAAGTTAGAACTGGGGAGTCCACCTCTACAAAGAGTCCAATCACAAGTGGAGTCCCTCAGGGATCAGTCGTTGGACCCCTCCTTTTTGGCATTTACTTCTCAGAAGTCATGTCCAATGCCGGTGGTCTCTAGATGACTAAATTTGCAGATGATTGCAAATTAAGAGCTATCATTGAATTCTCACACTGACACACATGTTCTCCAGGAGGGCTGACACAGAAAAACAACTGGTGTCAGAGCCATGGACTAAATGCCAAGAAATGCATGATAGTATCCTTTGGGAAGTCATCCATCCCTGGTAACCATCATATTGTCAGCACATCCCTTAGTGCTGACCCATTAGTTAGGGACTTAGGGACACACATAGATAGTAATCTAGCCTTTGACCATCACGTGTCTGTAGGGGGAGGAAATTATTCTGTGTTGAGCAACTTATAAACAAAGGTATGGCATCTAAGTCCAAGGAAGTCATTGGTCCACTGTATTTGGCATTCATCAGACCTATCATTGAGTACAATGCCCCCTTTGGTATGTACCTAACAGGCATATCCAACAATTGGAACGTCCACAAAGGTTCCTCACTAAAAGAATACAGGGCTTAAGTAAAATATCCTATGCAGACTGCCTCAAGGCCCCATTCCTGTATTCTGTTTCCTGCAGGCTTTTGAGGGGAGATCTATGCCTGGCATGCATGGCATTGCCGGACCCCACTCTGATGGACCTCCTGCATGTGCACAAAACAAACAGCACCAGAATTACCCATTCTAAAGATTTAATCATTGCCTGTGATATAAATAGGACCTGCTGGAGAGACGGGTATGTATCCCAGAGACTACCCCATCTATGGAACAGGCTCCCCATCCAAGTGAAGCAGAGTTCCTCCCTAACCCATTTCAGGTGCAACTTGAACAATTGGATGGGAAACCGGAAATTATCTCTGTTTGGCACATATGTCTCTAATGGACACTAGTAATGTGTAAATAGTTCATCTCCCAGGGCCATGCTTGCACTTATCAAGGGTATCAGAACTTGTCAGAGATTTGGGCAGCATGGCTAGGCTTAAAAAGTCCCTTTTGGCCGTTGGCCTAGTAAACACCTATGAATTTATGAACCTATAAACACTTTCTTCTAACTCAAGTCCTTGCTTTTATTGACTGTTGCATAAACAGAAAACTTTTTCAGACTTTTTTAACCCCAAGGCGCATTATGCAGAGACCTATTGGCAGCAACAGTTTTTATAATGCCACAAGACTACTAGACTGGTTTGCCTGAGCCCAGTAATCCTAGAATCTCAATACATTGTCCAGTCCACCAGTGTAACTGGGCAGCACATACAATTGGTTAGCTGTGGTGTACAACTCTAGTCAACAAATGTAAAATGAAATGAAATAAATAAACTTGAATGTAAGTATGTCTTCTGTAATTTGCTATTGCTTTTTACCGTGATTTTCTATCCTTTATCTCATTCTATTATTTTTTTCACTTTTTCTGAAAATGGTCCAGGTAGATCAGTGCTGTACCCTGATTAACAACTTTTAAATAATAATAATATGTTTTCATGGCAGGAGATCCCTTTAAATTACAGGTTCTTCAGGTATCAATCCCAGTGAATCTGTGCTGTGAGGTGGGGGCACTACAGAAGGATGGTGGTTCAGCTTTCCACATAACAATTTTAGAGATGAAGACTCTCTCATTCTGGTGTTTTTTTCAAGACTCCTTTCCTCAAGAAGTCATTGCATTTTATTCAGACTACATGGCAGTTTGGTGCATTGTCAACCAAGGAGAAACTTATTATTACCAGCTTTCCAGGGAGGCTGTGATGGCCTGGTAGTGGGGCATCAAGCCTCATTGCTTCTTCTTTGTCAATACATTCCTTATTGGGCCATTTGTCTAGTGGGCAGGCTCAGTCACTGCCTGTTAATGCCCCACAAATAGATTGAGACTTCAGTTGCCATGAAGTTTTTCATTGATTGAAGTGTCTTTGCATCTCCAAAAACAACTGTCCTAAGTACTTTTCTCTGATCTCCTTTATGGAGGTGTCAGCCCAAGGATGTTGTTGATCTTTCTGTTCCTCTCACATTTCGTGTGTGTGTGTGTGTGTGTGTGTGTGTGTGTGTGTGTGTGTGTGTGTGTGTGTGTGTGTGTGTGTGTGTGTGTGTGTGTGTGTGTGTTTTAAATGTAGTATATTGTCTTAATTTGTTAATTGGGCCAACCCCTAGGCAGAGGCTTTTCAGGGGGAGCCTGAGAGCATTATCTAGTTAAGTGACTTGCAAAGAGTTACAGAGTAGTTAAAAGGAGGCTGTGGGACGCAAACCATCAACTGCATGATGAAGCTAGATTTATTCAGAAAAAAAATGTCTCAAGTCATCCTCATAGCTCCTTTTTTGCCCCATCAAATTGCCTGTCCCATCCTTACTTGAGAAGTTGCCTTGCCTGTAAACTTTCAAAACTTTGCGATACACCCATAAGTCAAATTCAACCCAGACCCAACATTCATTAAAACTGACTGCATGGCTTCTCCATTTCCACTGGTAGGAGACCAGTCTTGCCTTTTTGAACAGAGTATAGTCTCTGTCATTTCATTTTCTCAAAGACCTTCTCCCAAAGAGGATCTGCATAGATAAGTGGACCTTCTTTTCTTTTTGGGTATCCAGAAAGTGCCTGGATTCCTATTCACCCCCATGTTCCTTTCATTCTTGAGTTATTAGAAATATTTGATTGAGTTATTCTTGTATTAAGGTTCCCAATTTTAATTTGTGAACAGACACTTGCTTCACTTAAACTTTGTAAAGCCTACCTGTATGGCACTTTCCACATCAGGCCCCTTTTTAATGATCCTCTTCGGGTATTTACATTTACCTCATGATAGAAACGATTGCTCTCCCTCCTTCAAATTTGCTACTTTTGCAGAGTTAAAGTACCTGTCCTGGAAGGCCCTATTCTTAGTGGGATTTCTAATTTTCAAGCTGCCTATGTTAGATTGCTGACTGTCCCCCCCACCCCAAGCAAACTGTCATCTGATGCCACTGACAGGCTGAGCTGAAGGAACTCTTACACAACCGTGAGTGCCTTAACATTGTAAGAGAGGTAGAAATGTAAATTCATAGATGTTCATTGCAAGAAATACTGTTGCAGTATATATTTTCTATAATAGTAATTTTGACTATAGGCAAATGTCTGTCTCATAGCCAGATTTCTAGAACAATGCAGATTTTCCCTTTGAGGTACTTGGTTTGAATCCCCTACCTTCTGCCTGAGGATGTAATTTGTGACCACTGCTATAAAGGGAAGAATAAACCCAGACCATCTTTATTACATTTTCTTCCACAGAGTGCAGTCACTTATAATGTAAGCCATGGCTTTCTTGTAAAGATTTCAAATACTGATTAAAAAAAAAAAGCCGGAGAAGAAAAATATTTTAATCTGTAAGACAGCTTTTTCACCCTCCAGTTCCAGGATATCCCAGGAAGTATGTTATCAAGCAGTAACCCTTTTGTAGAAAACAGACTAGTGCTGACAAATACAAAAAAAAGAGAGAAGGATCCAGAAGAGATAGCAGACATGATATGGCATAAGGACCAAGGTGGTCAGTAGGGATGTAGACAGACAGGGAAAGCCTCTTCAACCAATGCAGCAGTGTCTTTCCACCCTGCCCCATTCCCTTATCCCAGCTTACTTGGTGAGAGAACCTTCTGCTTTTGTGAAAATGAGACCTTACTGACCTTAGACATAGTGAAATCACATCACGTCATACAGTAGAATTCAGGAAGCTTCTTCCCTTGGGATGCATTCCCCCAGTGCTTAGAAGTTTTATTTCTGTCCAGCACATTCTGTGATGATATGTAGACTGTGTAACAGTTGGTGAGGAAAGGGTCAAGGATATCATTCAGTACTGTTCATGGTAAGAAGAAAATAATTTGTGGAGGCCTTTCCTGTCATTTTAGTCGTTTTTGTGCTGGCAAAAAATAAAAACTGTTTTCTCTGCAATTATTGGTTTACCTGCATGTACTCATTCACAGAACACATGGGGAACTTCCTGAGATCTGCAGTTGAAAGCACCTGCAATAATTTTTTTTTTATCCTTTGGCCTCTTTGTGACTAAGGTTTTCACCAAATGCTTGACACCATTGTTCTTCCTTCTGAGACTCTGGGATATACACATCTGTCTTTACCTACGTGACCTTCCAATTCAAGCCATCTTATTGAGGGAACTGCAAGAGGAGCTCAGCTACCCCTCCATTTACTTGGCAACCTGGGAATGTTGATGAACCTTCATAATCTAATCCCCTTCCTATACTACCAAAATATTCACAAGAATAGTGTTAATTACACAGATTTGCAGTGTATCTGTCCTTCAAGAATGGATATTTAGAGCTATTATTTTGCAGCCCATGGGGTACATCCAACATGAGTTATTTTTACTTATCAGTGTCTAAGTGTGTATCTTTTAGCCATAAGTACAGCACCAACCAAGTATCACCACGATATGATGAAATAAAAATCTGTTTATTACACGAATAACAAGCGCTTTCGCATACACCAAGTATGCTTCTTCAGGTTACAGTTCACAATAAAAAGTTATACTCTTTTATATACAGGTCTTAATAGCATAATTAAGGTTTTAAATTGCTTAATTTCCCGCTCTTTCGAATCAATTAAATTTCTGTTAGTGTAAAGAGCAATTCCTTCAAAACCCTTTTTAAAGATATATGACAACAACAAAATACTCAATAACATCAATTAATTTAAACTAAATTAAAATAAAATGAAATTCATTTCTGTTTAGTTTATATAATTCTACATATAATTTGTAAACAAATATAATGTAAACCAATATAAGCACTTGTATCGATATACAGTATATGATGTTCAATATTCATACTTATTCATTCAAATATAAAAGCTCTAATTTAATAGTACAGTATATTAACAGTAAGGATATTCACTTCATTTTTTATATAGATGTATCTTGGTGTCTGCTATCTTATTGGATGGCATAGGTTTAAATGTAAAAATTATTAAAAATTTTTATATAAAGAAAAAATATGGAGAAAAATAATAAATGTACTAAATATATATATGTAATTGATAAATCAATAAATAAAATTGATGTGCATTCCTTATTTCATACTAAGGCTAAAACCAGATAATACTATTAAGACTAAAATCTAATAATAATAATAATGTATGAAATATATCAAATTATATATAAATATAAATATAGGTCATGATTCATATAGCATATTTTATGGATAAATAATAAATGTGACTTTAGTTGATGATGAAAAATCAAATCATTATATATAATTTTAATAATAAAAATAAAAAATATATATGTATACATGTATAAAAATTTTTGATAAATATTTTAATATATAAATATATATAAATAGAGTTTTATAATTCATAAGAATATATGCACATGAATAATGTGTATGGAAATAAATCCTCATGTCATTATAACTTATGTCTAAAAGTCTATATTAAAACATATTTAATGAATTTAATTTGTCATGAATAATCATTCATCAAATGAAAGACTAAGTCGCTATGATCTATTTGCGTGAAGCCAGAATAGGTTTTATGCTGACCATACTATTAAGACCAGGTGTTAGATGGGCTTTGAGCCTCAAAATCCATTGTAATTCAACATTTTACAAATGTAGCATATTATCCCCCCTTTTTTAAAAGATGTTACTATATCTATCACTCGAAACTTAAATGTATGATCTTGAAATTCAGTGATATGTTTGGCTAATGCATTAGTCTGAACCTGTTTTCTTATTTCATATACATGGTTATAAATGCGGTCCTTTAATCTTCTTGAAGTCAAGCCTATATAGTATGCATCACAGTTTTGACATGTCGCTAAGTAAATAACGTTAGTTGTATCACATGTTGCTTTTAATTTAAACTGATATCGATAGTCTAAACCTGGTACTTTAAAGTCTATTTCATTCGTAACATGTTTACACATGTTACATTTGGTACATGGCTTTGTTCCTAGTTGCAAGATGTTATCATTAGCATTTTCTAGTGTTAATTTTTCATCACATAACAGTCTCTTCAAGCTCTTGCTATTCTTATAGCTAAATGTTGGTGTATTTCCTACTAGAACCCTTATATCTGGGTCAGTAGTTAAAATGTTCCAATTCTTACTTATTATATTTGTTATATTATAATTATCATTAGTGTATCTTGTTATAAATGGAACTTTAAATCTAGTAGCCTTAATATTTCTATGTTTCCTTATAGGTCTAGAATCATAAACTCTTAATTTATTATATTTCTTGGAGCTTTCTTCATTTAAGACTGAATCCATGTCATTATCAACTGGCATGAAGTCTCTATTAATTATCTCTATAACATTAATAGGATAGCCTCTTTCTAGGAATAGTGTAATCATGATATCAAGTTGCCCTTTTCTTTCTAATTGATTGCTACATATTCTCGATATCCTAGTATACTGATTTTTACAATATTTGGAAAAATATGTCTAGGATGCATACTATTGTATTGTAGAATGGCATTTTTCCAACATGGCTTCCTGTAAATACCAAAATATTCACAAGAATAGTGTTAATTACACAGATTTGCAGTGTATCTGTCCTTCAAGAATGGATATTTAGAGCTATTATTTTGCAGCCCATGGGGTACATCCAACATGAGTTATTTTTACTTATCAGTGTCTAAGTGTGTATCTTTTAGCCATACTAAGATGGGTTGAGCTGCAGTGGTGGTGCTGCAGTAGCGTTGTCACCTCACAGTAAGACATTGTCCTGTTCGATTCTCAGCTAGAGCGTCTTCTGTGTGGAGACATGCGTGAATGGGCGTACCTTCATTGAAGGTTGTGTATCAGGGCCGGCAACTCTGCATGTAAAAATCTATTGCCAATCCTTAGCAGACCAGAGTTCCGCTGTGGCGACCCCTAACCGGGAAAAGCCAAAAGAGACAACATTCTTTTTCAGGAGGAAAGTCTTAGAGGTAGAATCATGATTTAAATATACCTGTGACTCCATTTTATAATGAAGTTACTAAATGTATGAAATTATAGACAAGCATGGTCAGCTCTAGAAGTTAATTAATTCCATGCTTACATTGGTGACTAATGAATAGAAATTGTCTGCTTAAGTTAGTAACTAACACATTGAAATGGTCTGCCCCAAGAAGATTAAAATCTCTGTACTGTACTCTTAAATGACTTAAAATTGAAGTCATTTATAAGTAGAATACAACGTTTTAGCTTTAATAAATAATTATTTTCAATTGTTTTAGAAAACCTTACTGCAGTTAGCCTTTAGGAATAAAGGTAGTGAATGCAGTTTTAACACTGACCACACTTCTACACGTTCATTCACTAATTTAATTTATGAAGTGTTTACCGTGACCAGCCTTTATGAATAAAGTTAGTAAATGAATTAAGGCATGCCTGTTCAGTGCTACATCTCCATAAATTCACTGACTTTATTCATAAAGCAAAGCATAATTTGACCAGTGCAGTAAAATGGGTGTGGCAAATGGAACTACTTCCCTAACTACCAAATTATAGGAGGTCGACAGGCACTGCGATGCATGGGTGCAAGTTTCCAGCAAAACTTCAGTCTTTTAAATTCTGCAGTGTAAAAGTTTCATCAGTCAAACATGGCATAGTAACAAATATTTGACATAATTTCATACTGCACAATTTGTTGGTTTAGTTCATTATCGTTAAGTAAAAAATAGAACACTGAGCTGTGCACAATGAGCTAATATTAGCTTGTTTTTCTTTTTGTTTGTTAAGAAAGACACCATTAATTTACTAAAACTTTTTCATCAGTTGTTTTAGCTGTTTGCGTACAGTGAGTGTTTCACAGCTGCTGCATTGAAAGGCATGCTGTAACCTCCACCATAGGTTGGAGAGTTAGTACTTTAAGATATACCTACTGTTTTGTTTTCCTCCCTTTATTTGGAGTTTACTGTAGCAGTAATGCTTATGATGAATATAGCAAAGCTGTTTGATGGTATTTGTCATAACTGTACATTTCAAGTACAGGATTATTGTAGAAGTGGAAGCTGCTATCCACCTTTTCCCCTTTAACAGAAGTAGTATGAGTTACACACTCATGTACAGCTGCTTTTCTGGCTGATGTCTTGGGGAAGCAGCACCTGAAAAGGAGTGTTGACACTCCTTCAGAAGTCTAGCCAGAAGACAAATGTCTTCCTTCTTCTTTATTCAAAGTGCAATGCGGCCACAATCTTGTTCTCAAATATATGTGGTTATGGTGAGTCTCACCTCTACCTTCTTGAAGTTTTACTGATCTGTTGTACTTGGTGATCATTGCCATTATAAGCATATACACATGCTCAATATGTTACTGTTTTCATGAGTTTACACTGACCTTTAAGTGTCCACAGGTTGTTTTATCAGCAGTATCTTTAGAAGTGTTACAGGGGAGAGGAATTTGGGATAGCAGTCCTGAGCACTGGAAAACAAAAATGAAACAAAACAAAAAAGTCACATCTTCAGGTGCACTGATAATATATTTCTTATTACTATATGCTATCATGGTGTAGTTTGATCATATAAAGATTTATTTACTGTATTTGTATATTACTGGGAATTCTTACTATAATAGTAATTTGTATGTGGCGTTACTAGAAGAATGTATTCTTGGATCATTTGTGTCTGCACAGTGTATAGACATGCATTGTATAATACATGACACACTAACACCATTACTCTTCCAGTAAAATTAACCCAGTTATTCCTAACTCATTACATAATCCCCCCCCCCCCCACACACACACACACAAAGACCCACACAGACGTGTGCTCCAGGTCTAATATCTTATCTGATAGTTTGGGCACATTTGACTCCTTGTAATTGCCAAAATTTCTACTCACCATTTTAATTCTGACTTTCCCTAGTTCTCATTTATTGACAATCTTGCATTAAACACAAAGATTTGAAGTAGTGAAGGGGTGAGTGAAGAAGAAAGCAAAAAGGAATGAGTTAATACCTGATTTACTATTTCTTAAAGATAATGCTTCTCTTTTTTTCCCTTCAGGTATGACAATATGGCTGAGTTGTTTGCTGTGGTGAAGACATTGCAAGCACTGGAAAAAGCTTACATCAAGGATTGTGTCTCTCCAAATGAGTATGTTCACTGAAACTACAACACTTTCTTGTAAAAATAATTTTTCTGTTAAGCTAAAACACTTGTAAATATAATTTTCTTTAGGATATGTGAATTCATTTTTAAATTATTGTATTATAGAGTATCTGGGCAGAGTCTCTGTACTTATGTTCCCTAACAGTGTTTTACTTGTATTCTGCTTTAAGTTATATATTAAAAATAGGAAAGAGATCACAGCTGTCTCTTGTGAGTCACACAG
Organism: Protopterus annectens; assembly: GCF_019279795.1. Lineage (NCBI taxonomy): Eukaryota > Metazoa > Chordata > Ceratodontiformes > Protopteridae > Protopterus > Protopterus annectens. Next base: position 1,356,060,636 of record NC_056732.1, on the reverse strand, counting down.
AAATTAGAATAGGTCAATTAAGGGTAATTAATTACCTGTGAACTGAGGGTGGAGGTAGGAACTAAACCTTCTGTTTAAGGGGTAGAATAAAACATTTCAAGACTTTACTGGAAAAGCTAACCCAGGCTCTGCTGTAGTCTGCTGTGAGGGAAATTATAGTTTGTTTTTGCTTTCTTATATTTAGTATTGCTTTATTGCCTTCTTCTGATGTCCTTCATGGATGCATCTGCAGTCATAACAGCTGGGTTGTCCTGTCGTCAGGCAGCCCTTCAGTCGGCCGGATTCCAAAGTCCGGGTCCGGCTTCGGCTGATGTCGCACTTCACCCGACGTCATCTCTGTTGGTCTTCGGGTATAAAGGCATCAGCCGGCATTTTCTCAGTCTTTCTTGCCGCGTGGCGCCAAAGCAGAAGCTGTTCGCAAGTGCGGTCGGTCGGATCCAGATTACTTCTACCGAATACTACCGAGACTTCTAAAGCTAAGTACCCGTTGGGGACTCTTTCTTGCCTCAGCCGATGTCAGAAAAAGTTAATAATTGTTTAACCTGTGGGAAACAAATACCTCATAAAGATTTCCACTCTTACTGTCTGCCTTGTTTAGGCCCAGCCCACGGCGTAGCAGCCTGTTCGGCCTGTGCTTCTTTCAACCGACGGCAGGCGTGGTCGGAGTTGCAGAACAGTTTTCGGTTCTGATTTTGCGTACATTATGTCCGGATCCTCCGACTACACTTTCTGCCAAAACGCAAAGATAAAGACCGACACTCATGGCCAGCGGTTTCGGCGAAACCATGCTTAAACAAACGCGAGTGTCTCGGTTTCGGCGAAACCGAGAAAACTGATCAAAGTACAGCTGAATCTATCTCTACAGCTGAGGCCCCTGCTACAACTCTTGAACCGACCTCAGAAGTTTTATCCACCACGGCTGCCAATGACTTATCAGACACCATTCCCTTGGATGTCTCTACCCCAGCACGTGGTGCTGCTAGGCCTCCAGCAGCCATGTCCATTAAGGCCTTCGCCAGGGCTAAAGCAGCCAAGACTTCTAAAACAGTGCCTGTTAACCCCCTTCAACCAGGCCCTCTTCTAGTTCTCAAATGCTTACTTTGGCAGAAGATTTAATTTCATTAATTAGAGGATCTCAATCTCACCCAGACAGGGCCTCTCAGCCCCCAGAGAAGAGACCTAGGGCAGAGCCCTGAGCCAGTGTCCTCTGATGATTCGGCTGATGAATCAGACATAACTGACCAGCCAGAGGCCCCTTTCTCCAATTTTGAAGATTCTGATGCTGAAGAATCTATTCCAGCTGCTTCTCCTCCAGAAGAATTCTCCTTTGAAACCTTACATGCCATGCGAGCAATTCCAATGGCAGCAACAAGATTTTTCAGATTCCAGAAAAGACTTAGAACCTTTCTACACCTTCCACAGCACAGGCCCTTAGCTATACCTCCTGTTCTCTGTGGTAGATGATGCTTTCAATGATGTCTGCTCTGCTCCAGATTCATTGCCCCAGCCCCTGCCAAACCAGACAGATTTTACAGGGTGCCAGATACTCATCACCACCTTTACAAGGCCCCTCTTGCAGACCCGAATCTATATCCCAGGGTCCCAAGGCAGTAGCGACCATAGCTAAAACCCTATTCCTTCTGAAAGGGAAGCAAGGTCATTAGACAGATGGGGTAAAAAGGTTTACACTTCAGCTACTCTCTCAGCTAGAGCTTTAAACTGTCAATTTCACATGATACAATACCAAGAGTTTATGCTTGATCAGTTAACTAAAAAGCTAACCACTGATGAATCTCTTGACAAGAAATATGTATTAGAAATGGTAAATAACATACAACAGGTTAGTAACCATTCCTTAAAATGTGGCTATGATGCACTGGAGGCTTCATTTAGATCAGCCATGACTGGCACAGTGATAAGAAGGCACGCATGGCTAAAGGAGCAAGCTCCGGATCATGTTAAAGCTAAGTTGCTAGATGCTCCTATGGATAAGACAAGTTTGTTTGGTACACCTGCCCAGCAGGTTATAAAGAAAATGGAAGAAAAAGCAAAATTAGTTGAAACGGTTAAAGATTTCCTGCAGGTTCAACCCCCAAGGTTTAGCAGGAACTGGCCTGCCAAAAATTGGTCCTTTCCTGACTCCACAAGATTTCAAAGGGGCAGGAATAGACGTTCCAGAGGCAGAAACCAATCTAGAGGTGGTGCCTACAGAGGACGACAGTGACTTAATCCTAAATCCGCCTACCAGGGAACAAATAGCAGCTCCTCTAGGCGGAAAGTTAACCTTATTTTCAAAGAACTGGCACCACATAACAAAAGACAAGTGGATTTTACAAACCATAGATCAAGGTTACCGATTCCACTTCCACACTTTACCAGTCAAAAGAGGAATGCCAAATCTACCTCCAAATCAAAAAGCAGAAGCTCTACAACAGATAATGGAGTTAGCAAACATGAGAGCTGTGGAAAAAGTGCCAACAGCAGAGCAAGGAAAGGGGTTCTACTCCAGACTATTCCTAGTTCCACGAAAGGAAAAAGTTGGAGACCAATTCCGACCTGTCCACCTTAAATACATACATCATTGTACCAAAATTCAAAATGCTGACCCTACAGCAACTTCTTCCCATGCTGGGCAAGGAGTGTTGGCTGGTAACTCTAGATCTCAAGGAGGCATACCTGCACGTCCCCATTCGACCAATCTGCAGAAGATACCTCAGATTTCTTGCAGGATCAGAGCACTATCAATTCTCAGCATTGCCTTTTGGCTTATGTACTGCGCGCAGAGTATTCACAAAATGCCTGGCATCAGTAATCGCCCATTGCAGACTACAGGGAATTCAAATTTACCCATACCTGGACGACTGCCTGCTACAAGGGACAACAAAAGCAAGTTGACAACAGATTTACAAAGGGTCATTTACTTGCTACAAGCACTGGGATACACAGTCAATTTACAAAAGTCAAGGCTGATACCATCCCAAACAAGGACATTCTTGGGCGCGGAATTCGACACAGTAAGACAAATGGCATTCATTCTACAGACTACAAAACAAAAGAACTCCTCTTTACTTCTTGGCACTAACAAAACTGAACAAGTTAACAGCAAGAAAGGTACTGCAGGCCTTGGGCTTCATGGCATCATGCATAATTTTGGTCCCATTTGCCAGACTTCATATGAAAACTACAGTGGTACCTAAGGAATTTATGGTCCCAGCACAGGCACAGCCTAGAAACAGAAATCCCACTAATTCCATGCATAAAACAGGAGTTCCTATGGTGGGCTCAGGCATGCCAGTCAAACCCAGGCCTTCCCTTTCAGATGTCAAGCAAGCCAGAACATCACAACAGCAGACCTGGGATGGGGGCCCACATGATGGACAAACGCTGCAAGGATTGTGGACTCAGGATCAACTTCACCTGCACATCAACCTAAAAGAAATGCTGGCAGTAAAACTGGCAATTCAAAAGTTCAGACCATTTCAAGAGGGCCAGTTGATGATAAGGACAGACAACACCACAGTCATGTGGTACATCAACAAACAGGGAGGCACTCATTCATACCCCTATGCAGAATGACTTTGGAGCTGTGGACCCTGGCACTCAGCTACAACATCCAGCTACAGGCAATATTTGTACCAGGAAAAGAAAATACTCTAGCAGACATATTAAGCAGAACCACATCAGATGCCCACGAATGGCACCTGCACCGGACATCTTCAAGACCATCACAGAGAAATGGGGAATGCCTCAGATAGATCTATTCGCATCACCTCACAATCACCAGCTCAAAAATTCTGCACAAGGACATTCCACCCACTAGCATGGAAAGTGGATTCTCTCTCCTTCAGCTGGAAAGGCCTAACAGCATATGCATTCCCACCTTTTCCTTGATACACAAAGTATTACTAAAAATCAAGGAAGAACATCCAAGGATAATCCTGATAGCTCCAAACTGGCCAAGACAACACTGGTACCCACTGCTGAGGAGCATGTCTCGAACAATATGTGGCCAATACCCTGATGCCTTTGATGCTAACTCAGAACAACTACAGCACCATACATCCAAACCTGAAAGCGTTACAACTGACTGCATGGAACATCACATAGCAGCAGCTAATCAAGAACTTTCCCAAAGAGTAAAGACATTATTCTTGAAAACCGCACAGACCTTCAACAAGGAACTAAACGCTGGAAAATGGAAAAGGTTTGTCACTTTTCTGAAAGAGAAAAGATGTGTCAAACATAGATATGCCTAACATTCTGGAGTATCTGGCGAACTTCTCCATTCAGGCCTGTCCTACTCCTCCATCAAGATACATGCATCAGCTGTTTCAGCAGAATACAGCTTTGATCCACCTGTTTTTTCACACCCTTTGCTCAGACAGTTCCTCAGAGGAATCAAGAATGTAAAACCTTTGACACTATCACCCTTTGAACCAGCAACAGCAGACCTACAACACCTGTCATGGAAAACTGCTTTTCTACTGGCAATTACTTCAGCAAGGAGGGTTTCAGAACTACAGGCCTTAATGGCAGTGCAACCCTTCCTAATCTTCCACCAAGATAGTGTCTCCATGAGGACTAATCCAACCTTTATGCCTAAGGTGGTATCCAGAGTGTCCTTAAACCAGGCAATCCACCTCCTACCTTCTTTCCCAACCCACAAAACAGAGGGGAAAGAATATTGCATACCTTGGATGTACATAGACAGCTACGCTACTACTTGGACAGAACCAAAAGCAACAGAAAGACTGACCAACTGTTTGTAGCCTATGCAACAGGAAGGGAAGGAAGAGCTATTTCAAACAGACAATCTCCAAATGGATAGGAAATTGCATTCGATTCTGTTACTCCTTCCATGGAAAACCAATTCCACAGAACATAAGACCTCATTCTACAAGGGCAACAGCCACTACCACAGCCTTCTTACGAGAGTGGCAGCCAAAACATTATTGACCAAGCTACTTGGACCTCCGTGCATACATTTGCCAAGCATTATAATTTGCCTCTCCAGATCCCGCAGGGTTTGCCACTGCTGTACTGCAAGGGATCCTAAACACACCATAATCTTCCTTTATCCTCCTCCCTAGTTGGCTATGGTATTCTACCCAGCTGTTATGACTGCAGATGCATCCATGAAGGACATAGTACAGTTTTGTACCTACCATAAATGTAGATGTCCGAACTGGATAGCATCTGCAGTCAGGATTACCTCCCTCCTTCCCTCTGTGGTATTCCTAGGTTTACCCCCTAATAGCTAGCTGGGGGAGTCTTTATGGTGTATTTGTTTGTATATATGTACATACATGCTTATTTTTGTGTTTACCTCTATTTTTTTGGAAACATTGGCATTCTATCCAAAAATTTTAGCCTTCCAAGAGGGCTTCTGGCATCTGGGGCAAGAAACACTGAGGAAAATGGCGGCTGATGCCTTTATACCCGAACCAACAGAGATGACGTCGGGTGAAGTGCGACATCAGCCCGACCCGGACTTTGGAATCCGGCCGACTGAAGGGCTGCCTGACGACAGGACAACCCAGCTGTTATGACTGCAGATGCTATCCAGTTCGGACATCTACATTTATGGTAGGTACAAAACTGTACTTTTTGTATATTGTGGTGTATTTTCTTTACACACTATGTTTTGCTTCTGTTCAGCTTTAAATTGCATATTTAAAATGGGAAAGAGACAACATCTATGTCTCTTGTGAGTCATACAGTAATTAATTTTTTCCCACCCTAGAGGTTTTGATTTTTTAATCTCAACCGTCTCAGTATTTGGCTGTCCCCTATGTTAATTTCACCAAATATTTCCTTCTCTCTCCTTTTTCATTGTTTTTTTATCAGTAGGCACAAAATTATCATTTTGTGAAGTCACTCCCCTTAAGCTTTTAAAATTATTGGCCATCTCGCTGTATTCCATAGAGCCAGAATACTAAGTGCCCACCCCCTTCCAATCTGTCTTATTCTTTTAAAATTAGTAGCTGTCCCCTTAGATTCCTAATTCTTGAGTTACCTTATATTCTTGAGTTACCTTATCTTTCATTTCTAACTGCTTATTGCACACTGCAACTCTTACAACGTTATCCCATTTTTCTTTCTTGCCTTTAAAATCTGCAACATCTAGTCCAAGACCACCATTTATTGGAGACCCCACATTTTGCCTCGCAATCATCTAGGGATTAATGCTTCCGTTTCTCTATTGGTGATAGAAAGAGTATAGGGAATTTTTTTTCTGGAAACAGATGATCACCAGTAATCCTGATAACTGCTTCATAGGTGCCAGATTGGAATTTGTGCTTATATTTTGCTCCTGGTGAGATAAGGAGCAGAAGGCATTGATTCTTGATTGTCTCTGATTTGGCAGCGTCTGTGACCGACCTTCCTGACTGGTCTGGTTGCTATTTAAGACATCTACCAGGAAAAGGCTACAACAGTCCTATAGACCTGTGCATCATCTGGGGCAAGATCGGGGATTGCTTCTACTGTTTCGCTTCTGGTGACAGAAGAATCAAAGGGACATTGTATTCTAGCAGCATGAAGCTGTGGTGAGATCAGCACTAGTAGTAGCCAGGCAGTATCCAACCATGTGAATCCTCTCTTTAAGTCATTCTTGACAAAGCTAATTCTTTCTTTTCAATAAACACTGCTTGATTAGCTGTTGTCTAACCTAACTTCAAATTATCTCCCTAAATACTTCATCTATAAATAATCAGAATCTACTTTAGTAGTTTCCCCTCAAGTATTTGGCACATTTGCCCTGTATAGAGGCAGACACTTTGAGTTGGAATTTTTCCTGTAAAAGCACCCTTGAAATTTCACTAAAACCTAGTTGTACACTAGTTTGCAGTGACAAACACTGCCTACAGAGTTGCAAACCAGATTCTTCTGACATTACTTTATGCTCTCATTGCAACCATGTAATCCATAAAAAAGGGCCTGTTGCCATGGATATGAAATTTCCCACTATCTCCATTACCACCTTGGAGAATAAGGATATGGGTGTTTTGAGTCAATGTAGAAATTGCCTCATGTTTACTGATAGCCAGCTAATTCTCAAACAAACTGATAAGGTATGTGAGAAATGTATTTACACAATGTTACTAGAGGCAAAGCTTTCACATAAAAGCATTCCTAATGTCAATCAAGTTGTGAATAGTACATATGCTGCACACATCGCACATAATTCAAAGAAGAAACATAGACCCATATATGCTGAGGCTCTTAGATGTAACCTTCCTAAACCCCAAAGACCTCCTAGATGAAGTACTCATTACAAATACCTGCAGCAGCCCCGAATGCACTCTCTCAAAATAACCCCCATATCAACATGTACAGCCACATCTCATGGAGCCTCTACTTCTAAGCCTATAAGATAAGTCACCACTCAATCCAGCATTCTCATCAGTGGAGACTCCATTGTGAGATACAGTGATGTCCCTCTCACTAGGCAGAGTAAGGAGAAAGTCATGGTCAGTTGCTTATCAGGGGCCAGGATCTGCCATTTTCATTCGACCATGAGCACAAGTATGACTCGGTCATAGCCCGTCTGAGTGTAAATGACCTGAGACATACCTCCCTAGACTATATGAAGAGAGACATCATGGAGCTCTCAGAATATGTGTCCAAGGCTGGTGTGAGCATATTATTGAGCAGCAGTTTATCTTCTCTAAGGCTGATGCCACAATATGAACAGAAAATGAATGACTTTAATAATTGGCTTAGTTTCTGGTGTCATTGTAATGGGGTGCAGTATCTGTCTGCATGGAATGAGATGCTCAACAGACTATGCTGCTTTGCCAGGGATGGTTTGCACCTCTTCCCTCTAGATTTTTAAATATTAGTTAAAACATTGCCCTCCCCATAGTGCCTTTTTTAGGCAATGCCAAACTGAAAGCACTTCCGACATAGCAAGTCAAAACCAAGAAAATCTAAAGGTGTTACTGCTCAATGCTAGGAGTCTAAACAAAAAACTCCACTCCCTACAAGTTCTACTCACCCTAGAGAATACTGACACATCTGCAGTCACTGAGACATGGTTTCAACCTGCGGAAAGCACACCGGCAGTGCAAGTTTATAATGTCTTTCACACATTTGTGCCAGCTACTTGACATCACCAAAGGCAAAATCCAATACAACTTCCTTGCAGCCTATAAGTCCCTTTCTATGACCCAGGAAACCCATAACATGTAGTTAAGCTTATGGAAAACACTCACCATTGATCCCAGTACCATATTTATGCTTGACTTTAATTACCCCACTATTAACTGGGAATCATGTACGACACCAAACATGCAAGCACAGAGATTCCTGGATTTTGTAAGCATAAGCACCCTGTACCAGATTGGCAGTATGCTGACCAGGGGCGCAATTATACTGGCTCTGGTCTTCCCATAGTGTAATGTCTTCTCTGGTAAGGTCAAACCACAACATGGTCTCCTTCGAAGTAAAAATAAAACCCAAAACCCCAGCTAACCCTGGAATGTTCAGTAACTACTGTAAGGTTAACATCCTACTATTAAGTGATACACTAGCAAAATTTCAAGTCCCCATAAACCCTGAGAAACACTGCTTGGTATGTGAGACTGTTCACAGAAATCCAAGGCAAGCATATTAATAGCTGCATGGAGGAAGCTGTACTCACCAGGAAGAACAAACCAGAAAACAGGCTACACAGGTGGAATCTTGACATCCCTAGGCTGTATAACAGAAGAAAGAAAATCATGGCAGAAATTATAATGTGTAGCACCCAGCAAGATAAAAGCAGTCTCGTCAAACTAAAGAAAGAACTTGTAGGACAAATAAAGTCTACCAAAGCCACATTTGAGGTAAATTTGGCCTCCTGGGCCAGGGACTCTCACAAGGCATTCTTTAGCTATGTCCGCATCCTCAAAGGCAATATGTAATAGTGTACAGAGCTCATTGTTAATAGAGCCACCTATACTGAGCCTAAAGATATAGCAAACCTACTGGCAGACAAATTCAGGTGTGCTTTGCCCCTCTCTCCCCTTCAACCTCCGCTCAGGAAATATCATCAAATTAACTCCCCCTATTATCACTTGCGAACAGGTTCTCAATGCTCTCTCCAAGGCCAAGAACATTGCATCAGTGGTCCTAGTCAGAATCCCAGGATACCTTCTAAATAGCATGAAACATGACCTATTAGTCCCCTTGTGATTGCTTATTTAACTGTATCCTACAAAATGGGCTTTATGCCTCATGAATGGAGAACAGCAACAGTCATCCCCTTGCACAAAGGTTAACCATCTACAGACCCTGGAGACTACAGATCTATAAGTTTCACTAGTCTCATATGCAAAGCCATTGAAAGAGTTATTATTGAAATGATCAATAATGACATAGGAAATTTGCAGACATTAGTATGGTTTCGTTAAGGGCAGGTCATGCCTACTCAAAATGGTGGACTTCATTGAGAAGCTCACCAAAGCAGTAGATGAGGGCAAAACAATTCACACTGCATACCTTGACCTGGTCAAGGGATTTGACACAATACCCTGCTCTGCCATTGTTGATAAACTCAAGAGGTTAGGTGTAAACCCTTATGTCACTCAATGGATATCCAGCTGGCTCACATACATGACCCAGGAAATTAGAATTGGACATTCCACCTCTACAAAGAGGCTATTCGCAGGCAGAGTCCCTCAGGAATCAGTTCTGGGACTTCTACTTTTTGGCATTTATTTCTCTGAAGTCAAGGCCAGTGTCAAGGGCCTCTGGCTGACCAAATTTGCAGACTAAAATTAGGAGCAGTCGTGGAATTCCCCAGCTGACACTGTGTTCTTCAGGGCAGGTTGGCACAAGACAAATAATTTGTGTCAGATTCACGGACTAAAACTAAATGACAAGAAGTGCATACAAGTATTCTTCGGGTAACTATCATATTGACAACACACCACTAAGCATCAACCCAGTAGTCAGGGACTTTGGGACACACACAGACAGTAATCTAGCCTTTGAGCATCAAGTGTCTACAGTAGTGAGGAAATCATTCAATGCCGTGCAGCTTGTATACAAATGCATGGCATCTAGGTCTAAGGAGGTCATTGTTCCACTATGTTCAGGATTCATTATACCTATAACCGAGTGCAGTGCCCCCTTTAGTATGTGCCTAACCAGGCACATCCAACAACTGGAACATCCACAATACAGAGCGCAAGCAACATGTCCTGTGCACTCTGTATTAAAGCTCTATCCGTGTATTCTGTCTCCTAAAGCCTTTTGAGGAGAGTTCTATGCCTGGCATACAAGGCTTTGTCAGAGTCCACCCTGATTGACTTCCTGCATGTCCACAAAACAAACCGCAGCAGAATTAGCCATTCTGAAGACTTAAACCTTGCCAGTGATATAAACAAGACTGCTGGAGAGATAGGTATGTATCCCAGAGACTACCCCATCTCTGGAGCAGGCTCCCTGTCTATGAGAAGCAGAGTTCCTGCCTAACTCAAATCAAGTGCATCTTGGACAGTTTAATGGGGAATAGGAAATTCATCCCTAGTTTGGCACCTATGTCTCTAATGGACACAGGTAGCCTATAAATGGTTCACCTCCCAGGCCCCTGCTTGTAGATGTTTCTTTTCCCAAGCCCCTGCTTACATTTATCGGGAGCACCAGAACTTGTTAGAAGGCCCTTGTGGTGGTTAGCTTAGTACACACCTATGAACCTATAACATGTATTACTTGCATTGGTTCAGTTGATTGTGGAAATGTTAATAACTGACTTCAGCAGAATAGATAACTGCATTACAAATGTGTGAGAGATAAATATTTGCTTTTTAAATATACATTTTATATGCTTTAATTGAAGTTGCAGAGTAGTTATAAAATTGGTTAAAGGCTGTCTTCTTTTCTGCATGCTGCTACAGTTCTATCATTTGTTTGTGCTATGCTAAAATGTCCTACATTGGACAGGAACAGATGCCTGATCTTAAAAAAAAAAAAGAAAGAAAAGAAAAAAGACAATTTAAAAAAAAACAGATCCGCAGCCTATATTTTCTTTCTTTTTGAATGTCTTTCCCAAACATTTTTGTCATCTGGAGCAAAATAATTGTAGACCTACATCAAGTCCTTCGGAAGTGCACATTCTAATAAAGTACACATCCCAAAATGTATTTACAAAGTCTGTTCATGATTTGCTTTCTCCAAATATGGGCACGCTAAGTTTTTGGTAATCCACATCATTTTCCATTATGTGAGAATTCCCTACATATATATGTGCATACACATGCACAAATATTTCAGGCAAGGGCATTAATGCCCTTGTAGCCTGTCAATATACCAAAACAATTGTTCCCATAATAAGTGTCCTGGCTGTTCTTAAAAGTGTGTAAACTAGTGCTTGCTTTAATGTAATTTGGTAGTCTATTGCATGCATCAGCTGCTCTCTCACAAAATCAATTGGTATCCTTCTCATTCCTGTAAAATCTTTTGCATAGGCTGTCTGATGATTCTTTACTACTTTTTGATAACCCCAAACATTTCCAGAGGCAGTTGTCTATAAATGTCTTGTATACCTGAATAAAGTCTCCTCTTAAATATATATTTGAGACACTGTACAAATTCAGATATTTTAATCTTTCATAATAACTTAAATTTTCACATCAGTGGATGTCCTTGGTATATTTCCTCTATCCAGTTTACTCATGCTTGTATTCTTATAAGGTTTTCATATTGAAATTCCATACTCAAGTTTGGGACTAATGTAACTAACAAACAATGACTTCATTATTTCTGATTACTTAGACTTTATAAATCTTTTTACATAGCCTGTAGTTCTGTAACTGTCATTAACCAGTTGGTTGATATGATATGAACATTTCAAAACTGGATCTACCCATATACCTAGGTCCTTAAATTAATCTACAGTTTCAATCACTGTATGCTGAATTAAATATTCACCTTTCAGTTTATGTCTCAGAAATCTCATATGCTTAGTTTTTGATGTATTTATCAGCATATTAGTCTCCTGTGCCCAAATAGTGGATTTGTTGAGTTATTTTGTCTTTGTCTGTAATGCATGTAATCAGCTTAGCCAATTTCAAGTCATCTATATACAGACTGTAGATCACCTCAGATGAAAAAGATAGATCTGAAAGATGCAATCAAAGCAAGCATGGGCCTTGGATAGAGCCCTGTGTGATATCCTGACTGTAACCAAGAATTTCACCAGCCCACTTGCTGTATGATACTCGTCATGTCCTGTTTGTAAGCCATGCAAGAGTACATCAATACCTAGTTGTTCTAATTTATTGATCAGTGTTTTGTGTATGACCCTATCTTCTTCTTCTTTCAGCTGCTCCCGTTAGGGGTCGCCACAGTGGATCATCTGTTTCCATTTCTTCTTGTCCTCTGCATCTTGCTCTGTCACACCAACCTCCTGCATGTCCTCTCTCACCACATCCATAAACCTTGCCTTAGGCCTTCCTCTTTTCCTGTTACCTGGCAGCTTCATCCTTAGCATCTTTTCGCAGATATACTCTGCATCCCTCCTCAGCACGTCCAAACCAACGTAATCTTGCCTCTCTGGCTTTGTCTCCAAACTTTCCAACCTGGGCTGACCCTCTAATATACTTATTCCTAATCATGTCCACCCTTGTCACACCCAGTGCAAATCTTAACATCTTTAACTCTGCCATGTCCAGCTCTGACTCCTGCCTTTTTGTCAATGCCACTGTCTCCAACCCATATAACATAGCTGATCTCACTACCCTCTTGTAGACCTTCCCTTTCACTCTTACTGGTAGTCGTCTGTCACAAATCACTCCTGACACTCTTCTCCACCCACTCCATCCTGCCTGTACTCTCTTCTTCACCTCTCTTCCACACTCACCATTACTCTGAACTGCTGATCCTAAGTATTTAAACTCATCCACCTTCACCACCTGTACTCCCTGCATCCTCACCATTCCTCTATCCTCCCTCTCATTCACACACACATATTCTGTCTTAGTCCTGATGACCTTCATTCCTCTTCTCTCTACAGCATATCTCCACCTCTCCAGGGTCTCCTCCACCTGTTCCATACTCTCACTACAGATGACCCTATCAAATGCTGAAATTAAATCTAAATAAATTAGAACACAGTGCATATTTTCTTTCATATTATTACATTGTTATAGAACATCAGGTCACAGGTAGTAATAGATCCATTTTCGAAATATGCACAGTGATGTATGGTTTCAAGTCCCAAGCTTTCCAGTTCTGGCAATAACTTATCCAGTATTGCCATCTCCATTATTTTTCCCCAACATGAAAGTAGACATGTAAGGGTCTGTATAGCCAATAGTTTTTACTACTCCCCTTTCCCTTAAAGACAAGTTTAATTAGTGCATGTCTCCAGTCTTGAGGAATCTTCCCTAAATTTATGCAACCTATTAAATAATAGATATAATGGTACTGTAAATTATTGCTGAAGTGTTCTCAGGTCATTCTTACTAATTCCCCCTCCTCCCTGTACTTTGTTTGGATCCAGTTTACATAGTTCTTTTTCAGTATAATCTAATTTAATTTCCGTATTTGAGGATGTTCTTCGTGTTTCACTGTTGCAGTCATTACGTTTGGGTAATCTGCTGGCAGGTTGCCCTCAGTCGGCCTGATTAACAAAGTCTTGGGTCCTGCGTCGGTTGCTGTCCCTTCTTCCATGACGTCAGGTCGTTAGGGGTATAAAACATGCAGCCGACGCCATTACATCAGTCTTTTTTGCCACACCGTGCCCGAAGCAGAAGCAGTTCACAAAGTGCCAGTCGGCCGACTCCTGAAATTTTCGTTTTCGAGTTTCAGAGCCGAAGTCTTCAGCTAAAAGCTAAGTACACCATTGGGGAAACTTCTTGCTCCTTACCGATGTCAGTAAAAGTTAATGATTGTATTACTTGTGGGAAGCAAATACCTCATAAGGATTTTCATTTGTACTGTATTCCTTGCCTAGGCCCTGACCACAATGTGCCTTGCTGTTGGTTTTGTGCTAAATTTAATCAACGCACTATTAAACGTCGGTATATTTTTGCTTCTAAATATTTTGGCTTGAGATTTAACTATCCAGAAATGTCGTCAGTTAGCAATCCGACTACTGGAATACCTAAAAAACACAAAGAAAAAGACAGAAACAGACCGTCGAGGTCCAAAACAGACAACAAAGCTTCTCCTAAGCCAGTCGCCGGTTCGCCGGTACTCAGTGAGGCACATTCGCGGCCTCTGATACCTGCTACTTTTGATTCGCAGACCTCTACTGAGACCCATTGAGAGTCCGGTATGCCGCAAGATACTTTAAGTATTGAACCCACAGATGTCTCTACCTTAGATGGGTACGGAGCCGCTGGGCAGGCACTGGCTTCTGAGGGTGTTTTCAAGCCTAAAGATTTGTATATTAAATCGATGCCATCTTCAAAACTAAGGCCAAAAATACTTCTCTGTCTAAAAAAAATTATGCTTGGGCCACGTGTACAGGCCCCAATGCCTAAAAAACAAATGATCAAAATGGCTGAGGATTTAATTACCTTGATCAGGGGTACCCATCCCCCTACTGCTAAGAGGCCTAGGCAAGGCACTTAGTATGAATCTTCAGATCAGGTTTCTATTTCTTTTGATTCCTCTTCTGATCAGGAATTATCTATTTCCACTTATGAGGACTCTGATGCAGAAAATTCCATCCCTTCTGCTTCTCCTCCTGAGGATTTTTTTTTTGGAGAAACTTTGCATACCTTAATGGAACACTTTCACTGGGAGAGTCAGGATTTTTCAGAATCTAAAAGGAGACTTGGGGATTTCCTCCTTCTTCCTCAGCATAGGCCTTTGGCTATACCTCCTGTTCTAGACATTATTGATGATGTTTTCTCAGAGTCCAGTATGACTCCTGATTCCCTGCCTCCGGCTCCTAGTAAGCCAGACAGATATTACAGGGTTCCTGACTCCCACAAATTCCTCTTTAAAAATCCTACTGCTGACCCTAAAACAATTTCTCAGGGTCCCAAGGGCATTAAGGCGTCTACTGCTAAAAATCCTACCCCTTCTGATAGAGATTCCAGAGTGCTGGATAGATGGGGTAAGAAGGTTTACACGTCTGCAACCTTGGCAGTCAGGGCTTTAAACTGTCAATTTCATATGCTTAAATATCAACAGCATGTCATGGGTTTACTTAAACAGAAAATGATGTTGATTTCTGACTGTGTGGAAAATAGAGTTGCAGGATTTTTTGCATTCAGCTGAACAAGTTGGAAAACATACTTTGCAATGTGGTTTTGATTCCTTGGAGACCTCTTGCAGGGCTGCTGTAACTGGATCTGTGATAAGAAGGCATGCTTGGCTCAAGGAGCAAAATCTGCCTGACCATGTGAAAGCAAAATTGTTGGATGCTCCTTTACAACACGGCAGTCTATTTGGTAATAAGGCTGAAGAAGTTTTGAAAAAGATGGAAGATAAAGCTAAATCTATGCAAACTGTAAAATATTTCCTACAAGTGCAGCCACCCTGGTTCAGTAGGCACTGGCCTACTAAGAACTGGTCCTTTCCAGTGCAGACTAGATCCGCTCAGGTCAAACTCAGACATTCCAAAGGCTCCAGGTTTCAGTCGCAAGGAACTTCTAGAACAAAGCAATGGGGTGCCTCCACCTCCAAATCTGGAAGTAACAAGGCACCTTCCTATGGTAAACAGTCTCAGTGACTTTCCACTGCAATCACCAAGCACTTATCTTTTGGCCGCCCCTTTTGGGGGAAAACTGGCACTTCATGCACGAAACTGGCAACTGATTACCCAGGACAAATGGGTTTTAAATATAGTATCCCAGGGATACAGGTTTCATTTTCACACATTGCCATTCCCAGACGGATGGACAGATCTGCCTCCAAATCAGTGGGCAGAGGCCCAGAAACAAATTATGTCCCTCATGAATATGGGGCTATTCAACCAGTAACAGAAAAGGAAAAGGGACCAGGTTTTTATTCAAGACTTTTCCTGGTACCCAGAAAAGACAAATCATGGCGTCCAATTCTGGACTTATCCATTCTAAATACATTTCTGGACATTCCAAAATTCAAGATGCTGACTCTCCAACAGTTACTACCTATGCTAGGCAAGGATGCCTGGTTGGTAACTCTAGACTTAAAAGAGGCTTACCTGCATATCCCAGTCAGGGAATCTTGCAGAAGATACCTCCGCTTCAAAGCAGGCTATTTGCATTACCAGTTCTCTCCACTGCCCTTTGGCTTATCTACTGCGCCCAGGGTTTTTACAAAGTTCCTAGCACCAGTAATTGCATTTTGCAGGCAAAGAAATATTCAAATTTATCCATACCTGGACGATTGTCTAATTCAGGCAGAAAACAAGGACACTCTTCTAAAACATCTGGCGTTTGTAAAAAGACTTCTAACTTGTCTAAGGTACGCCATAAATGAAAAGAAATCACAACTGGTACCCTCTCAAATAATTACATTCCTGGGTGCGAGCTTGAATACAACTGCCCAGATGACTTACCTTACACCAGAAAAACAATTTCAATTGATGACTTACTTCAAACAGGTGGCCACAAAAACCCAGCTATCTGCAAGACAAATTCTGCAGGCCTTGGGGTTCATAGTCTCCTGCTTTCTTCTAATTCCATATGCAAGACTGCATATGAGGAAACTTCAATGGTACCTAAAAAGCTTATGGAGTCAACATTGTCACAGCCTGGAAACAATGATTCCTATCATTCCTTGCCTGCGGCTAGAGTTCCTATGGTGGGCAGAGGCCTGCCACCAAAACAAGGGACTGTCATTCATTCCACACCCTGCCTCCCAAACCCTGACTACAAACGCATCAGATTTAGCTTTGGGGGGCCCATCTGGTAGGGAGATGCATACAGGGCCAGTGGAGCCCAAATCAAATGCACCTACATATCAATCAGAAAGAGATGCTAGCTGTACAGAATGCTCTGACGGCCTTCAAGGACTGTCTTCATCCAGGACAACTACTGATAAAGACAGACAACACCACAGTCATGTGGTACATAAACAAGCAGGGGGGTACCCATTCCTACCCCCTTTGCAGGACTAACCATGGCATTGTGGAACATGGCCTTGACTTATCAAATACATCTACAAGCTCAATTCCCACCAGGAAAGCAAAATACTCTGGCAGACGAACTAAGCAGAAATCTTATGGACCCACACGAATGGAAACTGGATCCACAAATCTTCAGCATGTTGACACTCAAATTGGGGAGCCCAGACATAGATCTTTTTGCTTCACCCCAAAACTATCAGTTGGACAAATTCTGTACGAGAATTCATCACAAAAAAGCTTGGAAAGTGGATGCTCTATCCTTTAGCTGGAAAAACCTATTAGTCTATGCCTTTCCCCCTCTGCCTCTGCTCTCCAAGGTCTTACTAAATGTCAGACAGGAAAAACCAAAAATGGTTCTGATTGCTCCAGACTGACCTCGCCAACACTGGTACCTGCTCCTGCGCAATATGTCGCACCTTCCTCTGTGGTACCTGCCTCAGACACCTTACCTACTGTCTCAGCAGAACTATCAAATTCTGCACACTCAGCTCCAAACTCTGAATCTAGCAGCATGGCTAATCAACTAACTTCACCAGTTACATCCCTCAGCAAAACTGTGATGGATGTCATTTTGGAGGCTAGAAGGCCTAGTACTAGAAAATCATATGCTGACAAATGGAAAAGATGCTGTGCCTGGAACCAAGCACAAGGAATAAGCACAACAATGCCCAATCTTCCTCAGATTCTGCAATACTTAACTGAGATGCTTCACAAGGGCCTATCTTTTTCTTCCATAAAAATCTATGACTTTGCCATTTTAGCTCATTACAACACAGAGCCTCCCCTCTTTTCTCATCCTCTGCTAAAGCAGTACCTCAGAGGGGCCAAAAATTTAAGACCTCCCAGGAGAGCACCAACTCCTGCATAGGACCTCAGTTTTGTTTTGGAAAAACTCACTCTACCTCCTTTTGAGCCAGCTGCTACTGCAGACCTAAAATTTCTCCCTTGGAAAACAGCTTTTCTTTTAGCAGTCACTTCAGCTAGAAGGATTTCAGAACTACAGGCTCTTATGGCAGTGGAGCCTTTTATTATTTTTTACCCGGACAGGGTGGCTCTCAGGACCAATCCATCCTTTATGCCTAAAGTGGTATCTAGTGTGGCCCTTAATCAGACCATTCATCTGCCAACTTTCTTCCCAAATCCACAGAACAAGGGCGAGCAGATTCTGCATTCATTGAATGTACACAGACAACTAAGATTCTATTTAAACAGGACAAAATCTCTAAGAAAATCTGAACAATTACTGGTGGCATTTGCTGCAGGGGCAGAGGGAAAGGCTGTTTCAAAGCAGACCATTTCCAAATGGATAAGCCATTGTATTCGTTTCTGCTATATGCACCTTGGTAAACCTGTCCGCAAGGGGATCAGATCTCATTCCACCAGGGCTGCATCTACTTCTGCAGCCTTGCTCAGAGGGGTTCCTACCAGAGACATTCTAGAAGCTGCTACCTGGAGCTCAGTTCATACATTCACCAAACATTACCATTTACCTCTCTTCTCTAAATCCAGAGCAGGCTTTGCCACTGCTGTCCTGCAGGGCCTTATAGCTTCTCCTAATGCTGTATAAATCCATCCTCCCAACCATAGGTTTGGGATTCTACCCAAATGTAATGACTGCAACAGTGAAACACGAAGAACATAGAATAGTTGTGTACACTTACTATAAATGTAGATGTTCGAGTGTATTCACTGTTGCAGTCCTGATTACCCTCCGTCCAGCCCCGTTTTTTCTCTAACTATACCTCTCATTTCTATTACCATCTTTAAAAGCCTTTTTGGTGTATTTGCTTTTGTTTGGAGGTATATGTTTTGTGTTTTTCATTCTACATATATATATATTTATATATTTTGCTCCCCATTTGGGGGGGCACCTGACATCTGGGGCAAGATAAACTGATGTAATGGCGTCAGCTGCATGTTTTATACCCCTTACGACCTGACGTCATGGAAGAAGGGACAGCAACCGATGCATGACCCAAGACCTTGTTAATCAGGCCGACTGAGGGCAACCTGCCAGCAGATTACCCAAATGTAATGACTGCAACAGTGGATACACTCGAACATCTACATTTATGGTAAGCGTACACAACTGTACTTTATCTAGATGTCACTAGGTCAACTTATCACCCCCATTGTGGAGCCAAACTGTTTTGCATAAGATTTTTTAGCTATATCTTTAATCTGTTATGTCTGAGAATAAATTTTAGAATCTACACATAGCTTATCAATTGGCACGTTTACTCCTTTTGCATCTTATGTAGCTAGAAAAGGGTTTCCTGTTATGCTCGATATCTTTATATAAATTTTTTTCAAAATTTTAATGATCTTTTCTCACACTGTGCTTAATTTGTTTGTGCAGCTTGTTTATTTCAGTTTTCAAAATTGTAGTTCAACCCGTTTTTCATATCTAATATTTTTTGTCTCTCACCGTAATCAAGTATCTTGTTCTTATAGAAATATATCCTCCCGACATTGAATATCTAGATCTGATATTAAACATATTTTTTTTTGCATTAAAACAATTTCTCTTTTAAAACTTTCCACATTCTTTCTGCAGTTTTTCCACTGAATGCATAACTCCAATTAGTTTTACATAATGACTGTTTTGCTTCCTTATAATCTATTGTTAATCTTCTGTGCATTGGTTTTGATTTCAGTTTGGAAGAATTATCTAACAACAAATTAACTTTTATAACCCCATGATTACTGCTCATCAGCACTGGTAAAATTCGACATGAAGTGACAGTAATTTCTTTAGGAATACAGTCAATGTCAAGTATGTTCCATTCCCTGGAAGTTTTTTTTTTTTTTTTTGGTTTACAGCATGAAGCAGTTGCTGTTCCTGAACATACATAGTGAATAATTTCCTTATGGAGTCAGTATTATTCCAGTCTGTTTCTGGTAAATTTAAGTCAACAGCCACTAATATTCGTCCCTCTTGTGTTCCATGCAAAAAAAGTCTGAATTCTTCTTGGTCATCAGCATTTGACCTTCATGGTCTGTACACTCCAATTGTTACATGTTTCAGGGTTGTCTTTATTGTTACAGTTATATAATCTGTAGTATTGGTGTTATCATTGAACATGCAGTAATTACAGATCTCATAACTATCTTTAATCTCCATCATAACACCTTTGTCTGATTTTTGTTAGAATGTTTGTTACAGTAAAAACATTTACAGTGGATATAAAAAGTTTACACACCCCTGTTAAAATGCCAGTTTTTTGTGATATAAAAAAAAATGAGACCGCCATAAATTATTTCAAAACTTTTCCCACCTTTAATGTGACCTATAACCTCTAAAATTCAATTGAAAAACAAACAAATATGTTAGGGGAAAATTTTTAAAAATAAAAAATGTACAATACACTGGTTGCATAAGTGTGCACACCCTTAAACTAATACTTTGTTGAAGCACCTTTTGATTTAATTACAGCATTCAGTCTTCTTGGGTACACACCTGCCATCAATTAAAGAGACTCTGATTAACCTCAAATAAAGTTCAGCTGTCCTAGTAGGATTTTCCTGAAATTTACTCAGTTGCCTGTTACAGCAAAAGCCATGGTTCGCAGAGAGCTTACAAAGCATCGAAGGGATCTCATTGTTGAAAGGTATCAGTCAGGAGAAGAATACAAAAAAATTTCCACAGCATTGGATATACCATGGAACACAGCAAAGACAATCATCCAAAAAATGGAGTAAATATGGGACAACAGTGATGTTGCAAAGAACTGGGCACCCCTCCAAAATTGATGGAAAGACAAGACAAAAACTGGTCAGGGAGGCTGCCTAAAGCAATTCTGAAGGAGCTGCAGGAATTTATGTCAAGTACTGGTTGTGTACTACATGTGACAACAATCTCCCGTATTCTCCATATGTCCGGACTGTGGGGTAGGGTTGCAAGATGGAAGCATTTTCTTACACAGAAAAACATCCAGGCCCGGCTAAAATTTGGAAAACAATACATCAAGTCTCCCAAAAGCATGTGGAAAATGTGTTATGGTCTGATGAGTCCAAGGTTGAACTTTTTGGTCACAATTCCAAAAGGTATGTTTGGCACAAAAACAACACTTCACGTCACCAAAAGAACACCATCCCCACAGTGAAGCATGGTGGTGGTGGTGGCAGTATAAATTTTTGGGGTTGCTTTTCTTCAGCTGGAACTGGGGCTTTAGTCAAGATGTAGGGAATGATGAACAGTTCCAAATACCAGTCACTTTTGGCCCAAAACCTTCAGGCATCTGCTAGAAAGCTGAAGATGAAGAGGAATTTCACCTTTGAACACGACAATGACCCCAAACATACATCCAAATCAACAAAAGAATGGCTTCATCATAAGAAAATTTAAATTTTGGAATGGCTCAGCCAGAGCCCAGTCCTAAATCCAATAGAAAATCTGTGGGGTGAACTGAAGAGGCTGTGCACAAGAGATGCCCTCACAATCTGACAGATTTGGAGCGCTTTTGCAAGGAGGAGTGGGCAAATATTGCCAAGTCAAGATGTGCCATGCTGATAGACTCCTACCCAAAAAGACTGAACACTGTAATTAAATCAAAAGGTGCTTCTTAAAAGTATTACTTTAAGGCTGTGCACACTTATGCAACCAGCATATTGTATGTTTTTTATTTTTTATATTTTTTTCCCTAACAGATTTGTTTGATTTTCAATTGAATAATACAGGTTATAGGTCACATTAAAGGTGGGAAAAGTTTTGAAATGATTTATTGCGGTCTCATTTTCCTATATCACAAAAACCTGGCATTTTAACAGGGGTGTGTAAACCTTTTATATCCACTGTATACCTTGGCAGAACTGGTTTCCAGTCATTGTTCTTTAGCTGCGTTTCACAAACAATAACATCAATCTTGTGGGAACATAGCAAATTTTCCAATCAAAGAACGTTATTATTAATGTTCCTAGCATTAACAACCATCAGAGATGCATCAATGTTGCTGTCTGTGAACTGTTAAATTTTTGACCTGGCAAAAATCCTGCTTTATGTTTGCCAAATATGTCAAAATATCTACTGCAAAAATTCTCTTCCTTGATCTTGACAATTGCACACCATCCTGTCTGACCACACATGCCCCCCAAATTAGGCTCAGATGCTGTACACATTTCCATTTTTTAAAACAGAACATTTTTTCATATAGGTATTTACCCAAAAAATCTTTACATTCATGGTGATAGTACTCTCCTTTCTGTATGTGTTTTGTAAAAAATATGCCCTACCACCTGTACATGCTATGCTATCTAAGAGGGCTGCAAGTTCCGTACTAGCAGTCAGAGAGTCCTTACAGATGAGATCATTTGTACCGACATGAATAAAAATAGATTCGTACTTCCTTACATTAAGGCATTCTAAGGCCTGCATCAAATCCTCTATTTTTGCTCTTGGCAAGCATAACACTATTTGATGTTCATTACCTTCTCTGCAGATGTAAGTATCAGTTCCTCTAATAACTGGATCTCCAGTCACAAGAATATCTTTTCTGACCAGATCTGAAGAATCTTCAACGTCTAATTCAGTATTAGCTGCTCTATCAGTTGTTAAAAAGGAATGATTTTCATCACCATTAGTCTTTTTTTGGAAAAATTATGCCTTTTTCTATAGCTTGAATGTTTTCTGATAGAAACATTTTATCATTCCCTGTAATCTGTGTGCTGCATAACAAAGCAGTGTCCTTTTTAATATGTTTTTTCCCCTTTACAGAGATTTATCAGTTTTTTTCTCTTTTTTCGTTTGTTGTGAACTTCTTTTCTATTTCCTTCTATACACTCTTGAGTCTTCTGATTCCTGAATACTTGTATCCAGAATTCCATAGTTATCAGTGGCATTATCTTATTTCATAGGGGTTGAGTGATCTTACCAAACAATAGACACATCCCTTCCTAAATGTGTTCTGTTGGTTCTTTCTTTGTGTAGCATTATTTATCTTATCAGTCCAATCATTAATACATGTAACAAGAGTTCTCCAAGTCATGCCATTTACACAAGTACAATCGTCATCAGTAAGTCTAGATTTACTAATAATAATAATAAGCAAATCATTCAACATTTGACATGAACACAGATCACCAGTGTTATCAGGTGTTACCTTTAAATATACAAAGCATGTATTATACTGTAAAAGATATTTGTGCTTTAGCAAATAATTAATGGCATACTCATTTAAGGAATCCATATTCATCTGCAAATAAATTAAAAAAATTCTAAAAGTAAAGAATAATCAAAATGATTTACCACAGAATTCAAAAACTTAAATCGACTTCTAAGAGAAATGTCATGCAAACAAAGTTGTTACTCTGACCATGCAAGTTGTGAAAGTTGCACAAAATCTGGAATTCCTTTACATTGTGAGCGAATGCGAGCAGTAGCTTCTGCACGTCTTTGTTCAAAGTCACACCTATTTTCAACAGTAAATATTAATAAATCACAAACCAAGACAAGATTGTTTAGGTAAGCTATGGACTGTCTTCTCTGCAGTCTTTGTGAATTTATAGCTAATTAGGCCCGTTGGGATGGCTAGAGTTTGCCAGTCTAAAACCTATCCGTTTCTAACAGCTAACAGTGAAAATTAAATGTAAAACAAAATATAAATCAAAGCAAATCTTCTTGATACAAGCTATTCCTACAAACTGTGTAAAAAATAAATTATTAATTCAAATAAAAACTTGTCTTACCAAGCTATTGCACAGTCTATCACAAAATAATACACGATTGTTTAGATAAACTCTGGGTTGTCTTCTCTGCAGTCTGTTTGAATTTATAGCTGACTGGGTCCCTTAGGATGGCTAGAGTTTGCCTGCCTAAAAACTTACCCCTGTCTAACAACAAACACTGAAAATTAAAGGTAAAACAACAAAATATAAATCAAAGCAAATCTTCTTGTCTATAAGCTGTACCTTGCTTCCTACAACTGTGAAAAGTAGTGATAAGAAATAAAATATAAATTCAAATGAAACTTTTCTTACCAGCAACAGCACAGTCAATCACAAACAAAGACAGGATTGTTAGATAAGCTCCCATTCTTGGCTCTTTTTTCCTTTTCACTTACTCTTTCTGTATATAAATTTGGTTGTGGCTTTTCATTCATGACCCCCTTGATTTCTTGTTATCATGTGTGCTAATCTCCCTTCTTTGAGTAAGTTCCCTTTTGATAGCTGTCATGCTTTTCCATTGAGTGATTGTGTTAGCTGCCTTATATTCTGAGTAACTTTGTTACTCTGGTTGCTTTATCCTTTCACTATTGCACTCTTTGCCTGCCCAGTATTTTTTCTATGTATATTATCTCCTTCCTTGTAGGAAGGACATCTTTCACTTTTTAAAAACTCTTTCTTCACAATTACTTTATGATTTTTCCTTAATCCTTCTCCACAACTCTGTACCCTTTACAGATTCCCAGACCTCGTGGTTTAATTCGGCTTCCCTCTATATAATATATGTCCAGCAATTCCCTTTGCACACTTCCATTACCTTTTACATCTAGGTTTTTGTGGTGTCTGTGAAACAATTAATGTCATTTAGTCTCTCATATTCTAACTACCCCTCCTATCAATTTTATTAATTTCTGGAATTCACTCTATGCTGTTAAACCATGTTCTTTGTCATTTGTCTCTGCTTGCCTTTTCATCTTTATGAGCACTTTTTTCAAATCTTCCTTTAGTTACTTTTGCATTACCATTTTTCCCATAAGCTGCCTTTCTTCCAGGTAGATTTTTTTCTTTAGCTGCCTCATTCTTGTGCCCTTCCTTCCCCCAGACCCTCATTTTAGCACTTCTCAGCTGGGTCTATATGATTTTTTCCTTAGGTTCATAGGTTCATATTAGGCTATCTGCCCAAGGGCATTTATAAGCCTAGCCCAGAGTTTTGTGGCTTTCGCCACCCCTTTAGTTTGGAGGATGTACATTATATTTTTTGTACAGCTCATCACAGTCTTTAAGCACCCATCTTTTCTGTTCATTGTTTGATTATAGCTTGTACAAATTGTATTCCTCTAGCTATTCAGCTTTCAACCTTTGTGGATTCCCCCTGATATTTTGTTTCTTTATCCATCAGTTTCTCCTTTTGGGTTATTTTATTCCCAGATGATCCAGTTTCTATAATTTCTTCCTTTGTCCCCCTCAGCCACTATTAAAATAAAGATTGTCTCAGTGCCCTCCCATTTTGTGGGCCTTTTTATCTTCATTTGTTTTTTTTTTTTTCCTCATCTGTCTACTTCCTCTACAGCCCTTATGACTATGTCATTTTTCTAGTCATATCAGCTTTTGCATATTGTATGCTGCTGTATCTGTTTGCAGTTGCAAGTATGATGGTCTTTAGTGTTCGTTCTTCCTACTGCTGCAGTAGCCTTTAGGCTGTATGAGCTGTTTTTTGCCTAGGAGCCAGCAGCTGGCCAGCTTCAAAAAAGTTCTCACTTCCCCCTTTCCTTCACTCTGACTGCTGTTTGGCTTATCCCAAGCGGGGAGATTAGCAATCAGAGTGAAGCTATCTTGAATAAATTATTCCTGTCTCAAGAACCATCTCTGCTATACCCAGTGATTCCATTGTCTTACATACAGAGACACAAAGTCATAAAATACCAGGATTTGCAGGCAGAAATGAGGGCAGAGCGGAAAAAAGATACCTAGACAGTTCCAATAGCAGTAGGAGCAATGGATGTCATAAAACAGAATTTACAGTCTTTCTTATTTAGATATGTTACTGATGCATGCAACTCCATATGAATCGCAGAAGGAATCAGTTCCGGGCACATTGTGGGTGCTGCGAAGTGCACTTCTTGCTAACATCAAAGACTGAAACAGTACTAATTTCATGAACTTTAATCATACTTTTACTAAGGAATGGGGTCCATTCCCATGAAGTTATTAGAAACCCAAAAGACTTGGAGAACTTAAAAAAGAGAAATGGTCTAGTTAATAGATTAAGTTATGATTAAAATTTGTCTTCCATGCAACAACAAAGTATTAAGACTTTTCATATTCTTTTTGTGGATGATTTAAAACTGTATAGTTCATCGGATGAGGATCCGAAAGCACAACTGGAAGTGGTCAAAACTTTCTCAGATGACATTAGAATGTCGTTTGGTGTTGGTAAATGTGCAAAAGCAATATTTAAAACAGAAAAGCTGCAGCACCAAGAAAATATCAGTCTGGGACAGGAATGTGATGTAAAGGAGCTTGAGCAGGAGGGTGTGTATAAATGTTTGGGAATTGATGAAGGATCGACAATAAAACATGAACAAATGCCAACAGAACTTGGTAAAGAATATTTTGGAAGATTAAAATTAATACTGAAAACAGCCCTGACATCAAAGAACAAAGTCCAAGCTATAAACCAATTTGCTGTTCCTGTTCTAACTCACAGATCTGATTTTATCCATGTCACAATTCCTCACTCTTGAGTCTTTGATCCAACATCGGATCCAAGCTGGCAACTATACAGACAGCTTCTAGGCTCAAGCTCCTCCCATTTCCATGATCCCTTGCTGCTCTCTCACTGATTGCCAGCATTATGGAAGGGGCCTCTCAAGCGGCCAGCACAGGCATCACTATTTGGTGTCAGCCCTGGCTGCGCCTTTGCGGATTTGCAGAGTCCTTTATGGCGTCTTTCACCAACACCACTTTGATGGTTCTACCCTCTTTGACCTCTTGGTCAAAAACACACTCACCCACAGTGAGTAGGAAGGCAAGACCTTTTCAGCTGTGGGGATCAGATTTACCACCCCCAACTCTCTTTTCCCGAGACACAGCGAGAGGTTAGGAAAATGTAGTTTTGCAAGCTGCAGTCGGCCTTTCCAGATGCACAAAATGAGCCCTCCTCTAGAGGTCGGGGGAGAGAGTTCAATGGCAGATGCTGCCTCAGGGGCAGAGGGGGTCCGCATAATCAAGGCTCCAGGGAACCTTACTCTGAGAAGCCCCTGCAGGACTCCTGAAGTGCTGCTGCACTGTCCTGCCCTGGAGGCAGTCGGGGGTCATTTGTCTCTGCACACTCTGGCCTGGGCAAGCATTACAAAAGATCATTTGGCACTGAGCATCATTTCCAGTGGTTATTCTATCCCCTTTTCTCAATCACCTCCTCCAGTCAGCAGGTATCTCCCCAATGCACCACCCCATCAGAGGGAGCTAGGTCAGGAAAAAGTGTTCAAGCTACTTCAAAAGTGAGCCATCCAAGAGGTCCCCCCCAAGACAACGAGAATCCTGAATTTACTTTTGCTTCTTTTTGCTGCCAAAGAAGATGGGGGACCTGCATCCAATCGTGGACCACTCCACACTCACCCTCTGTGTCAAGAAGTCCAACTTCCAGATGGCCACTGTCCAGTCCATCATGTATCTGTTGCACAAGGACGATTGGATGTGGTCCGTGGATCTCCAGGATGCATACTATCATATAAAAATAGACAGATGCTCAAGGAGACATCTCCACTTTTGTGTAGAGGCCAATCACAATCAGTTCAGCGCACTGCTTTTTGGTCCCGCCACAGCCCCCCGGGTGTTCAACAAGTGCATCGCAGTAGTCGCAGCTCATCTGAGACTGCAGGGATTCCAGGTGTTTCCATACCTCGACAACTGGCTCCTTATGGCTCCCATGAAGCATCAGCTGGCCAGTGCCCCTCAGTACCTACTTCATCTTTTTGACCAGTTGGGCATTACAGTGGACCTTTCCAAATCCAACCTCACTCATTCCCAGAATCTGGAGTTCATCAGGATCCAGTTGGACACTGTGTCATAGACTGCAGCACTCCAGCTTTGCAGGGTGCATTTCATCAGCTGTCATGTCCAATGTCTTCTCGATGGATGCAGGACTATTCGACCTCGGACAGTTCGACCCCAATGCATTTCAATGCAATTTCATGTATAAATTTATATGTATTGTCTATTGAACTTTTTAGTGGACAGTTCGACCCCAAACATATTTTAATATGTACTTTAGCATTATTCAATAATAACACTTTTTTGTATATATTTTTATTAATTTCTTTTTTTTTTATTACATTTGTTAGTTTTAACATAACTTAATATAATGTTAATTCACTACCCGGAAGTCTGCAGACCTACCTAGCCTTCTTGTCTCATCTCTGTTAACTTCCTTATTATGTCTGTCATTCTGGATTCTTGTTCCAGTCATTTTTTAATATATCTTTTTCAGCTCTCTTTGCTGATTTTTTTATATACATATCTGTTCTATATCCATCTAACCATTTGTTGCCCGGTGTATTTGCTCATGCGTTGTAAATTATTTTTTAAAAATACAAACTACCTGGTTTTAGAAAGTGGGTGCGTGTTGAAAAGTTCCTTTGGTAACTTTTATATTGTGTTTAGCAGGCAGGGAGATTTAATAAGGAAATGCAATCTGTCTGTTTATTAGAAGCTGTGAAATAACTGCATATATAATAGTGTAGCTTGCCTTTTACCTTGTTTTCAATCTTCGTTCTTACCATAGACTTTGAGAATTCATTGTTGCACTTCCTGAGTGATAACATCCCTGTTTTTCAGTAGTACCCAGTATTTCAAACGGAAAGCAAAAGAGGAACAGTCCACAGGTCATGAAAAAAATTAAAAACCCAAGCCGTCCCTACTTTCCCATTACTCCTACACTTATGACACTTATGACATCTGCAGTACAATTTGAATCAAGTAAACCGGATATTGTCATTTTTGCACTAGCGGAAAGCAATACTTTCCCACTATATCATGTAAGTTAAACGGATTTTGAGAAATGATTTCTGTTTCTATTTTTTTTTTTTGATAAGTGGCTACTAATCCTTATAAACTATCACATAATGTACTGTTTCTCCTGATCGCATGTTCTTTTTCTTGATGCGTAATGGATGACTGAAAAAATATAGCATGCATTCTTACAACTTTGCAAATATAACCTAAGGTCTGTACATTGTGGAAATTCTTGTTTAATGTTTATAAGATCTATTGCTGTTTAAGTAGCACTGAGTAATGACAGTGTCTGTTTTACAATTTGTTTTTATGTTCTGACGTGATTTTTCTTTACTTCCATTATTCTTTTATGTGGGTTGAACCGTCTGGGGGGTGAATTGGCAGGGTCCAAACGTCCTCTACCCTTCTTGATTGGTTTCATCCACAGGCCCAACTTATTCTCAGAGCCTTAGGGTCCATGGCAGTAGGATCTGCTAGCGCCATTAGCCAGGTTCTACATGAGGGTCCTGTAATGAACTCTAGCAGTTCAGTGGTCTTCCCTGTATCATCCTGTGACAATTCCGATCCACCTCACCCCAGTGTGCAGACATCATCTCCTTTGGTGGATCCAGTCTCCCGACCTCATAGCAGGCAGACTTTTATCTGTTCCTCCCCCCAGTGCCATAGTGACCACAGATGCTTTCCTGTTGGGGTGGGGGGCATTTTCAGGGAAAGAGCCCAAACTGCATATCGTCGTCCTGGAGATGAGGGCAGTCCTCCTCATGTTGCAAGCATTTCAGGACTTCTTCCCACCAGGTGCAATTGCAGTTAACATGAACAACATGCTGTTGTGTGGTATATCAACAAGAAAGGGGACAAACATTCGTATCTGCTTTGTCGCGAGGCCACGAGAGTGTGATAATGGTGATGTCCTCTGGGTGCTTTCTCATTGCAGTGCATATTACCGGAGAGTCCAACATGCTAGCAGACAGACTCGGCAGGGCAATCCTGAGTCCTCACAAGTGGTCCTTGAATCCTTCAGTGGCAGAAGAGATCTTCCTTCGCTGGGGTCAGCCGAGCTGCAATCTCTTTGCTTCCTGTCTCAACCACAAATGCAGCAGATATTTCATCCTGATTCCCCCAGAGAGGAAATCCCCTGGTTCATGATTGGCCTCCAGGTCTCCTCTATGCCAATCCTCCTTCACCTCTCATTCCCAGAGTACTTCAGAAAGCTCATCGCTTCAAGGCCAGCTTGATATTCATCACCCCCTTTTGGTCTCGGCAGGTGTGGTTTCCCCTTCTATGGTCTCATTTGAAGTACCCCCTTGGGTACTAGATCCCATTCTGGATCTGATTTCCCACCCCTCTCAGCTTCCAATCCCCAACCTCCAGACACTTAATCTGACGGCATGGTTTGTCCACTTACAATAATCTTAAATCAGCCCAAGCTACCTTTTCCTATCAAGAACATTATCCTGGCCTCTCAGAAGGCTTCCACTGGAAAGATTTACACCAGTAAGTGGAAAAAATTCTCTATTTGGGCCAAGCAGCACAATCTGGATCCATCTTCAGCTTCCATTTCGGATATCTTGCTTTTCTTATCTTCGCTTTTTCAGGATGGGGATAGCTTCTGTACTATCAAAGTGTAATTGGCAGCTATTTCCAGCTTTCATGTTTGTCAGGAACCTACCTTTTCTTCTCGCTTGTGTAAGGCATTTTTGAAGTTTTTTTTCCCTGCTCCGACCTCCTGCAATGGATCCTTCTCCTCCTTGGGACCTTTCCTTTCTGCTGCAGTCTCTCACACAGAGTCCATTTGAGCCTGTTGCCACATGTGATATCAAATTCTTGTCATGGAAGATGGCTTGTGTAGTAGCCATAACTTCAGCTAAAAGAGTTTCAGAATTGCAGGCTCTTTCTATCAAACCACCTTTCATGGTTTTTCATAAAGACAGAGTGGCCCTTCAAAGTAACCCTTGCTTCTGTGGCAACCTTAGGCATGAACAAAGTCTGAATCAGTCAATTCAATTACCAGTTTTCTTCCCAAATTTTGCTAATAAAGGGGAATGTCTCTTGCATACGCTAGATGTGCATAGGCAGTTTCTACTTAGGACAAAGAGTTTCCGCAGGTCTGACCAGCTGCTTGTGGCATTCTTTCTTAACAGAAAGGGTCAGGCAGTGTCCAAAATAACTGTTTCTCATTGGATGTTGATGTGCATTTCCTTCCTGTATTCACCCAAAGGTTTATCTTTACCAGGTCCAGTCAGAGCTCATTCCACTAAGTCAATGGCTACGTCAGCTGCTTATCTTACCCATCATTTCATAGATGACATTTGTGCAACAGCACCTTGGTCATCTCCTCACACTTTGGTTTATCACTACAGTCTTGACATTGTCTCCAGGAAAATTGCTTCCTTCGGCTCCACAGTTCTTTGGCATGTCCTTCCATGAAACCGCCAAGGATTCCAGGTAGCTGGGGACTCTGACCCAAGAGTGAGGAATAGTGACATTGATAACATCAGATAAAGCGTTATGTACTTACCATAATTTGGCATCTGTGTTATGTTATGTCACTATCCATCACTGTCCCTCCCTCCTTCCCACATCCTTTTAGGATCTAGAGTATGTGGAGATGTCCTATCTGGTGGTCAAGGTCTTCCTTAGCTGCTTTTCTAGCTTAGGGCAAACTTGATCTGAGGAGTTAGAGGGCAGCAAGGGATCATGGTAGTGGGAGGAGCTCGAGCCTAGATGCTGTCTGTAAAGTTGCTGGCTCGAATCCTATGTCAGATCCAAGACCCAAGAGTAATGAACAGTGACATAAGATAACACAGATGCCAAGTTATGGTAAGTACATAACTCTTTTTTTGGGGTGATTGACTGGCCGCAAAAGGTATTGGATAAGTTGGACAGGAAAATAAGAAAAATACTTCATGCCTATCGAATGATATATAAAAATCAGTATATACTTAATGATATATTCCTCATTCTGAAGGAGGTATGGTCCTCCTCGAAATTGATTACATGTATAGATTTGCAGTCGTAGGACTGCATGCATATTTGATGACCTCATCAGAGCCAAACAAAGTGAAAGTTTTGACACTTGAGGAGAACAAATCTGAGATGCCTTCCCTGCTTAGTTTAGCAGACGCATACCATTGTCAAGTTAGAATGGAATCCAAACCAAACCAGAAGTAGGCAATAATCTGTCTGCAACTGAATGTGTCAAAAAACAAACGAAAGAATACGAGGAGGAGGATC
Organism: Protopterus annectens; assembly: GCF_019279795.1. Lineage (NCBI taxonomy): Eukaryota > Metazoa > Chordata > Ceratodontiformes > Protopteridae > Protopterus > Protopterus annectens. The sequence goes on along the minus strand of NC_056732.1, from coordinate 1,356,028,676 downwards.
AGATGAGAAGGCAAGAAATGTGGAAAAGCCATAAATATAGTTGCAAGCACAGAAAACACCTGGAACAACCTCTTGTCAATCAGGCTGTGCTGCAGGAATGGTTAGGTACAGGTAAATTTAAACCAAAAGATGAAATGTTAATATTAGTGGCCCAGGATAGTGGACTACATACTTGTTGATTTACAAAGTCCATTGAACAAGTGGAAGAATTGAATAAATGTAGGTTTTGTAAAACAGAACTGGAAACAGTCACACATTTTGTTGCTGTGTGTGATAAACTAATGTCAGAGGGCCTCTATACTGAAAACTGTAGTAATGTGGCAAGACTGTTGCATTGGGGATTGTGCAATATTGAAGTATCTGAGAAGCATTGGAAACAGGAGTCACAAAACATTATAGAAAGTGATGGTTTGTATCACATGGCATCACCTATTATCAGCACTTCAAAAACAAATGTAAGAAAATCAGTTATAGTAGTCCATGAAAAGAAGACAAAAGTAGCATTGATCATTGAAATTGTTACACCCATTGATTACAATATTTTACATGCAGAGACACAAAGTCATAAAATATGAGGGTATGCAGGCAGAAACAAGGACAATGTGGAAGAAGGATACTTGGACGTTTTCAATAGTAGTAGGAGCAATGGGTCTTATAAAAAATTATTTACAGTATTATTTAGATATGCTACCGATACATTTAACTCCATATGAATTCCAAGAGTCCTCAGTTCTGGGCACATTATCGGTGCTGCAAAGAGCACTTTTGGCTAACATCAAACATTGAAACAATATGAATTTCACAAAGGTTAATCATACTTTTGACTCAGGAATGGGATCCATTCCTGGTATGGTATTAGAAACCCAAAAGACTTAGAGAAATTAAACCAAGAGAAACAGTATGATTGTTCAGATATTTGTTGTCATCAGATCAAACATGGTGAGAGTTTTACATCAGAAGAAGAAGTCTAAGATGACCTGTCTGCATAGTTTAGCAGAAGCATTCAGGGGCAAGGGGAATGGAAATTAAAGCAGAAGTAGACAATAATCGGACCACAATTGAATGCGCCAAAAACATAAGAATGATCAGATGAGAAAGAAAGAAATGTGGAAAAGCCATAAGTACAGTCATAAGTATAAAGATCTCCTGGAGGAACCTCATGTTGCTCAGGATTTGATGCAGAAATGGTTAAGAAGAGGTGAAATGAAACCAAAAGATGAAAGGTTAATAATGGCAGCCCAGGATAGTAGAACATGTACACATTGGTTTACAAAGTCCATTGAACATATGGGTGAATCAGACAGATGTAGGTTCTGAAGAAAAAAAAAAGAATTGGAAACAGTCACATACCTTGTTGCTGGGTGTGATGCTGTCATGGCAGAGGGCCTATACACTGAAAGGGACAATAATATGGCAAGATTGTTGCATTGGAGATTGCGCAAACACTACAATACAGAAGTAGCTGAGAAGCACTGGAAACATCAACCGCAAAGCATCATAGAGAATGACCAAGTGTACATTCCATGGGATCACCAATTACCAAAAATTCAAAAAACAGAGGCAAGAAAACCAGATATGGTAGTCCATGAAAAGTAACATTGATGACTGAAATTACCACACCTTGTAATTAGTGCCTCACATGCAGAGAGACACAAAGTCATAAAATATCAAGATTTGCAAGCAGAAATTAATGCAATGTGTAAGAAAGGTAGCCAGACAGTTCCAGTAGCAATATTAAGAGCAATGGGTCTAACAAAAATAATCTACAGTCCTATTTAGATATGCTACCAGTACATGCAACTCTGCATGAAATGCAGTCGGTCATTCCTGGGCACATTGCAGGTGCTGTGAAGAGCACTTTTGGCTAACATCAAAGATTGAAACAATGATAATTTCATAAACTTAAATTATACCCTGACTTGGAATGAGGTCCACTCCTGTCATGGTGTTAGGAACCCAAATAATTTGGAGAAATTAAAGAAAGGGAAGGAGTTGGCTAAGAGCTTTGTTTCTGGCAGATAAGTCCCCCTTGGGAAACCCTTCCATTCATAAATTATTGCCCTATTAGGAAACTTCATATATATTTTATTTTCTGACTAAAAGCAGTATTAAACCTCACCACAACAATAAATAGGATGTGCTGGAGGGATATATTCCTGTCCCAGAGACTTCCCATGCTTTGGAACAAGATTCCAATCTACATTAGGCAGAGCTCCTCGCTAACACTCTTCAAGAGAAACCTTGATGAGTGTATAGGAAACAGAAAGATGTTCTTCGTGTTTCACTGTTGCAGTCATTACATTTGGGTAATCGGCTGGCAGGTTGCCCTCAGTCGGCCTGAATAACAAAGTCTTGGGTCCTGTGTCGGTTGCTGTCTCCTCTTCCATGACGTCAGGTTGTCAGGGGTATAAAACATGCAGCCAACGCCATTTTATTCAGTCTTTCTTGCCACGCGGTGCCTGAAGCAGAAGCAGTTCGCAAGTGCCGGTCGGCCGACTCCTGAATTTTTCGCATTTGAGTTTCAGAACCAAAGTCTTCAAACTAAAGCTAAGTACCCCGTTGGGAAAACTTTTTCCTGCTCCTTACCGATGTCAGTAAAAGTTAATAATTGCATTACTTGTGTGAAGCAAATACCTCATAAGGATTTTAATTTGTACTGTATTCCTTGCCTAGGCCCAGATCACAACGTGCCTTGTTGTCGGTTTTGTGCTAGATTTAACCAACGCACTATTAAGCGTCGTTATATTTTTGCTTCTGAATATTTTGGTTCAAGATTTAATTATCCTGAAATGTCGTCGGTTAGCAATCCGACTACCGGAGTTCACAAAAAAATGCAAAGAAAAAGACAGAGACAGACTGTCGAGGTCCAAAACCGTTGAAGCTTCTCCTAAGCCAGTCGCCGGTACTCAGTGAGGTGCTTTCGCAGCCCCTGATACCCACTACTTTTGATTCACAGGCCTCTACCGAGACCCATTCGGAGTCCAGTATGCCGTGAGATTCTCAGAATATTGAATATGGATGACTCTCTCTCCCGCGGATGGGTGCAGAGCCGCTGAGCAGGCACCGGCTTCTGATGGTGTTTTCAGGCCTCAACATTTTTATATTAAACTGACGCCAGCTTCAAAAACAACGTCAAAAACATCTTCTATGTCTAAAAAACCAATGCATGAGCCATGTGCTCAGGCCCCTATGCCTAAAAAACAGATGATCAAAATGGCTCAGGATTTAATTACCTTGATCAGGGGTTCCCAACCCCCCCACCCCCCCCGCTAAGAGGCCTAGGCAAGGCACTGATTATGAATCTTCAGATCAGGTTTCCATTTCTTCTGATTCCTCTTCTGATCAGGAATTTTCTATTCCACCCTATGAGGATTCTGATGCAGAGGAATCCATCCCATCTGCATCTCCTCCTGAGGATTACTCTTTTGGAGAGACTTTGCATACTTTAAGGGAACATTTTCACTGGGAGAGTCAGGACTTATCTGAATCAAAAAAGAGGCTTAGGGATTTCCTTCTTCCTCAGCATAGGCCTTTGGCAATACCTCCTGTATTAGACATTGTTGATGTGTTTTCGGAATCAAGCATGGCTCCTAGTAAGCCAGACAGATAATACTGGGTTCCTGACTCCCACAAATTTCTATTCAAAAATCCTGCTGCTGATCCTGAGACTATTTCTCAGGGTTCCAAGGGTGTGAAGGCTTCTACAGCCAAAAGTCCTACCCCCTCTGACAGAGATTCCAGGGCGCTGGATATATGGGGGAAGAAGGTATATACGTCTGCAACCTTGGCAATCAGGGCTTTAAACTGCCGGTTTCATATGCTTAAATATCAACAGCATGTTATGGGCTTACTGAAACAGAAAATTATGTTGATATCTGATTGTGTGGAAAATAGAGAGTTACAGGAATTATTGCATTCAGCAGAACAGGTTGGAAAGCATACTTTACAATGTGGTTTTGATTCCTTGCAGGCCTCTTGTAGAGCCGCCGTTACTAGATCTGTGATTAGAAGGCATGCCTGGCTCAAGGAGCAAAATCTGCCTGATCATGTTAAAGCTAAATTGTTGGATGCCCCCTTTGCAGCATGATACTCTGTTTGGTAATAAGGCAGAAGAGGTTTTAAAGAAAATGGAAGACAAAGCTAAATCTATGCAAACTGTGAAAGATTTATTGCAAGTGCAGCCACCCAGGTTCAGTAGACACTGGCCTACTAAAAGTTGGTCCTTTCCTGTGTCCAACAGAGCCACTCAAGACAAATCCAGGCGCTCAAAAGGCTCCAGATACCAATCACAGGGTTCTTACAGGTCAAAGCAATGGGGTGCCTCCACCTTCAAAACTGGAGGGAACAAAGCACAACCCTACAGTAAGCAGTCTCAATGACTTTCCTCTACCATCACCAAGCACTTGCCTTTTGGCAGCCCCCTTGGGGGGAAAACTAGCACTTCATGCTCAAAATTGGCAGTTAATTACCCAGGATAAGTGGGTATTAAACATAGTATCCCAGGGGTACAGATTTCATTTCCATACTTTGCCAATTCCAAACAGATGGCTGGATCTGCCACAAAACCAGTGGGCAGAGGCCCAGAAACAAGTCATGTCCCTCATGGATAAGGGGGATATGCAACCGGTACCAGAAAAGGAAAAAGGGCAAGGTTTTTATTCAAGATTTTTCCTGGTACCCAGAAAAGATAATTCATGGCGTCCAATCCTGGACTTATCAATTTTGAACACATTCCTGGACATTCCAAAATTCAAAATGCTGACTTTACAACAGCTACTGCCTATGCTAGGCAGGAACGCTTGGTTAGTAACTCTAGACTTAAAAGAGGCATACCTGCATATCCCAATAAGGGAATCTTGCAGAAAATACCTCCACTTCAAAGCAGATTTTTTGCATTACCAGTTCTCTGCACTGCCCTTTGGCTTATCTACTGCGCCCAGGGTCTTTACAAAGTGCCTGGCACCAGTAATTGCATTCTGCAGACAAAGAAGCATTCAAATTTATCCTTATTTGGACGATTGTCTCATTCAAGCAGCGGACAAAGACACTCTTCTTCAACATCTGGCATTTGTGAAAAGGCTTCTAGCATGCCTAGGGTACACCATAAATGAAAAGAAATCACAACTGGTACCCTCTCAAATAATTACATTCCTGTGTGCAAGCTTGAATACAACTGCCTAGGTGGCTTACCTTATGCCAGACAATCAAAGGCAACTTGACAACATTCTTCAAACAAATGGCAAGAAAAACCCAGTTATCTGCAAGACAAATTCTGTAGGCTTTGTGGTTCATGGCATCCTACGTTCTACTAATTCCATATGAGAGACTGCATATGAGGAAACTTCAATGGTACCTAAAAAGTTTATGGAGTCAACATTGTCACAGGCTGGAAACAATGATTCCTCTCATTCCCTGCCTACAACAGGAGATGTTCTTCATCTCACATTGCTGCAGTCCTTACACTTGGGTAGTCCGCTGTCCTCGGTCGGCCCGAATATCAAAGTATTAGGCTGACGTCGGTCAAGGCGCATAAGACTGACATCAGGTCGTCAGGGTACAAATGCGCATGACCGACGTCATATCCTCAGTCTTTTTTGCCGCATGGTCCGATGCAGAAGCAGCGTTGCAAGTGCCGTTCGGCGTTCTGAAATTTTTCGAAGTCGGAGTTTCAGACCGAGTCAAAGTTGGCTAAGTACCCCGTTGGGGAATATTTTAGTTTTTTCTTGCCTCAGTGGTTTACCGGATGTCAGAAAAAGTGAATAACTGTATTTCTTGTGGGAAACAGATACCGCATAGAGATTACCATACTTTGTGTATTCCTTGTTTGGGGCCTGAGCACGACGTTGTTGGGTGTCGCTTTTGTGCTAGGTTCAATAAGTGCGCTATGCGAAGGTTAGATTGTGCCAGGTTGGTCTTGAGCGGTGCAATTATAAGATGCCGTCGGATGCTCCGGCGCCGCTTCAAGAAGCGCAAAGACAAAGCAGCTAAACCCAGGCAGGAAGAGTCGTCCGTTCGGACGCCGGTTCTTTAGAGCGTCAGTGGAACTGGTGGTTCCACGGGCTTCTCTGGAGTCCCAGGGAGACTTTGATTTTGCAGGATGTGGCCTCTCAGGAGGCAGGTCAGGCTGAAGGGGCTTCTCAAGTTTCTGTACTCCCTCCATTCCTAGGGTGGTTAGGCCCTCTCCTTCTGTTTCAAGGCTTCTCCCAGAGGTAGGCCAGGTTTAGCTTCTGTTGGTGTCACTCCTAGTTCTTCAGGATCTGTGCCCAAGAAGCACATGCTTAAAATGGCAGAAGATTTAATTACTTTGATTAGAGGTTCTTTGCCCCTCCTGATAAGAGGCCTAGGGTGGAACCAGAGTTGGGGAGTTTTGAGCAGGCTTCAGATATTTCAGAGTCTTGGCTGAAGACTTGCAGGAGTACTCTCCTTATTCAGATTCTGATGCAGATGATTGACTCCTTCTGCTTCTCCTCCAGAGGATTTTTCTTTTTCAGAGACTCTTCATTCCATGAGGGAACATTTTAAGTGGGAAGGTCAGGATTTCTCTGATTCCAGGAAAAGGCTTAGGGAAGTTTTGCTTTTACCCCAACATAGGCCTTTGGCTATACCACCTGTTCTGGATGTTGTGGAAGATGTGTTTGCAGAGGCTTCACTTAATCCTGCTTCTTTGCCTCCTGCTCCTGTTAAACCGGATAGGTATTACAGGGTACCTGAGGCTCATAAATATCTTTATAAGAGTCCTAGGGCGGACCCAGAAACTGTTAGTCAGGGACCTAAGGGTGTCAAGGCCTCTGTTGTAAAACATCCGGTTCCTCCAGATAAAGAGGCCAGAGCTTTGGATAGATGGGGAAAGAAAGTCTATACTTCTTCCACCTTAGCTATGAGGGCTTTGAATTGCCAGTTTCATATGTTGAAATATCAAAACTATCTTCTTTCTCAATTGAAGTCTAAGGTGGATGCTCTGGCGGAAGGCATTGAGTGTAAAGAATTACAAGATTTGGTACATGTCTCTGAACAGGTGGGTAAGCATTCTTTACAATGTGGTTTTGATGCTGTACAAGCCTCGTCTAGGGTGGCTGCCACTGGGTCAGTTCTTCGCAGGCACGCCTGGCTGAGGGATCAGAATTTATCTGACCATGTTAAGACAAGGATTTTGGATTCTCCTTTACAGTCTGATGTGTTGTTTGGTTCACCTGTGGAGTCAGTCTTAAAGAAAATGGAAGATAAGGCTAAGTCTATGCAGGCTGTTAAAGATTTTTTGCAAGTCCAGCCTCCGAAGTTTAGTAGGAATTGGCCTGCTAAGGGGTGGACGTATCCTTCTTATGATTCACAGTCTAGGGGTAGATCCAGACGTGGTAGGAGCAGAGGTCAGAGCTCCTTCAGACCTAGAACAGGGAGTTCTCCTGCACAATCTTCAGGTGAGGGCAGGGGCCAGTCCTTTCGTAAACAGGCCCAATGACCTACCTTTTCAGCTGCCAGATCCTTCTTGCCTGGCAGCACCTTTGGGAGGAAGGTTGGCACTCTTCAAGGAAAACTGGAGTTTGATTACCCAAGACAGATGGGTATTGGATATCATACACCAAGGTTACAGGTTTTATTTCCATACCTTGCCTCCTTTCAAAGGCATGCCGGACGTTCCTCCTCAGCAAAGACTAGAGGCTCACAAACAAATTTCTCTGCTGCTCCAAATAGGGGCCATACAACGGTCCCTCTGCCAGAAGTGGGCCTAGGATTTTATTCTCGCCTGTTCCTGGTACCAAAGAAGGGGAACACGTGGAGACCAATTTTGGATTTATCTATCCTCAACACTTATCTGGACATTCCCAAGTTCAAAATGTTGACGTTACAACAGCTTTTACCTCTGCTGGGCAAAGATCACTAGATGGTGACTCTGGATCTCAAGGAGGCTTACCTTCATGTTCCTATCAGGCTAAGTTGCAGGAAGTATCTGCGTTTTCGGGCTGGGACTTCTCATTATCAGTTCTCTGCATTGCCCTTTGGCTTATCTACTGCCCAGAGTGTTCACGAAGGTTCTGGCTCCAGTGATAGCTTTCTTCAGGTTAAAAGGAATACAGATCTATCCTTATTTGGACGATTGCCTGATCCTGGCCCAAGGAAAGGACGAACTTCTTCATCATCTACAATATGTGATAGCAGTGCTAAGATGCCTGGGGTATTCTGTGAACGAAATAAAGTCCAGTCTAGTACCCTCTCAGGACATGTGCTTTCTGGGTGTGAGACTGAATACAGCATCCCAGATGGCCTTTTTGACCCCGGACAAACAACAGAATCTTTCTCTTTACTTCCATCATTTGTCTCATCAGTCCAGGCTGACTGCAAGGACAGTCCTTCAAGCCTTGGGGTTCATGGCATCTTGTATTCTGGTGCTTCCCAATGCCAAACTTCATATGAGGAAGCTACAATGGTATCTCAAAAATGTATGGACACAGCACTGCCAAGATATGGACACTGTCATTCAGATGATACCTTGCATTCAAAAGGAATTTTGTGGTGGGCTCAGGAATGTCACCTAAACAAGGGACTCTCTGTGACCCGGCCAGAGGCGAGTCAGATTCTAACGACAGATGCCTCAGACAAAGCTTGGGAGCTCATCTAAACGGAAAGTGGGTACAAGACACGTGGCCTGCCAGACTTCAACATCTACATATCAACTTGAAGGAGATGTTAGCAGTCCAATTTGCATTAATAGCTTTCAAGGATTTACTTCTTCCAGGGCAGGTGTTGGTTCTAACAGACAACACAACTGTCATGTGGTACATCAACAAGCAAGGGGAACACATTCTTATCCTCTATGCAGACAAGCAATGATTTTGTGGGAGACTGCTCTCAGTTTACAGCTGAATCTTCAGGCAAGGTTTCTGCCGGAGCACAGAACTCCTTAGCAGATGTGTTGAGCAGACAAATTATGGATCCCCACGAGTGGAAATTGGATCCTCGTGTATTTCAGAAATTGACAGTGTTATGGGGAACTCCAGACATAGATCTGTTCGCTTCTCCACAAAACTACCAGCTGCCAAAGTTTTGCACAAAAAGGTTTCATCCCACAGCTTGGAAAGTGGATGCTCTTTCCTTCAATTGGAGCAATCTTCATGTGTATGCCTTTCCACCTCTGCCTCTCCTCCCAAAGGTACTCCTGAAGGTCAGACAGGACAAGCCAAAGATGATTTTAATAGCTCCAGATTGGCCTCGACAGCACTGGTACCCATTACTGAGAAGTCTGGTGCAGGAGCCTCCATGGCCTTTACCTTGATTCCACACCTGCTGTCTCAGGAGAGCAGTCATTTACTCAATGTCAAACTTCACTCTCTTCACCTGACAGCCTGGCATATCCTGTTTTAAATCCTGGAGGGTCTCAGCTTCCACAGCAAGTTTTGAATGTTATTTTGGAGGCCAGAAGGCCTAGTACAAGGAAAGTGTACGCAGATAAATGGAAGAGATTTTTATTTTGGAGTACAGCAAAGGAATTTGATGTTTCTAAGCCTAATTTAAGTGTGGCTCTTCAATATCTTACTGAGTTACTGGACAAAGGTTTGTCCTTCTCTTCTATTAAGGTTCATGCTGCAGCAATTTCTGCTCACTATGACTGTGACCCACCATTGTTTTCTCATCCTTTGTTTAAGCAATTCCTTAGAGGGCAAAGAATATAAGACCCCACAGAGCTCCTACTCCTGCTTGGGATCTCAATTTTGTGTTGGAGAAACTCACTCTACAACCTTTTGAGCCTGCAGCTACTGCTGAGTTGAAATACTTGTCATGGAAGACTGCTTTTTTGTTGGCCATTACCTCTGCAAGAAGGGTTTCTGAATTGCAGGCCCTTATGGCGGTTGAGCCTTTCTTAATTTTCCATAAGGATAGGGTATCTTTGCGTACTAATCCTTCTTTTATGCCTAAAGTGGTTTCTAGTGTGGCTTTAAACCAATCTATTCATTTGCCTACTTTTTATGCAAACCCCCAAAATAAAGGGGAAAAGATTTTGCACACTTTGGATATACACAGGCAGTTGCGATATTATTTGAGCAGAACTAAAGGGTTCAGGCAGTCTCAGCAGTTATTTGTTTCATTTGCTTTGGGTTCTCAGGGCAAGCCTGTGTCAAAACAAACTATTTCTAAGTGGATTGGGTTTTGTATTGCTTTCTGTTATTCCCATCATGGTAAGGAGATTCCAGCTGGGATTAGGCCTCATTCCACTAGGGCTACTGCCACTTCTACAGCTTTAAGGGGGGTGGCAACTAAAGATATTTTGGAGGCAGCTACTTGGAGTTCAGTGCATACTTTTTCTAAGCATTACCACCTTCCACTTTACTCTAAATCTAGGGCTGGTTTTGCCACTGCAATTTTACAGGGCATTTTGGCGGCTCCTACTGCTTTATAGTTTTGCCATCCTCCTTACCTCTGCTTTGGGATTCTACCCAAGTGTAAGGACTGCAGCAATGTGAGATGAAGAACATAGTACAGTTTTGTACCTACCATAAATGTAGATGTTCAAGATCCACATTGCTGCAGTCCAATTACCTCCCTCCTTCCCCTCTGTAGTTAGAGGCGGTTGTGTGGGTTGGGGTTGTACATTTTGTGGATATTGTATATATTGTACATATGATTAGTACTAGGGTGGTTGGTTGTTGTTTGCTGTCTTTTGGTTGTGACCTTTCTTTTTAGGGTCTTCTGACATCTGGGGCAAGAAAAGACTGAGGATATGACGTCGGTCATGCGCATTTGTACCCTGACGACCTGATGTCAGTCTTATGCGCCTTGTCCGACGTCAGCCTAATACTTTGATATTCGGGCCGACCGAGGACAGCGGACTACCCAAGTGTAAGGACTGCAGCAATGTGGATCTTCGAACATCTACATTTATGGTAGGTACAAAACTGTACTTTTCTTTGGTGGGCAGAGACATGTCACCAAAACAAGGGACTGTCATTCACTCTACCCCCTGCCACCCAAACCCTAACTACAGACACATCAGACTATGCTTGGGGGGCCCATCTGGCAGGGAGATGCATTCAGGGCAAATGGAGCCTAAACCAAATGCATCTGCATATCAACCAGAAAGAGATGCTAGCTGTTCAGAATGCTCTGACAGCCTTCAAAGACTTACTTCATCCTGGACAGCTACTGATAAAGGCGGACAACACCACAGTTATGTGGTACATAAACAAGCAGGGGGGTACACATTCCCACCCCCTTTGCAGATTAGCCATGGCCTTGTGGAACACAGCCTTGACTTACCAAATACATCTTCAAGCTCAATTCCTGCCAGGGAAACAAAATACTCTGGCAGATGACCTAAGCAGAAATCTTATGGACCTGCACGAATGGAAACTGGATCCACAAATCTTCAGCATGTTAACACAGAAATGGGGGAGCCCAGACATAGATCTATTTGCCTCTCCCCAAAATTATCAGTTGGACAAATTCTGCACAAGAACTCATCACAAAAAAGCATGGAAAGTGGATGCCCTATCCTTCAGCTGGAAAAACCTATCAGTCTATGCCTTTCCCCCTCTGCCTCTACTCTCCAAGGTCTTACTAAAAGTCAGACAGGAAAAAACAAAAATGATCCTAGTTGCTCCGGACTGGCCTCGCCAGCACTAGTACCCACTTCTAAGGAATATGTCTCAACTTCCTCCATGGTACTTGCCTCAAATACGTCATCTACTGTCTCAGCAGAACAATCAAATTCTGTGCACTCAGCTCCAAACTCTGAATCTTGCTGCATGGCTGATCAGTTAATTATTCAAACAGCACCTCTCAGTAAATCTGTGATGGATGTCATTTTGGAAGCCAGAAGGCCTAGTACTAGAAAATCTTATGCTGATAAATGGAAGAGATTCTGTGCTTGGAACCAAGCACAAGGAACAGACACAGCAAAGCCCAATATTCCTCAGATTTTACAATATTTGACTGAGATGCTTGACAAGGGCCTATCTTTTTCTTCAATAAAAATCCATGCCTCTGCCATCTCAGCTCATTACAACACAGAGCCTCCCCTCTTTTCTCACCCTCTGCTTAAACAGTATCTTATAGGGGCCAAAAATTTAAGGCCTCCCAGAAGATCACCAACTCCTGCATGGGGACCTCAATGTATGCTGGAAAAACTCACCCTGCATCCTTTTGAACCAGCAGCTACTGCAAATATAAAATTTCTATCTTGGAAAACAACTTTTCTCTTGGTAGGCACTTCAGCAAGAAGGGTTTCAGAACTGCAGGCTCTCATGGCAGTGGAGCCTTTTATTATATTTTACCCGGACAGGGTGTCCCTCAGGACCAATCCTTCTTTTATGCCTAAGGTTGTATCCAGTGTGGATCTTAACCAGACCATTCACCTGCCAACATTTTACCCAAATCTGCAGAACAGGGGGGAGCGGATTCTGCATTAATTGGACGTACACAGACAACTAAGATTCTACTTAAAACAGGACCAAATCTGTAAGAAAGTCTGAGCAACTACTGGTAGCATTTGCTGCAGGGTCAGAGGGGAAGACTATATCAAAGCAGACTATTTCTAAATGGATAAGCCATTGCATTCGTTTCTGCTACTTGCACCATGGTAAACCTGTGCCCAAGGGAATCAGATCACATTCCACCAGGGCTGCCTCTACTTCAGCAGCTTTTCTCAGGGGTTCCAACCAAAGACATTTTAAAAGCTGCTACTTGGAGCTCTGTTCATACCTTCACAAAGCATTATCATTTGCCTCTCTTCTCCAAATCCAGGGCAGGCTTTGCCACTGCAGTTCTGCAGGGTCTTATAGCTGCTCCTAATGCTGTTTAGTTCCATCCTCCCATCCATAGCTTTGGGATTCTACCCAAATGTAATGACTGCAACAGTGAAACACGAAGACAATAGTACAGTTGTGCACACTTACCATAAATGTAGATGTTTGGGTGTATTCACTGTTGCAGTCTGGGTTACCCACCCGCCATCCCCCTTTCTATACCTTTTCTTTCCTTCACTATACACTAAAGCATTTGTGGTGTATTTGCTTTTATATGAAGGTAAAGTTTATATTGCTAAAAGTGCATTTATATATATTTCTGTTTATTTATATATATATATGTGTATATATATATATATATATATATATATATATATATATTTTGTGTGTGTCTTTCGGCTTTTTCTTGGATGTACTTCAAGAATGCAACTGCAGTCATAACATGTGGGTTGTCCTGCCTCAGGCAGCCCTCGGTCGGCCGGATTCCAAAGTCTGGGTCCGACGTTGGCTGATGTTGCATTTCTCTCCGACGTCAGAGCGGCTGGTGTACATAAGCATCAGCCGACGCCATTTTCTTCAGTCTTTCTTGCCGCGCGGTGCCCGAAGCAGAAGCAGTTCGCAAGTGCCGGTCGGTCAGCTCCTGTATTCTACGATACCGAAGTCATCAAAAAAGCTAAGTACCCCGTTGGGGACCTTTTCTTGCCTCAGCCGATGTCAGAAATGACTGAAAAAGTTAACAGTTGTCTTTTTTGTGGTAAACAAATACCTCATAAGGATTTACACTCTTACTGCCTCCCTTGCCTGGGCCCAGACCACGATGTCTCAGCCTGTGTAGCCTGTGCTCGCTTCAACAAGCGCACTCTCAGGCGCCGGGCGGAGTTCGCTGAAGATTTTTTTGGCGATAATTTTGCCTACAACATGCTGTCGGATCTTCCGACATCGCAAACTCCCAAAAAGCGAAAAGACCGGGACCGACATCCTCGGCCCGCGTCTACCACCGACTCCACGCCAAAACCTAGCGCGAGTGCTCCGGTTCCCTCTGAGACGGTCTCTCCACCGCTCCGAACCGAAGACACGCGTACCGACAACTCCGATTCCAGACATTACTCCGGCCAAGTTATAGACTTTCCTCCGGATACGAAACCGAGGAAATGCCGAGACCATTGCTGTAGACAAGGTCACTCCTGCGTGGAGCTGCTAGGCCTCCTATGGCCATGTCTATTAAGGTCTACACTAGGGCTAAGGCAGCCAGCAAAACAAAGCATATTACTTCTAAATCCTTACCTCAGCCGACTCCGGAGACACAAATTATGTCCATGGCTGCTGATTTAATTTCCATGATTAGAGGTTCACAGGCCCATCCTGAGAGAGCATCCCAGCCTCCTCCTGATAAAAGGCCCCGGGTTGAACCCTCTGACCCTACTCCTTCAGATGAAGACTCTGAGGGCTCTGTCCACTCTGATAGCCAGGAAGAGCTCTTCCAGACCTATGAGGACTCGGATGCAGAAGATTCCATCCCTTCGGCCTCCCCTCCTGAGGATATTTCTTTCGGGGAAGTTCTGCACACCATGAGGGAACATTTCAAGTGGCAGGGTCAGGAATATTCTGATTCTAGGAAACGGCTTAGGACTTTCCTTAAGAAGCCTCAGCACAGGCCCTTAGCTATTCCTCCTGCACTTGATGTTCTGGATGATTTGTATTCTGACTCTAGTGCTACTCCTGATTCTCTTCCTCCTGCTCCAGCCAAGCCAGACAGGTATTACAGGGTCCCAGAAACCCATTCCCATTTATTCAGGGCCCATACTGCTGATTTGGAAACTATTTCACAGGGGCCTAAAGGAGTTTCAGCCTCCACCTCAAAAAATCCTTTGCCCTCCAACAGGGAAGCAAGGTCATTAGAGATGGGGCAAAAGGTTTACACATCCACTACCTTATCTATGAGAGCTTTAAATTGCCTTTTTCATATGTTACAATATCAGGATTATCTCTTAGAAGATTTACAAAAAACATTAGCTTCTCCTGATCCTTTAGACAGGAAGACTTTGCAGGAAGCTGTACATAACACTCAGCAAGTAAGCAATCACTTCCTGCAGTGTGGATATGATGCACTGGAAGCTTCATGTAGGGCAGCTATGACAGGGGCAGTGATTCGTAGACATGCTTGGTTAAAAGATCAACCTCTACCAGATCATGTAAAAGCAAAACTTCTGGATGCACCTTTGGAAAGAACAAGCTTTTGGTGCAAATGCTAAGGATGTGTTAAAGACCATCGAAGAAAAAGCAAAATCAGTTCAGACTGTGAAAGATTTCCTCCAGGTTCAACCCCGATTCAGTAGGAATTGGCCTTCAAAAACTGGTCCTTTCCTAATCCAGAAAAGTTTCAAAGGGGTAAGAACAGGCGTGGCGAGGAAGAGGCCAATACAGAGGCCCTTACAGGGGCGACAATGGCAGCCAGGAAACCAAAGAAGTGACGCAGGGGTTTCACCTGCCCAACAACCACAAACTCAATGACTTTCCTCTACTACCGCCTACCAGGGAACAACTAGAAGCTCCCTTGGGCGGGAAATTATCTCTGTTTGCAGAAAACTGGCACAGACTGACAAAGGACAAATGGATTTTGGACATTATAGACCGAGAGTACAGGTTTCATTTTCATACCTTACCAAGAAAACAAGGCATGCCAAACCTACCACAAAATCAAAGGGCAGAGGCTATCAAGCAAATCACTCTGCTGACTCGCATGAAAGCAATAGAAAGAGTTCCACAACAAGAACAAGAACAGGGGTTTTACTCAAGACTTTTCCTTGTTCCAAGAAAAGAATCTCAGTGGAGACCAATACTGGACTTGTCCGCATTAAACACCTTTCTCATAGTACCAAAGTTCAAAATGCTGACTCTACAGCAACTCCTTCCCATGCTGGGCAAGGAGTCGTGGCTGATTACTCTGGACCTCAAGGAGGCATACCTGCATGTCCCTATCATACACAGCTGCAGAAGATACCTCAGATTTCTTGCAGGGCCAGAGCATTATCAATTCTCAGCATTGCCATTTGGCTTATCTACTGCGCCCAGAGTATTTACAAAATGCCTGGCTTCAGTAATTGCTCATTGCAGACTACAGGGTATACAAATTTACCCGTACCTGGACGACTGCCTCATACAAGCGGACGACAAATTGATGTTGACAAAAAACCTGGATTATGTCATACGATTACTTCAAGCTCTGGGATACACAGTCAACTTCCGAAAGTCAAGACTGCAGCCATCCCAGCAAATAATCTTCTTAGGACCCAAACTAGACACAGCCTCTCAGATGGCTTACCTGACAGAAGACAAGCAAGAGAAGTTAACTCATTACTTCAAAGGTTTAGCAAAACTCACCCAGATGACTGCAAGGAGATTCCTACAGGCCCTGGGTTACATGGCATCCTGCATTCTACTGGTTCCATTAGCAAAACTACACATGAGAAAGCTTCAATGGTACCTAAAAAGCATTTGGTCTCAACACAGCAACAACTTGAAAATCATACCACTCATTCCATGCCTACAAAAGGAATTCCTATGGTGGGCCTCGGTGAGCCAGGAAAACACAGGTATGTCATTCAAGAAACCACAGATAACACAGACCATGACTACAGACACCTCAGACCTTGGCTGGGGGGCGCACATGGAAGGCAGGTGTATACAAGGACAATGGTCTCCAAAGGAAACACATCTGCATATAAACCAAAAGGAAATGCTGGCAGTAATGCATGCCATCGAGGCTTTTCAGCACCAACTCCAGCAAGGCCATTTAATGATACGGACAGACAACACCACTGTGATGTGGTACATAAACAAGCAGGGGGGCACCCACTCTTACCCCCTTTGCAGACTGACAATGCAGCTTTGGGAGAAATCACTGAGCCTAAACATCCAGTTACAATCCCAGTTTGTTCCAGGAAAAGACAATGTATTGGCGGACAGCCTAAGCAGGAATTTCACAGATCCACACGAGTGGAGGTTACATCCGAAGGCCTTCAGACAACTCACTTGACATGGGGCAAGCCAGAAGTGGACCTATTTGCCTCTCACCTCAACCATCTTCTACCAAAATTTTGCACAAGGACATACCATCCAAAAGCTTGGAAAATAGATGCCCTCTCATTCAACTGGAACTCCTAGCAATCTATGCATTCCCACCTCTGCCACTGATGACCTCAGTATTACTAAAGATCAAAGCAGAGAAGCCCAAGGGAATCATAATAGCTCCGGATTGGCCAAGACAACACTGGTACCCACTACTACGGAGCATATGTCACACCAGGAGGTGGGCCCTCCCTCAGTGGCCTCTACTTTTGACTCAACACAATTTCGAAACACTGCATCCCAACCTTCAGACACTGCAGCTAACAGCCTGGGAGATCCCATAAATAACTTCAGCTTGTCTCTCTCCAAGGAAGTTCAGCGGATACTAACAGAGGCTCGAAGACCACCCACCAGGAAGGTTTACTTAGCAAAGTGGAAAAGATTCAGCAATTGGAATACCAGCAAGGGACATGATGCATCATTGCTGAACATCCCACTTATCTTGGAATATTTGGCAGATATGTTAAAGAACGGCCTCTCATATTCTTCCATAAAGATACATGCATATGCTATTTCAGCTAGATACAACACTGATCCTCCTGATGTCCTTCATGGATGCATCTGCAGTCATAACAAGTGGGTTGTCCTGTCGTCAGGCAGCCCTTCAGTCGGCCGGATTCCAAAGTCCGGGTCCGGCTTCGGCTGATGTCGCACTCCACCCGACGTCATCTCTGTTGGTCTTCGGGTATAAAGGCATCAGCCGACGCCATTTTCCTCAGTCTTTCTTGCGCGTGGCGCCAAGCAGAAGCTGTTCGCAGGTGCCGGTCGGACGGACCCAGGGATTCCTTCTACCGAATACTCGAAGACTTCTAAAGCTAAGTACCCCGTTGGGGACTCTTTCTTGCCTCAGCCGATGTCAGAAAAAGTTAACAATTGTTTAAACTGTGGGAAACAAATACCTCATAAAGATTTCCACTCTTACTGTCTGCCTTGTTTAGGCCCAGCCCACGGCGTAGCAGCCTGTTCGCCTGTGCTTCCTTCAACCGGCGAGCTTTAGGCGTCGGTCGGAGTTCGCAGAACAGTTTTTCGGTTCTGATTTTGCATACATTATGCCGTCGGATCCTCCGACTACCCAATCTGGCAAAAAACGCAAAGATAAAGACCGACACTCGCGGTCCGCGGTTTCGGCGAAACCATGGTCAAGCAAACCCGAGTGTCTCGGTTTCGGCGAAACCGAGAAAACTGAACAAAGTACAGCTGAACCTTTCCTACAACTGAGGCCCCTGCTACAACTCTTGAAACGACTTCAGAAATTTTACCCACTACGGTGGTTGACTTATCAGACACCATCCCCTTGGATGTTTCTACCCCAGCACGTGGTGCTGCTAGGCCTCCAGCAGCCATGTCCATTAAGGCCTTCGCCAGGGCTAAAGCTGCCAAGACTACTAAAACAGTGCCTGTTAAACCACCCCATCCAGGCCCTCTTCTAGTTCTCAAATGCTTACCTTGGCAGAAGATTTAATTTCTTTAATTAGAGGATCTCAATCTCACCCAGACAGGGCCTCTCAGCCCCCAGAGAAGAGACCTAGGGCAGAGCCCCGAGCCAGTGTCCTCTGATGATTCTGCTGATGAATCAGACATAACTGACCAGCCAGAGGCTCCCTTCTCCAATTTTGAAGATTCTGATGCTGAAGAATCCATCCCAGCTGCTTCCCACCAGAAGAATTTTCCTTTGGGGAAACTTTGCATGCCATGCGAGAACAGTTCCAATGGCAGCAACAGGATTTTCAGACTCCAGAAAAGACTTAGGACCTTTCTGCACCTCCCTCAGCACAGGCCCTTGGCTATACCCCCTGTTCTCTCTGTGGTGGATGATGCTTTCAATGATGTTTGCTCCGCTCCAGATTCTTTACCCCCAGCCCCTACCAAACCAGACAGATTTTACAGGGTGCCAGATACTCATCACCACCTTTACAAGGCTCCACTTGCAGACCCAGAAACTATATCCCAGGGCCCCAAGGCAGTAGCGACCATAGCTAAAACCCTATTCCTTCTGAAAGGGAAGCAAGGTCATTAGACAGATGGGGTAAAGGTCTACACTTCAGCTACTCTCTCAGCTAGAGCTTTAAACTGTCAGTTTCACATGATACAATACCAAGAGTTTATGCTGGATCAGTTAACTAAAAAACTAACCACTGATGAATCTCTTGATAAGAAATATGTATTAGATATGGTAAATAACATACAACAGGTTAGCAACCATTCCTTAAAATGTGGCTATGATGCACTGGAGGCTTCATTTAGATCAGCCATGACAGGCACAGTGATAAGAAGGCATGCATGGCTAAAGGAACAAGCTTTACCGGATCATGTTAAAGCTAAGTTGCTAGATGCTCCTATGGACAAGACAAGTTTGTTTGGTACATCTGCCCAGCAGGTTATGAAGAAAATGGAAGAAAAGGCAAAATCTGTTCAAACTGTTAAAGATTTCTTGCAGGTTCAACCCCAAGGTTTAGCAGGAACTGGCCTGCCAAAATTGGTCCTTTCCTGACTCCACAAAATTTCAAAGGGGCAGGAATAGGCGTTCCAGAGGCAGAAACCAATCCAGAGGAGGTGCCTACAGAGGAAGACAGTGGCAAGGTAACAACAGAGGCACAGACACGGCCACTGCCACTACATCAACACAACCACAGTGACTTAACCCTAAACCCGCCTACCAGGGAACAAATAGCAGCTCCTCTAGGCGGAAAGTTAACCTTATTTTCAAAGAACTGGCACTACATAACAAAGGACAAGTGGATTTTACAAACCATAGATCAAGGTTACGGTTTCACTTCCACACTATTCCAGTCAAAAGAGGAATGCCAAATCTACCTCCAAATCAAAAAACAGAGGCTCTACGCCAGATAATGGAGTTAGCAAACATGAGAGCTGTGGAAAGAGTGCCAGCAGCAGAGCAAGGAAAGGGGTTCTACTCCAGACTATTCCTAGTTCCAAGAAAGGAAAAAAGTTGGAGACCAATTCTCGACCTGTCCACCTTAAATACATACATCATTGTCCCAAAATTCAAAATGCTGACCCTACAGCAACTTCTTCCCATGCTGGGCAAGGAGTCTTAGCTGGTAACTCTAGATCTCAAGGAGGCATACCTGCACGTCCCCATTCGACCAATCTGCAGAAGATACCTCAGATTTCTTGCAGGATCAGAGCACTATCAATTCTCAGCATTGCCTTTTGGCTTATCTACTGCGCCCAGAGTATTCACAAAATGCCTGGCATCAGTAATCGCCCATTGCAGACTTCATGGAATTCAAATTTACCCATACCTGGACTGCCTGCTACAAGGGGACAACAAAAGCAAGCTGACAACAGATTTACAAAGGGTCATTTACTTGCTACAAGCACTGGGATACACAGTCAATTTACAAAAGTCAAGGCTAATACCATCCCAAACAAGGACTTTCTTGCTGAATTGGACACAGTAAAACAAATGGCATTCCTGACTACAGAAAAACAAAAGAACTCCCTCTATACTTCTTGGCACTAACAAAACTGAACAAGTTAACAGCAAGAAAAGTACTGCAGGCCTTGGGCTTCATGGCATCATGCATAATCTTGGTTCCATTTGCCAGACTACATATGAAAACTACAGTGGTACCTAAAGAATTTATGGTCCCAACACAGACACAGTCTAGAAACAGAAATCCCACTAATTCCATGCTTAAAACAGGAGTTCCTATGGTGGGCTCAGGCATGCCAGTCAAACCCAGGCCTACCCTTTCAGATGTCAAGCAAGCCAGACCATCACAACAGACGCTTCAGACCTAGGATGGGGGGCACACATGCTGGACAAATGCGTGCAAGGATTGTGGACACAGGATCAACTTCAACTGCACATCAACCTAAAAAATGCTGGCAGTAAAACTGGCAATCCAAAAGTTCAAACCATTTCTCAAAGAGGGCCAGTTGATGATAAGGACAGACAACACCACAGTCATGTGGTACATCAACAAACAGGGAGGCACTCATTCATACCCCTATGCAGAATGACCTTGGAGCTGTGGACCCTGGCACTCAGCTACAACATCCAGTTACAGGCAATATTTGTACCAGGGAAAGACAATACCCTAGCAGACATATTAAGCAGAACCACTTCGGATGCCCACGAATGGAAGCTTCATCCGGACATCTTCAAGACCATCTCAAAGAAATGGGGAATGCCACAGATAGACCTATTCGCATCACCTCTCAATCACCACCTCAAAAATTCTGCACAAGGACATTCCACCCATTAGCATGGAAAGTGGATTAAGCTCTCTTTCAACTGGAAAGGCCTAACAGCATATGCATTCCGCCTCTTCCTTTGATACACAAGGTACTACTAAAATCAAGGAAGAACGTCCAAGGATAATCCTGATAGCTCCAAACTGGCCAAGACAACACTGGTACCCACTACTGAGGAGCATGTCTCGGAACAATATGTGGACAATTCCCTGATGCCTTTGATGTTAACGAGAACAACTACAGCATCATACATCCAAACCTAAAACCTTACAACTGACTGCATGGAACATCACATAACAGCAGCTATTCCAGAACTTTCCCAAAGAGTTAAAGACATTATTCTGGAAGCAGACCTTTAACAAGAAGGAACTATGCTGGAAAATGGAAAAGGTTTGTCATCTGGAGTACGGAAAGAGGAAAAGATGTGTCAAACATAGATATGCCTAACATTCTGGAGTATCTGGCGAACTTCTTCATTCAGGCCTGTCCTACTCCTCCATCAAGATACATGCATCAGCTATTTCAGCAGAATACAGCTTTGATACACCTGTTTTTAGCACCCTTTGCTCAGACAATTCCTCAGAGGAATCAAGAATGTAAAACCTCCAAGGAAACCACCATTACCAGCTTGGGATTTAAACTTTGTGCTAGAAAAGTTGACACTAGCACCCTTTGAACCAGCAGCAACAGCAGACCTACAACACCTATCATGGAAAACTGCTTTCCTACTGGCAATTACTTCAGCAAGGAGGGTTTCAGAACTACAGGCCTTAATGGCAGTGCAACCCTTCCTAATCTTCCACCAAGATAGAGTGTCCATGAGGACTAATCCTACATTTATGCCTAAGGTGGTATCCAGAGTGTCTTTAAACCAGGCAATCCACCTACCTACCTTCTTTCCCAACCCACAAAACAGAGGGAAAGAATACTGCATACCTTGATGTACATAGACAGCTACGCTACTACTTGGACAGAACAAAAATAGCAGAAAGACTGACCAACTTTTGTAGCCTATGCAACAGGAAGGGAAGGAAAAGCTATTTCCAAACAGACAATCTCCAAATGGATAGGAAATTGCATACGATTCTGTTACTCCTTCCATGGAAAACCAATTCCACAGAACATAAGACCTCATTCTACAAGAGCAACAGCCACTACCACAGCCTTCTTACGAGGTGGCAACCAAAGACATTATTGAGGCTGCTACTTGGACCTCAGTGCATACATTTGCCAAGCATTATAATTTGCCTCTATATTCCAGATCCCGAGCAGGGTTTGCCACTGCTGTACTGCAAGGGATCCTAAACACACCATAATCTACTTTTATCCTCCTCCCTAGTTGGCTATGGTATTCTACCCACTTGTTATGACTGCAGATGCATCCATGAAGGACATAGTACAGTTTTGTACCTACCATAAATGTAGATGTCCGAACTGGATAGCATCTGCAGTCAGGATCCTCCCACCATCCCTCTGTGGTACTCCTAGGGTGTTTACCCTTCTAATAGCTAGCTGTTGGGGGGAGTCTTTTATGGTGTATTTGTTTTTGTATATGTACATACATGCTTATTGTTGTGTTTACCTCTATCTATTTGGAAACATTGGCATCTATCCAAATTTTAGCCTGCAAGAGGGCTACTGGCATCTGGGGCAAGAAACACTGAGGAAAATGGCGTCGGCTGATGCCTTTATACCCGAAGACCAACAGAGATGACGTCGGGTGGAGTGCGACATCAGCGAAGCGGACCGGACTTTGGAATCCGGCCGACTGAAGGGCTGCCTGATGACAGGACAACCCACTTGTTATGACTGCAGATGCTATCCAGTTCGGACATCTACATTTATGGTAGGTACAAAACTGTACTTTTTCTCTCACCCCTTACTAAGACAATTCCTCAGGGGAATCAAGAACATTAAGCCACCAAGAAAGGCCCCAGTGCCAGCCTGGGACCTCAATTTTGTCTTAGAAAAACTGACTCTACCTCCTTTTGAGCCAGCAGCTTCAGTTGACTTGCAATTACTCTCATGGAAGACAGCTTTCCTGTTGGCAATTACCTCAGCAAGAAGGGTTTCAGAGCTACAGGCCCTAATGGCAATACCACCCTTTATTATTTTCCACAGAGACAGGGTTTCATTAAGGACCAACCCTACTTTTATGCCAAAGGTGGTATCTAGGGTTTCTCTAAATCAAGCCATTCATCTGCCTGCTTTCTTCCCCAATCCTGAGAATAAGGGGGAAAGACTTTTGCATACCTTGGACATTCACAGACAACTTCGATACTACCTGGACAGAACCAAGGTCAGTAGGAAGTCTGAACAACTTTTTGTAGCCTACGCACCTGCAGTCCAAGGAAAAGCAATTTCAAAACAGACTATTTCTAAATGGATTGGACATTGCATCAGATTCTGTTATTCCTTTCATGGAAAGACTGTTCCAGCCAATGTCAGACCACATTCCACCAGAGCTACAGCCACCTCTACAGCTTTTTTAAGAGGGGTGCCTACCAAGGACATTCTGGAAGCTGCTACATGGAGCTCCGTGCATACATTCTCCAAACACTACAATCTCCCTCTATATTCCAGATCCAGAGCAGGTTTTGCTTCGGCAGTCCTGCAGGGTTTGATTGCCACACCATCTCTTTCCTAGTGCATACCTCCTCCCCCAGCTAAGCTATGGGATTCTACCCACATGTTATGACTGCAGTTGCATTCTTGAAGGACATAGTACAGTTTTGTACCTACCATAAATGTAGATGTCCGATAGACATGCAACTGCAGTCGGATTTTCCCTCCCTCCATACCCCTCTATGCCTAGGGTCCACTCCTATCCCTGTTACTCTTAGCTGGGGATATCTGTTATGGTGTATTTGTTTTATTGCTCATTTATTTGTTTGGAATCCTGTTTTTGTCTTTCAATTTGATTACAGCCTTCCTTGGAGGGCACCTGGCATCTGGGGCAAGAAACACTGAAGAAAATGGCGTCGGCTGATGCTTATGTACTCCAGCCGCTCTGACGTCGGAGAGAAATGCGACATCAGCCGACGTCGGACCCAGACTTTGGAATCCGGCCGACCGAGGGCTGCCTGAGGCAGGACAACCCACATGTTATGACTGCAGTTGCATGTCTGTCGGACATCTACATTTATGGTAGGTACAAAACTGTACTTTAGGGGTCGCCACAGCAGAACTCCGGTCCGCTAATGATTGGCAGTAGATTTTTACGTGCCAAGTTGCCAGCTCTGACGCACAACCTTCAATGAAGGTATGCCCATTCACGCCATCTCCACACAGAAGACGCTCTAGCTGAGAATCGAACAGGACAACGTCATACTATGAGGCGACAACGCTACCGCAGCACCACCACCGCAGCATATATATATATATATATATATATTTACTCCCCATTTGGGGGGCACATTACATCTGGGGCAAGAAAAACTGAATAAAATGGCATCGGCTGCATGTTTTATACCCCTGACGACCTGACGTCATGGAACAGGAGACCGCAACTGATGTAGGACCCAAGACTTTGTTATTCAGGCCAACTGAGGGCAACCTTCCAGCAGATTACCCAAATGTAATGACTGCAACAGTGAATACACTCTAACATCTACATTTATGGTAAGTGTACACAACTGTACTTTTACCCCGGGGATCACTTCAGTGGCTCTGCTGGACAGAGGCACAGGGAACTAGTCTAAGGGGGTGAAAGCCAACACATTCTGGGTAGGCTTATAAATGCCTTCGGGCAGATAGCCTAGTACCTACCTATGAACCTGTAAGAAACATGTAATAGTTTTTGATTAAAAGCAGTATTTACCCTTTAAGAAACATGGTATTTTTTCACAAGTTTTGAAGTTTCCTGTCAGGGAGTGCTATTTTTAGCTAAAACTACATGTTAATGTATTTCGGGCTAATTTTGTGAGAAATTATGGAATGCTTGTGTAAAGTTTTGAGTTTTGTGGGACAGAAAAGTTTATGAAGGAGTGGGCAGGATTTTGTGTGTCAGTGTAATGGCCATGCTTACTTTGTAAAAAAAAAACAACCTGTCATATTGATTTCTGTAATTGTGTGGCTGAGCGTTTGAACAGTACTGATAAAGAAATTCTATTGTACTTTTACTTTATCTAAGTTAAGGGACAGGGAAGAGTGTTGGGTGTGAGTGTAAGTGTGCTGCTGGTGAACACTCACTGACAGCTTACTTTCTGACCAAGTTGCTCCAGCTACCAGTTTTGGTGCTTCTCTTTCCTGTGAAGAAAATCACTTACCAAGGAATTTTTTCTATTGTTGTAGACTCTGTCTGTGCTTTAGCCAACAGTGAGTCAACCTGTAGTGGCCATTGGTTATTCCTCAGAGCAGTCCCTCACCTCTCCAGCTTCCTTGTTGTTTTTTCAGCCAACATGAAATGCGGTTCAGGTGTTCAGTGTCTGATATGGGCATGGGAAAACCGTCTTCAAATATGGGAGACTCCCTGAAATTCTTAGGAATAACCAGGACAAGAGACCACTATGTCCCTCCTTCCAGCTGGTCCTCTTTGCTGGAATTCCTGTTAACAAAAAATCAAGAAATTAAACATTTTTTTCTGATGAAGTTATTACTTTTCAAAAAGATGAGTTCCGAACCTTGACTTAATAGGCATTACTGGCAATACATCTTGGTACTCGGAAGCCATTAGGCATTACTGGCAATACATCTTGGTACTCAGAAGCCGTTACAGGTAGGCATCCCCTGTAAATTTATTCCTGTGGAAGCAGGGTCTGATGATTCTGCCTTTGACAGAGATGGGGCTTCTTTTCTTGCAGATATTCAAGCGCAGGTATCTGATTGTGAGGAAAATGTTAATTCTTATTCTTCTGTGGAAGAATTTTATTTTAAGCAGACAATTGCCAGGATGAATAATGATATTTTTATGGGAACAAATAGATGTTCCCCCTGAACTGAGGAAATGTTATGACGTTATAAATGCATATTCCTCATTGTTCACTTGCAATGAGAAAGAATTCCTCAACAGAAGCACACAGAAGCTATCAATTCCAAATGTAACTAAAAAAACAACTGCAATAAAAGAGAGTTTGGAAGCCTCAAAAGTGAAATAAATGAAAACACAACGGCAACACATCACTTATTTCTGAAACTGCCAAGCACTTGTCCTGCATTTGGCACCACAGGATCTCTTAAAGTTCCAGGCCACCTGAAGTGCTAATCAAGCAGTTGAATTTGCACAGTGATTGAAACCAGCTTGAGTGATGCGGCACATGTACAAGGCGTTTTGCTAAAGCATGCAATCTTTAGATGTTTATTGATGAAATTTTGCTCTGTTTCCACAGTTTTGTTAAAAACATGCATGTCTCTACTTGTGAACTACACTTGACTAAGTACTCTCTGGGTTTGCCTGCAGCCAGGAATGGTAAATGTTTAGAGAAATGAAAAGCACATTGTACTTTGCCTGCTGGAGGTGGCAAGGCGAGGATCCAAATTTGGAATGCTAGCCCCAACCCTCATCCAGATGGAGGAGGAAATTGAGGAGGAAATAAGGAATCACTTGAGCCTGGATGATGGCAACAGACCTGAGGAAGAAGAGAGAGAGCATGAATTTAAGTACCAACCCCCCCCCCCATCTACCCCCAAAAGGCACCCCAGCATTCTGTGTGTGACTTCAAGAACTTGGATGAACTTGTGCGAGAAATCCTCGGCTGCTGTGCATGTCCTTCTCTGTTACCATTGGTCAAAGTTTCAGAAGGTAAATATGTTTGGGGTCAAATAGTCCAGGGTCGAACTGTCCACTAAAAAAATCACATATAAATTTATACATGAAATTGTATGGAAATGCATTGGGGTCAAACAGTCCGGGGTTGAATAGGCCTGCTATGCCCGTGGATCCTCCTCTTTCTTTGCTGTTTTGTTGTGAAACAGTTTCTGAAAGGAGTTGTTTACATGAGACCGCCTCATAATAAACAAGTTGCTCCTCCTTGGGATCTCAGATGTTCTTCGTCTTCCCTTGCTGCAGTCCTGACTATTGGGTATAGTCCGCGTCCCAGTCGGCCCGAATACCAGAGTATAAGGCTGACGTCGGTCATGGCGCCTTAGACTGACGTCAGTACGTCAGGGTACTAATGCGCATGACCGACGTCATTTCCTCAGTCTTTTTTGCCGCATGGTCCGATGCAGAAGCAATTTTGCGAGTGCAGGTTGGCGTTCTGAGATTTTCGACCGGAGTTTCAGACCGAAACAGAGTTGGCTAAGTAACCCGTTGGGAACATTTTGGTTTTTCTTGCCTCAGTATTTAACGGATGTCAGAAAAAGTGAATAACTGTATTTCTTGTGGGAAGCAGATACGCATAGGGATTATCATACATTGTGTATACCTTGTTTAGGGCCTGAGCACGACGTTGTTGGTTGCCGCTCTTGTGCTAGATTTAACAAGCGCACTATTAAGAGGAGGCTTGATTGTGCTAGGTTAGTGTTTGGGAAGCGTTGCAATTATAATATGCCGTCGGATGCTCCGCCGCCCGCTTCATCCAAGAAGCGCAAGGACAAAACAGTGAAGCCTAGGGGTGAGGAACCGGCAGTCCCGGACGTCGGTTCTCTAGAAGGCTCAGGGGAGCCAGAGGTTTTGCCAGGAGTCTCTATGGAGTCTCAGGCAGATACTTTACTGTTACAGGATGTGCCCTCTCAGGAGGTAGGCCAGGCTGAGGGGGCTTCTCAGGTGACTGTTCTTCTCTCTCTTCCCAAGGTAGTTAGGGCCTCTCCTTCTGTTGCCAAAGCTTCTTTTAGAGGTAGGCCAAGTTCAGCTTCTGTGGGGGCTTCTCCTAGCATTTCGGGCTCTGTGCCTAAGAAACATATGCTTAAAATGGCAGAAGATTTGATTACTCTGATTAGAGGTTCTATGCCCCGCCTGATAAGAGGCCTAGGGTGGAACAGGAGTTTGATAGTTTTGAACAGTGTTCACAGGCTTCAGAGTCTTCTGTGGAAGACTTGCAAGAGTTTCCTGCTTATTCTGATTCTGATGTGGATGATTCCACTCCTACAGCTTCTCCTCCTGAGGATTTTTCATTTTCAGAGACTCTTCACTCCATGAGGGAGCACTTTAAATGGGAAGGCCAGGATTACTCTGATTCCAGAAAAAGGCTTAGGGAATTTTTGTTTTTACCCCAGCATAGGCCCTTAGCTATTCCTCCTGCGTTGAATGTGGTGGAGGATGTTTTTGCAGAGGCTTCCCTGAACCCTGACTCCTTGCCTCCTGCTCCTGTTAAGCCTGATAGATATTATAGGGTGCCCGAAGCTCATAAGTATTTGTTTAAGAGTCCCAGGGCGGACCCAGAAACTGTTTCTCAGGGGCCTAAAGGTGTTAAAGCTTCTGTGGTTAAAAATCCTGTACCCTCTGATAAAGAGGCAAGGGCTTTGGATAGGTGGGGTAAGAAAGTATATACTTCTTCCACTCTAGCCATGAGGGCGTTGAATTGTCAGTTTCATATGCTGAAATATCAGAATTATCTCCTTTCACAATTGAACTCTAAGGTGGATGCTTTGGCGGAAGGTATTGAGTGTAAAGAATTGCTGGATTTGGTTCATGTGTCTGAACAAGTGGGTAAGCATTCTTTGCAGTGTGGTTTTGATGCTGTTCAGGCCTCCTCGAGGGTGGCTGCTACTAGTTCTGTTCTTCGCAGACATGCCTGGTTGAAGGATCAGAATTTAGCTGAGCATGTTAAGACCAGGATTTTGGATGCTCCTTTACAGTCTGATGTGTTGTTTGGACCGCCTGTGGAAGCAGTTTTAAAGAAAATGGAGGACAAAGCTAAGTCTATGCAGACTGTTAAAGATTTTTGCAGGTGCAGCCTCAAGTTTAGTAGAAATTGGCCTGCTAAGGGGTGGACATATCCTGCTTATGGCTCCCAGTCTAGGGGTAGGTCTAGACGTGGTAGGGGCAGGGCTCAAGGTTCTTTAGGCCTAGATCAGACAGTTCACCTGCTCAGACTTCTGGTGAGGGCAGGGGTCAGTCCTTTCGTAAGCAGAACCAATGACCTGCCTTTTCAGCTGCCAGTGGACTCTCGTCTGGCAGCTCCTTTGGGAGGAAGATTGTCTCTTTTCAAAGAAAATTGGGATTTAATCACTCAAGACAGATGGGTGCTGGATATCATTCATCACGGTTACCGATTTTATTTCCACACAATGCCCCTTTCAAAGGCATGCCAGATGTTCCTCCTCCACAAAGAATAGAGGCTCACAAGCAAGTTTCTCAGTTACTCCAGATAGGGGCCATTCAGCCAGTCCCTGTATCAGAAAGGGGCTAGGATTTTATTCTCGCCTGTTCCTAGTACCAAAGAAGGGGAACACGTGGAGACCAATTTTGGATTTATCTATCCTCAACACTTATCTGGACATTCCCAAGTTCAAGATGTTGACGTTACAGCAACTGTTACCTCTGCTGGGCAAGGATCACTGGATGGTAACTTTGGATCTCAAGGAAGCCTACCTTCATGTGCCTATAAGGCTAAGTTGCAGAAAGTATTTGCGATTTGAACTGGAGATTTTCATTATCAGTTCTCTGCATTGCCCTTTGGCTTATCTACTGCCCAGAGTATTCACAAAGGTTCTGGCTCCAGTGATAGCTTACTTCAGGCTTCAAGGCATTCAAATCTATCCTTACTTGGACGACTGCCTGATTCTGGCTCAAGAAAAGGAAGACCTTCTACAGCATCTGGAATATGTCATAGCAGTGCTAAGATGCCTAGGGTATTCTGTGAACGAAATAAAGTCCAGTCTAGTACCCTCTCAAGACATGTGCTTTCTGGGTGTGAGACTGAATACAGCAGCCCAGATGGCCTTTTTAACCCCGGACAAACAAAAGAGTCTGTCACTTTACTTCCATCAACTATCTCATCAGTCCGTGCTGACTGCAAGGACAGTCCTTCAAGCATTAGGGTTCATGGCATCTTGTATTCTGGTGCTTCCCAATGCCAAACTGCATATGAGGAAGCTGCAATGGTATCTCAAAAATGTATGGACACAGCACTGCCAAGATTTCGACACTGTCATTCATATAATACCTTGCCTTCAAAAGGAATTCTTGTGGTGGGCTCAGGAATGTCACCTAACCAAGGGACTCTCTGTGACCCGGCCAGAGGCGAGTCAGATTTTAACGACAGATGCCTCGGACACTGCTTGGGGAGCTCATCTAAATGGAAAGTGGATACAAGACAAGTGGCCTGCCAGACTACAGCATCTACATATCAACATGAAGGAGATGTTAGCAGTCCAGTTTGCATTGATGGCGTTCAAGGAGTTACTTCTTCCAGGGCAGGTGTTGATTCTAACAGACAACACAACTGTCATGTGGTACATCAACAAGCAAGGGGAACACATTCTTATCCTCTATGCAGGCAAGCAATGATTTTATGGGAGACTGCGTTAAGCCTGCAACTGACTCTTCAGGCAAGGTTTCTGCCAGGAGCACAGAACTCCCTAGCAGATGTATTAAGCAGACAAATCATGGATCCCCACGAGTGGAAACTGGATCTTCATGTATTTCAGAAATTGACAGTGTCATGGGGAACTCCAGACATAGATCTGTTCGCTTCTCCACTAAACCACCAGCTGCCAAAGTATTGCACAAAGGGGTTTCATCACACAGCTTGGAAAGTGGATGCTCTGTCTTTCAGTTGGAAAAACCTTCATGTCTATGCCTTTCCACCTCTGCCTCTTCTTCCAAAGGTATTATTAAAGGTCAGACAAGACAGGCCAAGGATGATTTTGATAGCTCCAGATTGGCCTCGGCAACACTGGTACCCACTTCTAAGGAGTCTAAAGAAGCCTCCATGGCCTTTACCTCTGATTCCTCATCTGTTATCTCAGAAGGACGGTCATCTGCTCAATGTCAAGCTTCAATCTCTTCATCTCACAGCTTGGCATATTCTGTGTTGAAGCACAGCAGGTCTCAGCTTCCTCAACAAGTTTTAAATGTGATTATGGAAGCTAGAAGGCCTAGTACTAGGAGAGTGTACGCAGAAAAATGGAAGAGATTTTTATTTTGGAGTACAGCAAAGAATTTGGAGATTTCAGAGCCTAATTTGAGTGTGGCTCTTCAATATCTTACTGAATTATTGGACAAAGGTTTGTCCTTCTCTTCCATAAAGATTCATGCTGCAGCAATTTCAGCTCACTATGATTGTGACCCACCTTTGTTTTCGCATCCTTTGTTCAAGCAGTTTCTTAGAGGGGCAAAGAATATAAGACCCCCGTAGAGCTCCTACTCCTGCTTGGGATCTCAATTTTGTGTTGGAAAAACTTACTCTACAACCTTTTGAGCCTGCAGCTACTGCTGAATTGAAATATTTGTCATGGAAGACTGCTTTTCTGTTGGCTATTACTTCTGCAAGAAGGGTGTCTGAGTTGCAGGCCCTTATGGCAGTAGAGCCCTTTTGGTTTTCCATAAGGACAGGGTTTCATTACGCACTAATCCTTCCTTTATGCCTAAGGTGGT
Organism: Protopterus annectens; assembly: GCF_019279795.1. Taxonomy (NCBI): domain Eukaryota; kingdom Metazoa; phylum Chordata; order Ceratodontiformes; family Protopteridae; genus Protopterus; species Protopterus annectens. The sequence goes on along the minus strand of NC_056732.1, from coordinate 1,355,997,110 downwards.
TTCTAGTGTGGCTTTAAACCAAACTATTCATTTGCCTACGTTTTTGCAGATCCTCAAAATAAAGGGGAAAAGATTTTGCACACTTTAGATGTACACAGGCAATTGCGTTATTATTTGAGCAGGACTAAAGATTTTAGGCAGTCTCAGCAGTTACTTGTTTCTTTTGCTTTGAGTTCACAGGGCAAGCCTGTGTCAAAACAAACTATTTCTAGGTGGATTGGCTTTTGCATTGCATTTTGTTATTCCCATCATGGCAAAGAGGTTCCAGCTGGGATTAGGCCTCATTCCACTAGGGCTACTGCCACTTCAACAGCATTTCTAAGGGGGGTGGCAACTAAGGATATTCTGGAAGCAGCTACTTGGAGTTCAGTGCATACTTTCTCTAGGCATTATCACCTGCCTACATACTCTAAGACTAGGGCTGGTTTTGCCACGGCTGTTTTACAAGGCATGTTGTCAGCTCCTGCTACTTTATAATTTGCCAGCCTCCCTTACCTCTGCTTTGGGATTCTACCCAATAGTCAGGACTGCAGCAAGGGAAGACGAAGAACATAGTACAGTTTTGTACCTACCATAAATGTAGATGTTCGAGGATTCCCTTGCTGCAGTCCAATTTACCCTCCCTCCTTCCCCTCTGTGCTTCAGGGTGGTTGTGTAGGTGAGTTTACATGCTTATATTTTTTGTATATATTGCTGTATATATTGTACATGTTTTTTGGTGCAGGTTGTTTTTGGGACTTGTCTTTTTGGGTCTTCTGACATCTGGGGCAAGAAAAGACTGAGGAAATGACGTCGGTCATGCGCATTAGTACCCTGACGTACTGACGTCAGTCTAAGGCGCCATGACCGACGTCAGCCTTATACTCTGGTATTCGGGCCGACTGGGACGCGGACTATACCCAATAGTCAGGACTGCAGCAAGGGAATCCTCGAACATCTACATTTATGGTAGGTACAAAACTGTACTTTTTGTGCTGGAGAAGTTGACTATGCCACTTTTTGAACCTACTCATCAAGCTGATTTAAGGTTCTTGACTTGGAAAAATGTACACATCATTAATCTGACATCTGCAAGAAAAGTCTGTAAGTTGCAAGCTCTCATGGTCGATGAACCGTATCTGATTTTCCACGGGGATAGGGCCTCTTTAGGAATAATCCCTCATTTGTGCCCAAAGTGATTTCAGGGTTTAATTTGAATCAAGCGATCAATTTCTCAATTTTCTATACAGAACCTAAAAACAACAGTCTCATACCCTGTTGCTGGGTGTGATGCTGTCATGGCAGAGGGCCTGTACACTGAAAGGCACAATAGTGTGGCATATTGAAAAGGGCTGGATTTTAGAAGCATTCTACAAGCAGCTACACAGTCCTCTGTACATTCTCTAATAAAAAAAAATACAAACTGGATTCCTTTCCAAGGTCCAGGTCTAACTTTGCTAGGACCATTCTCCAGGGGCTCTTAGATCCACATCCTTCCTTCTCCCAGGTTGGATAGAATTTGGTAATTGGCCAATATAGCCTAAAGAGTACTGTAGCAATGGGAATGGTGACTATGGTACAATTTTGTAAGCTGCACTTACCCATAACAGTAGTCGCTCACATTCTTTACTGCTGTAGTAGCAGCACCTAACCTGCTTTCCCCTACTCTTGTATATAGTTGTAGTTGGGATATAAAGCAGGGTTGCGTTTGTTTCTACTTTGTTTTATTGTTACTATTGGATGTTTGATTCAGGATTGTTAGGCTCTTCTCTCCATGTATAAGCAAGAAAGTCCTGAAGAAAGCTAGTTGCAGGTATTTCATTCCCAGTACTCTGCAAACTATTCCCTTACAATTTCCTTCCTGTTTTAACCTTACCCAGTGTGAACTTTTTTCTTATTACATTTGTGGTCTACTTGCTGCCCAGTTTCTCTGTTTTTCATGAATCATGTTTGTCAGCACTTTGTCTGAGCAGGATGTTTTTTTTTTTTGTTGTTTTTGTTGTTAGGGTGCTGTTATTTTTGACAGAATTTTTGCAACTGCATCAAAAAGGATCTAGACCTGTTATTGCATGGGTCTGCCCCATCTTTAATAGTAAAATTACTGCTTTAACTTAAGTGGATTTTAGTGGGGGCACTCCCTGTCTTACCATATTGAAAATGGGGGCACAATTGGTTATCATTTTTCTTCTACTGACCCCTTATAATATTGAGGTGGGAGCCTATGTACTCATCACTTTACCGACTCCCATGATTCTAATTATGTTGTTATATTTGCCTATCAATGGCATAACTCTCTTCTTCATTAATTTTATCATGTACTGTATCTAAATTTGTCAGTTTCCATCTTGTACTAACCATTGTCTGATGTCCCTCAGCCTTTGCTAGTATAAAGGTTTCTGTAAAATCTCCCCCACATCCTTAGTGCTCCATTTTCTGTATCACAGCTGCCTATCCTGTAGTTTTAGCTCAGGAATCTTCCTTTCCATTCTTCATTTTTTTCTTATGCCAGACCTTTTACTGGCCTATCTTGTTCCAGCCCAACTATCATCACCTGTTTTTCCTGTCTTTAAATGGTCTTCCTCCCCTCATTTTACTCATTTGTGTTCCTTTTTTTTGAATTCCTTCTATTTTTTTAATTGCACATGTCTGTGCTGCTTTAATTACATAGTGCCCAAGTCATTCCATCTTTTCCATGACCACTTCATTATGTACCATAGTTCATTTTGGTGTAGCTGTCAGTGCTTGCATTTTATGTTCCATGTTCTACAACCATTTTTGCCAGTCTGTTATTTCCCCCATTTGTACTCTTCTGATTTTCTCTCTGTCTCATAATATCTCATGCTAGATTTGCAGGGTCTGACAGACCGATCTCTCCATTTTAAATTTCTCTACGTTTTTTTTATTTATTCTTTCCTGGCAAGAAACCTGTCACTCCTGCTCCCTTGTTTGCATGTCTTCTGTCTGTTTCTCTGTATGTTCACCCATCCTCCTATCATCACTTCTTTTTCTTTGTCTAGTGTTCTAGTGTATTCCTGTGGAATATTTTCTTCTACGATATTTCCTGTCTTTAGTTTAATCTGTAGTTGCACTGAAATCCCCTTCTACCTTGTGATCCATTGATCTCCATATTTCCTATTCCTTGGAAGATTTTTAGAAGTCCTTCACTTTAGATTAGATAAAATACATTCCTAGAATTCCATGTTTCTCTTCATGTTTGGATTCCTCCAATGACTTATTTGCCATGTTTACTCAATGTCATGGAAAGTGTCTCTTCATAAATAATCCACAGATTTATTACTGCTCAATATCTGAGTTGTTTGGCTTCTGCTACATACCTACAATCAACTGCATTACTAGCTGAGTTAAGTACAAACTTGCAGTGTTAAAGATTGTACAGCATTTTATTTTTCTGTATATTTAATTGTTTCATTGAACATTGTGGTCTGTGCCTCTGTAGTTTATTTTTCTATTTAATTGTTTCATAGAATACTGTGGTCTCTCTCTGTCTCGCCCTCCCTGTTCTTGTTGTGGTATTAATTTTGGTGGCTTTGGAATTGCCCACCCCTCCTGTAAGTTTGTGTTTGAACACTCCTCCTGGGTCTGTCTCATTTCCTCACTCAACCAAGTATAGTGAGATCATATTTTGACTTCAGACACTCCTACCAGTCCCATCTGTTCAGCTCTAACCCAGTCTAGTGTCACTAGCTCATTCTACCTAATACAGAGAGAACATTTGTGAAGGGCAAGCCACTTAGGTCCTTAATTTTGAATTATCTTCTGTTTCTTCTTTCTCCCTTTCCACAAAAAAAATTTTTCTAAGCTTGTTTCCTGCCTTTCCTATAACCAGTCTAGTCCAGATACAGATTTGTTGTAGTCAGGACTGTTTGTAAGCTTCTGAGCCCCCAAAGCCTTTCTGTGTTGGAGGGAAGCCTTCTAGCTTATATGTGAGAGTGGTAAGTACTATAGGTAGCCTGTCTACCACAAAAGTGGTTTCTGACCCAGAAATTGTAGTTTATTGGCTGTTTGGGCAGTTTTTCCATCTCTTTCAACTTTCTGGTTTAAAAGCCTGTGTTTGGGCTTGTTTCCCACCTTTCCTGTAACTATTCTAGTCCAGATACAAATTTGCTGTATCCAGGACTGTTTGTAAGCTTCTGAGCCCCCCAAGCCTTTCTGTGTTAGAGGGAAGCCTTCTAGCTTATCAGTGGGAGTGGCAAGCACTAGGTAGCCTATCTACCAAAAGCGTGGTTTCTGGCCCAGAAGTTGTAGTTTATTGGCTGTTTGGCAGTTTTTACATTTCTTTCAACTTTATGGTTTAAAAGCCTGCTTTTGCGCTTGTTTCCCACCTTTCCTCTAACTAGTCTAGTCCAGATACTGATTTGCTGTATCCAGGACTGCTTGTAAGCTTCTGAGCCCCCAAGCCTTTCTGTGTTGGAGGGAAGCCTTATAGCTTATCAGTGGGAGTGCTAAGCACTAGGTAGCCTATCTACCACAAGAGTGGTTTCTGGCCCAGAAATTGTAGTTTATTGGCCATTTGGGCAGTTTTTCCATCTCTTTCAACTTTCTGGTTTAAAAGCCCACATTTGCGCTTGTTTCCCACCTTTACTGTAACTAGTCTAGTCCAGATACAGATTTGCTGTATCCAGGACTGTTTGTAAGCTTCTGAGCCCCCCAAGCCTTTCTGTGTTGGAGGGAAGCATTCTAGCTTATCAGTGGGAATGGTAAGCATTAGGTAGTCTATCTACCACAAGATCCAGGTACAGATTCTTAGTTTAAGCACTTGAATTTGCTTATTCGTGCTCAGCACTTGTTCAGAACCTGTTGTTAGCACTAAATAAGCTACAAATTACTACAACACTCAACCTTCCTCTTTACCTAGAGGAAAATAGTTTTTGTACTTACTTTCCTCACTTGCTTAGAGAAAAACAGCTGTTATGCTAACTTTCCTCACTTGTCTGGAGGAAAGTGTTTTTTTATTCGGGCATGTCCCAAGGGTCAGCTCCCAGTGTTCTCTCCTGTCTATCTGATGAATATGGGCATCTTGAGGCAATGTAGCAGTTGCCTCATGTAAACAGACAACTCTCTCCTCCTACCACCCAGCACCACAAACTGTGAGAGATGCACTTATCTAGCCAAACTGGACGTAAAACTCTCTCTAACGAAGACTGAACTTGACAGTCGAGGAGAAGGCAAACACTTGCACCACACCACACTCATCACAGAGTCCCACTAAACTTACACCACCAAAATACACACATAGAAACACAAAAACATTTGCAGAGGCTCTCAATCTGCTCAAGCAACAGAGACCTCCAAAGCAGAAATGCAAGCTCCACCCCCAACACAACCCAAATGACACATAGCCCACAGACTCAGTGTGCCAGTAAACCACAGCCCATAATGCAAACCAACGTACCCAACACGCTAGTCATAGGTGACTCTGTAGTGAGGCACACTGATGTCCCACTCACCAGGCTAAACAAGGAGAAGGTTACTGTCAGCTGCCTGTCGGGTGCCAGGATTCTCCACATAACCCACTCACTTAGGTCACTCCACAATAAGTACAAATGTGACTCTGTCATTGTCCATGTTGGTGTGAACAACCTGAGACGTGCCTCCCTGGACTACATGAAAAGAGACTTGGAAGAGCTCTCAGATCTTGTAGCCCAGGCAGATGTGATGCTAGCCCTAAGTAGCATCCTGCCATCGCCCAGGATGATACTGCAGTGTAAGGACAAAATGTTTGACTTCAACAATTGGCTAAGCTTCTGGTGTCATTCTAAGGAGATCCAGTGTCTGTCTGCCTGGGATGACATAGTCGATGGACCACGATGCTTTGCCAGAGATGGCCTGCACCTGTCGCCCCTGGGATTCCGGATACTGGCTAAGGCTTTTACCACCCCTATAGTGCCTTTTTTTAGGCAAGGTTCAAATGACAAATTCACCACCGTAACATGAACAGGCAAGCAAAAACTGAGGGTAATGCTACTCAATGCTAGAAGTCTAAATCTCAAAATGTACTCACTCGAGGCACTCCTTAAAATGGAGAACCTTGATATCTGTGCAGTGACTGAGACCTGGTTCAAGGCTCTAGGGAGCACCCCTGCATTACCAGTCTATAACTCATACCACACTTTTTGGCCATCTAACCTGGACCAGAACACCAAAGGCAGAGGTGTGTCCATATTCATTAAGGATATCCACACCTCCAGGCTAGTGCATCCGAGGTTATCCAAGTGCAAATAACTCTGGGCAAAACTGCAATCCAAATTGTAGCTTGCTACAGATCCCCCACCATACTCCAGGATTCCTATGCCTCTTTTCTTGTTATACTGGAAAATATTAGGGTTCAATCAACCACCCTAATAATGGGCGATTTCAACTACCCCACCATTAACAAGGAAAACTACTTGTGTACCAACTCCTTCGCTCAATGCTTTCTGGAATTCATAAATTCCAATGCCCTGGATCAACTTATCCACACCCCCACCAGGGGCAACAATATCCTAGACCTAGTCATTACCAACACGAGTGAACGGTGTTCCACAACTGAAGTCAACTCCTCGTTGGTCAGATCCGACCATAAGCTAATCACCCTAGATATCCACATCTCACCCCCACCCACCATTAAGGAAACCATGATAAAAAAACTTTTCCACATCCAACTTCATGCTTTTTAAGACAGAAGTGGAGAACCTCATGACACCCATGCCGATGGACAATACAGTTACAACTGCTGAATCCTATACAAATGCACTCTATAAGCACTTACACGAGTGCATGGATCGTGCTATCCCAAACAGAACCAAGATGCTATCCTCCAAAAAAAGGAAGCCAGTCTGGTGGTCCACTGCCATAGACAAACTCTACAACAGAAGGAAGAAACTGTTGCAAAAGAGTAAAATCCCATGAGTGGAGGAGCTCCCTGATCAGCCTCAGTAAGAAGCTGAGATCCCTTATAAGATCCTCCAAAGCTAGCTACAAAAACAAAATCACCACTGATTCTAAGGGCGACCACAAAGCATTCTTAGTTATGTCAACAAATCTCAGTGGCAACACCCAGATCTGCTCTGAGTTACAGCACAACTGCATGAAAATTACAGAACCAGCTGATATTGCCAACATCCTGGCAGATAGGTTCAGTGCTAACTTTACCCCCTCTCACCCCCTAAAGGGCCCATATCTATACAGGAAGAATGCAGAGTCCCTGTAATCACATCTATCCAGGTAAAAACATCAGTTTCTAAAACCAAAAACACATTATCCATGGGACCGGACAACATCCCAAGCTGCGTTTTACATGAATTTCAGAACGAACTGGGTCCCCACCTTAGCACCATATTCAGTCACAGTCTCACGTCAGGCTATGCGCCCACTGAATGGCACACAGCAGCAGTTATCTCACTCCACAAAGGGGGTGCCACCACTGATCCTGGGAACTACCGCCCCATGAGCCTGATGAGCCTGGTCTGCAAGGCTATGGAATGTATCATCATGGAACTTATAAACAAAGACGTTGGTAACCTCCAAACTCAGGACTCCACCCATTTCGGGTTTGTGAAAGGCAGATCATGGCTTCTGAACCTGATCGACTTCTTTGAGGCAGTCACCAAAGCCGTAGACTAGGGTAAGGTGGTTCACATAGCCTACATTGACCTCGACAAGGCTTTCAACACCATCCCCCATTCTGGAATTATAGCTAAACTCACTAAACTAGGTATAAATCCCTACTTCACAAGATGGGTTGCCTACTGGCTCACTGACAGAACCCACACTGTAAAAGTTGCAGACTCCAAACCAGTGACAAGTGGAGTATCACAGGGTTCAGTCCTGGGACCGCTTCTGTTTGGTATCTACTTCTCTGAAGTACAGACTAACACAGAAGGCCTCTGGCTAACGAAGTTCGCAGATAACTGCAAACTAGGAGTCATAGTCGAGTTCCCAAATGGTGTGGACATTCTACAGAAGGGCCTCACAAGACAGATGTCTGGTGTCAGAGGCATGGCCTCAAGCTCAATGCCAAAAAGTGCATTGTCATCCCCTTTGGTAAAAACTCTGTACCCATGAACTACCACATAAACGGCAGTCTACTTAATGCCGAATGTGTGATAAGAGACCGTGGGACCCAGGTGTACAGTAGTCTCTCCTTTGATAATCACATCGCCACAGTAGTCAGGAAATCCTTTTATGTGGGACACCTCTTCACAAAAGGGTTCTCGTCCAGGAAAAAAGTGGTCATTGTTTCCCTCTACTCTGCACTCATTAGACCCATTATAGAGTACAATGCCCCTTTTCGAATGTACCTCACAAGACATCTGCAGCAGCAGCTGGAAAGGCCACAGAAGTACCTCACAAAGAGGATTATTGCCCTCAAACAGATGCCCTACTCTGACCGCCTCAAAAAACTCCAGCTTTACTGTGTAGCATATCGCCTACTCTGAGGAGATCTCTGCCTAGCATATAAAGCTATGTTAAACCCAGAGCTGTTGGACATGCTACACCTAAAGAAATCCCACTCCCTCCGAGCTACATGCTCTAGGGACCTAAACCTTGTCACCACAATAAACAGGACATGCTGGAGGGATAGGTTCCTGTCCCAGAGTCTTCCTATACTCTGGATCAAGCTACCCATCTATGTCAAGCAAAGTTCCTCATTAGCACTCCTCAAGAAAAATCTTGATGAATGGATGGGAAATGGAAAATACACACCGGGGATCACTTCTGTGGCTCTACTCTTCAGGGGCACAGGAAATTAACTTTGTTGGGTGGCATAAGCCAGGGAACCTTGTTGGCTAGGCTGACTTAGGCCCTTGGGCCGATAGCCTAGTACCTACCTATGAACATATGAACCTAAGAACATGTTTGAATATTAAATTACAGTGCTTATTGGAAAGATAAAACCTACCATCTCACAGCCTTCTAGGTGACAAATAAGAAACACATTACTTGAAAAATATTATAGAAATACTAGTTTTTTGTTTTTTTTTTAAATAAATTATACATAAATGAATAAGTAAAGATGTCAAAGGAAGTAAGGGCCCCATTTAGACAGCTAGTATCAGCAAATTCATTAAATATGTAAACCAAATTCAGATTTCTTAACATGGTAGCAGTCTATACATTGCTCTATATACTTGACATGCAGACCTCACAAGTAAAAAATGTGTAATATTTATTGCTTTACATTGTTTCATTATTAATGTTTCTTTGATTATGCCCCTTCCCTTTTTTACTAAATTCTATAATAAAATGTTCTTCAGTTTTATTACAGCCAAGAAACCAGGGGTACAAATTATTCATTATTCGAGACAGGATGAACCAAAATTGTGTCTGAAACAAATACGGACCACAAACCACCAGTGCAGTTATATCAAGTCACTAATGATCACACACCAGGAATGAATGTAGATGTTCTTCGTGTTTCACTGTTGCAGTCATAACTGTAGGGTGATCCTGCCGGCAGGCAGCCCGAGGTCGGCCAGAATTCCAAAGTCTGGGTCCGGCGTCAGCTGTACCAGCAAGTACCCTGACGTCAGAACGCAGAGGTATAAAGCTGACAGCCGACGCCATCTTTCCCAGTCTTTCTTGCCGTGCGGTGGAAAGCAGCTCGCAAGTTGTTGGTTGGCGGATTCCCGGACAACGTGCTTTGCTTGTCGTCGGTCCAAAGACTTCTTCTCTTCTCAAGCTAAGTACCCCATTGGGGAAACTTTTTTCTTGCTCCTCCGATGTCAGAAAAAGTTAATAATTGTATATCGTGTGGAAAACAAATACCTCATAAAGATTTCCACTCTTACTGTCTTCCTTGCTTAGGCTCTGACCACGGCGTTTCTTGCTGTCGGTTTTGTGCCAGGTTTAATTTGCGTACTATTAAGCGTAGGTATGATTGGGCCTTGAATTATTTCGGTAGATGGTTCAATTATAGGATGTCGTCGGATACTTTACCGACAACCGGAATTCACAAAAAGCGCAAGGACAAGGATAGGCCTCCGAGGTCCAAACAGGATTCTTTGCAGCCGGAGCCAGCTTCGGGTTCGGCGGTCGTCAGTGAGGCGCTTTTGCAGCCCCTGTCGTCAGCCACTTCAGAACCGATGGCCGACACGGACTCCCGTGGGGAGCCAACTAGGCCCAGTATTTTATCTGCTACAGGACCTTCGGACATCGCTCCTTCACATGGGTCCGGAACCGCTGTGCAGGTACCGGCTTCTGAAGGGGTTTTCAGGCCTTCTCATATCACCATTACTACAAAGACAAAGGCAAAGTCAAAGACTCCTGTTAAGCCAAGGATTTCTTCTCAAGCTTCTTCGGATTCAGATTTCTTCTCAAGCTTCTTCGGATTCAGCTCCCAAGACCCAAAAGCAATTATTAAGGATGGCTGAAGATTTGCTTACTATGATTAGGGGTTCTCACCCCCTCCTGAAAAAAGGCCTAGACAGGATATTCCCTTATGATTCCTCTGATCAGGCTTCTGTTTCTTCCTCTGAACAGGATTACTCTTTTCCTCCTTATGAGGATTCTGATGCAGAGGACTCTATTCCCTCTGCTTCCCCCCCTGAAGATTTTTCTTTTGGGGAAACCTTGCATGAGATGAGAGAGCATTTTCATTGGGAAGGTTAGGATTATTCCGCTTCCAAGAAGAGACTTAGGGAATTTCTCCCACAGCACAGACCTTTGGCTATTCCTCCTGTTCTTGATATTGTGGATGATGCTTTCTCTGAAGCTAACCTGAATCCTGACTCTTATCTGCCTGCTCCTTCTAAGCCGGATAGATTTTATAGAGTCCCTGATTCCCATCAATTTTTGTTCAAGAACCCTTCTGCAGATCCTGAAACTATTTCTCAGGGTTCCAAGGCTGCTAAGGCCGCTTCAGCTAAAAATCCTATTCCCTCTGAAAAGGATTCTCGTGCCTTAGACAGATGGGGCAAAAAGGTGTATACTTCTGCTACTCTTTCTATTAGAGCTTTAAATTGCCAGTTTCATATGTTCAAGTATCAGCAATTTCTTTTGTCTGTTTTAAAACAAAAACTTTCTACCTTTCCTGCATGTGCAAAGGACAAGGAATTACAGGATGTATTGCATGCAACTGAACAAGTTAGCAAACATAGTTTACATTGTGGTTTTGATGCCTTGGAGGCTTCTTGTAATGCCACAGCCTCTGGTACTATTATCAGGAGACATGCTTGGCTTCGAGAGCAGAATTTGCCTGAGCAAGTTAAGGCTAAATTGTTAGATGCCCCTGTTCAGCATGATGTTCTGTTTAGCTCTAAAGCTGAGGAGGTTATTAAAAAGATGGAGGATAAGGTGAAATCTATGCAGACTGTTAAAGATTTCTTACAAGTTCAGCCTCCTAGATTTACTAGAAATTGGCCTTCCAAAAATTGGTCCTTTCCCACGTCTGACAGGCCTCAAAGGGGAAGATATAGACGCTCCAGAGGTCGGGCTCAGGCTCAGTCCTCTTACAGGTCCAGACAATGGACTGCTTCATCCCCTAGAAGGGGAGAAGACAGATCTCAATCTCAAAGGAAGCAGACCCAATGACTCTCTCTGTTGGGCTACAGGTCCTCTTTGCCTGGAAGCCCCTCTCGGAGGAAAACTTTCTCTTTTCTACCAAAATTGGACTCATATTACCCAAGACAAATGGGTTTTGGACGTGATTTTAAGAGGTTACAAATTCCACTTTCACACTCTGCCAAGGGCTATTGGTTGGCCGGATCTGCCAAAACATCAATGGTCAGAGGCCTTAAATCAAGTGGACGCTCTATTGGCCATGAGAGCCATAGAACCTGTTCCACTTTCACAGATGGGAAAAGGTTTTTACTCAAGACTATTTCTGGTCCCAAGAAAACAAAACTCATGGAGACCTATTCTGGACCTTTCAGTGTTAAACACCTTTCTGGAAATTTCAAAATTCAAGATGCTTACTCTACAACAACTTCTTCCAATGCTCTCCCAGGATGCTTGGATGGTGACATTGGACTTAAAGGAAGCCTACTTACCCATTCCCATCAGGCAGGAACGCAGAAAATACCTTAGATTCAAGGCAGGTTCGAGGCACTTTCAATTCTCTGTACTGCCCTTTGGTTTATCTACTGCGCCCAGAGTCTTTACCAAATGTCTGGCTCCAGTAGTAGCTTATTGCAGACTCCAGGGGATTCAAATTTACCCCTATCTGGACGACTGCCTTATTCAGGCGGACAGCAAAGACCTTTTACTTCAACATCTGGATTTTGTTCAACGTCTTCTCCTACTACTAGGATTTTCAGTGAACACAAAAAAGTCACATTTGATCCCTTCTCAGCAAATGATTTTTTTGGGAGCTCTTCTAAACACAAGCTTGCAAAGGGCCTTCCTCACTCCAGAAAAACAAATACAGCTGGCCTCAATTTTCAAAACCTTGGCAACTTTACCTCAGCTCACTGCAAGGAAATTCCTGCAGGCTTTGGGCTACATGGCTTCTTGCATCCTGTTGATTCCAAATGCAAGGCTTCATATGAGAAAACTCCAATGGTACCTAAAGAGTGTATGGTCTCAGCATTACCACAGTCTAGACACAATGATTCCACTGATTCCCTGCCTCCAAAAGGAGCTCCTTTGGTGGTCCAGGGCTTGTGCTTTGAACGAAGGGAATCCCTTTCGTCTGCCTCAACCTTCTCAGATCATAACCACGGACGCTTCGGATTATGCTTGGGGAGCTCATTTTCTAGACATTGGCCAGCAGGGCTCTTGGACAAAGAAGCAACTACTCTGGCACATCAACTTGAAGGAAATGTTGGCAGTCCAAAATGCTCTTCTAGCATTCCAGACTCTTTTGAAACCAGGACCTCTTCTGATTCATACAGACAATACCACAGTCATGTGGTACATAAACAAGCAAGGGGGCTCTCACTCTTACCCCCTTTGCAGACTAGCCATGAATTTATGGGACACAGCTCTAAATCTGAATCTGCATCTTCAAGCTCAGTTCATTCCAGGAAATCAGAACCTCTTAGCAGACAGCCTAAGCAGAAATCATTTGGATCCTCATGAATGGATGTTGGACCCCAACTTATTCAGCAGAATAACTGCAGTTTGAGGTTGTCCTCAGATAGATCTATTTGCATCCCATCTCAATCATCAGTTGCCTCTCTTTTGCACCAGGTCCTACCACAAAACAGCTTGGAAAGTGGATGCCCTGTCATTCAGCTGGAGGAATCTTTCGTGATATGCCTTCCCTCCTCTTCCTCTTCTGCCTCGGGTGTTACTGAAAATAAAACAGGACAAACTCAAGACTATCATTTTGATAGCTCCAAATTGGCCTCGGCAGTTTTGGTATCCAACTTTAAAACACCTATTCTTGGAACCTCCTTGGATTCTTCCTCTGATCCCTTCTCTTCTGTCCCAGCATCAGGGTCTGATGCAACACTCTCAAATCAAGACTCTTTGCCTAGCAGCTTGGCTCTTCAAGGGCCTTTGATTCCTTCCCTTCCCAAACAGGTTTTGGATGTTCTTTTAGAAGCTAGGCGGCCTAGCACTAGAAAATCTTATGCTTCAAAATGGAAAAGATTTTGTATTTGGATGCAAGATCAAGGTTTTGATCCTCTTTTGCCTAATATTTCCTCCATTTTACTTTACCTCTCAGACCTTCTGCTTAAAGGCCTTTCCTTTTCCTCCATCAAAATTCATGCTTCTGCTATCTCGGCTCATTTTAATACTGATCCTCCCATTTTTTCTCACCAGCTGGTGAGGCAATTTTTGAGAGGAGCTAAGAATTTAAGACCTCCCAGAACTCCCCCTGTGGAAGGAAGGGTTAAAATACACATATGTAAAGTGGTGCAGGGAGGTGAAGCAGCCGCACAGTCCTCAGTTGAAGTATCCAAGAGGCCCAGTCATGATGCCAGCTCCCAGGTGGTCATTGCAGGTATTTGTCTTTAGAAATTTCAGGTGTGATTTCTGAAATGTATGTAAGGCACTAAGTATATGCATGCATTTTTATACATGAAGTCCTGAGACCTCTTCAGTTTTGTGGATCCTGCAGTGTGTGTCTTCCAGTGGGGGAAAGTGCTTTTTCCCTCTTGGATCAAGCTCGATTCCCAGGCCCTTAGCATCATTCTACCAATGTCAGACAGCTTAAAAATGTTGAGGAACATGTGGCAGCCTGGCACAGAATTAATCTCCAGCTGTTCTAGACTTCCATTTCAGGCTTGGTCTCTTCCCCTCCCAACCAAAAGAAGGGAATCCCCTTGCCAGATTTCTTAGACTTAGAGGCATACGAGGAGGATCTGGTCTTTTCTCCTCCTCCTCATTTCCTTTTGAAACAAACTTATTCATTCATCACATTATTGATTCAGTCTATGAGATCCCATATATTAGTTACAATGAAAAGAGAAAAAAAACCTGAATAATATTTTCCATTATCATATACGTATTTTGTATATACAAGCTCTATCATAAGAATGTTCTTTTCTCACATTTATTTATTTATTTGTTGACCAATTTAGTTCCACTAGGATAGTTATCAAGCTGACAAACTCAGGACTTCATACCATACATTAGAGCCTTCACTCAAGACTTCATAACATGCCTAAGAGCTTTGCAAAATGTTCAGCATAAGATCTCTGCTGCAGTAGCATAAAGCTAAAAGGGAGGTATCTTGCCAAGGTTCATCTGTCTGGACAGTATACAAAAGCTTTTGGGTACCTTCCTCATGCACTGTACATTTGTTGGAGCACACGAGCATACTAGTATAAAAAGAGATGCAATGGCAACAAAGTTCAGAACTTTCTTGTTGTTTAAGAGTTCAGTGAGGCATCTCATTTGAACTGGGACTTCAGTTTCCATGTTTATAAGTACCCTTTTGGAGACTTTCCTCTACATTCTGTCGAAGAGTTGTAAAAAATGTTTGTCTTATGTCTAGCAAAAGAGGAAAATGTTCCATTGGTAGACAAAGTCCTTACAAAGATTCCTACATGACCTGTCTCTTCTCTTTGAGGGAGTCTCACGACAGCCATTCATGTGATATTTGCCCTTCTTTTACATCTAAGACCATTCACGGTTGACGTACCAGCCTTAATCTAATTTTAGAAAATTGTCAACTTAAAGCCCTTACTCAGTCCTCTTTGGCTACAGATACTCTCCTTCTGGCAAAGAAAGAGGATAACTACTAGAGAGAATGTGCAAAGAACCCAGCCTTCTACCTTAGTTTCCAGGTCTGGGACTCACAAATGTGATTTGGCTGTCGGTCTGATCTTAACAGCTTTGCTGGTGTTGCTCTGAGAAGCTGATATGGATCAAGAACCAGGCACATCCACGAAGCCTGAGCATCCAGCAGCTGAAGTCTGGACATTGGATACATTCAAAACTATTAATTAGGTCACTTCTGACAAGTAATCCTAAAAGACTAAGCACTCCTCATTCCACTTCAGCCAGTGGTAAGGGGTGCTAAGGGGAATGGTAGAATATTGCAAAGGGACTTTTTAGAGCATTTCATTCTCTTTGGTCCTGTACACCAGTTTCTGCACACTCTAAGAGAAAAAGATCCCCTTCCTCTTCTGAGGAAGAGTTTCTGCTTGACTCAGTTTTGATCTTTCTCTTCTCTGTGTCCTAGGTCTCTTCCCCAGTCCAGTTTGCTTCAAAATCTAGCTAGTAATCTAGCTTTTGAGCATCATGTTTACATTGTTTTGGAAATCATTCTATGTTGCGCAACTTATAAACAAAGGTATGACATCTAAGTCCAAGGAAGTCATTTTTGCACTGTATTCGGCATTCATCAGACGTATCGAGTACAGTGCCCCCTTTGGTATGTACCTAACCAGGCATATCCAACAATTGGAATGTCCACAGAGGTTCCTCACTAAAAGAATACAAGGCATAAGTTATATGTCCTGTGCAGACTGCCTCAAGGCCCTATCCCTGTATTCTGTTTCCTACAGGCTTTTGAGGGGAGATCTATCTCTGGCATACAGGGCATTGTCAAACCCCACTCTGATGGACGTTCTGCATATCCACAAAAAAAAAACAGTACCAGAATTACCTGTTCTAAAGATTTAAACCTTGCCTGTGATATAAATAGGACCTACTGGAGAGGTAGGTATGTATCCCAGAGACTACCCCATCTATGTAACAGGCTCCCCATCCATGTGGAGCAGAATTCCTCCCTAACCCAATTCAAGTGCAGCCTGGGCAATTGAATGGGAAACCGCAAATTCATCCCTGGTTTGGCAACTATGTCTCTAATGCAAACAGGTACTGTAAATGGTTCATCTCCAAGGCCTGGTTCATCTCCCAGGCCCATGCTTACACTTATCAAGGGTATCAGAAGTTATCAGAGATTTGGGATGCATGGCTAGGCTTAAAAAGGCCCTTTTGGTCGTTAGCCTAGTAAACACCTATGAATCTGAAGAAAATGTCTCTTCTAATTTTCCTGTTGAGGGAGATTTCTTTTCTCAAACTCTATTTACACAATTAAAGACATGTTTAATTCAGAGGAAAAAGACATTTCAGAAACTCAGAAGAGGTATTATGAACTTCTAAATGTTGAGTCAAATCACTCCTGGCAATTCCTCCTGTTCTTGGGGCTTTAGAAGATGCATTCAGTTCAGCATACTCTTCACCTGATGCTCAACCCACATGCAGCCAGGAAGCCTCACAGGCTTTATAAGATGCCAGAATCATACAAATACCTTTTAAAAAAATATTTTGGCATACCCTTGTGGATATGGATGGTATGTTCAAACCTTAGCATCTTTTAACCCCATTCCCATTGGCAAAGATAGCAAGACATTAGATAGATTTGGAAAAAGGATTTCTGTACCTCTTCAACACTAACCTTCAGAGCTATAAGTTTTCAAGCCCATATAGCCAAATTATTATTTGCCATATTGTCTGACATGCGTCAGATTATTTCTAATCCATCTGCTTCTGATTCAAAAATCTTCACTGACTAATTTGCTTTCTTCTGCAACCCTGGTCACAAAACTTACTTTGAAGTGCTGCTATGTTGCAGCTCAGGTAGTCTGTAGAGATGCAGCCACAAGTTTTGTAATGAGGGGATAATCCTGACTCAGGTTGCAGAGTCTTAGAGGATGTTAAATCCATGTCCTTTTTCATAGTTTCTCTGCTGAAGTTTTAAAGTGCTTTGAAGAAAGGGGCAATCTAATGCAGGGACAACTTTTTCAGTGAACAGTCCCCAACTGTAGCAGAATATATCCCTATAACAGCCATGGACTTTTTTTTCAAAAAGCTTTTTAAACTGGGACAGCAAAAGTATGTAAAGCAGTAATACAAAAAAATGGTAGGTGGACACTAAGAGAAAGGGCAGTGACCCCATGGGGTTCAGTCCAAAAAGAATCCATGACTTATGTAAGAACTCCATCCCTTCCCCTGACCAGGCCAACGCCTTGGAACAGCAGGCAACCAGCTCTATATTTTAGGAAGCAAATTACAGCCAATGCTTGGGTACTAAAGGTAATCCAATAGGGTTACAAATGGCAGTGGGAGTTCTTTCTTCCCTCCAAAATCAGGAATTCTGCCTTCATCCAGTGACTCAAATGCATGTATTTCCTCTGCTTCTGTCAGGATTGCTTGCTCAGGGTGTTATGCAGCCTTTTCCATAGTTCCAGTGATGAGCGATGTTTTACTCCAGGATTTTCTTGTACACACAAGGCACCTGGAGACCAGTATTAGATCTGTCCCTACAATCTCCGCTCCCCTTCTAAAGCAGGCCTTTCTGGTAACACTGGATCTCAAGGGTGCTTACCATCATATTCAAATATCCCAAGACTTCAGATGTTATTTAAGATGATTTTGGATAACATTTTTAGTTTACATCCTTACCTTTTGGACTTTTCATAGTTTATGTCCTTACCTTTCCACAGCTCCAAAGATTTTTACAAAATGCCACGCTCCAGTAGTTCCCT
This sequence comes from Protopterus annectens, assembly GCF_019279795.1. Lineage (NCBI taxonomy): Eukaryota > Metazoa > Chordata > Ceratodontiformes > Protopteridae > Protopterus > Protopterus annectens. The sequence continues at coordinate 1,355,979,243 of NC_056732.1, read as the reverse complement.
TCTGCAGAGTCAGGGAATACACACTTATCCCTAACGGGATGATTGCCTCATCTTAGCAGAATCTGTTCAAGTCACCCAGAACCCTACTCTGGCAATTGCTTCTTTTTAGAAGAATTAGTTCAAGATATCCCAACATCCCTTCTGTGTATCATAAACCTCTTTCAGAAACTAGGCTTTAATCTAACACTGGAGAAATCTTTCTTAACATCTTAGATTTATAGGTTCATAGGTGATTACTAAGCTAAGCTAACTTTCCTGAAGGGCCATTTTAAGCCTAGCCAATAATCAGAAGTTAGAATCAAACCCTGTACCTTGTGTCTGTGAGGTGAAGACCTTAACCATTATGCCAAACCAACCCCTCATTTCACTGGTTAACACTTCAGAGATCTGTTGGACACTTCTTTCAGGATGGTCTGTCTTCCACCAGAAAAGGATTCATTTTACTAGCTACAGTTTTTTGATCTGTCTCATCAGTTTATGACTACTACAAGGGAATGCCTCAAAATTCTGGGCTATATGGCCTCAACTATCCTAATGGTTCCTTTAGCCAGACTCCATGTAAGGAAGATCCATTGATTCTTCAAATCCATTTGGACAACACAAACATCCATTATCCTTTCCTGCACCTTTCCTGGGACTTATCAAAATGAACTCCTGGGATGGGCAAACCAGATTCAGCTAAACTAGGCTTCAATGTAACGCTGGAGAAATCTTTCTTAACCTCATAGGTGAGTACTAAGCTAATTAACCTGAAGGGTCATTTTAAGCCTAGCCAATAATTAAAAGTTGGAATCAAGCCCTATACCTCATGTCTTTCAGGCGAAAACTTTAACCATTATGTCAAGCCCACCCCCACTTCAGAGATCTGTTGTACATTTATTTCTGTGAGGTGAAGACCTTAACCATTATACAAACCCACCTCCTTTTTTCACTGGTTAACATTTCGGAGATTTGTTGGACACTTCTTTCAGGATGGTCTATCTTCCACCAGACCGCCCCTTCCCTGTTCCCATTTTAGACACCTGTTTACAGTGGACATGCTGCAGGTGTTAAAAGCGAGAAGAAAGCCCCAGTACTAGAAAGTCATATTTAGCTAAATGGAAAAGATTTTCCAGTTGGTGCTGTACCAGAGACCAAGACCAATCCTATAAAGAGGCACCATAGATTCTGTAGTACCTGTATGGGTAGCTCACTTCCGGCCTGTCTTACTTTTCACCTGGAAAACAGATGGCACCATCATGGAATATAACTTTTTTTTGGAGAAGCTACCTTTACCTCCATTTGAACCTTCAGCTATTTTTTTCCCTAAAGTTCCACACCTGGAAGACAACTTACTTTCAGACAGATCAAATACTGATTAGGACAAAATAATTAAGATCTGGAACCAACTCTTTAGTTCTTATGAAGTTAAGAAGAAAGGACAACTAGTTTCTAAACAGACACTATCCACATGGTTATCCCAAGCTTCTGCCATTCTCACCACTGAAAATGCCCCCTCTCCTCAAAAAAAAAAATGTTAGGACACACTCCAGACTAGAACTATAGCTATTTCTGGAGCTTTTTGGAAGGGGGTAGACTCTAAAGCCATTCTAGACGTAGTAATCTGCTTTTCTGTTCACACTTTCACTAAACTCTATAAGAGTGCTGCCTAAGCTAGATTTATAGATCTGTTCTCCAGAGTCTTCTGGACTTTCGTCCTACTTCGTCTATCCCATTTGTCTCCTGTCTGTCTCAGCCTTGGCAGTCATCTCATATAGCTTTATGCTGCAGTGATCTAATGATGAACATAGTACAGTTGTGTAAGTGAACTTACCATAAGTATATGTTCAAGTAAATCGCTGTTGTAGTACTGGCACACTCCATCCCTCCATTTCCTTTCTCATTTCTCTTATCTTTATACATTTTTCCTCAGCTACTGCCCCTTAGCTGGGATTGAGTTTCTTTCCTTCTTTTTCTGCTGTGATTTAGGTTTAGAAATTTGCTTTTGCCATATTTCCTGTTATAGCTTCTCTTTGTTAGAAGGAAGGAAGCTTTGAATTTTGGGACCTATTTGTCTCTTTTTTGTACTTGCATGCCCTCATGCTCCAACAGATGCATTGCATGAGGAAGGCACCTAAAAGATTTTGTATACTGGCTGGACATCCAAAGCTTGGCAGGATACATCCCTTATAGCTTTATACTACTGCAACAGTGATATATTTGAACATCTACTGTTACAGTATGTTTAGTTAACATAACTGTACTTTTATTCCCATTGTTCTTTTGTCATTAGTTATTCTAATCTTCCTTCCCAGTCTTTTCTAATATCTTGTGGCTGATCGTCACAGCTATCATGCAGTGTTTTGTATGCTTTATTGATTATTCATTCCTTAATGATGTCCTCTTTTCTTGGTTCCACCTAAAAACCGTACCAGACATGATCTTTTATTTAGTCCTCCCATATGTCTCTCACTCTCTCTCTCTCTCTATATATATATATATATATATATATATATATATATATATATATATATATATACACACACACATTTTCATCCCATGCTATCACTTTTCAATTCCAATTAATTTTCTCCCAGGTAATATGGTTCCTTTAATTTCTTCCAGTTATCTCTTGCAATATCTTGTCTGTTTTCTGTGCTCTTAGCTGTATGTATTCATAATGGCAAGATCTCCTTTCTCCACTGCTTCACTGGTTTGGTCTTTATGATGTCATCTGTCGAATTATAAATATAATATTTTGTGTAATTGTTATTCTCTTTAAGGGCTTGCTTCTAAAACCATAATTTCTCTGTATCCCCTGTTCTGTCACCTTGTTCCACCATCATGTTTTTCCACTTTGATGTACATCTCTTGCTGCTTGTGATGTGTTTAAAATCATTCTCAACTGCATAGTTAAAGTATCCCTTCAGGTGACATAATCTTATTCCACCTTATTCTATAGGAAGAGTCAAGATAGTTTGCTTTGGGCAAGCATTATGAAGAGTGTCAGAGATCAAGGTAAGTAGTACTGTAAGTGCTAGGTTTAGGTTTAACAGATAAGTCTACTTGGGAGTCAAGTAGAGAGCAGAGATTTTAGGTATTAGAGATTAGAAAGTGCTAGTAACAGGGATGCTTAAAGATTGAAAAGAAACTCATGCACCTGCAGTGTGCAAGTCCATTTTACTCTTGTTCTTTTCTTCCTTTCCCTTCCCAAATGAATTATTTAATCTCCTTGATTATTGCCACCCACAGCTTTTCCCTGGCTGATTAAAGAATGCAGGGCTTATGTACAAGACCTAAGGAGCTAAAAGCATGTTCATTGTCTATATCTTATTGGTTATGACCATTGGCTTCCAGTCTCTTATTTCTTGTTAATCATTAGCTTACTCATCATAATGGCTACCATCAACCACATCTCACATCAACAACTTATAACTCTCCATGCATTTTGCTTCACTCTCCTCATATTCATTTACTATCTAACATCTATTCAATTACATCTACAAAACTACCACTCTTTCCACTCCACATCCCAACCTTTTCTCCCACAAACAGAACACTCCAACATCATAATCGCCCCTGATCTCTACAACACTACTCATTTAGGTTACTTCCCTTTCAAAACCCTTCAGTTAAACACTAAATCCCACATTTCTCTCAGATTTTACAATTTTTTTACTAAATTCACTATCATCCATGTTAGCATCCACAATCATCTAAAACTTACCGGAGGCATCCACCAAACCCAGGCCCTAATCACTCTCCTTTATCTTCCACTACTCCACCACCATCAGTCTTCTCTAAGGACATCACTAACCACCCCAAAGCCTCCAACCTTCTGCTGCTCAACATGAACCTAAGAAGTTTAGTCAATAAAGTCCATGCTTTCCATGCCACCATATCCCTATATAGTCCTGACATCACTGTATTAACTGAAACCTGGCTTAAACCAGAAATTGATAGTAATGAAATAATCCCACTAGGCTGTAATATACACAGATGTGACCAAATCAGTAAGCGGGGTGGAGGGGTTGCTATTATGTTCAAACAAAACTTAAATCTGGAACTTATTAATCCACTCAATATCCCTGCCACCAGTTCCGAAACTCAGTTCTCTAAACTCAAAGTTAACTCAAACAAATATCTTATAATTGTTGTCATATACATTCCCCCAGGCAACAATCACAACACAATCAAAGACATCATTCTCTGGGCTTCATTATCCCCCCCCCCCCAAGAAACTGTCTTTATGGGCAACCTCAACACTGACCAGCTATCTTCTGTTACGCCTACTATGTTCATTAATTTACATGGGTTCACTCAAATCATTCAGTCTCCTACTAGAATTGACAAAGCCACGAAAAGAGAATCGATTTTGATTGGATACTCACCAACAAACCCTCCCTTGCCTTCCATCTCCTTAATGGCATTAGTGACCATCTTCCCAACTATTTAATCAGACACCATATTAAACTTGCCAGACAATCCTGCTTCCACCTAGTCTGCAGTAAAAAAACATTTTAACTTTCAAACTTTCCTAGCACTTCTTAATCACTGTGACATGTTCCCACTTAAAACTCTTCCCCTTGATTCTGCAGTAGACTATATTAGTAACACCTTCCTTTAAGCTCTAAATACACTAGCTCCCTGCAGAACTGCTAGAATAAAATCTCACTATACACCCTGGCTGTCCAAAGATCCTAAAAATTTATTAAAACTAAGGGACAAAGCCTGGTCTCTCTGGGTTACCACCAAAGACCAAGCTAATCTCTTTAGTTGCAAACAACTATGCAATAAATCTAAATCACAAATCAAGCTTGATAAAAAATCCTACTTTACCACCACACAACAAAACTACAATAATCCCAAGAAATTGTGGTCATCTGTAAAGTTTAAAAAAAAAAAAAAAACACCTTCAACCTGGTAATTCATCCTCCCCTATCACCTCTACATCCTTACTACTGACATCATTGCTTCACAATTTAATTCTTTCTTCACTAACTCTTTGCTTTCACTTACCAACTCATTTAACAATTCTCCACCATCCCTGCCTACTTAATCAGCAATTTCACGGACTCTTTTTTTTTTTAAACCTGTACAAACTTCTACCATAAAAACAATTCTCTCTAGACTGAAACCTACTATTCTTGCTGCTGACAGTCTACCTACTGAAGTCTTACAAATAGCTGCCCCAGCTATTGCATACCCCGTAACTATCTTGATTAACCATTCTGTCTTGGAACAGCATATACCCACAAGCTGGAAAATATCTCCCATTCTTCCCTTGCACAAAGGAGGTACCTCCACTGAGTTTCCTAACTATTGACCCATTTCCACCCCCCCCTAAAATTCTAAAAACATGTATCCACATGCAACTGCTAAACTATCTGTTATCCAACAATCTCTTGTCTAACGCACAACATGGGTTCCACCCTCACCATAACACCACAGCTGCCCTTCTAAGCTTTACCAATACCATGAATCATCAGAGAATTAATGGGCAATTTGTTTCCACTATCTTCTTAGATCTCTTTAAAGCTTTCAACACTGTTCCTCACCAAAAACTCCTTGACGAACTAGCGTTTCGAAGTCTCAGCTCCTCTGCACTAGCCTGGTTTCATAGCTACCTACCTGGCTGTCAAATGGCAACAGGAACTCTTTTCACTGTTACATGTCAGCTGTGGTGTTCCACAGGGTTCCTTTTCAGTATATTTACTAATCAATTCAGTCTTCAACCCCCTTAGCCTCTATAGTCTAATATGCAGACTATTCAACTCTAATATGTGCCGCTCCTTCCCTCAAACAACGTGCGTGCTTTACTCAGGAATCCTTCCTATCAGTTGAATCATGGCTATTTAAATCTCATCTTACACTGAATCCTTCTAAAACCAAACTGATACCGTTTCTCCCTACTAAATCACATGATCAATGCACTACTTTCCAAATTCACATCTAACAATGTCTTAATATCAACTGTATCCCACGCAAAATTATTAGGTGTCTTTATTGATAATAACCTAAAATTTGATGTTTACTTAGCACAGGCCATCAAAAAAAACTCACATTAGACTAGGTTCTCTAGACACAATTAAGTCTTTCCTAACAAATACCACAAGACAAGACATAGCCAGACATCTTCTGTATTTACCCCTATATATAGCTCCCATCTTAAGAAACCTAAGTAAGACAAGTCTATCAAAACTGGAGACTGTTACAGTAAAATTGCTAGATTTGCCACCAACTCTCCACACTGAACACATCACTGCTGTTCCTTACAGCAACTGCATTGGCTTGAATTACCCCATCAACTAACATACAGTACACACAACTCTCCTTTGAACATCAACTTGTATACCAACCTGATAAAATTCCAGCCTTTCGTCTCATGCTTCAACCCTACAGTAATAATAATAATAACCTCCGATCCTCCTCCAAATCTCTCCTTCATGTCACTAAATCCCTCACTAGAGCTGATGACTCTCTCTCTGTTCAAACTATATGTTCTTGTGTCTTTTGGCTTTTCCCGGTTAGGGGTCGCCACAGCTGAACTCCGGTCCGATAATGATTGGCAGTAGATTTTTACGTGCCGAGTTGCCGGCCCTGATGCACAACCTTCAACGAAGGTACGCCCATTCACGCATGCCTCCACACAGAAGACGCTCTAGCTGAGAATCGAACAGGACGTCTTACTGTGAGGCGGCAACTCTACCGCAGCACCACCACTGCAGTTTCTCTGTTCAAACTATATACTGCCAAAAAAATGGAATTCTATCACTCAGTCCATTTTAACTACAACCAACACTTCTCATTTAAAAAAAAATAGTGAAAGATTACCTAGGTGGTAACTGCATCTGTTCATGCTCTTGTCCTGGCTGACAACTTCTTCTGACTCTCTACTTTTCTTCCTGGCTTTTCCCACTATCTCATCTTCCTTTATACTTTTTCTCCCACCATGTACCCTGAATCTTTCTTATTCCTGCCTTCTCACCCCCTTCTGTTTCTTTACCTTTCTTCCCTTCTATCTTTACTATCACCGCTATCCCCCTAACTCTTCTCACTTTTATTAATCCAACTTCTCTGTCTACTTTATATCCCCTCTAGCTTGTACCCCTTTCCTATTTATTCTACTTCTCTTTGTCTGTTTCCCCCTCTAGATTGTTCCCCTTTTTCTCAGAACCCTCTGTCACATACAGTAGACTTTATTTTTCTACTTCATTCATACAATTGTTTTATCATTTACATGTTGAACTAATCTATACAGCTTATACTTCTTTCCTCTGTCACTGCACTTTATACCTCCAGCCTTTGACTGTTATATGTCGCAAAACAAATCTCTGTATAAAAAGTTCCTTTTTTACTCTATAATTTGTCTATTGTAAACACTCTTTTGTTATTGCCTTTCTTGCATTGGATTTCTTTGTAAAACTTTCTAAGTTCTTTTCTCTGTTAACTTTTTGTCTTTGCAAAATTCTCTAAAAATTGTATGCTGTCCAAGTACTGTTCATTGCAAATGTTCTTTGTAACAGTTATTGTACTTTTTATGGAGATTTTCTCTTTGGGCCTCTGCTGAAAATGGGCTATCACCCAGTCGGACAGTCGCGGTAAATAAATAAATAAATCGGCTTGGTTTCTTGCCATGTATCTTCAGCTGCTGCTTCTGAGCCCTCTTTTAATCAATACACCTAAATGCTTTTTTTTCATGTACCCATTAGTATGTGTATTTTTTGACACTTTTATTGAGTTATCACTTAAGACAGGCAAAATACATTTATATAAAATTAAATGAACCCTATTACATATTCACAATTGCAAACATTATACATCATATATATATATATATATATATATATATGTTTTTTTTCTAACCTCTTATGATTGATTCCTAAAGTTATTCTGTAGTATTTTATATGACCTACTAATTCTCCATTTTTAACAGTGACTTCTATTCCAGATTCAACTAAAAATTCTACCAAAGCAGGTCTTTCACTTAGAATTCTCCTATTCTTTTCTGTTTACCTGTACTCTAATATCAATCCCTGATAGGGAAGGCAGTCTGTAGCCCACAGTCCAAATGTCTTCTTGGCCTTTTCCCATTCTGTTACCTTTCCTCTCTAGTTACTTACTCCCAATACCTCAGATCCTTTGCCAGTTTTCATCAGTAAAGTCCATCCCTTTCTTACCTATTGTAATAGCAGTCATCCCTGTTGGTAAAACCTTTCTTTCTCCATTCTTGAGTCGGCTTTCTTAATGATCCCCTTCCCATTTCCTAATCATCCCTTTCCACTTTGAATTATAGCTTTCTGATCATGTTATGTATGTGAGCCTTAACTGTGTAGCTCTAAAATATCTATTCAAATCAGGTAATCCTAAACCACCTTGTTCTATTGGAAGGACCAACTTATTGCACTTTCCCTTTTCCCCTCCCAGTTAAAATCGTTCAACTGTTTAATTACTGTCCACAGTTTCTCTATTTGATAAAAATATGCCTGACTTGTATATCATACTAAAGGAACTAAAAACATTTTCATTGCTTGTATCTTGCTGTCCATAGCCAAAAACAAGAGCTTCTAGTTTCTCAATTTTTGTATTATATTTTTGTTTATTGGCTTCCGATATGTCCTTAGCAGGCATAACAGAAAATTTAATCCATACTCCTAAGTACTTCATTTTATCATGTCCCTACAAATATGGGTATTGCTGAACCAATTTATGTGTGAGTACGTAGTTTACAGCTATAGCCTTTGTTTACAACTATAGCCTTTGTTATATCTTTGTACTTTTTATGTCCTGCAAAGACTGTTTCAAAATGTTCCATGACACTGCAATATCTTTTTCTGGTTTTATCAGGTAAAAATAATATAGTCTGCAAATAATGCCAGTTTTCTTGATTAACATATCAGTTATATCCTTGAATTTCTTAACATATCAGTTATATCCTTGAATTTCTGAGTCCCTTATATTCTTTGCCAGTGGCCCTAAATATAACACAAATAAAAGGGGGAAAGAGGACACCCCTGTATGGTTACTCTGTTCAGACACAATTTATCAGAGAAGACTCTTCCCGCTTTAATTTTTGTCGCTGATCTCTCATCTATCCACCTAATTAGCCTTATTATTGTATCAGGGAATGCAAATGCTTCCACTGCCTAAGACATAATGTGTGTGCATTGTTGAATTCATTCAGTATGTAGGAAAATAATTTGCATTTATAGCCTTTGTTTTTCCTTTATTTATTTTATATCCTGAAAAAAAATTGAAAGTGTATTAAAGTCTCACAGCACCCTAGTGTCATATTCAAGATTTTTCAAATACAAGATAATATAGTCACTCTGGATTGTCATTGTTCTATTAATGTTGTCACAAAGAGATGTTCATATGTATCTAGACATTTCTCTCCTGATCTCTGTGCCCATGGTATTTTATATTGATAGTGAAAAGATCGTCATCAGGCTCCACACTGCAAGATGCTTTGTTTGACAAATCATTAGCCCTGATGAAGGAGCATTTCATACAGTGGATATAAAAAGTGTACACACCCCTGTCAAAATGCCAGGTTTTTGTGATATAAAAAAATGAGACCACAATAAATAATTTCAAAACTTTTCCCACCTGTAATGTGACCTATAACCTGTACAATCCAATTGAAAAACAAACAAATCTGTTAGTGGAATAAATATAAAAAATAACATACAACAAGCTGGTTGCATAAGTCTGCACACCCTTAAAGTAATACTTTGTTGAAGCACCTTTTGATTTAATTACAGCATTCAGTCTTCTTGGGTCTTCTTGGGTACACACCTGCCATCAATTAAAGAGACTCTGCTTAATCCCAAATAAAGTTTAGCTGTCCTAGTAGGATTTTCCTGACATTTACTCAGTTTCCTGCTACAGCAAAAGCCATGGTTCGCAAAGAGCCTACAAAGCATCAAAGGGATCTCATTGTTGAAAGGTATTGATCAGTCAGGAGAAGGGTACAAAAACATTTCCACAGCATTGGATATGCCATGGAACACAGTGAAGACAGTCATCAAAAAGTAGAGAAAATATGGGACAACAGTGACGTTGCAAAAAACTAGACGTCCCTTCAAAATTTATGAAAAGACAAGATGAAAACTGGTCAGGGAAGCTGCCAGGAGACCTACAGCAACACTGAAGGAGCTGCAGGAATTTCTGGCAAGTACTGGTTGTGTACTACATGTGACAACAATTTCCCATATACTCCGTATGTCTGGACTATGAGGTAGGGTTGCAAGGCGGAAAACTTTTCTTACACAGAAAGACATCCAGGCCCAGCTAAAATTTGCAAAACAACACATCAAGCCTCCCAAAAGCATGTGAGAAAATGTGTTATGGTCTGATGAGACCAAGGTTGAACTTTTTGGACACAATTCCAAAAGGTATGTTTGGTGCAAAAACAACACTTCGCATCACCAAATGAACACTAGCCCCATGGTGAAGCATGGTGGTATCAGTGTCAAGCTTTGGGGTTGCTTTTTTCAGCTGGAACTGGAGCTTTAGTCAAGGTGGAGGGAATTATGAACAGTTCCAAATACCCATCACTTCTGGCCCAAAGCCTTCAGGCGTCTGCTAGAATGCTGAAGATTAAGAGGAAGTTCACCTTTCAACACAACAATGACCCCAAGCATACATCCAAATCAACAAATGAATGGGTTCACCAGAAGAAACTTAAAGTTTTGGAATAGCCCAGCCAGAGCCCATACCTAAATCCAATAGAAAATCTGTGGTGTGACCTGAAGAGGGCAATGCACAAGAAATGCCCTTGCAATTAAGTATGTACTTTTTACAACAATATATATATAATATTTAATGAACTGTAAACTTGTTTTCTTTTAAATTATCTTTCCTTTTTTTATAAGATCTGATCTTACCTTTTTGTTTTAAGTAAATAAATTTGTATGTTATGTACTTAGTATATTGGTATCTTTTTCCTCCTTTGCCTCTGCTGAAAATGGACATGTATCCAGCCAGACTAGCCCGGTCAACAAATGTAAAATAAATAAAAAATAAAATCTGACAGATTTGGAGTGCTTTTAAAAGGAAGAGTGCAAATATTGTCAAGTCAAGATGTGCCATGCTGTAGACTCCTACCCAAGAAGACTGAATGCTGTAATTAAATCAAAAGGTGCTTCAACAAAGTATTAGTTTAAGGGTATGAACACTTATGCAACCAGCTTGTTTTTTATTTTTTCCCCTAACAGATTTGTTTGTTTTTCAATTGAATTGTACAGGTTATAGGTCACATTAAAGGTGGGAAAAGTTTTGAAATGGTTTATTGTGGTCTCATTTTTTTATATCACAAAAATGTGGCATTTTAACAGGGTTGTATACACTTCTTATATCCACTGTATGTGGCTGTAAGGAAGTTTCAATCTTCAAAAAAATGGGTTCCTTCTGAAAGCTTGACTACTGCGTCACAGTCCTTGTAATAGTGAGACTTATTTTGCAAAAAAGGAATACATGTACTGAGTCAGAGGTTCTGATCCCTTTCAGTATTCCCCATACTCTGAAGTACACCAGTCATAGGGTTAGTATGTACAAGTAGCATTGGAGGATGCGCAGGGCAGAGACTACCTGTAAAATCACTTTAATTGCAGTACTGCAGGTTTTGAGATTCATAGATTTCTTTGCAGTTTATTTGTTATACTTGAGACTCACAATTATGGGTCTTGCACATGTGTTAGGGAGCCCATGAAAGGGATATCTGTATCTTTTGAACATTTTTGAGCCAGGGCCCTTGGCAGTCCCCCAGTATTGAGGACACCTTTGAATTGGCTTCCCTGGAATCCAACTCCTAGATACCTGTCCATTAAAAAATATAGATTCTGTGCAGTACAGTAGTCATATAAGTACCTGTACAGACACCCATTATTAGATCCTGCAGTTTTTATAGAGGTTGCAAGGTGTTCAAGACTGGCTGAAGAACTTGAGCACACTTGTTAATGACGAGCAGAGTTGTAGACTGATTTGTAAGGAAAGTATGTACCTCTTAGAGACTTTTGCTTTCAGGACCCTTAATTGTCAAACTCATTTTGCCACCTAATGAGGATGAGGACCTGTCATCAGAAACTGCAGAAGAAGCCCTAAGAGAAAGAGACTATTAACCAGCCCAGACAGCTGTCATAGTGGGTAAGCATGCCCCCAGCTTGCAGGTATCAGGCAAACGATGTCTAGCATAGGAGGAACAACAGTAACAAAGTTACATATGGTGTGTTTGGCTAAAGATATAAACCATGCCAGTGGATGTTAAGAGGCAGTTTCTAGATGCTCCTCTGGATTAAAATTCTCTGCATTTCCCTTTATTAAGAAAATATGTAAGATGAATATAGAAAGGGAAGGCAATTTTATCACTAAAGCATATTTTTCATCTACCTATTCCAAATTACAGTAGGAATTAATGACTGACTGAAGACGGTTCAGGGTACCCAGGGTACAGAGAGGTGCAGAAAAGCAAATCAAAATAAAAAGAAAAAACTGCACCTGACTTACACAACACAAGACCACTGATGAAGCGACAGTAGTAGTCATGAAGGCACTTACGTTTCTGTTCTTTGTTTCTAATAAACGCTTGTGTTGTGTAAGTCGGGTGCAGTTTTTTTCTTTTTTTTTTTTTTTACAGTAGGAACTACCCTATGAAAGACAAGCCCTTCTACAGAAAGCTGACTAGTTTAGGCAGAAGAAATCCACTGAGAAGCGAGCTTAGATAGATGGCAGAGGTAGGCAGCAATAATGGAGGCAGGAGAATCAAGTCTGTTCTTCCCCAAGCAGGAAATTGCCATTACTGACTCTTTTCCCTTCCTGCACCACCTCCCCCACTTAAGAGAAATGCTTTCCATTTTTCATACAAAATTGGTTCAACCTGACTTTGGATAGGTAGCTAAGGGAGAGTGTCGGCTCATGCTAGAAGCTGGAATTCAGGGCTACCTACTCTTCCTGGGAAAGTCTCCATTTCATCCAGACTGAATGCATTTAAAACGGTATGTGTTGGCACAGCTTTGTAATTGCAGGAACTTGAAAGGGCAAAGGAAGGGATTTTATTCCAGACTTTTCATGGTACCAAGGATGGCAGTCCATCCTAGAGTTGTCCTTGTTGAACCAAGTTCTCGAGAATCACCAAATTCAAGAATTTAATTTTTCAGTCTGCGCCTTTGCTGCTGTTGCCAGAGGTATTGTTGATCACTATGAATTTAATATATGTGTATCTTCGCATCTTCATGGGGAGAGTCAGATAGTAACCAAGTTTTGAGAAGAAGGAAGAACACTATTGGCCCATCTCATTGCCATTTCATCTGTCTTACGCATCCTCATTATTCGAAAAATGTCTTGTCACAGGATTTGGCCACCTAAGAATACTACCCTTATCTGCACGATTGCTTAGTTCAAGTAGCCTTTGCTGTGCACATTCAGAGGTCTGCACAATACAGTGTTTCTGTCATCTGGGATTCTTCCATGAAATTAATTATTCCAAGCCAAATCTCGCACCAGAAGGTCCAAATCTTATGTTTGGAGCCTTAATGTACACAGTAGAGGACAAGTTCCTGCCAGAGGACAGTGTCTCTCAGCTGAAGGATTATTTTGTGGATTTAGTCAGAGACTTACCTGTCAATCACTATATAATGATGGCTTTGAGAGCTTCAGGTCTGTGTTAGCCTCTATCCTATTGGTCCCTCTGGCCAAGCTGCACATTTCTAAAGTATTTTCATAGATCTGAAACCTTTGACAGCAGCACAGCCGCCTGCTTTGTCTTGCCTGTTAGTAAAACACCAGTCTCGGTATAGAGAACTCAGATTAAAGCATTAAAGGGGTAATGATAAGGGTAGGGTGTCGTTTGTATTAAGTGACTATGACAGTAAGGAGGGGTGCATGAATAGAAAAGGAGTAAAAGAGCTTGTGAGTGCAGGGTTTGTATGTACTTATTTACATAGTTTGACTCCTTTATTAGTATTCAGTTCAATTGGACAGTTTGTTGGTTGAAGTTTGTAATTTTTTAATTTTTCTTTATTTTATTTGTATTTGCAGTTTGTTTGCCAGGATGATCCATTGGGCCACAAGGAGCCCATTTTCAGTGGAGTCCTGGGGAGAAAAGCTACAGTAAAAAAAAAAAAAAAAAATACAAATTAGTTAATAGAAGCAAGTTATAACAATAGAAAGTACAGCAATACAGGTAAATGGTATTAGTCAAATGCAAAAGCAGAGAGATCTTTAAAAAAGATTGAGAGACTGTCCCTCCTTTGGAAGGAAGCAGAGGATTTTTGCTCCTGCCTTTGTTTTGTTCTGTTGGGGGTGGAGGATTTCATCCTGTACTGGATTTCACTAACTTTAATAAACATGTACAATACACAAATTTTGGACATTGTCTATTTGAGGTTCATGCTTCTCTTTGTAGAGGGTGCCTTGATGGATGTATGGCTGTATATAATATATGTGTTTTGGCACATGAGACTTTGAGGTCTGCATAGAAATTCCTTCATTTCATTTTGGTCAGACACAGCTGTAAGAACAGATCAGTTTTATGTGGTCTGCTGTCTGTCAACAGAGTATTCACAAAGGATGCTGAATGTAGGTGTGCAGTCTTTGCTGGAGAAGGACTACATGTGACATGGGAGACAGGTACTTACCCGAATGGTGTTAGGGAGACTTTGAGCTAAGAGTGATATGTGTTGCGATTTTGTTTCTGGTTTTATTTCATGACTCTCCGCTACTAAACAATTCATTCTGTAGCGTCCCTAATGTGCATTTGGGAGTTAGGGTAACATTGGTTGTTTCTTTCTGCATTACCTGAACGACAGATGAAATAGCTACCCAAAACAGATACTGCATGGAAAAATGGAAAATAAAAGTTAATTGCTTATTAAGATGAGTTTTACTCTTTGAAAGAGTGTCTTCATGTGGCTGAATATCGAACTTTGTAACAATCTTCTGAATTGAATGCTGTCCTACAACAGTTCCATCGTGCAATAGCAGAAACAAATGGAAGCAGAAATGCAATAAACATCTTTTCAGATGAAATGCAGAGATTATTACAAGACCTGTCAAACAAGAAGTCCTTATATGTGCCAGCAATTTACTACCATTTGTCTTATTTGTTAAAAAACGAAGAAAGCTTGCAACCTGCTGTGTAGGTGGACCTTGTAAGAACAGGAGTAACTTGAAGCCTGTTCAAGCTGTAGCTGCTGTTGCTAATGTGGATGGGTTCCAGTTTGTCTAACGGCTATATTCTACCTTTTTTCTTGATGTTTGAGGCTTGCTGAATTGTTTTTCTTGTTGTTAATATGGATGTGTTCCAGTTGGATTAATAGCTGATATTCTACCAATTTGTAATGAGGTTTGAGACTTGCTGAACTGTTTTTCCAGTGTGCATCTGCCTAATGGGTATGCACGCTATTTAAAACTTTATATATTTTTTTAAATATTTTGTTAGTGTTTGGGACATATGTGATTTTTCAATATATTTAGTATATCTACCTTTGGGATTTTTGCAATTGGAGATAACACTTGTTTATTGTTAGGTACTTCAAGCCTGCCTGAACTGTTTCTGCAGATCTGGATGTGTCTAGCTGTGGTGAACTGATTACATCATATCGCCATATCATTTGGCATTACAAGTGGTTTGGACTGTAATATTTATGTGGATTTGCATAGCTGAGGCATAATAGTCCTCGTATAACATTTTATTTGGTTTCAGCAGTTATTTGGTGTGTTTATTGCAAAACTTATGTGAATGTCATTCTAAGTATTTTTGAAATATAATGAGAATTTGTTTTGGATATTGGGAACGTTTTAGCCATATACTTTTGAGTTCTTTTTGACCTGGCAATTTTATAGTTGATTTTCGCCATGACGAATGTTGCAGTATGTCTTTATTATTCTATATATGCATATATTCAAGTGCTTGTGTTTAATATTTTTCACAATTAGACATTCTGGGTCATATTTTGCCAGTAATTATTATACTCTTAATCAACCTGTTTTATCACAGTGTTAATTGTAATTGGGTTGACTCCTGATTCCACTGTCAAAACCCTCATATCCACAACTCCTACTATATACATTTTGTATCTCTTCTCTCATACTGCTAACCTCCATTACCAGTTATCAAACTCAAGTTAATTACAAAGTTACAACCCTCAACACTCCAAACCCTAAGCCTTGTACTAATCTAACCCCACACCACTATCACATCACCCGTATCCACCACCTCAGACACAAAATACACCCATCTCACAGATAATCCCACACTACTCTAAAGCACACAAAAATCATCAGTAAGTTAGTCAAACTTTATTTACACCTGCAAACTGCACTCATATTCAGTGGTGACATACATCCCAACTCAGGCCCATTCAATCCAGACACACTAACTCCCAACCTAAATTACACCCTACTCCACAGACCCACAAACTCACTCCTCCTCATAAATCTAAATGTTAGAAGTATCTCAAATAAAGTCCATGACCTCCATTCCTTAATCTCCTTTTACCATCCAGATGTTATGATAGTGACTGAGACCTGGCTAAAGCCAGACATCCACGATAATGAAATCACAGCACCAGGCTACAATATAATCCGAAATGACAGAGTAGTTAAAAGGGGTGGGGGAGTAGCCATACTATACAAAACTTACCTTAACCTAGAAAAACTAGACATCACAATCCCAGACCTTGAAAACATTGAACTCACCCATACTAAACTAAAACTTAACCCAAATAAGTACCTCAATATCATAGGATGTTATATCCCTCCAGGCAACAATATTCCCATTACAAAAAAAACTCCTAGATTGGATATCTAACTCCCTCCCCCAAGAAAACATCCTATTAGGTGACCTTAATATTGACTGGCACAACTGCTCCAGTCAAAATCCTCTCTCCCACATTAACTTGCATGGACTAACCCAACTTATAACTTCCCCAACTAGAACAGACAAGAGAACCAAATGTCAGTCTATACTAGACTGGATACTTATATCTCATCCTTGCCAAATATCTCACGCCGGGTGCCTGCCAGACACCCTCAGCGACCACCAAACTACATTTCTACTAAGAAGCAAAACTCCCCAACTGACTCAAGTAACTGTGCGTGAAATTAGGAACAAAAAACACTTCATCCTACTCAACTTTAACGATGATCTAAGAAAGTGTAACTGGACCCCCCCTAAAAAATTTAGACCTTGATGAAGCAGTACTATACTTCAGTACTACCTTTTCAAACGTACTTAACCATCACGCTCCCCCCCAGAACCATAAGAATCAGAACTAAACATGACACCTGGCTAACTTTAGATACTAAAACAGTCTGCAAAAATAGAAACAAAGCCTTGATAAACTATCGTAAAAGTAGATCTCAAATAGATAAACAGACATACGTTGAACTAAGCAACAAATCCAAACAACTTATCAAAACAGACAAAATCTCCTACTACCAAAATATCCAGAATAAATATATAAACAACCCAAAACGTTTTAGGCTGCAATCAACTCTGTACTACAGCCAGGTAAGACAACCACCCCCAAAATAGTGAATAACCAAGACAGTATCCCCACACAGTTTAACAAATTCTTTACAGAAACTATCCAAACCCTAGCTAACAACCAACTGACCCCCAACAACCCCACCCCAGCAAAAACACCCTTTCCACCCAAAACGGATATCAAGCACCCCATCTTTACCTTCAACCCAGTGCCACAGCCTGATAAACTACCAACAGAATATCTACAGTTAGCCGCTAAATCCATAGCCTATCCTGTCTCCATACTAATAAACAGATCTATCTCTGAGTGCAAAGTACCCCAGCTTTGGAAAATATCTTATATAACTCCACTTAGCTATCACCCTATAGCCATAGTGTCCCCCCTGTCAAAACTTCTAGAGAGTGTTGTCCACATGTAATTGGTGAAGTACCTCCTAGAAAACAAATTGCTATCCACACAGCAACACAGTTTCAGACCCTTCCACAGCACCACCACGCTTACATCATTTACTAACACCGTCAATAACCACAGAAATAATGGACTGCTTGTATCTGCTACACTCTTAGATTTATCCAAAGCTTTTGACATGGTCAGCCATGACAAACTGCTTTACTCACTGTCCACCCCAAACCTTAGCATCTCTGCTATTTCTTGGTTTAAGAGCTATCTAGATAGTAGGCAGCAAGCTGTAAAATGGCAAAACCAACTCTCTCCCTTATTGCCTATCTTCATAGGGGTACCCCAAGGCTCTATCCTGGGAACATTGCTCTTCACTCTGTTTACTAATCAGCTTCCATCCACCATTCCCAAAGCCTCAATAGTCCAATATGTAGACAATACCACCATAATCTGCACAGCCAATACCCTCGATTCTCCCAAACACAAGAATGCTTTTCCCTAGCCAAAACATGGATCACCAACCAGAACCTCATTCTAAACCAAGCTAAAACAAAACTACTCCTCTGCAGCCCTCACAAATCTTTCCCCCCCTCATATAACTTTGCAATCTCCTCACAACACCATCTCCCCTACCAATCACGCCAAACTGCTAGGCCTGGAAATTGACAGTCACCTTAAGTTTGACATTCACAGTTCCTAGACCATAAAAAAAGTTCATAAAAAACTGGGTCTACTCTATCGCAACAAACAATTTCTCTCCAACCTTTCCAAATTGACTACAGCCAGGTAACACACCTGCTATCCACCTTACTCTATGCCTCCCCTGTGCTTGCCAATCTCCGAAAAACTGACCTAAACAAACTTGACAGCTCTTACAATAAGATAGCTAGATTTGCTCCAGGTTCACCTTCTAGGGCCCATCATTACGAAAGCCGCAAAAACTCAGCTGGTTAGAACTCCCGCTAATACTTCAAGTCAATCAACTATCACTCTCACACAAAGTATTACATCACTCAGACAACACCCCAGCCCTACAACTACTTCAACCCTACACTGCTACCAGATCCTTAAGATCAAGCAACCAACACCTCCTTAAGGTAACTAAATTTAACTATGATGCAGGTAAATCTGTCTACAGCCACTGCATCTCTAAAATCTGGAACTCTCCTCCTGCCCATATAATTAGTAACAACTCCTCAACCCAATTCAAGAAACTACTCAAAATACACTTCCTGAATAATAGGCTATACTCCTGTATCACCCCTGGCTAGTAATTCATTATTTTATGCTATTATCAACCAGAGTAATGTTGTAACTATAGGCTTTTATTGTCCATATGTTTAGATGAAAGTCTCATCATTGACAAGAAGACTATTGTACATCCATATTCTCTAATGCTAAGAAATGTGCCTTATGTATGTTGTCAAATGTGCCTTTTTGTTATACTTGCCATCTTATATGTTAAAATTGCTATGGAGCTTTTCTCCCTGGGGCTCCACTGAAAATGGACCTATATCCAGTTTAACTCTCCCGGTTAACAAATGTAAAATAAATAAATAAAATAAATGAAAAAGGTTGTATAGAAAGTTTATTTCCATCAATTGCTTAACATAGTCAAAAACAATAGGAGGACATTTATACATGCATAAAGCTCTTGGAATATAGCTTAAGTTGGGGAACTTTATGTAGGATGGGAACAGGAGCATTCCCAGTGGGATGTTAGGTGGGAGTGAAGTAAAGTTTTGAAGGAAGAAAGGCTGCCAGTGGTATGGATAAGAGGTGGGAGTGAATTCCAGAGGTGAGCTAGAGAGAAGGACAGAAGATGTTTGCCTGGTGGGCGGGAAGGTTTATGCAGCTCGATCAGATTTTGGGAGTTAGATCTTAGGAGTCTTATCAGATTGATGCATTTTAAGGGTAATGGCAAGGGAGGAGCAGAGAGAGGGACTGAAGATAAGTTTGTGTGCTTGGATAAGTTGAATATAGGAGAGGTAATTGGGTAGCTCTAGCCAATTCAGTTTATGAAGGGCAATACAGTGGTGTGTAGAACTGTGGCCTGTTGTGAATTTTGAAATTTTATAGCAACAGGAGATGAGTTTTGTCTTGAGGGAGGATTGTAGGTTAGCAAGGAGTGGGCCACCATATAGCAGGGATGGGATGAGGTATGTAGTAGAGAGAATAAGCTTAGTAGAGGGAGAGATGTAACGATTGTGACGATAGAACATGCCATGTTTCTTATGACTTTTTATATTTACTTGTAGGTGGGTATCAAACTTGATCTGGTCATTGATGAGGACTCCTAGTAATTTTGCATTATATACTATTTCGAGAGGCATATTGTTCTGACTGGTGATAAAGTGTTTTTGTCTCGGGAAGTGGTTTTGGAAGGGGTAAATGTCATGAGTTTGGTTTTAGAAGCATTAAGTGCTAGGTGGTTGTCTAGCATCCATTTTTCAGTGGAGGAGAAGTCATCTTGAGTTAATTTTGTTAGTATGGAGATGGAGGTGGCGGTACAGATTATAGTTGAATTGTCGGTGTATTGGATGAGACTAGCATTAGGGATACACCCCAGACTACAAAACCAGCGAAAACGATGCCACTAATCTTATAATAAATAATTTATTCACACTGAATAACACTCTGACGCCTCGGCACAGCCTTCCTGGAGTTACAAAAATATTCAACACAATACATCCATATATATATATATATATATATATATATATATATATACACACACACACACACACACACATATATATTTAATTCAGTACAATTAATTAAACAATCATCTAATCAATTAACCATCAGATAAAAAACAATAATATATACATTTTAAAGAAACACCCTCCAGTTACATTCATTATTTAAACCTTTTGGAGATAGTGTGTTAAATTTTGAAATATATAAAGTTTCTTTGTACAGTAATTTCTTTATTAATCCTTCATCCGTTTCTGAAATATGTTCCAAAACTACAAGCTCTTAACAGTGAAAAATCACTTTTGTGACAAATATAAAAATGTAAGGCTATAGGACTCATAGCATTATTTTTTATGTCCCTGATAAGTTCTTATAGCCGTAGCTTAAATATTCTTTTAGTCTCCCCTATATAAAACAAATTGCAAGGGCAAGATAATGCATATTTCACTGACTTAGTCATACATGAAAAAACAGAAGTAAAACAAAATTTTACACCATTAATTCTTCCAAAGCATTTAGTGGTATTAGGGTAAACTGAGCACCTTCCACAAGGGAAGGTGCCACATTCAGAGAGTTGTAAATTTAACTCTTCACATGATGAAACAAAACCATTATGTACCACCATTTCTTTGACATAATTCTTCTAAATTAAATATTAGGGGTTCTACAAAGATTTCTTACACCCTCCATAGATCTAATAGCATCAATAATTTTCTCACTTTAGGAGGATTAGGACTCCTAGTAATTTTGCATTAGATACTGTTTCGAGAGGCATATTGTTCTGGCTGGTGATAAAAGTGTATGTTAAGTTATCTATCTCGCCTTCATTCTTGCTGGATGGGTTCGGAGCCGACCTCGGCTCCGACTCGGCCACTCTAAAAGCTCGAGAGTTGGTTCCACCGGCTCGAGGCTCCCCTTATATCCCACAATGCTAGGCGAGAGTTACCCCAGATCGCGTTTGCCGCTACAGCGATCGAGGTGTTGGTTTTCTACCGGTTCTTGGTAAGTGACTTTCTTGTAAAGTTAGTGTATTAAAACCCCTTTAATTTTAATATTTATACTTATTTCCCTTAGTTTAGAGGAATTCTTATCCCCTTCTTAAAAATTCCTGTTTTTTCCCCACAAGAACTTTAAGTTCTTTCCTGGGCCTACAGGCCTTTTTCTTTCCCTAGTGGAGTGTGTGTGTGTTATTTTTTTCTTAAATTAAAACCTAGATAGTTGTTTTATTTTAAGTTAAACTAGACAGGGTGTAATCAGTGTGTTTGTGACTGTGTGTGTGATTACACCTTTGAGATGTCTAAAGAAGCAAAGGTCTCCGGATTCAAGAAGTGTGATGCGTGCTGTCAGAAAATGTCTCTGACAGACGCTCACACTTCTTGTGTCTACTGTCTGGGACCTTTGCACCTGCAGGACTCCTGTGCTGTTTGCCATGGCTTCAGCCCCAGGGTCCTGCAGGAAAGAAAAAAATAAGTTAATTTTAAGAGGCTTACTCAAGCCAGAGGATTCCCTAACTGTGTCTTCAGGGAAGCCCTCCAAGGCATCTAGGTCTTCGGCTCCGACAACTGAGCCAAGACCTAAGGCTTCTAAACCTCTGCCTACATCGGCTCCGGCTGGAGCCGATGAGTCTCAGTCCACAGTTTCTGTGGTTCCCTCGGCTCCAGCTGGAGCCGAGGTATTAGAAATTCCCGTGTCGGCTCCGACCAGACCTTCGGAGCCGACAACTAGGAAGAGGTCCAGGTCACCATCCCTTGGCTCCGTTCATTCGGCTCCAGGATCTCCCCTGCTGTCTGAATGGAGCCAAAGATCTCACTCCTCTAGGTCATCGAGGTTGTCGGATCATGACCTTCAGAGGGTAGTGAGTCGACTTCTTAAGTCCGAGGCACTGGCCCAGATGCTTCAGAGCCCGACTCATCAGTCGATGCCTGCCCCTGTCCATCAATATATTCCTCCTTCGACTCTCTTGAGCTCGGAGCCGGGTCGTGTCGGAACCGAGACTGTGATAGCGTCGGAGCCGATACAATTGTCTTCGGCTCCGTCGTCGGCTCCGATTTCTTCCTTGGAAGAATCTCGGCACCGGACTTCCCTCGTCGGCTCCGAGGGTGTGAGTGGCATCGGACCCTTGTCCGACCCCGCTCTTCCTCTCGGAGCTTGGGCTGGTGAGTTCGGCTCCGACATCGGCCTCGGAGCCATCACTGTCGGTGCCGAGCGGGGTTCTCAGCTTCTCGGAGCGGGGACCTCTGGCTTTGCCTGACAGGGGTGCTTCGAGGTCATGCGGAGTGTGTTAGAGCCTGGCTCTACCCCACAGTCAGCGCCGTCCGCCCCTCCCTCTCGGTGCCTCAGGTCAAGTCGACTCACTCCCTCATCCCGGACCGCAGAGAGCCAGCTCCTCAGGAACCCCTGTGGGATCTCATCCTCTTCGAGGCCTCTCCTGACTTGGCAGAAGAGCCTCCTCGGAAGAGGAAGTGTAAGAGGAAACACATTGACTCACCTGAGTCAATCACATCTGATACAGATTTAGATGATTCCGAGGGTTCCCCCCGTTCCCTTCTGAAGATGTCTCTTTGCAGACATTCTAGAGATCCTGAAGCAGAGGGGAAATTGGCCAGCCCTTAACCCTTCGGAGGATGAATCTGTATATCTTGAGGCGTTGGCTCTCGCCCTTCCACCTCCTGGGTATCCCCCTTTGACCCCCTCATGCAGGTGGTTGCTAAAAGGCATGGACGGCTCCTGATTCAGTGGACCCCACTCCCAGGAGACCCTCCAAATTCATAACGGCACCAGCAGACAAGCAGTTCTTGACAAAAGGAGTTTCTGTGGATGCTATGGTGGTAGCTGCTGCCACTAACAAGGAACTAGCTGATCCTTCAGTACCTGTCCATCCACCTAACAAGGAATCTAGTTCCATGGACAGGTACGGGAAGCGGATGTTTTCGTCAGCGACATTTACTATGCGTTCGCTGAACTACCTGTGCCATTTCACTCGTCTTCAAAGGGACTTGATTAAAGAAGCGAGTGACATGTTGAAGGATACTACAGCTGCGGGGTTTCAAGATAAAATGAACACTCAGCTGGCTACCCTTAACTCCATAGCCAACTCCTCCATGCGCCTCCTTTCTTATGCGGCTGATGGAGCGAGTAGGTCCGCAGGGACAGGTGTGGCCTTACGTAGGCATGCCTGGATGCGGCTATGCAATTTTGCGGACCCCTTCAAGGCGTCTTTCACTAACTCCCGTTTGATGGATCATCTCTCTTTGGTCCTCAAGTGAAAGAAACCTTGACTAGGTGCGAGACTGATGGCAAGACTCTTTCTGCCATCGGAGTCCGTTTTTCTACTCCTTCTAGGCCTTACCCCAAAGGCCAGAAAAGTGGGAAAATGTGGTTCCATAAACAAAATCAAGGGACTTCGCCTGGCGCAAAGTCGTTACCCGCCAGAGGCAGAGGCGGGAATAACAATGGTAGACGCCGCCTCGAGGCAGGGGCTCCAGAGAACCAGGGCAATCGAGAAGCCTTCTCTAATAAGCCCTTTCAGCATCCCTGAGGTGTTGCCCGGCTGCCCACCTTCGGAGGCAGTCGGGGGAAGGTTGTCACTGTACCCAAAAGCCTGGCTATCCCTGACTCAAGACAAATGGGTACAGTCCATCATTTCCGAAGGCTATTCTATCCCCTTTCTTCGCATTCCGAAACAATCAAAAAAATCCCTTCCAGATGATGGCAAGACCCTTTCTGCCGTCGGAGTCCGTTTTTTGACTCCTTCCAGGCCTTACCCCAAAGGCCAGAAGGGTGGAAAGATGTGGTTCCGTAAACAATCTCAAGGGACTTTGCCTGACGCACAGAGTCGTTTTCCTACCAAAGGCAGAGGTGGGAATAACAATGGTAGACGTCGCCCTAGGGGCAGGGGGGGTCCGCAGAACCAGGGCAATCGGAAAGCCTTCCCTGACAAGCCCTTTCAGCAACCCTGAGGTGTTGCCCGACTGCCCATCTTCGGAGGCAGTCGGGGGAAGATTGTCACTGTACCCAGAAGCCTGGCTATCCCTGACTCAAGACAAATGGGTACAGTCCATCATTTCCGAAGGCTATTCTATCCCCTTTCTTCGCTTTCCAAATCAGTCAAAAATCCCTTCCAGATGTTCCACCTGCTCAAAGGGATCTAGCAGCTTTGGAAATTTCAAAACTGCTTGCAAAAAGAGCAATTCAGCCAGTGCCAGCAGACCAACAAGGATCCGGAATCTACTCAAGGTTCTTTTTAGTTCCAAAGAAAACAGGGACTGAGACCAATTTTGGATCTCAGTATCTTGAACAGATCAGTCAAGAAAACAAGATTTCGGATGGTCACGCTGCAGTCCATCCTTCCCTATTGGGAAAAGGAAACTGGATGTGCTCTATAGACCTTCAGGATGCGTACTATCACATAAAATGAACAGACGCCCAGAAGATTCCTCCGCTTCAGGCTGGGAACCAGTCATTTTCAATTCAGGGCCCTGCCCTTTGGTCTCACCACTGCCCCGGTGTTTACCAAATGCATGGCAGTGGTAGCTTCTCACCTGAGACGACAAGGATTCCAGGTGTTTCCATATTTGGACGACTGGCTCCTCACAGCTCCCACCAAGCATCTCCTTCTGATGGCCAGGGATTACACTTTTCGCATTTGTCAAAAGTTAGGCATTTCAATAAATTGCGAAAAGTCTGTTTTGTCGCCTTGTCGTACTATTACCTACATAGGCAAATCTAGACACAGTAGACATGTCTGCGAGGCTAACAGATCGGAGAATAACAGACATACACAGACTGGTCTCATTCCTTTTCAACAACAACAGAATCAAAGCCAGGTTAGTTCTGAAAGTGTTGGGAATTATGGCGGCTGCCATACCTCTGCTTCCATTAGCCAGATTCCACATGCGAATCCTTCAATGGATGCTCTTTACACAATGGTCATACCAGCAACTTCCAATGTCCCACACCATTATGATCACGCAGGCGTGCAGAAATCATCTCATGTGGTGGATGTCTTCCCCTCAGCTCTGGTTGGGAAGACCCTTTGTTCCTCCCCCTCCGGTTGCTACTCTGACAACGGATGCCTCCCTGATCGGGTGGGGGGGGCATTATCAGGGCAGGACGGTCCAGGGCACATGGCAACCAGACGAATGCCACTTGCACATAAATGTTCTGGAGATAAGAGCAGTGCTTTTAGCGTTGCAAGCCCTTCAAGACTCTCTCCTCTTGGGAACGATTGCAATCCAGACAGACAATATGTCTGTAGTGTGGTACATCAACAAACAAGGCGGAACCAGGTCCTACCCCCTGTGTCGAGAAGCACTCAGATTGTGGCAATGGGCGATTTCTTCTCAGCGTTTTTTGATAGCAACGCACATCCCCGGGAAGTCCAATCAAATAGCGGACAAATTGAGCAGAGCTATCCCTCATGCCTCACGAGTGGTCTCTGAAAGACTCTGTTGTGAGAGAGATTTTTCTCAAGTGGGGTCAGCCTTGCTGCGATCTTTTTGCTACTCCCCAAAACAGCAAGTGCAGACATTATTTCACCCTATTCCTTTTACCAGGCCAACCCAGCAGAGACGCTCTAGTCCAAGTTTGGCCCCGGGGACTTCTGTATGCATTTCCTCCCTTCCCACTAATCTCTCAAGTGATACAGAAAGCTATCGCTCAGAAGGCCTCGTTGATCCTCATTGCTCCTTACTGGCCTCGACAGGTGTGGTTCCCCTTTCTACATCAATTTCTACTGGAGCGACCTTGGCATCTGGACCTAGTTCCAGATCTTTTGATCCATCAATCGAGTCAGTTACATCGCTCCTCCCTCTCTGAACCTCACTGCTTGGTTCCTCCAGTTCCAACCTTAGCCAGGCTTCCTCAATTATCTCACTCTGTTCGAGATATTTTGATAGCTTCCCATAAATCTTCCACTAGGAAGATTTACTTGAGTAAGTGGAAGCGTTTCACATTTTGGGCTCAAGGAAGGGACATAGATCCTTTCACTGCTTCCATCCAAATAGTCCTTGATTTTCTAGCTGAACTCTTCCATGCAGGTTCATCCCTTCTACTCTTAAAGTTCAATTGGCAGCTATCGCTAACTTTCATGTGGGTATTTCTGAGTCTGCCTTAATGTCCCACAAGCTTTGCAAAGCCTTTTTGAAAGGAGTTTTTCTTCTCAGACCTCCTATAAGAAATCCTCCTTCTCCTTGGGACCTAAATTTAGTTCTTACTTCTTTGATTCTACCCCTTTCGAACCTGCAGCATCCTGTTCTTTAAAATTGCTATCATGGAAGACTCTCTTTCTGGTAGCTATTACTTCAGCTAGAAGAGTCTCAGAACTTCATGCACTCAGCTGTCGACCTCCTTATCTATTGTTCCATAAGGACAGGGTATCCTTACGAACCAACCCGTCCTTTTTACCTAAGGTAGTCTCGACGTCAAATCTAAATCAAAGCATTGACCTCCCTGTCTTTTTTCCAGAATATTCCAATAGGTCTGAACAAAAATTACACTGGCTAGATGTTCATCGTCAGTTGAGGTACTATTTGGATAGAACAAAACAATTCAGAAAATCTGACCAACTGTTTGTCTCCTATGCAGAAGGCAGAAAGGGACTTTCAGTTTCAAAGGTATCATTATCTAGATGGCTTACATCTCTGATTACCCTTGTTTATGAGATTAGACACCAAAGCTGCCTAATAAACCTAAGGCCCATTCTACAAGAGCTTTGGCTACTTCCTTAGCCTTCCAAGACAGACTGCCTATTGACACCATTTGTGCAGCGGCTACTTGGGCTACTCCTCACACTTTCATTTCTCATTATAAGTTGGATTTGGCTTCTAGGCATAGAGCTAACTTTGGTTCCACTGTTCTCAGGAGTCTGTTCCGTTAGGCCACCGGGACAAGGTGCTAGGGACGGTCCCATCCAGCAAGAATGAAGGCGAGATAGACAACTTAACATATAGAAGTTATGTTCTTACCATAACGTTCCATGTTAGTTGTCTTCTTCTCGCCTTCTTCTTGCGCCCACCCTCCTTCCCCTGGCCTGGACAGACCTAGAGGAGTTGTGATTGTGACCTCTCTTTCTACCACCTCTTTCTTAGACATATGCTGCTTGCATATCTCCTGAATCAGGATGTAGGTCACCCTTCTTTCTCCCTGTTGTTAGAGGTGGACTCTGTTTAGAGTTATTCTGTAAATATTATAAGCTGGGGTTAGCTTACAAATGAGATCTGAGGTAACTCTCGCCTAGCATTGTGGGATATAAGGGGAGCCTCGAGCCGGTGGAACCAACTCTCGAGCTTTTAGAGTGGCCGAGTCGGAGCCGAGGTCGGCTCCGAACCCATCCAGCAAGAAGAAGGCGAGAAGAAGACAACTAACATGGAACGTTATGGTAAGAACATAACTTCTATTTTTGTCTCGGGAGGTGGTTTTGGAAGGGGTAAATATCATGAGTTTGGTTTTGGAGGCATTAAGTGCTAGGTGGTTGTCTATCTTCCATTTTTCAGTGGAGGAGAAGTCATCTTGAGTTAATTTTGTTAGTATGGAGATGGAGGTGACTGAACAGATTATAGCTGAATTGTCGACGTATTGGATGAGACTAGCATTAGGGATGTCTGATAGAAGTAGTTTATGAAAATGTTAAATAGCAGTGGACCTAGAATTGAACCCTGGGGTACTCCTGTAGGAGTGTTGAGGAATGGGGATGTAGCTGTTTTCCACTTTACTGCTTGTTGCCTATTTGAGAGGTAACTTGTAAACCAGTTGATAGAGGAAGGAGAAAGATTTAGTTTATAGAGTTTGGTAAGAAGAAGGTTGTGAGAGATGGTGTCGGAGGCCTTTGAAAGGTCTGGTAGAAGGGTGGATACAATATGGCCGGAGTCACGGGCCTTGTTAATGGTTTCTAGGAAGGAGAGGAGAGCAGTGGATAGTACTATGGCCAGGTCTGAATCTGTGTTGCGTGGGAGTTAGAAGGTGGTTATTTGTGAGATAGGGTAAAAGTTGAAGGTGGATGCATTTTTCAAGAAGTTTAGAAATGGAGGATAAGATGGCGACAGGTCGAAAGTTTGGGGTGTTATTGTTATTACCCCCTTTATGGAGTGGAATAATAAAGGCCTTTTTCCAGGGTTGGGGTACATAGCCTTCTGTGATTGATCGGTTTATTAGAATGTAGATGGGAAGGGCTATGGCTTCTGCTGCTGTCTTTAAGAATTAGGAGGGGACTTGATCAGGGGCATTAGAGGTTGGTTTCAGGTTTTGAAGAAGATTTTTTTATAGTAGATATAGGGATGGAATTTATGGAGAAGGGAGGAGGTTGAGAGGTGGAGGTACAAGAGTAGGAGGGGGGTAGGTGAAGGTAGGGGTTTGGAAGTAGGATTGTTGGTGAAGGTAGATGTTTGGCTATGGAATCGATGAAGAAAGAATTCAACTGGGTTGCTAGGTCTATATCGGCAGCATTTGGATCGGGGATGGGGTTTTCTGTTTTACCTGGCTTAATGAGAGAGGAGATTCTATCCCAGAATTTTTGGGGGTTTCTATTGTGATTGGTGTGGAGTGTGGAAAAATAGGATTTTTAGTCTGAAATAATACATTTTTTTTACTTTGTTTCAAAGTATTTTATACTCATTAAGGGTGGATATAGTTTTGTTTTTGTGGTAGCGTTTCTAAGCTTTATCTCGGAGCCACATGATGCTTAAGGTGTCTTTGGTTAGCCAAGGTACTGATTTACTTTTAATGCGTTTTGTTTTCAGTGGGGCCAAGGAATCTAACAAGTTTAGGAAAGTTGTATTAAAGTTGGTAATGGCGTTATCTGAGGATAAAGTATTTAGTGGGTTCCAGTTTATTTCTTTAGGCAAGTTTATGAATGTATTGGGGTTAAAGTGAGATATAGGTGTGGGATAGTTGTAAGCAGGGGGAAAGACGGTGGGCAAAGGTGATCGTTGAGTGGGTCGGGAAGTACACCACTATCGGAGATCTTGTGAGGATGAGCAAGTAAAATCCAATCAAGGGTACTTCCAGTGGAGAAGTCCTTGGAAAGTCTGGTTGTGGCATTGATAAGTTGGGAGAAGTAGAGGTTTATATTTAAAAATAACAGGAGGATGAGAGAGACATTCTCCACCCACCATTCTATCTTTTGTAATTATACAGTAAATTGATCATGGCAACCAGGTTTTGGAGAAATGGCTGCCAGGCGAAGATCTACTACATGTGCTCTCATTTAGAGCAGAGGAGGGTGAGGACCACAGGCAGCCTCAGACCTTGTGATTTAGGCTTTTATGGAAAACGGGTGTATACAAGGACAATGGTCTCCAAAGGAAACACATCTGCATATAAACCAAAAGGAAATGCTGGCGGTAATGCATGCCATCGAGGCCTTTCAACACCAACTTCAACAAGGCCATTTACTGATCTGGACAGACAACACCACTGTGATGTGGTATGTAAACAAGCAAGGGCACCCATTCTTACCCCTTTGCAGACTGACAATGCATCTTTGGGAGAAATCACTGAGCCTAAACATTCAGTTACAATCCCAGTTTGTTCAGGCAAAGACAAATGTGCTGTGGGACAGCCTAAGCAGGATTTTCACAGATCCACACGAGTGAAGGTTACATCCGAAGATCTTCACACAGCTCACTTGACATGGAGCAGGCCAGTAGATCTATTTGCCTCTCACCTCAACCATCATCTACCAAAAATTCTGCTCAAGGACATACCATCCACAAGCTTGGAAAATAGATGCTCTCTCATTCAACTGGAATCTCCTAAAAATCTATGCATTCCCACCTCTGCCACTGATGACCTCAGTATTACTAAAGATCAAAGCAGAGACCCAGGGGATCCTAATAGCTCAGGACTGGCCAAGACAACACTGGTATCCACTACTGCGGGCATCTGTCCACCAGGAAGTGGGCCCTTCCCCAATGGCCTCTACTTTTGACTCAACACAACTTCAGAACAGTGCATCCAAACCTTCAGACACTGCAGCTAACAGGCTGAGAGATCCCATGAATAACCTCAACCTATCTCTCTCCAAGGAAGTTCAGCGGATACTAACAGAGCTCGAGACCATCCACCAGAAAGGTTTACTTAGCAAAATGGAAGAGATTCAGCATTTGGAATACCAGCAAGGGACATGATGCATCATTGTTGAACATCCCACTCATCCTGGAATATTTGGCAGATATGCTAAAGAATGGCCTCTCATATTCTTCCATAAAGATACATGCATCAGCTATTTCAGCTAGATATAACACTGATCCGCCTGTCTTTTCACATCCTTTGCTAAGGCAATTTCTCAGGGGAATCAAGAACATTAAGCCACCAAGAAAGGCCCCAGTGCCAGCCTGGGACCTCAATTTTGTCCTAGAAAAACTGACTCTACCTCCTTTTGAGCCAGCAGCTTCAGTTGACTTGCAATTTCTCTCATGGAAGACAGCTTTCCTGTTGGCTATTACTTCAGCAAGAAGGGTTTTGGAACTACAGGCCCTAATGGCAATACCACCGTTCATAATTTTCCACAGAGACAGAGTTTCATTAAGGACCAACCCTACTTTTATGCTAAAGGTGGTATCTAGGGTTTCTTTAAATCAAGCTATTCATCTGCCTGCTTTCTTCCCCAATCCTGAGGATAAGTGGGAAAGATTGTTACATACCTTGGACATTCACAGACAACTTCGATACTACCTGGACAGATCCAAGACCAGTAGGAAGTCTGAACAACTTTTTGTAGCTTACGCCCCTGCAGTCCAAGGAAAAGCAATTTCAAAACAGACTATTTCAAAATGGATTGGACATTGCATCAGATTCTGTTATTCCTTCCATGGAAAGACTGTTCCAGACAATGTCAGACCACATTCCACCAGAGCTACAGCCACCTCTACAGCAGTCTTAAAGAGGGTACCTACTAAGGACATTCTAGAAGCTGCTACATGGAGCTCTGTGCATACATTCTCCAAACACTACAATCTCCTCTATACTCCAGATCTAGAGCAGGCTTTGCTTGGCAGTCCTGCAGGGTTTGATTGCCACACCATCTTTTCCTAGAGCATTCCTCCTCCCCAGCTAAGCTGCATGGTATTCTACCCATATGTTATGACTGCAGTTGCATTCTTGAAGGACATAGTACAGTTTTGTACCCACCATAAATGTAGATGTCCGATAGATATCTAACTGCAGTCGGCTTCCCTCCCTCCATACCCCTGTATGCCTAGGGTCCACTCCTATCCCTGTTTCTCTTAGCTGGGGATATCTGTTATGGTGTATCTGTTTATTGCTCATTTATTTGTCTGGAATCCTGTTTTGTCTTCCAATTTGGTTACAGCCTTCCTTGGAGGGCACCTGGCATCTGGGGCAAGAAACACTTAAGAAAATGGCGTCGGCTGATGCTTATGTACTCCAGCCGCCTGGCGTGAGAGAAATCGACATCAGCCACGTCGGACCCAGACTTTGGAATCCGGCCGACCGAGGGCTGCCTGAGGCAGGACAACCCATATGTTATGACTGCAGTTGCATATCTATCGGACATCTACATTTATGGTAGGTACAAAACTGTACTTTTTCCCGTTCGATTCTCAGCTGGAGTGCAGGGAGTGCCTTCTGTGTGGGGTCTGCATGTCCTCCCCCCGGTTGGGTGGACGTTTGAAAGACATGCGTAAATGGGCATGCCTTCGTTGAAGGTTGAAGGTTGAGCTGACACCTCGGCGTTCGTCAAAATCTACTGCCAATCATTAGAGGACCGGAGTTCTGCTGTGGCGACCCCTAACCAGGAAAAGCCGAAAGACAACAGCATTCTCCTTTCTGTTTAATTATAGTAGAGGTTGGTTTACTTGTGATACACTGCCATCTAATGGCAAAATAAGGGAATCACGTTTGACTGCCTAAAATATGATTAGGAAAAGAACGGTAGGGGATGTCCGTGTGAGTGTGCAAGCCAGTAAAACAATAATAAATTAAAGAAAATGCAGTGAAGGATTTAACAGTGAAACTGTGGGATAACACCTACACTTTAGATGAATTTAGAAAGGCTGTCCTCGTAGACTGAAGGGAGGATTTCTCAGGTCTTTAGGTATGAAAGTCCAAGGAAGTTGGGATACAGCAGTAGGAGAGCAGGGGCAGCCTTTTTTTTTTTTTATATATATACGGATGTCTATCTGAGCTGAAAAATAGAAGAGAATGAGAAAACAATTGGTCAGAGACAGTAAAAGTGTAAAGGGAGCAGAAAATAAGAATGAGAGTGAATAAATGTCAGAAACAGAACAGGAATTAAAGGGGAGCAGAATAAAGGAGCTAGGACTAGAGCAAGATGGTCATACAAGATAGAGTAGAGTAGGAGTAAAATGGTTTAGTAAGGGAACAAAGAAGGTTACACTAGGAGTCATAACATTTGCAGTGACAACTGAATTTTATGGGGAATGCAGCTTTAAGAATTTCAGGAAGTGATGTCATAGTTACACATCCTATTTAAACTTCTGTGAATGAAAGGTTGATGTCTGAAGAGGTTTACTGATTGTAGTAGACAAAAGCGCTAACAATAAATGTGTTCTTGGTCAGCATGTGATTGTTTTAGAATGTTGTACTTTTTTCACTATATTTGTGAACTTTCCAGTTTTCTTTCCTTTCCTTCTGCTCCTTTTCTTTAGATTCTTTCATTTGTTTTTTAGCATTTTCAGTTGCTGTCTGATTCTCATCCACTTCTGCTTTGATTTCCATTTCACTCATGTCCAAAATGCTTCTATTAAGCTTAGCAAAGGTGTCATCTTAGATGACTTCTCATCATGCTTTAGAACTCTCACTGTGTTGAGATCTATTGAGGTTGGAAAATATGTTTGTAGTCCCACAGTTACAGACCTGTGTAGTCATTTTCAAGGGGAAACATAGCGCCTTCAGAGTGACAAATGTATAATCCTTGCATGCACTAGCTTTATATATATATATATATATATATATATATATATATATATATATATATATATATATATATATATATCACTTGATAACTATGGAGCTGTTTTTTTATTCAACTGATTAAATGCAGTTTTGAGGCCAGACAAGCACACCAAAGCTGCAAGTAAGAAGAAGACGAGCACATTTATTTATAGCTTGGACTTCACTTCTATATGTCCAGGCAGTTTTCAGTATTGTCTTTAGTTTTCTGAAGTGTTCTGTACTGAGCTTTGTTCTCATTTGCTCATGTTTTACTGTTGACCTTTCATCTATCTCCATATATGTATACTCTCTCTCCTGTTCGAATGACTTTATATGCTTGATGAAATGTCATTCTTATACCATCTGAAACAAACATTTGTAGTTTGCTTTCAGATCCTCATCTGATGAACTATACAGTAAAAAGTACATGAGATGTGTTTGAACAATGTTTGTTTCTGGAAGATAGGCTATAACTATGGGTTAACAACAAAGTACAAAATAAAGCAGGGTTGGCAAAGAATCACTGAGGAATATCCCCAATTTTATCCTTGGGATATATATATATATATATATATATATATATATATATATATATATATATATATATATATATATAGATATAGATATGTAGATATATATATATATATATATAAATAGATATATATAGATATATCTATATAGATTCACTTCATAATCTCGAATTTCAACTTGTCGAGACCATGAAATCGAGTCCACACAACACAGAAAGCCCAAAACCGCAAAATGTAAAACGCCAAAAACACAGCAAACACCGGACCACACATATACCACAACACACACACACCACAAATTAAACAAAACAATACACATCCACAAATCTACATCACAAATAAGCAGGGGAGCAAGCCTCCCTGCACCAGCCACATGGGGGGGCTACACCCCCCTACTTATATATACTAACTCCGAGATCGCACAAACAGAAAACAAAAGCATACACAAACACATATCACACACATAAACACACATCACACATATCCGCACACTCACGTACACTCAAACTCCCACCCAAAACCCTTACAAAAGACTCACTTACCTGACATTACACCTAACTACAACCCTAGACATTATGTAGCGTAAAGCCATAACTGAGAATTTGAGATATTTGAATTCGCGATTATGCATTTTGCTATTTCAAAACTTAGACTTTATAGTCTCGAGATACTGAAATTCGACATTTCAGTATTTCGGGATTATAAAGTGTTTCTATATATATATATATATATATATATATATATATATATATTTCCTTTTTTAATCATGGTTCAGTTGCAAAGTGGCTTGTCACTGTTTCACAGTCACTGCAATGTAACTAATGAATGTAGGGTTTATATTAATACATCTGTAAGTATCCCATTATCCATGAACAGGAGATGCAGTGGGATGCTTTTTTGTAATCTGTTCATGGTGCATTTAGATTATTTTATTTACAGTTCTCTCTTATGGTTTTGCAAAGTTGTGAGAATAGTGTTTAGTGTTAATATTATACACATTTCCATAAAAATGTCTGTATGTGTTACTCTGGTTAATGACCTCCCCCAGTTCACTTCATTTTGATGTTAAAATCCTGTTGAACCGCCATGTCCTTTTGCTGTCTGTAAACTTTATTTATTTTGGTTGCTGATTTCCATACATTTCATTTTTTGTTTGTTGTGCATTAATTAACCAGTCTAGAGCACTGATCTCAATAAACCATTTTCAGGCTCAGCTGGGGAAAGATACATAAATTAAAAAAAAATAAAGTAACAGTGTAGTTTAGCAAACTGTAAAGACATAACAATGGCAAGATGCAAAAAGTAACCCAAGTAACTAGCCAAAGAATTGTCTGTTGCAATGGCTAGAAATTGCACACATCCTGTTTAGGTTCTAGTAAAATTGGTAAGCTTGTATGTAAAACTGTTGTATTTATATCTGCAGCAAAACGTGATTTTGAAAATGCCCAAATTACTGCACTATAAAATGGTGTCTGTCTTTGTGATTTTTTTTGTAATTTGTATTTGTCATTCACAGATACACCGGGGCTTGTTCCCGATTGCTTGTTCAGTACAAAGCTGCGTTTCGACAAGTGCAGGGATCAGAAATTGATTCAATTGATGAGTTCTGCAGAAAATACAGGGTAAAAGTTTCTTTCTAGACTATTCCAAAATGTCAAAACTGATTCAGATTGATTTCTCTTATAAAAAGTTTGTCTTGTAATGTAATTTTTTAATTGGCAATCACTGGCAGGCAGTATTTAATGGTGGTTACCGTTCTAGTGCTCATTGTCAAAACAGGCTTCAGTGAAGTTGATGCCATCAGATATTAATTATGAAAAATAGAATTCACCTAAAATGTAAATAAGTTAAAATATTTTTGGGGGTCATGTCCCCTTGCACCCCATTTTTGTTTTTTTGTCCCATTCCCCCCCACACTCCTTATTTATTCAAGCCAGCAAGATTCTGACAACTTGGATAAAAGAAAAATCCTTCCATTTCCAAGGTAGCATTACCTCTGCATTAGAATAATTAAGTGTTATAGGCAAAACTACTCCACTCTTGTTCTTTGAAAGCACTATTTCTATCATCAGAGAACTCGCAACAAAAAAAAAAAAACTATTTGATGATGTAAATTTTCATTCTGTCCTCAACTGATGGGTTTAGATCCGATCCCTCGGATCTCACCTCTCCGTTGCTAAAGTTCGTGGCAACCAAAAAACTCTCGAGCTTCTCCCTTACCCATAATGCACCAACCATGATCTCGTTCGCCATTTTATGCGAAAGACGTGGTTGACCTTGGCATTTGACCATTTGTCAGATAAGTGTTTCATTATAATTTCAAGTCTAGATACTTTTCTTATTTCTCTTCAATTCTTAATTTTTTTTCCTGTCCCTTACCTGAGTATTTCCAAAATGTTGTTAGTATTTCTTTCCCTTTTTTGGGTTGTCATACAGGACATACCTCGTAAATACTATTGTTAGTATCTACTTTCTTTCTACACTTGGTGTAGCCCCTTTTTACCACCTTTGCCTGTAGTTTTTCTAGTTCTTCTTTTCATTTAACTAAAAAATAAGTGGCTATGTTCCTGTACTAACCCCTCATGAGTGCTCTGATACATCACAGTGTACCCAGAACATATCCAACTTCTCCCCCGGTGTTTAATCCTCTGTTCCTACCAACCACTTATATCTTGACATAAGTCATACATACAAATAGTACTAGCTGTGTTCAAAGCCTATGTTTTGTTGTCAAAATGTATGTTATTATGTATACTACATTTTGTTTACTTTATACTTTTTGATTATTGTAATATGTGCATGAAAATTTACTGTTACTCATGGAGCTTTTCTCCCCGGGCTTCTGCTGAAAAAGGACCTGTGTCCAGTCTGACTTTCCTGGTAAACAAATGTTAAATAAAAATAAATAAATAAAATAATTTTCCTGATATAAAAAAACTATCTAGTCTTTCTTATATTTTAAAATCTGTCTATTCTTTCTTATATTTTGCCTATTTTCTTTTTTTTATAGTTTTTGTTATGGCAGAAAAAGACCCTGCTGGGTTTAAAAAATGTATTAAGTTTGAGTACAAACTTCCCATCTCTGATACCCACACTGTGTGTGTGTACTGTCCGAGACCGGAAGTCTTCAGGAAGATTGTTCTATATGCCATGGTTTCAACCCCAGAGTGCTTGTAGAATGGAACAACAAGCTTATTTTAAAAGGCTTATTACCTTCTGCTTTTATAGAGGCTATATCTGGAGACCAATCTCCCAAAATCAAACAGTCGAAAGCATCTTCTCCAAAACCTTCTACATCTTCCATGGTTTTGGAGCCATCCAAGAAAAAAACAAGATGGATCTGACCTCACCCTTGGATCCAAAAAAGAAAATAATTGATGGACCCGACCTCCTCAGATCTGACAAAAAAGGTATCTGATCTAATTCCAGCCCTACCGATTCAGGGGTTATTCACCTACCCAGAATAAGATATTCACCATCTGTGGATCTGGTGCCCTCACCTTTCTTGGAAAATCATTGACCCAGCTCCTTCTCTATTCTGTCCACTTGTTCTTCCAAAAGTTTGACGGAGGAAGACGTGGAAAGAGTGGTGTGGAAGATCCTCTCTGCACAGAATCAGATGGGTGTTTTATCAGCTCCTACCCCTTCAGCTCAGGAGGTCCGTTCTTCAACTTCACCCACACTACAAGTTCCTCCTCTGATTCCTTCATTTGTCTCAGAGTCTCTGGATCCAAGCCATCTGGTTCCATCTGGCTCGGATCTGAAGATAGCAGTATCTTCGAATCTGAAGCTTACTCTTGAGTGCTGCAGTTCAGTCAGATCCTGACACTGTCTGAGCCAAAGCTTCCCTGTTGGATTTGAGGTGTTGGAGTCAACTCCAAAATTATCCGAGCCATCTCTACGCCTCAGAGCCTCTTCATTGGATGGCTCGGCTCCAACTTCCACCTCAGGGAGATTGTTTGCAGAGTGGGGAGGACATCGGACACAGGCTTGTCTTTTTGGATCTGAGGTCTTCTCATTCTCTGGGACGGTCTGCCTTTGAGGCTATGAAGAGAGATTTGTCTGCTTCGGCAGAGCAGGCGGATCCAACCCCCTTGGATCTTCAGCCTTCTACCTTGATGTCTCTGTGCTTGGACCCTTATCACTCTTTACCACAGGGACAGCAAGACCGAGATCCCTCAGGCTTCCCAACAGGGTATATCGATTTCTTCAGATACCTCCCCAGAGCATCCCACTGAGGAGGTCCTGAGGAAGAAGACATGTAAGAGGAAGCACTTGGACTCCCCAGAGGAGTCTGTCATGCAATATATGGACTTCGATGAAGGTGAAGGGTTTCCATGATCACCTCATGAAGATATCTGATTTGGAGACATCCTAGAGTTCCTAAAGCACAGAGGTGGTTGGATGCTCAGCAACCCTTCATCCGAGGAATCTGTATTTCTGGAGGCTTTCAGTACTGGCCCGTCTACCTCCTGGGTTACTCCGCCTGTCAACAAGCTTCTTGAGTTAGTCTCTAAGCAGGCATGGAAGGCACCCAACACAGCTGAACTCATACCCAAGAGACCAGATAAGATTATGGCACCACCTTTGGGGAAGGAGTTTTGGGCTAAAGGGATGCCCATTGATGCCATGGTCATGGCAACAGCCACCAAGAAGGAGCTCGCTGAGGAGAGTTCCAGTGTTCATCCTCCAACAGGGAGTCTAGGGTGATTGACAAGTTTGGGAAGTGAGTCTACTCCTCAGCAACCTTGTTTTAAAGTCACTGAATTATATGGCACACTTTACTAGGTTGCAAAGGGATCTGATTAAGGAACTGTTAAATACCCTCTCAGGATCAGTGTCTGCAGTCATCCATGACTTCTCATTTGGCTACCCTGCAATCTATTCAAATTCATCCATTTTGAATGTAGCCAAAGGAACCTCAAGGGCAGCAGTTTCAGGCATTTCCAATCAGGAGAAACTATAGATGCGCTTATATGATTTTGCAGAGTCCTTCAAGTCTTTGCTCGTCAGTGCTCCTTTTGACTGCACATCTTTGTTTGACTGCAAAGTGAAGGACACATTATCCATGTGTGAGAATGATAGAAAGACCCTGTCTGCCATGGGCATATGTTTTCCAACCCATCAGAGATCCCTTTCTAGGAATCAACAAGGTGGTCAGAAGATGTGATTCAAAAAAATCTCAGGGTCCTTTCCAGGACACACGTGGATGAAATTCCCCCAGCGGTGGGGGGCAATGGTCGATGCCACCCACACTGCAGAGGTGGCCTGCAAAACCAAGGGTCTGGAGATTCTTTCTTTGACAGACCTTACTAGTGCTTTGAAGGGAGGCCTAGTTGTCTCCCTCTGGAGGGAATTGGGGGTTATTTATCCCTGCACTAGAGAGCCTGGCTAGACATAACAAAGGATACTTGGGTGCAGAGGATTATTTCCAGAGGTTATATAATACCCTTTTCCCTTCCACCCCCATTCTTAAAGAGAATCCCCGATGTTCCACCCAGTCAAAGGAAAGAAGCAGCACTTCAAGTACAAAAGCTGCTAGGAAGAAAAAGTCATCCAAGAGGTTCCACCTGTCCAGATAGAATCCGGAACTTACTCAAAATTATTTTTAGTGCCAAAGAAAACAGGGGACTGGATATCAGTTTTGGATCTCAGCAACTTGAGTAAATTAGTTTGACGTACCAAATATCCGTTGGTCATGCTTCACTTCATTCTCCCTTTTCTGGGCAAGAACAACTGGATGTGCTTGATAGACCTTCAGGATGTGTACTATCACATAAAGATTTATTTATTTATTTATTTTACATTTGTTAACCGGGAGAGTCCAACTGGATACATGTCCATTTTCAGCAGAGGCCCGGGGAGAAAAGCTCCAAGTACATAACAGACATATGAACATTGTTAATGCAAAAAAAGGAAGATAGTTGAGTTCTAAATACAATATAAAGATACATCACATCTTGGGAAAAAAAACAGCAGCAGCAAATAAAAAAAAAAACATAGGATGATATAAGATAAACAGATGATCCAAAAAGTACTTATACTTCCTGCTGGGAGACAGTCATTAACAATTGAGTTTTGCCCTTTGGTCTCACCACACCCCACAAGGTGTTCACCAAATGTGTGTGACAGTAGTAGCAGCTCACTTGAGGCTGTAAAGATTCTAGGTGTTTCCATATCTAGATGACTGGCTCATTATCTCCCCAAACAGGCATCAATTAATAAGGGCAAGAGATCAAGTTCTCCAGACATGTCATGTGGGGATAACCATAAACTATGAAAAGTCTCAACTTGAACTGACTCATAATTTGGAATTTATAGGAGCTCTGTTCAACACAAACTCAATGATGGCTTCACCGCCTCCCTCAAGAGTTCAAACCATAAGATCACAGATAAAAAAAT
The DNA here is from genome assembly GCF_019279795.1 of Protopterus annectens. NCBI lineage: Eukaryota > Metazoa > Chordata > Ceratodontiformes > Protopteridae > Protopterus > Protopterus annectens. The sequence goes on along the minus strand of NC_056732.1, from coordinate 1,355,938,835 downwards.
AATCTGCAGTACAAAAATTTCAGCCCACTTGGTCCTTCAAGCACTAGGATCAGTTCCAATGGCATTAACACTAGTACCTTTAGCCAGATTCTACACGGGGATTATACTGTGGATGCTAGCAACACAATCACTGCTACTTTACCATCCCATGTCAACTCTGATGCGAATCACTCAGATTATGTGAGAGAGATCTAAGGTGGTGGATTCAGTTAGATCAGGTTCTACAAAGCCATCAGTTCATTCCCCCTCACCCCAAGGCCATATTCACCACAGATGCTTCCCATTTGGGGTGGGGGGCATTTTCTGAGGAAAACAGTCCAAGACACTTAGTCCCCCGAATAGGCCAACTTGCATATCAGTGTCCTAGAGATGAGAGCAGTGCTTTTAGTGTTGTAGGCCTTTCAAAATGCTCTTCCTTTGGGGTCGATTGCAGTTCAGATGGACAATGTGTCAGTGGTTTGGTACATCAGCAAACAAGGAGGGACCAGATCTTACCCCTTGTGTCAAGAAGTGCTCAGAGTGTGGTAGTGGGTAATATCATCCAACCTCTTTCTCATAGCAACGCACATTCTGGGGAAGTCCTGTGTGATAGTAGACAAACTGAGCAGGTGCATTCTTCTACTTCACAAGTGGTCTATCAACAAGAACATGATGGAAATGATTTTTCATCAGTGGAACCAGCCTTGCTTCTCCCCTAAGTTAAAAATGCAGCAGCTACTTTACCCTAATTCCCCAACAGGGGGAGTCACAGAGGGATGCTCTCCTTCACGATTGGCCCCCTGGTCTACTTTATGCTTACCCACCAATCCTGTTAATTCCAAAATTACTACAGAAAGCTGCCTTGTTAAAGAGCAAAGTCATCTTTATTACACTGTACTGACCTTGACAGATTTAATTCCCTTTCCTTTGGCCTCACATACTTCACCAACCTTGGATTCTGGATCCAACTCCAGACCTCCTGTCCCACCTGACAGGTGTGATCCATCCAGACATATCAAACTTCAGGCTGATGGCTTGACTTCTGTAAGTCCATTAATAGCCAGACAGTCTATGCTGTCTTCACCTGTCCGACATATACTTTTATCCCATAAACCTTTAGCACATAAACTCTATACAAATAAGTGGAAAAGATTTGGTTACTGGCACAACAAAATCTTATTGAGCCATTTTCAGCTCTGATAAATAACATACTCATGTTTTTAGCCTTACTTTTTAAAGAAGGGGATAGTTCTTCAACTATTAAAGTGCAGTTAGCAGCAATATCAAATTTTCATAGTGGATTTGAAGTTTCTTCTGTAGCCTTTCACAAATTATGCAGAGCATTCTACTTTTGAGACCTCCATTTAAGGACCTTACTTTCAGTCTGGTACTGCAAGCTGTAATACATTCCCCCTTTGAACCAGCAACTAAATGTGACCTTATGTATCTTATTTGGAAAACTGTTTTTCTAGTAGCCATTACATGTGCTAGATGAATTTCAGAGCTGCAAGCCAGGTCTTCAAAACCTCCAAACTTGATCGTTCACAAGGATAGAGTGACGCTACAAACTAATGCCTCCTTCCTTCCCAAGGTGGTGTCACAATCTAATATCAATCAGTCCATTAATTTACCAGTATTCTTCCCTAAATTTGCAAACAAAGGTGAATACATGTTACTTTTATTGGATGTTTACAGACAATTATGATGTCTTTCTATTCCTATGTTGCAGTATTCTTAGTGTGGGATTCCCCACCTCAGACGACCCGAACTTCAGCTCCTATGCAAAAGCTTAAGCCTGGTTGCTGCAGGTGCATGGGACGTCATACGTAGGGCCATAAACCAGAGACCTTAAATGTGATGTCTGCACGCACAGACATCAGACCTTTTCAGCCGCAGATGACGTCACATCAATCATTTTGCTCCAACACTCAAAGACTTCTAAAAAGCTAAGTACATCATTGGGGACATTTTCTGTTTCTTTGCTTGAGCTTGATTAGCTGTAGTTATCATTTGCCAATGTCATATAAGAAGGGCAAATGCCCTTGTGGGCGTCAGATACTGCATAAAAATATGCATGAACATTGCTTCTTGTGTCTATGGAAGGAACACAACCATACTGCTTGTTCTATTTGTCAATCTTTTGTTCCAAAGACCCTACGTAGCTGTCTGGCTGCCCTCAACCTATATTTAGAGAATCAACGTCTCAAGAAGCTTGCACTCAGGATGGATCCCGAATCAGCCATTCCGACTGAACCACCACGGAAAAAAGCCAAAGTTTACAGGCCTACCTCTGTTGCCTCTCCGCCATCGGATGTGACTCTAGCTTCCAGTCTAGGGGTTGAGGGACAACCGAGTGAACTGTCAACTTCGACAGCTCCCACCGAGGAAGCCGCTTCAGCAGTAATGGCCTGCGCATCGTTGGACACAAACACAGACTTTGGTCCCTACCGATGTCGAGGGTGAACCAGAAGCAGTTGGACGACCTACAGAGATGCCATTACCTGAAGCCCAGGCCCCAGAACCCAGGTCTTCTCCCAGACCTATGCCTTCTAAGTGAAAACAAAAAAAACAGACACCTGACTCCTACCCCAGAAGGGGTCCCAGAGTAGCAATCATTTACTAATTCTTTCATGCAGGCTTTTATGGCTCTTAGGCCCACAACCTCATCTCCCTCCACTATTCCAGGGCTTAGTCCTAGGTCTGCCTCTGCCACGTCTCTCCCCTTGCCCACTACCCAAGAAGGAGTGGAGGATTTAGAACCTTACTATGCATCTTCTGATGAGTCTTTTTCTTATGCCTCACAAATTGCCTCTCCTCTGGAATACTATTCCTCAGATGAGGAATCCATTGAAGGGGACTCCCTACCAGAGGATATTACTTTTGGGGAAACTATTACAAAGATGAAAGAATACTTCAAAAGAGACACTACCCAAACTGACACCTAGAGGATGTATTTTGAACTCCTTCAAGTGGAATCACCCTCCCCATCAGCCATCCCACCTGTCTTACCTGCTTATCTGGATGCTTTCACCTCTGCATCCAAGAATCCAGGCTCACAGCCACCTCCTCCTAAGAGACCGGACAGGTTCTATAAAGTACCTGATGACCAAAATTTCTTAGTTAAGCCTACCCTGGTAGACCCTGCAGTAATTGCTGTCTCACCTGACAAGCAATCCCAACTGATTCCTTCAGCATCTCTTCTGCCCACTGATAAGGAGAGAAAAAGCATGGACAGGATTGGGAAAAAAGTGTACACCTCCTCCACCCTGGCCTTCCGAGCTATCCATTACCAAACACACATGGTAAAATATGCCCTGGACCTAGTTTCACAAGCCTGCAAATCTCTTGGCTGCCACCGCTGAGTGCCTTACCAAATCTGAGATAGCATCTAAACTGTCACTGGCTTCTCCGGTAGCCATACATTCCATTAGGTATAGTTACGATGCCACAGAGGCCTCTGTGAGGTCTGCAGCTTCTGCTTCAGTTCTCCGCAGATACTCTTGGCTTCGCCTACATCCACTCCCTGAGGATTTCAAATCTAAAATTATGAACGCCCCATTAGACCATAACCTTTTGTTTGGCAAACAATCTACAGAACTTTTTAAAAATCTGCAGGAGAAAAGTAAGGATGTGCAGGACATCAAACATTTGCTTATGTCTCATATTCCTAAGTAATACAGGAATTATCCTACAAAAACTTCTTTTGTCAGGAGAATTCCTTCCTCCAGCACTCCCTCCTCTACCAGGCACAGGAGAGGAACTAGGAAGCAAACCTACTCCAGACCTGCTTCCTCTCAACCTACTCCAAGACAGCCTTTTCAGGATAAAAGTGAACCCAAAAATGCATAACTGCCTTGCTCATCTAACTTTGTTAGCCCGCCTAACCCACTGCCTCCCCTTTTGAAAAAAATCATATCAGACCAATGGGTACTGACTATTATTCAAAATTGATACTTCCTTTCTTGGAAGGAAAAACCTATCCCCTTTCCACCCAAAAATCAAATTCACCTCTTTCCTCACATTCTACTAGTCCTCCAAAGATTAGGAACAATAGAACCTGTCCCTCCAGGGCAGGAAGGAAAAGGAATTTACTCAAGACTCTTTCTTTTCCCCAAAAAAGATGGGCCTTGGAGACCAATACCAGAGCTATCCTTCCTAAACCAATTCCTAAAAGTACCATCATTCAGAATGCTATCCCTTCAAACTCTTCTCCCTTTAATACAAGCCCAGGCCTACATAGCCACACTAGATGTAAAGGAGGCTTATCTCCATATTCCCATAAACCCTCCAACAGAAACTTCTTACGTTTTACTGGACCCTGCTATCATTTTCGGTTTACAGCCTTGCCCTTTGGTTTGTGTACTGCACCCAGGGTATTCACAAAATGCCTAGCCCCAGCCATTGCCTACTGCAGGACAAAGGTGTCCAAATCTATCCTTAGCCAGATGACATTCTCCTTCTAGCAGAAACAGAAGACCTCCTCCAAAATTATCTCAGGTTCACCATCTCCTTCTGCAAAACCTGAGTTTCACCCTCAACTTAAACAAGTCCTCCTTACTTCCGCAGCAAGACAAAATCTTTCTCAACAGCAGGATCAGGACAGACCTGATGCAGGCTTTCCTTCCCCAGGACAAATTCTTGTCCCTCTCCAGTCACTTTCAAAACCTTTTACTAACTCCCCAGATATCTGCAAGACAATTTCTGCAACTCCTGGGGCTGATGGCAGCCACCATCCCTATGCTTCCCTTAGTAAGGATGCACATGCGGAAATTACAGTAATACCTGAAAAATGTGTGGTCACAACACCAACACTCCCTAGAGCAACTAATTCCCATTCTGCCTTACCTCAAAACAGAAGTAAGGTGGTGGATTCCACAAATCCTTCACAACCCAGAACTACCACTTCAAATCCCCTCCACAGCCCAACTTACGCATACAGATGCATCAGACCTAGGGTGGGGAGCCACCTGCAAAGGTTTCAGGGTACAGGAGGCATGGAAAGAAGCATGTCAGTGTAAGGGAAATTAGTGCAGTTTTTCTGGCTCTGGAGGCTTTTCTTCCTGTTCTCCAAACGGGCCCCCTTCAAATATTCATAGACAACACCACAGTAATGTGGTATCTCAACAAACAAGGAGAGACCAGAGCTTACCTCCTTTGCAGAATAACTATACAAATTTGGGACCTCGCCTCCAGGCACAACTTGACCTTGTAGGCCTCTTCTCAGCAGAACAGCCTCTCTACAGCATGAGTGGATGTTAAACAGGTAGACCTTTCTAGACATTGTCCACCAGTGGGGCACACCTCAAGTGGATCTGTTTGCCTCCACCCAGAACAGACAATTGAACAAATTCTGCACCAAGGATCACTCTCCACTTGCCTGGTGGGTGGATGCCTTCAGCATTCCATGGAAGGGACTGTTTCTATGCACTTTTCCACCCTTCCCACTGATCCAAAAGGTCCTGCTGAAAGTCAGGAGGGACAAACCAAAAATCTTGCTGGTGACTCCCTATTGGCCAAGGCAACACTGGTTCCCCTACTTCTCTCATTAGCCAAGGGCAATCACCACAAGTTACCCCACAATGTGGACCTACTCACACAACAAAAGGGAATTTTAATTCACCTTCACCAACAGATGTTAGGCCTAACACTCTGGGTGATAAACGTCTAATCCCTTTCAGACACCACTACTCGGAGGATGTGCTTACAGTCGTGAGGGAGGCCAGGAAACCTGCTACTAGGAAATCATATTTATCAAATGGGAGAGATTCTCCAAATGGTGTCTACACAAAGAAAGGGACCCCGACCAGGCAGCCCCATCCCTAGACCTTGCTTGTGTGTGTGAACCCATTAAGGAAGGCCTTTCCTACTCTTCAGTGAAAGTCCACCTTTCAGCTTGCCTGGCTCTAGATCCCCCTTTGCTATCCAGGCTGGATGTAAAACTTTTTCTGAGAGGGGTCTTACACATCAGACAACATAGAAAACCCATCCCACCACCCTGGGACCTCAACTTTGTTCTGGAAAAACTAACACTGGCCCCTTTTGAGCCACCTAGGATTGCTACTTTACAAATGTGTACATGGAAGACTGTACTGCTGGTGGCCATTACTTCCACTAGGAGAGTGTCAGAGTTACAGGCCCTCATGGCCTGCCCCCCCCCCATGCTACCTTTCACAAGGATAGGGTGACCCTAATCACTAACCCTTCCTTCATGCCTAAAGTGGTCAATGAACTGTCCTTAAATCAATCCATTCACCTTCCTACCTTCTTCTCCTCTCCAACTAACAATAGTGAGTGGATTCTCTATTCCCTAGATGTACATAGACAACTTAGATTCTACCTAGACAAAACTAAGTCCTTCAGAAAATCTAACCAACTATTTGTTTCCTTCCATCCCAGGGCTCTGGGCAAGGCAATCTCCAAACAAACTATTTTATGTTGGATCAGAAAATCCATTTCCTTCTGCTTCTCGCACCATGACAACCCAAGGAGTGAGAGCTCACTCTACCAGAGGCATGGCTACTTCCAAAGCCTTCCTCAAAAGGATGGACACATCATCCGACACAGCATCCATTCTGGAAGCAGCCACTTGGTCCACAATTCACACCTTCACCAAACACTACAAATTGGACCACATCTCCAGAGCCAGGGAAAGCTTTGCTAGAGCAGTCCTGCAGGGATTTCTGGAATCTTCCACTTCTACCTCCACCCTTCCCTCTAAGCTGTGGTACCCTCCCACACTAAGAATACTGCAAAATAGGAATAGAAGGAAAATCTTACCATAACCGTAGATGTCCTTCGCTTCCATGTTGCAGTATTCCTTCCCTCCCTCCAACCCCCTGTATTTAGTTTGGACAATGGACATAACTCTTAGGCAGTAGGAAGCTCTACCCTTCACCAAGAGCAAACTAGCTAGCATATGACACTTGACACTTCTGGCTGACATCACTTGTCATTCTCTTTGGGACTGTCTGACTGGCCTTCAAGTACTGAGGTCTGTGCATGCAGACGTCACATTTAAGGTCCCTGGTTTATGGCCCTACGTGTGAAGTCCCATGCACCTACAGCAACCAGGCTTAAGCTTTTATATAGGAACCGACATTCGGGTCACCTGAGGAGGGGAATTCCACACTAAGAATACTGCAACATGGAAGAGAAGGACATCTATGGTTATGGTAAGATTTTAAACAACTATTCTTTTTTACTTGCATAGAACAAAAGACGTCAGGAAAACAGACCAGTTGTTTTTCCTTTGCAGAATTGAAACTGGGCAGACCAGTCACAAAGGTAACTGTAGCCAGATGGCTAACTTGATTGCATTTAATTTGTCTATAGCAAATTGGGTATTACCTTACCACAGTAAGTATGAACTCATTCAACTAGGTCCATGACAGCTTGTTCAGTTTTTTTTTTCAGAGCGTCCATGGATGACATATGTGCAGCAGCAACTTGGGCTATTCCCCATAATTTTATTACTCATTACAAGTTGAATCTGGTCTCCAGAGGTAGAGCATCATTTGGTTTAACTGTACTCAGGAATATCCTTCCATAGATTCCACCCAGGATTATAGGCAGCTTGAGATGCTGTCCCATCAGTTGAGGATAGAATGAGAATTGACAACATCAGATAAAGAAGTTATGTACTTACCATAAAGTTCCATCTGCGTTGTTCATTTTCATTCTTCCTCAAATCTTGTCCCTCCAACCCCCATCCTTTCTGTTCACAAGCTTCTGTACGAATGAACTGTTAGAGGGACATCATGGTCCTTGATATTGAGCTCCAGATATAGTTTTTTCTCTAAATTCAGCATATGTAATTTTACATCTCCTATATTTGTGCATATTAAACATTGCCTTTCTGGTAAAAGTCAGCAAACAAGATCTGAGGTAACTTAGAGTTGGTGCATTATGGGTAAGGGTTTTTTGGTTGTCATGAGCTTTAGCTGCACCCGAGTTAGACCCAAGGGATTGGATCCAAACCCATCAGTTGAGGAAGAATGAAAATGGACAACATGGATGGAAGATTATGGTAAGTACATAACTTCTTTATTCAGATGCCCCTGAGTTTTAAAAACTGATTCAAAAAATTAATATTTTAATGTAGGAACATGAAAGAAAAACTTTATTTACATCTGGTCTTTATCAACCAAAGACTTCAAAATAAAAAATTGAATTTAAATTTGCATTTAGTACTTGTGTGAGTTTTTAAATATGAAATCATGCGAATAAGCTTTATTCTAAAGAAGCCTTTATTTAATAGACAAGAATGGTAAGTCATGCTTGTATTCAGTGTTCCCTCACTTGACTATTGACAGAGTAAGTACATTCTTAATTTCTGCAAAGTCACTGAGAAAGGTGACTACTATGTTGTATGCATTGCTGTTTTTGCTAAGCAAGTACACAGCCATTTTTTCCTGCCAAACGTTTATAAATTGTCTGTTTTCACTGGAGGTTGTGTAGACAGAATGATTAAATTGCAGAACACACCCCATTCTCTGTCGATCACTTTTATTATTTTTTTAGTTTTTTTGTGTTTCTTTGCCTGCTTTCTTTCTGAACTTTTAGTCACTATTTACTACTTCATTATGCTTCTGCTATTAAAAAAAAAATGTGCGCAGTACAAGTGAAACGTCTTTAAGGAAGTATGAAGGAAAGTCTTTACATCTATCATGGGCAACTAGCCATTTCACAAACTTTGATGCAACACTGAGTAAACACTAAGCCGGGAGTGTACTAAGGTGTAGTTAATGCCCACCCAGGAGTTATGAGGCTGATGCCACAAGCGGAGGGCCTTTACACCCCAGGAAGGGCATTAATTACACATTAACATACACCCTGGAGGGCATTATTGCTCTTGGATAACGAGCTGTCTGTAAAATTGTTTTATTTTGCTTACTTATTTGTAATTTATTACTGTATTATTTTTTATGTGCATTTTTGATGTAAAATAGTTCTCCCACCTAAAGTTTCAAAGTTGCTGTAGTATATGTAAATGGTGTTGGAAAAAGCATTTTGCATCCAAAATCTAACACTTTAAAAAAATAACCAGGTATTTACTTTATTTTTTGGTCCTTTACTCCTAAAACTTTTGGTTTGTTGGCAGTCATTGGAGATTGAAGTTACTAAATAATGACATGCATTTGAGATTCATACTTTTATTTTCTTCAGAAATCCTTTACTTAAGCAAGTTTGTAATTTTATAAGAGCAATAATTAAAATCTGTTTATGTTTTTGAGCCTTTGTTCCCCCTTTATTTTAGGTTTTATCCAGATTTCTTCAGCTTTCAGGTCCAGAGGTACACAAAGCTCTTTACTGTTGCTGCTGCCATGCACTCTCTCTCTCTCACACACACACACACACACACACACACACACACACACACACACACACACACACACACACCTCTGCTTCAGAAAATGCATACTAAGGTAAACTTTGTTATTTTAGCAACTTTCTAAGTATATAATTTGGTTCTTTGTTCCCCCATTATTTGTGGCTGTGTCCAGATTTCTTGTGGTAAGAGTTTGAGAGGAATGGTCAAGATGTATGGAAACCTTTAAACTGCTGCTGTTGCCAGGGATCACTTGATCGCTCAGTTTGTGTGTGTGTGTGTGTGTGTGTGTGCGTGCGTGTGTGTTTGGAGGGGCTACTTGTAAAATGTTTGCATATGTCTTTGTGACTAAGGAGGACAGCTGTAGTTAAAATGTGTTAAACCTCGCAGCCAATTGTCAAACAACCAGAAGAGTAGAACAGTGCTACCATCCGGCAGAGTCTCATTCCATTTTACTTTCCAGTTTCACTCCGAACTTGCACTACCTTGCCAAAATAAATTTCACGCCAAAAACTGGTGCATCATATTGCTACTTGACTATGGGGATCCAGCTTTGACTAATGCTTGAAGACAAAGATACTACAAATTCAGTTACTTTTGTTGTGACATCATAAGATGATATGGAGATGCATTCATCTTGTGAAGTTTCATATCTCCTGAGTGAGCAAACATGATGAAGATTTTTGTCACAAGTTGTATACAGTTTGTAGTTGTTTTGTCAGTTTTGCACAATGAATAGTAGAAAGAGTTTTTCACAGTGTTTATCAACTGACCCACTGCCTTTACATCTGATGGCAGTGTGTTTGCATAACATTTTAGTAGCTGATAAAGCCTGAGAACATATCAGTATGTGTGTGTGTGTGCTTCACTACTTTGAATGTCATGATTCAAACACTGTGTTGTGCTTTCACACACCCATCTAGCAGCTGTATAGCATTTTGAAGCTTACATCTAAATTTTAAATGGCGATAGTGCCATGGGCTTCTGCTAACTCCCTTTTTAATTTCAGAATATTACTTTTCTTTAATATGTTGCTATCCTGTAGTGCACCCTTGTTTTAAAACCACTGAAGGCATGTGCTAGGAGTTTGTAACTCAGTTCCTTGTTCTGTGGTTTACATTCTCTTTATGAGCATGATTCAAATTTAATTTTGGATTTTTTTACAGTACCATGGATATTGAACTAAAAACTGTTTTTTTATTTTTTTGCTGAACTATAATTTGAGTTCTACTTAGGGTAATGTAAATGAGCCAGTACACTGTGCGCCTGTGGGCTCCAGTCCATGTCAGCACAATAAGCACATTGCTGCATTTTGAGTGTTAGCTGGAATTTTGTTCCACTCTGCAGTCTCTTTTTTGATTGACTGAGTGCTGTCCAAAAAAATATATAAAAACATGCAGAATTATGCGTTTTGGGGTCAGAAAACGAAGAAAAGGATTGTACAATCTAGGGCTGTTTATCCTTTCATAGTGGATGTGCAGTTGTGGAGTTGGTGTAGTTTAATAAGTGGGCATGGGAGCTGAACCCCCATTATTTTGTTTGCCAATTTTGATAGTGGTGGTGTTTTTAATATTTTTAGATATTTTATGTTTTGTATTGGTGTGGTTCTTTCTGTTTTATTTTTTTGTAGGCTGTATTAACAGTAGCACTAATGCAGTGACTGGTCACACATTGAAAACATTCAGTCATTAAACAGTCAATCATTTGGGCTTGATTATTTAGTGGTTGACATTTTCAAGTTTTTTAAAACTACATTTTATTTGCTTTTCAGGTATAGAACAGAGATGTATAAAAAAGAAGTTAGTAATAGACTAACATCGTAGTCAGTCATGTTAACAGAGCATGCTGAACTTGGTTACAAACATGTCAAGGTTTAACTCCATTGTCTTGTTGCTTACGGTATGTGCAGTGCTCAGCTATTTAAATATTTGCTGCCACTTACTTTAATAGCCCCTTATTGCCTTTCCTTAAGGTATTCATTAGCTCATGGTGAATCTCTGTAACTTGCAAGGAAAGTTTCCCATTTTTGGGGTAAATAGATTGTTTCTCCTGTGCACTTAAATACTTAAGAATATTGCAGAGATATTTCCGTAGAAACTGTTTTGTTACTTTTGTGGGCAGACCCTTCCTTTTCCAATATTTGGCTTTCCAAAGTTTAAGCATACTCGCAAGTACTCAGTATATCTTTAACACTGGTAAAAGTTTGGATTAAGTTGTAGGAACAGTACCAAAGCTTCAGGATCTCCAATTCAAATGGAGCATTACAGAGAAAGCATCAAATAGACACAGTCCGAGTCTTCCAGTGGCCTTGCACAGCAGGGCAACTCCAAAACATATGCATATTATCTGCAACCTGTTGCCCACATATCCATCAGTTGCTGTTTGGTTTCAACCCTGATCTCCATTGTCTACACGGAATAAGACAGCATCAATTGAGGATTGGTTAAATGACCCACTTACGCTTCAAACACATTTTGGTGATTGACAACAGAAGCAACCGGCTGGAGGGATTTACAATATTTGCACGAACTTGAAACAGTTTGACTGTAAACTGGTGAAATATAAAAAACTCTGTCTGGACATAACCTACTTTTGGGAATGCAATAAGGAAGAAATTACATCGAAAGGACTAAGAGGGTGGCAGTATCCGACTGGGCTGGAGGAAGGGTCAGCATTCCATATGGACCTTATCAAGCTTTTTGATAAGCATGGTTTGGAGCTTTTAGAGCTTACGTGTAAACATTACCAAGTAGCAGCCGATAACATGGCAAAAGAAACAGTGGAATTGGATAATTCGATCAAAGCAGACATCAATTTTCCAATGTTACCGCTTTGAATATGATTTTCAATAGCATTGACTAGTATGTATCAAAATTAAAATTAACTAAATTAAAAAAACTTAACAGAGACCGGAATGATTACAGGAATGGGTCAGCTTACCCAAAGCCTCCCACCTAGCAGACATGGAACATGACTGGGCCAGAAAGGAGTGGAGGAGGTACCAACTCCAATAACTGAGAGGAAGAAACACCCACAGAAAACGGTAATGTAGATGAGACCATAGGGCCTTTACGAAGGAGTGAAAGTATCTCGAACTCTAGGAATAACCAAAGGGCTACAAATGACCAACAACCACAAAATGTCAACGAAGGTCGACAAACACGTGGAGGAGCAAATTTTCAGAACAGGGCTCTGAACCACAATCCATGTCAGGGGGGGCAGCAACAAACCAGCAACAGGTGCAAGAGGAACAAGCAGAGAAGGTAAATGGCTCAATACAAACTGTCACTAGTACCTGCAGAGTGATACTGAACAGCGAAAGTGACTTTAAAATATACAATTAGTCAAATGTACTAGTTGATTCTGAACTTGTTGAGCTTTTAGCTAAAGGCTACACGTTTGTGCCTGCACCTAAAGCAAACATAGCAAGGACTCTGCTTGATTTTAAATTGTTTGTTAGGAAATTGAATCTCACTGTACTTTTAGGGCAAAATGATTTCAGTGAGAATGTTTACCATATTGCAAGCATTTTTAACCCCCCATTACACCCTGTTTTAGAATTATTTGAACAGGTTTGTGAACTTGATTTTCGTAATAGTATAGAAGAGAATAATGGGTATAGTAATTCTGATTTAACATCCGTTTAAGTGAAAGACGAGCATTGTTAAATTGCAAATGGCAACTCATGAAACCGGACAAGGGGGGAGGACTAGTTTTCATGAACAAAGATGACTATGTGGACAGAATATCTAAGCTCCTAAACAGTAACACATATATCGAAATCTCTAGAAATTAACTTAAACGTAGCATACTCACGAATAAAGTCATATATTAATGACATGTTTATTGAAGTGAGAATAGATACAGAGCTGTATAATTTTCTTATTATGCCAGCTCCTAGGATCTCCATATTGTTTGGAATACCAAAAGTCCACAAAAGCATAGATGACCTCCCCCATGAGGCCATCAGTGGACGCAAGGAACAGTATACCTTACTCTTGCTCAAAAGTAGTAGCTACCCTGTTAAAAAAGTATATCAGCCAGGAAAAAATAGATCTGTAAAGATTTCATGGTCATTCTTACTCAGTGTTAACAGTTTAGATTTTGAAGGAGAATTCAATTTCCTAACTGTTGACGTTAAAGATCTGTATTCTTCCATTCCACACATGGAAGGAATTAAGTGGGTGAGTCATGTCATGAGATCAAAGGGTGCTCCATCCTCTGAAGTAAACTTAGTGGAAGAACTACTGGACATAATATTAACCAACACTTATATTATGTTCAATAACAAATACTTCCTCCTGAAAATCGGCATAGCGATGGGTTACCCATGTTGGGTCAGCTTCGCCAGTCTAGTGATGGCATACTGGGAACAGGAATTTATAAGGAAGAACAATCAGATCCACAACCAGATCTACTTTTACACACAGTTCCTGGATGACATCTTTATGATTATTAAAGGTGAGGAGAGTACGGCAAGAGAATTAGTGAACTACCTTAATAGTACAACAGACTTCTTACAGTTCACGTTCCACTGTAATGCAGACAGAATAGCTTATCTAGACATTGATTTAATCAAAGACAGAGCGAATAGGCAGTATATTGCAAAACTAAGGAGACCTATTCCAATGCATTTCTACATTTCTCTAGCTGTCACCCCTTCCACCAAAAAAGGTCAGAGGTGAAAGGTCAGTTAGGGCAGCTGGAATGGTGACAAAAGAGGAGGACTTCTTCATGGAATGCAACAATTCGAGGGATATGTTCTTGAGGAGAGGATAGCCGAAGTCCAACATAAAAGAAGTAATGGCACTTACAAACCAATAAGCCCACAAAACAACATAATAGTAACAAGAAAATTGGGTAATAGGGTCTACATCTCACACAGCTTTATCACACCTTACAGTTTGAATGTTGTGGACTTCTATAACATTATGTATAGAAATTGGGAATTTGTTAAAAATGAAACCTCAGTTAGGCTTAGATTAAACATGACACTTCAAATTATTTTTAAAAGGGGTCAAAATTTGAAATGCCTCATGGAAAGGAATAGCGTACCGCTAACCAGCAGACAGAGTATGTTTAGGTGTGATTTGTGCAATTACTACACTCATATGGAAGCTAGTCAGACTTATTATATAAAGGACAAAAAATATTCTACCAAACAAAGACTGGATTGTCTATCAAAAATGGTAGTGTACTTGGCTCAGTGCCAACAGAGTCCGGTATACTACATTGGTAAAACTGACCGCAGGATGCGGGAATGTGTATATGAACATCTGAACAGTATTATCAGAGGCAAGCAAGAAAATGTGTTAGCTAGGCACACTATGGAGTACACAGGCCATAAGTTTATATTCAGGGCAATAGACCAAGTAACAGCTGGCATTAGAGGGGGACTGGATTCACTCATGCTTGAGAGACTTGAACTACTATGGCAATTATGAACAAATGCTTGTCATTTCCCAGGGTTAAATGAAATCTGTTCAGTTTTATGTATTTTAAAATTGAAAAGCTTGATGAGATGAGCAAAGTTAAACATTTTTTTGGGTGAAGATGTCAGTGCAGTTAGATTAGTTAGAATGCATACATTATATCATATATATATTGAGATATAAACTTTCATATTAATATATAAATAAATTTCATATTTCACATTAAAGGTAGCACACCATAGCCTACTATTCTTCTGTAAAAAAGTGAACGCTGTACTTCTAAGGCATTTGAATGGATGCTCTGTAGACATCTTTCCTCTGCTTATAAGAACGCCACCTCTTTGGTGCAAATACATAGCTCTCTCAAGCCCTCACTTTTATTTTTTAATTGACTTCCTTCCAACCTAAAGCCTATTATTGTTTGGATGTGCTCTAATTGGCTAAACAACGCCTCCCCACAGTCATTGCACACCTAAGCCTGCACTTCCCTCCTACAAAGAACGCATCCTTACAGGCGGCAATTAAAACACTTTCATAAGCCTGCCGCTCCTTTCTATGAGGCCGGTCCCATCACCTAACCATCAGTGGCTTATATTGCTGAGCTCATCATTCTCCACTCTCTAAGTACGCCGACTTCGGCGCGGATAAGACAGAGACCAGTGGCTGATTCCTTACAGTATAGGGTCATCCCCTCTGGTGAGCGGTTGTGCGACCATATATTTCAATGACTGCCATTGTCTGGTTTTCCAATTGCTCACTATATTACAGTATGAGTTTAATTCTATGCAGATTATGTGCCTGCTTTAACTGCTCTTATCTGACCCCATACCTAGATACAGTATCTAGCTTTAGATCTGCCAATGAATATTTATTGGCCGCCAATGCATAGTAAATGGTGGCCCGTATAAGAGCGACATCTAATAAATATAGTATACTTGTCTGGTATTTACTTTAACCCCATTAAGGCTTCGGCTCTATATACTTCCACTTTAAGTGTTAGACTCACTTATCTATTCTGCCTCACCAGAACTATTGTTTGTTAGCTTATCTTTTCTTCATCGTTATATACTAATTGCTGAAACTGTGTTGCCTAGTTGGCTCTTCCTGGTTTATTTTTTACATAGTGCCTTAATAAGGTTCAACAGTTCCGTAATTAATTGCTAACTTACAATAGTTCTTAGACAGAGCTATACAGTTTTGTTTAGTTAAATATAATGTTACAGTTATTATATAGTGCCTAGATGTAGTTATACTGTTTTAGTTATACACTACGTTTAACTCTTCTCACTACTTGCACAGTCTCCCTGAATTGAAGCTGTCCTTTTTATTTATACATAGGTTCATAGGTTCATACTAGGCTATCTGCCCTGGGGCATTTATAAGCCTAGCCCAATTGTGTTTGGCTTATGCCACCCCTTGATTTGAGTATAATGTGCCCTTTTTAAAGTTTAGTTTACTGTGCCTCTGTCTAATAGTGACACGGAAGTAATCCCTGGGACAAACCTACGATCCCCCATCCACTCATCTAGATTCTTCTTGAAGAGAGTCAGTGAGGTGCTCTGCCTAACATGAATTAGAATTCTATTCCAGAGTGAAGGGAGCCTCTGGGTTATGAATCTGTCCCTCCAGCATGTTCTATTTATTTCTGTGCTGAGGTTCAAGTCCCTCGAGCGCGTGGCTCTAAGGGATTTAGATTTACTGAGGTGGAGCATGTCTATTAATTCTGGGTTGGACATAGCTTTATATGTCAGGCATAGATCGCCTCGGAGTAGGCGGTATGCAACTGAGTAGAGCTGGAGTTTTTTTAACAGAGCAGCATATGGCATCTGTTTGAGTCCCTTGATCCTCCTGGTGAGGTACTTTTGGGGTCTTTAATTGCTGCAGGTGTCGGGTAAGGTACATCCTGAAGGGGGCATTGTATTCTATGATGGGCCTGATGAGGGATAAATAAAGGGGCACGATTACCTTTCTTGATCTAGATGTGAATCCTTTCATGTTGAGGTGGGCTATGTAGGTCTTTCTAACCACTTTGGCAATGTGGTTGTCAAAGGAGAGATTGCTATCAACTTGGGTCCCCAAATCCCTAATTACTTTCTCTATGTGGTAATTTGTGGGCATGTTTTTGCCAAAGGGTATGACTATACACTTTTTGGCATTTAGCTTTAGACCATGGCTTTGGCACCAGTTATCTGTCTCTGCGAGACCTTTTTGAAGGATGTTTGTGTCCGCTGGAGTGTCAGTTATGGCGCCCAGTTTGCAGTCATCTGCGAACTTGGTGAGCCATAGTCCTCCCATGTTGACCTGTACCTCAGAAAAGTAAATGCCAAACAAGAGAGGTCCCAGGACAGAACCTTGTGGGATGCCACTTGTGACCGGTTTCGAGTCTAACATGGCCCCAGCAACTCTGACTCTGTGGGTCTTGTCTTTGAGCCAGTTTGCGACCCATCTTGTGACATAGGGGTGTATATTTAGGCTGGATAGCTTATCTATGATGCCTGAGTGGGGTATTGTGTCAAATGCCTTTGCGAGGTCGAGATAGGCTGTGTGGACTACCTTCCCTTCATCTATGGCCTTGGTGACTGTTTCAAAGAAGTCAACCAGGTTCAAAAGGCAGGATCTGCCCTTGACTAAGCCAAATTGGGTAGGATCTAGTGTCTGTAGGTCCCCAATGTCTTTGTTTATGAATTCCATGATGATTCTCTCCATAGCCTTGCATACTAGGCTAGTCAGGCTTATGGGGCGATAGTTTCCAGGGTCCGCATAGTTTCCAGGGTCCGCAGAGGCGCCACCTTTGTGAAGTGGGACCACTGTTGCTGTATGCCATTCTTTGGGCACGTATCCTGTAGTGAGGCTGAGATTGTACAGGAGTTTTACTTGAGAGATTAGTTCTTCTTGGAGTTCATGTAGGACACAACCCGGGACACCATCTGGTCCCATGGAAGCAGTGCTTTTTGCTTTGGAGAAGGCGGCCTTCACCTGAGCGTCAGAGATGTTTTGGAGGCTGCACTCTGCCAGGATAGATACTTGCTCTTTTGGGGGGGAGGGGGTGGAGATGTTTGCACTGAACCTGTCTGCCAGGATATTAGCGATGTCTGTGGGTTCAGTGTATTTTTTTGTCGTTTAGAATCAACTCAGAACAAGTCTGGGAGTTGCATCCCAGGTTCCTAACATAACTGAAAAAAGCCTTATGATTGTCTTTATTGTCCTGTGCAATTTTTCTCTCGAAGCTGGCCTTGGAGGATTTTATGAGGGATCATAATTTTTTGCTAGCACTGATCAGAGATGCCTTCCCTTTTAGGGATTTTGTTCTATCATGTAGTAGCTTCCTCCTTCTGTTGTACAGTTTATTTATGGCTGGGGTCCACCAGACTGGACGCCTGCCTTTGGATGATTGGGTCTTGATTTTGTTTGGGATAGCATGATCCATGCATTCCTGGAGATGTCCGTAGAATGCGTTTATATAGGATTCTGCAGTTTGGGCCATAATTTCTGGGGCCTTGAAGGATTCCACTTCGGTTTTGAGAAGTGTGAAGTTTGCTTTTAAGAAGTTTTTCACTGTGGTTTTCTGGGCTGGGGGCGGGGTCGGGATGTGGATATCCAGTGAAATTAATTTATGGTCTGGTCTGATCTTACTAATGAGGGATATACTTCTGGTATGGAGCATAGAGTCCCCATGTTGGGAATTATCAGGTCTAGTATGTTTTCCCCTCTTGTGGGAGTGGTGACTAGTTGATGTCCTTCAAGGATGCATCTGCAGTCATCACATATGGGTTGTCCTGCCTCAGGCAGCTCTTGATCGGCAGGATTCAAAGTCTGGGTCAGCGTCGGCTGGCGTCGCCCTGCCCGGCGTCAGAGCGCCTGGGGTATAAAAGCGTCAGCCGACGCCATCTTCCTCAGTCTTTCTTGCCGCGTGGTGCCCGAAGCAGAAGCAGTTCGCAAGTGCCAGTCGGCCAGCTCCTGTAATTCAGCTACTGAAGACTTCAAAAGCTAAGTACCCCGTTGGGGACTCTTTCTTGCCTCAGCCAATGTCAGATAAAGTTAATAATTGTTTAACTTGTGGGAAACAAATACCTCATAAGGATTTTCACTCTTACTGCCTCCCCTGCCTAGGCCTAGACCACGACGTCTCGGCCTGTTCAGCCTGTGCTTCCTTCAACCGACACACTCTTAGACGTCGGGCGGAGTTTGCAGAGGAATTTTTTGGGGCTAGTTTTTCATACAAAATGCCGTCGGAGACTCCGACTTCACACTTAATAAAGAAACGGAAGGACAAGGACTGACACACGCGGGCCGCGGTTTCGGCTGAAACCACGGCCAGGCCTACCGCGAGTGTCTCAGTCTCGGCTGAAACAGAGTCCTTGGTACTTCCGACACCCGAAACCGCTCAACCGACAACCTCGGACCCGGAGGCCCCAGCTGAGTCGGTTATTGAATTTCCCTCAGAAACTGGTGTCTTGGAAACTTCCGACACCATTCCTCTAGACAAAACTACTCCAGCACGTGGTGCAGCTAGGCCTCCTGCATCCATGTCCATAAAGGCATTCACCAGGGCTAAAGTTGCTAAACATGCAAAAGCTATGCCTCCCAGGGTTATTCCTCAGGCACCCTCTACAAGTTCACAGGTTCTTACTTTAGCAGAGGACCTTATTTCCTTGATTAGGGGATCTCAACCTCATCCGGACAGGGGCTCTCAACCTCCTCTTGACAAAAGGCCCAGGGTTGAGCCCTCTGATCCCCACTCCTCAGAGGAGGCCTCTGATGGCTCTGCTCTCGGACTACCAGGAGGAGGCTTTTGACCTGAGGATTCTGAAGCAGAGGAATCCATCTCCTCGGCCTCCCCTCCTGAAGAGCTATCCTTCGGTGAGACCCTTCACACTATGAGAGAACATTTCAAATGGCAGGGCCAGGAATTCTCTGATTCCAGGAAAAGATTAAGAACTTTTCTACACTTACCTCAGCATAGACCTTTGGCTATTCCTCCTGTTTTGAATGTCATTGATGATGTGTACTCTGAATCTAGCATAACCCCTGACACTCTTCCCCCGGCCCCTGTCAAACCCGACAGGTACTATAGGGTACCGGACTCGCATCATTTTCTTTACAAGGCCCACTCTGCTGATCCAGAAACTATTTCCCAGGGACCTAAAGGGGTTGCAGCTGCCACCCCTAAAAATCCACTCCCCTCTGAAAGGGAGTCCAGGGCTTTAGAGAGATGGGGTAAAAAAGTGTATACTTCTGCTACTCTTTCTATGAGGCATTAAACTGTCAATTTCATATGATACAGTACCAAGAGTATTTGTTAGATGAATTGCATAAGAAACTGTCTTCACCTGAATCCCAAGATCGCAAATCACTACAGGAAATGGTACATAACTCCCAGCAGGTTAGTAACCATTTCTTACAATGTGGTTATGATGCATTGGAAGCTTCTTGTAGGTCAGCTATGACAGGTGCAGTCATACATAGACATGCTTGGCTGCAGGAACAATCTCTGCCAGACCATGTTAAAGCTAAGCTTCTGGATGCTCCCTTGGAAAAGCAAAAGTTATTTGGTTCCACTGCTCAGGAGGTCTTAAAAAAGGTTGAGGAAAAGGCAAAATCTGTACAAACAGTTAAAGATTTTCTACAAGTCCAACCACCAAGATTCAGCAGAAATTGGCCTGCCAAGAATTGGTCCTTTCCAGACACAGAAAGATTTCAGAGAGGCAAGAACAGGCGTGCCAGAGGTAGAGGGCAAGCTAGAGGCTCCTACAGAGGGCGTCAATGGCAGCCTCCCAACCAGAGAGGTAGTGCAGGACCTTCAACTGCTGCACAAGGACAGACTCAATGACTTTGCTTTAACTCCGCCAACCAGGGCTCAATTAGAAGCACTTTTGGGCAGAAAGCTTTCTTTATTCTCAGACAATTGGCACACTATTACAAGAGACAAATGGACACTGCAAATAATAGACAGAGGATACAGGTTCCATTTTCACACATTGCCAAAAAGAAAAGGAATGCCAGACCTGCCACCAGAGGCTTTGGAACAAATCTCCAACTTAATGAAAATGAAAGCTATAGAAAAGGTTCCTCTTTCAGAACAAGGCCAAGGATTTTATTCCAGACTATTCCTTGTTCCAAGAAAAGAAAATCAATGTAGGCCTATTCTCGACTTGTCCGCACTGAATACTTATCTCATTGTGCCAAAATTCAAAATGCTGACTCTACAGCAACTCCTTCCCATGCTGGGCAAGGGGTCTTGGCTGGTGACTCTAGACCTCAAGGAGGCATACTTGCATGTCCCTATCAGACAAAGTTGCAGAAGACACCTCAGATTTCTTGCAGGCTCAGAGCATTATCAATTCTCAGCATTGCCCTTTGGCTTATCTACTGCGCCCAGAGTATTAACAAAATGCCTGGCATCAGTAATTGCACACTGCAGACTTCAGGGGATTCAAATATACCCATACCTGGACGACTGCCTTATACAAGCGGACAGCCAACAAACTTTGGTAAAGGATTTGAATTATGCCATCCACCTACTGCAGGCATTGGGATATACAGTCAACTTCCACAAATCAAGACTTGTTCCATCCCAAAGAATAACTTTTCTGGGTGCGGATTTAGACACAACCACCCAAATGGCTTTTCTCACAGAAGAAAAACAAAGACAACTACCGGATTACTTCAAAAATCTGACAAGACAAACTCAGCTGACTGCAAGGAAAATCCTGCAGGCCCTGGGTTACATGGCATCTTGCATTCTTCTCATTCCCCAAGCAAGGCTGCATATCAGGAAACTACAATGGTACCTAAGGAGTTTATGGACTCAGCACAGCCACAGCTTAGAAACTTTGATCCCACTCATTCCATGTCTCCAAAAGGAATTTCTGTGGTGGGCGCAAGCAAGCCAATCAAACAGGGGTCTGCACTTCAGCAAGCCAATAGCCAGCCAAACTATTACAACGGATGCTTCAGACCATGGTTGGGGAGCACACATGGAGGGCAGGTGTATTCAAGGACTATGGTCACAAAAGGCGCTACGCATGCACATAAACCAAAAGGAAATGCTGGCAGTGATACATGCAATCGAGGCCTTCAAACTCTTTCTACATCAAGGCCACCTGCTAATAAGGACAGACAACACCACAGTCATGTGGTACATAAACAAGCAAGGAGGCACCCATTCCTACCCTCTTTGCAGACTGGCAATGACTCTATATGAACTTTCCTTGAAACTCAATATAGACCTGCAATCCCAGTTTGTACCAGGAAAAGACAATATACTGGCGGACAGCTTAAGCAGAAATACCATGGATGCACACGAATGGATGTTGCACCCAGACATCTTCCTACAGATAACACAATCATGGGGAAGGCCAGACATAGATCTTTTTGCCTCCCCCCACAATCATCAGCTGAAGAAATTCTGCTCAAGGACATACCACCCACAAGCTTGGAAAGTGGACGCCCTATCTTTCAGCTGGAGAACCCTAACAGTTTATGCATTTCCACCTCTTCCATTAATGACCAAGGTCTTACTGAAGATCAGGACAGAGCAGCCAAAAGTGATTCTGATAGCTCCGGACTGGCCAAGACAGCACTGTTACCCACTGTTAAAGAGCATGTCATGCACGAAACCATGGCCTCTTCCTCAATGGCCACTTCTCCTGACACAGCACAATTACAAAACTCTGCATTCCAACCTGAAAACCTTGCGGCTAACAGCCTGGAAAATACCTTGACTCCTCCTCAGGATAAGCTATCCAAGAGAGTGAAGGATGTCATCATGGAAGCTCGCAGGCCTTCCACAAGAAAGGCATATTCAGCAAAATGGAAAATATTTCACATTTGGAACACCACAAAGGGCCTAGATGCAACAGTGATGAACATGCCACATATCCTGGAATACTTGGCAGAAATGCTCCACAATGGCCTGTCTTACTCTTCCATTAAAATTCATGCTTCAGCAATTTCAGCAGAGTACAATACTGATCCACCTGTTTTTTCTCATCCTCTCCTAAGACAGTTTCTAAGGGGAATTAAAAACATCAATCCTCCAAGGAAACCTCCCGTGCCTACTTGGGACCTTAACTTCGTGTTGGAAAAACTAACTCTGCCTCCCTTTGAACCAGCAGCATCTGCAGAACTACAGTTCCTGTCTTGGAAGACCGCCTTCCTTCTGGCCATAACCTCAGCAAGAAGAGTATCTGAGTTACAGGCCCTCATGGCAGTACAGCCATTTCTTATTTTTCATCAGGACAGAGTCTCATTGAGGACCAATCCTTCATTTATGCCAAAGGTGGTATCCAGGGTCTCATTAAACCAAGCTATTCACCTGCCTACCTTCTTTCCAAATCCACAAAACAAAGGGGAAAAACTGCTACACACCCTGGACATACACAGACAGTTGCGCTACTACTTGGACAGAACGAAAACCTACAGAAAAACTGACCAGCTGTTGGTAGCATATGCTGCTGGTGCACAAGGAAAAGCAATTTCAAAACAGACAATTTCAAAATGGATAGGTAATTGCATTTGTTTCTGTTATTCCTTCCATGGAAAAACTGTGCCAGCTAACATTAGACCTCATTCCACCAGAGCCACAGCCACCTCCACAGCCTTCTTAAGAGGGGTGGCTACCAAGGACATTTTAGAAGCTTCTACATGGAGCTCTGTGCATACATTTTCCAAGCATTACAATTTACCTCTGTATTCCAGATCCAGAGCAGGCTTTGCTACGGCAGTCCTGCAGGGCATTCTAGCTACACCATCCTTCACATAGATCCTCCACCCCCAGATTGGCTATGGTATTCTACCCATATGTGATGACTGCAGATGCATCCTTGAAGGACATAGTACAGTTTTGTACTTGCCATAAATGTAGATGTCCGATAGGTATGCATCTGCAGTCAGGTTTACCCTCCCTCCTTCCCCTCTTTGGTATTTATTGGGTACTTTTCCCTCTCATAGCTAGCTGGGGTTATCTATTATGGTGTATTTGTTATATATATATATATATATATATATATATATATATATATATATATATATATATATATATATATATATTTCTGTGCATGTTTGGGAATTTATTGCATTTATCCAAATTTAGCCTTCCTTTGAGGGCACCTGGCATCTGGGGCAAGAAACACTGAGGAAGATGGCGTCGGCTGACACTTTTATACCCCAGGCGCATTGACGTTGGGGCAGGGGCGACGTCAGCCGACGCCGGACCCAGACTTTGGAATCCGGCCGACCGAAGGGCTGCCTGAGGCAGGACAACCCATATGTGACGACTGCAGATGCATACCTATCGGACATCTACATTTATGGTAGGTACAAAACTGTACTTTCCATAGCATTTGAGTTTATAAATTCCAGGAACCTTTGGGCTTAGGTGCTGGGGCTTGAGTAATGCTCCCAGTCTATGTTTGGGTAGTTGAAGTCACACAATATAATGGTGTTCGGAAAGATCTTCATGTTCTCCAATGTTTTCAGGAAAGCCGAGTGGGATTCCTGACTTTGAGAGGGTGGTCTGTAGGATGCTATAAACTGAAAAGCAGTCTTGCCCACTGTCAGTTGCACATAGATGGTCTCCGATACTTCGTGCAATGCCACTAACCTGGAGGTGTGGATATCCTTGATAAATATGGAAACTCCCCCTCCTTTTGTGGTTCGGCCTGGGTTTTGGGGTCAAAAAGCATCATATATGAGGTATAACCTGGTAGTGCTGGGGTGCTCTATGGAGCCTTGAACCAGGTTTCTGTCACTGCACAGATATCGATGTTCTCCATACTGAGGAGAGCTTCGAGTACATGCATCTTGAGGTTAAGACTTCTGGTGTTTAGCAGCATTACCCTTAGTTTCTTGTTCCTTGTGCTGTCTATGGAGGTTGGTTTGACTTTTGAGCCTTGCCTAAAAAAGGCACTATGGGGGTGGCAAGAGCCTTTGCCAATATCCGAAAGCCCAGGGGTGACAGGTGCAAGCCGTCCCTAGTGAAGCAGTGTGGCTTGTCGAACATGTCATCCCAGGCTGACAGACACTGGATCCCCTTTGAATGACACCAAAATTTTAGCCAGTTGTTAAAATCGATCATTTTGTCTTTATACTGTGGCATCATTCTAGGTGAGGGTAAGATGCTGCTCAAGGTCAGGGTCATACCGGCCTGGGCTACATGATCAGAGAGCTACTCTATGTCTCTTTTCATGTAGTCGAGGGAGGTACGTCTCAGGTCATTCACGCCAGCATGTACAATGACTGAGTCATATTTGTATTTGCTTTGGAGTGACCTGAGTGCTTGCGTTATGTGGTGGATCCTAGTGCCCGACAGGCAGCTCACTGTGACCTTCTCTTTATTCAGCCTGGTGAGCGGGACATCAGTGTGTCTGACAATAGAGTCACCTATTGCAAGAATATCAGGTGTGTTATTCAGCCTTAAGGGATGTGACTGCTTGGCACACTGACTTTGTGTGCTATGTGTTGTACATGTTTTGTTTTGGGGTAGCGTTTGCTTGGATGTCTGCTTTGGAGGTCTCTGTTGCTTAGGTAGATTTATATTTAGAGCCTCCGAGTATGTTTTCATGTTTTTATGTGTTTGGTTCGCTGTTGTGGTGGGACTATGTGATACTGGAATTGTGTTGTGTGAGGTTACCTTCTCCTCCTGACTGGTTACACCAGTTTTGAGATGAGAGAGCTCAGCCTCCAGTTTGGCAATATGGTTGCATCTCTCACATATATTGGAACCTGTTTGGAGGAGGAGAGGGTTGTCCATGTACATGAGACAGTTGTAACATTGCCTCAAAATTCCCAGATTCACCAGCTGGACTGGAGAGGAAACCATTGACTGACCTTTGGACATGCTAGAGTAATATAGGGAACTGAATTAAAACGGACCAATAGGGGACAAGGTAATCGTAGAGAGTATAAGAGTAAGTAGTGCTTATGGTTTATTAGTGCTAACTTGTAAAATTACTTATTTGGACCAGTGAGGGGCCTTAGAATGAGAATATGGTGTTTACTTTGAGAGATAGAGCAGTTCTAAGGGAAAAAGTGAAGAGCAGACTTCGTGGAGCCAGGAATAGTTTAAACCCAATTTGGCAAACGCGCAAAAATGCGCTAAAGAGGGTTTTAAGAGAGGGAGATCAAGGAGTTAGGAAATTACCCAAAATGGCCAATAAAACTACAGTTTCAAGGCAGTAACCACTCCCACAGGGGCAGACAGGCTGCTCAGTGTTTATCACTGCCACTGATGAACACAGAGACTTCGCTTTAGCCCAAGCAAACAATGGCCTCCATGAAACTTACAAACAGTTCAGAACAGCAAATCTGTAACTGAACTTTTTTAAATCTCAGAAAAGTGGGAAAAAAGCAAGTTTTTTTTAAGGAAAGCAGAGGTTAACAATTATCAACAAGTTAGAACAGTGCAGTAAATGACCCCACACTTGAGTGCTAGGCCAGAGACAGATAAAATGCAAGTTTTAAGAAAAAAAAACGATTTAAAAATAAGTGCAGGCAGGAAATTCACTAATCAGCTCTAGGTTGTGTTCTAAATACAGTTACCAACACAGAAATTGAAAAAGAAGTTTAACAAGCCAGAAAATGCTCAAAAGTAGGCGGCAATGCAGAAAAACTTAACAAATAATCTGAAGCAAAATACTTAAAATCTCAAAAGTGGCTCCTTTCTTCTCTCAGCGTTTTCTCCTCTTGGAGGGTGCTTCACCAACAGCCAACAAGTCTGAAAAGACGCCAAAACCACGAGACAATCTGGTTTTAAGAGAGGGAAATCAAGGAGTTAGGAATTGACCCAAAATAGCCACTGATGAACACATATACTTCATGGGATATCTGAAAATTGTGATTAGACAATTTATGCAGTTTTTTGGTATATGCTACATACCTCTGCTTATATTGTTTGCCTAAACTGACGTTCTCCATTTTTGCAGATTGTACTCCTCTTACTCAACATTTAGCTGGTTTATGCTTTGTGATTGTGGATTGTGTGTACTGACTTTAATGAAGTAAGATTTTGACAACTGCATTCCTCCTTGCCTACCCCTGCATACTCCTATATCCTACCTTTTTTATGTTGCTTTTCTCTCACTTCTTCTACTTTAACTCTCCCTCAACTTATCCTACATACATCAAGTCACATTCTTCCACTCCTCCATTGCTCATCACTCTTGTCTACCTCCACTCTCTTCTTCTACTCTACTTGCTCATCTTCTCTCTTTGTTTTATCACCTAACGTGTATGTTTTTACTCTTTCCCCAGTACTGCACACCTGAAGGTCCCTCTCTGCACATGGACTCTAAGAATTCACTCCTGAAAAACCTCTGTTAATTTTCCAGGACATACCTACCTGCTAGTCTGGGCCATTCAAGGAATACAACTACTGTTTGGACCCCATTCATGTTCACATTTGAATGTATGTAGCCTTGTACTAGACTTATTAATCCAAGAATACCTATCTATGTTAGCTTGTCCTTCCGTGTGTGTGAATCAGTAGCCTACCACAGTCCGGTACCACCCCCTCTCCCACCTGCATTCCTTAATTTCTAGTCTATTAACTCCAGGTAGCTTATTCTAAAAAGGACTTACTTAAATAGACTCCCCTATCTTATTCCTTCTCTAGCTGCTATCCTTCCTTTCTACTCTAGGTGACAGTACTCACACTTCCTACAGCCTGTATCTTTTTTGAACCCTAATGTCTAACATTACCTCTATCTGCCTGTAACTACCCAATAGCCTCCTAAATCTCTTTCATACTCTCTGAATCCTAATGTAACCCTCCCCCCTAACCTTAACCAGCCAAGGGATAAAACTCCTCTATAATTGTCTTTTCCTGTTCTTACATAAAGTAATACTTTATATAGTTTTTCTATCCATTAACCTAGTTTTTTCCTTGTTCTTACATAAAGTAATACTTTATACAGTTTTTCTATCCAATAACCTACTTACCTTCCTGTGAACAGCAGTGGCTGATACTTTTTCAGCTGGTCTCTCTCACTCTGTTGCTCTATCCCGCTCCGTTCGCCCTTCGGGCTCACTCCGCTCCCCTACCCTGCCCCCAATTCCCACCCGCCCCCAATGCTCCTACATTTATTCCACTACTAGGCACACCCCCATCCTATTCCACTCCAATCAGATAGATCTCATCATAAACTCACCCAACCTTTTTTATTGTACATCACACCCACTAATTAACTAACCCTCCTCCTCCCCTATTACTTACGTCATACTACTTACTCCTCACCTGTACCTTCAATCTACCTCTTACCTTCTTGCTCATCCCCCCAATCATTAAAATGTGTACAACATTCACCCCTTTACAACTTGAACTACTTATCAGCTTATCATTTCTATCTTCTCTTGTAACTACTTATCTCTCAACCTCCTATGAATACCCACTTTACTCTTCCATTTCCCTCTAAACACACCTCTACACCTATATCACCTCTCTCTCCTACCTTCTTAAATATCACTAATCAACCCAACTACCTACTAGCCAAATACCACAGGCTAGCACACTTCAAGTTTAGCAAACAAAAATCTAGGAAACTAATTGACTGCTTCTACAAACTTCTCCAGCCCAAATATTTTAAACTCCTCCACTTATTGTTGGTTGGAGATATTCATCCTAACCCTGGCCCACACCATGCCAATACTGATGCCTATAATAAACAAGATAAAGCTACTTCTTTATCGTGTACCATACCTACCAACTCTCTCTCTATTGCTCATCTCAGTAATAATCAAATTACAGAAGTCCATGCCCTTCTAGAAATCCATCAACTCGATATTTTATGTTTAACTGAAACATGGCTAAAGCCTACCATTAAAGACAATGAAATCACCCCAACCGGGTATAACATCATTAGACTTGACCGCACTGCGAAAAAGGGAGGAGAGGTAGCAATTCTCTATAAAGCACAATTCCAAAGCCTACCATTAAAGACAATGAAATCACCCCACCCGGGTATAACATCATTAGTCTTGACCGCACTGCCAAAAAGGGAGGAGGGGTAGCAATTCTCTATAAAGCACAATTCCAAATTAGTACTACAAATCTGATTTCTACCCTAAATAATAATGCCGAAGTTATCAGCTCTAAGCTACAACTCAACCTTAGTAAATCTATAAACATCATTTGTGTATATCTTCCTCCAGGAAATAACATTAACACACTAGAAAGTATCCTCAGTTCACTCTCTACCAACTTCCCTCAAGAAACATTAGTCCTAGGTGACTTTAACATTGATTGGAATTCCTGTAATAATACAAACCCCAACCTCTCACATAAACCTATATGGCTTTACACAACTTATCAATTGTCCTACCAGAACTAATAAAACCAGTAACAACGAAGCCACCTTAGACTGGATTCTTACTAATACTCCCCAACAAGCCTACCAATCAGGCACCCTTCCAGATTATCTTAGCGACCACTCACTAACTTATGTCATTAGACATAAAACCAACATAACTTTACCTACCACTTATAGAACACTACGTTCAAAAAAGAAATTTAACTCTGAACATTTTCAAGCTGAATTAATACAATGTAATTGGTCCCCACTAAAATATCTCCCACCTAATGAAGCAGTAGAATACTTCAATTCTACATTCTTATCTATCCTGGATCATCATGCCCCAAGTTGTACTATTAGAACCAAAACTAAGGCAGCACCCTAGTTGACCAATAATACTAGGCAAAAAATAATTCTCAGAAAAAAATCTTGGGCTAAATGGCGTGCCACTAAGAATCTAACTGAACGCCAGAACTTCAGAGAGCTTAGAAACAGTACAAAAAAGCCATCCTAACAGACAAAAAAAACTATTACCTTCAATTACAGCAAACCTCCAAAAAGGAACCAAAAAAATTCTGGGCCAGTATTAATAATTTTTTATCCCCAGGCCAGTCTATTACACCTAACCCTCAGGACTCTAACCCAGAGAATCCTACACAGATAGCCAATGACTTTAATTCTTTCTTCACTAATCCAAATTCTTGCTAGTCACCTATCTCCCGACACCGCAAAGCTACTCTCACCTACTTTAAATCCACCTCCCTCCCTTCATCTACAACCTGTTTCTACCTCCTTTATCTTATCACTGCTCTGAAAATTAAAACCTACCACCCCCTCTGCAGATAAACTTCCTGCAGAATTCTTGCAAATAGGAGCCAAAGCTATTACCTATCCCATTTCTATTCTGATAAATAGGTCTATAAATGAAGGAATCTTCCCTTCTATCTGGAAGATATCTAACATCGTCCCTCTACACAAAGGGGGAAACTCTAACGATTACTCAAACTTTCGCCCCATAACACTTCTATCACCTGTAGCTAAGATCATGGAAAAATGTATCCATAAACAACTACTTAACCACCTTCTCCATAACAACCTACTTGCTGTCAGCATGGATTTAGACCTTCCCACAGTACCACCACTGCTTTACTCTCCTTTACCAACTCCATCAACTATAACCGTAACAACAATAATCTATCATCTTCAGTCTTCATTGACTTATCTAAAGCTTTTGACATGGTTAACCACAAACTTCTTCTGCACATACTAAAATCTCTCTCACTTGATCCTCCTTCCTTAACTTGGTTTACATCTTACCTTGAAAACCATCAGCAGGCAGTACTCTGGAAAAACTCACTATCTAATCTCCTTCCTATCTCTCTAGGTGTACCTCAAGGCTCTATCCTAGGCCCCGTTCTATTTTCTCTCTTTATTAACGACCTCCAGTTAGCTATCCCAAACACTACCTGCATTCAATATGCAGATGATTCGACTATAATCTGTACTGCTACCTCTCAAACTGAACTCCAGTCTCTTACCCAAAAAGCTTTTACCTCTGTTGAACAGTGGTTCTTAGACCGTTGCCTACTCCTCAACCCTAAGAAAACCAAACTGTTATTGTTCTCACCTACCCGTAAATCTACCCCAATAAACTTCACTCTCACTTCCACTGATAGTACTGTTATTTTTCCAGATTCAACTACAAAATTATTAGGGATAACTATTGACAATAATCTCAGCTTTGACACTCATATCAAAAATACATTAAAATTAGTTAATAAAAAGATAGGATCTCTTTACCGATTCAAACCCTTCCTTACACCCATAGCAAGGACCACATTAGCCAGATCTCACCTAATCTCTACTATTCTATATGCTTCCCCCATTTACACTAATCTCTCCAAAAACAACCTTAAGAAACTAGCTACATCTTACTATAATATTGCTCAATTTGCTACAGGATCCCCATTTAGAACTCACCACTGCCTGAACCTAAGACAACTAGGTTGGCTTGAACTTCCTAACCAGCTTATACTTCAACACCTCTTAATAGCTCACAAGATTCTATACTACCCAACTAAAATACCAATACGTTCTAACCTCATTTCAACATACAATAACCTGAAACATCTATGTTCTTCTAACAAACTACTGATTAATATTCCCAAACCCAAAAACTCTGCAGGTGACTCCCTCTTTTCCAACTCTGTTGGAAAAATGTGGAACAAACTCTCCTCTGATATCGCATCTTTATCCTCTCTACCACTTTTTAAAAAGCAACTGAAAATGCATCTTAATAAACACTGGCTTTGTTCCTGCACCAACCCAGATTAACTTTCCTTCTTCCTCTCTCTCCTTTCTTCTTACATGATTCGTTCTTTCTCTTCTCCTTATATCCTGATAGCTCTCCCTCTACATAACATCTATGCAGATATATGCTATCACATATACACTGAATGACTTTTGTAATCCAAAATAACACCTTTTTTTGTAGTTTTATTTTTATTTTAAAACATCGTATGATTATACTTTTCATTTTTGCTCCTATCATATTTGTGTATTTGTGTATTAACTAGCTCTGTTTATAAATTTTAATCTTGTATTACTTTTTCTCTATTTAAACTTGTAATGGCTGTTGGAACTTATCTCCCCGGGCCTCTACTGAAAATGGACATGTATCCAGCTAGCCTAGCCCGGTCAACAAATGTAAAATAAATAAATAAATATTTTGTTAACCGGCTAGTCCAACTGATACTATGTCCATTTCAGTGGAGAGGCCCGAGAAAAAAGCACTAATACATAATAATATAATAAATAAATATATTACAAAAGTATAATAGGTATAATAAACTAAAACAAACAGGGATTTAAAATTACATAGAATTAAAACACACAAAAAAACAGTTATATAGGCTTTTTTCAAAAGTAAGTTCAAAAAGGTGAATAGAATATCTACAAAACAGGTACATACAAAGTAAGTAGGTAAGGTAATTTGAGATTCAACTAAAAACTAATTCATAAATTAATAATACATTTAAGACTCACTTAAAAGCAATTTAGGCTATTTTCAGTAAAAGTTCAAAAAAAAAAAAGAGAGACATCAAAATTTCTCAATTTCTTTTATAAAATGTTAGACAGAAATAATTAAGTAGTTTAAAAGCAAAAAAGTTACTAGAAGAAAAATTTTTAGTGAATTTAGAAGAGTCAATGAGAGTCAGAAAGAGAGAAAAAGAGAAAAAGAGAAATAGAGAGAGAAAATAGGCAGGAGGCAGGGTGAATATATATTTAGATACTGACATACCTACATGTCTTTTTAAATAATTTTAAAAAAATGATGCATAAACATTGTACCAGCAAAGCTTTATATGTTGTAGATTTATGTCACCAGATATGACAGGGTTAATAACAGAGGTGAAAAGAGTAAGGTAGTTGCAATTGGTTTACTATGAGCATATGACTTATGTTAAGTTCTAATAAAAGGGTGTTCAGTGATTTTATCTGAAGAAGTCCCACAACTGAGTGGGACAAAAAGCGCTTAATTAAACAGTTTTTCTTGAGAGTGGATTTTGTTGTTTCTGGCTCCTTTTTACGTATTGGACTGCGATTCTTAATTGTTGATGTATATGTTTTGGCCTCTTTCTTAGTTTGCCTGAAGCTTCCACACCTGCTGCTATTGTGCCTTAGTGAACCTAACTCTCTCTCTCTTTCCGTCTCCATCTGTCCATTATTAGGCACATCTAGGCTGACATTTTTTTCCCTATAAATCCTTGTAGATTGATCCTGCTCTGCCCTACTTAACACTGTTCCCATTTCAGGACCTGGTTGGTCCACTCGGTCTGTATTTCTTTTACTCTGCCTGTAGGTAAACCATTCCTGGCCTTTAATGTTAAGTTCAGTACTAAGAGCTGAAAAATGTTTAGCCATGGGATCAACTGCTTGTTGAAAATCTGTGACCAAGTTGTGAGTCTTTTCAACCTGTTGTTCCCTGGGCATCATTCACACAGATTAAGTAACTCTGGGGTGGTACCAGATACACTCCAAAGGACCTCTTCCCATTGCTAAGCCACTAACTCCCATGCTCTCATAAATTTGTCCCAGCCATTCATGTGCCATTACTGGTTGGCAACAACCTTTCCCATTCTCTTTCTTGCTGTTACTCTCTCCATTACACTATCCCTACTCATCTTTTGAAATTACTTAATTGGAAGGCCAGTAAGTAAATTGGTACCTTGCTACATGTGAGAGGCTTGTGGGAGTTCGGTGTATAGGTGAATTCAGAGATTTGTCTCCTTTTTCCTTCAAGGACTGCATAATTATGTAGGTCCTGTATTAGTTTTATAATTGGATATGAAATCAAAACAGTCCTAGCAAGATGAGAAAGGTAGGACAAGATCATGACCTGTATAACTTAAATCTTGCCTGTAAGATATTTTATGTTTTGTATTGGTGTGGTTTTGGCAAAAGCTTCTTAACCTTCTTTACTAGTTTCTCTAGATTGGCTTCTACGGTGTCACTGAAGTTTCCCCTTAATAATAGGCCATAAGTATTTAGTATCTCTGGCACCTGTTGTGATGCCCCCACTCTTGGCCAGTAATCAAGGAGCCTGAATCCACACCACTGACACTGGAGAAGGACATTTACTTGGAATACAAATGGATACACATAGTATTTCAAGATGCAGACCTCTCTGCACCAAGCACAATTTCCCTTAAGAGCACACAGGGAGCACATTCAGCCCGGGGTGTGGGTTTCTCTCCCCAGATCCCCAGTAAGGCTCCCCACTGGCACAGCTGTATGGTTAAATCCTCTGCCAAGTGTCCAAGCCAAGTCGTCCATCACCCTCTCTGTGAAACCAGTTCTTCATGTCCCTGCTACAAGTAGCTAACACAAACGCTCTTTGAGTTTTAATTTTCACACACACACACACACACACACACACACACACACACACACACACACACACACACACACGCACAGATCTGGGAAAGGCAGGCACATATTACCTGCTCTATCAACTTTGCCCAGACTGTAAGGTAGATTCATTGCCACCAATCAGTTACTATAAGGCTCTTAACAGGGTATCCAATTATACTGAGTGGAATTAATATTAATACAGATGGTAATGTTGACCTAACAGCAAGGCTTCAGTCCTGCAGTACCCTGTTACATCCCTTGCAGTCCAAGACCAATAAAAGTTCTGCATAATACGTCTCTTGGCACATTTATGTCCATATTACCTGCAAAACCAATGTCATAGGCTATGGCTAAAAGTGCCAGATGGTAGGCTGTAGGCACTAACAACAGTTGTATTACCGCACCCTCTAGCCCTCCCTCAGAGGTCCACTCTATACAGTAACCTTTTATTCCAGTATACCGATTTCCCCCTTTCCTTGAGAATCAGGTGCCTCCTTAGCTACTTTCCTTGAACCTTGTAATGTAGGATCTGAGAACTGAGCCTGTCTCAGTTCAACTTTTGTGACTCTTCCCAGCTTCCATTCCACAGGAAGTCTGGTATCCTCTGACAACGCTGCCTCACTGTCAGCCTGAGTACTACCACTCACCTCTGCCCTTGCAGTCACTCTGTCCAAGAGAACAGCAGTACCTACCAGCAGCTGTGGCTCACCTTCAGGCTAATCACTACAGGGTAGCTCCCTCCCTGAAATAGTGACACCACCATCCCTGGCTTCAGGTGTGATGTTTATCTGGGTTTTCCCCTGGCTACGAGACCCACATGCTTGTCTCCAAGCCTGTTTGCATGTAACTGCATGTACACAAGGTACTGCATTATCCATATCAGGACATCTGCAGGGATACCTTCAAACACACCTACTTATTTGCTTCCTTCTCCACCCCTCCCAGTCAAGGTGAACCCTGGTCAAAGGTGTTTGGAATGGGGTCCCTCCTGAAGCTCTGACTGGAGTGGACTACCCAAGCAAGTATGCTCCTCTTTAACCACTGCAGGCTTCACAATGGTTATGTCAAAGGCTGTGTCTCTCTTAGCAGGGCCTGTTTTCCATCCAATAAGGTAGGATATAACCTCTAGTGATAGTTTGGTACCCCTGTTGTCTCCAGACAACTTCCCATTGGCATACTGTTATTCACCACTTATTGGCTCCCCCACCTTTTGTTCGCCACCTTGATTCCATGGACATATATATGATACATGGCCCCACTGGTCACATTTAAAATTTTTAACCCTTGATCCCAGCAGTGTACCTAAACTAGTGGTGTCCCCTGTTACTGGTGGACTCTGAGGTGGTTTAGGCTGCCCACCATGGGTTCCCTTATATCCATGTGCAACACTGGGTATCCCCTTCCTGTACAGTAATGCCTTGCTTGCTAAGTAGACATCCCCTTTTTCCCCAGCTGATCTGCAGTGTTACATTCTTGGTCTGCTAGCCAGATTCTGATGTCCTTAGGCAAAGTGCTAAGAGCCTGTTCCCTCACCAAAAGATCTGCCAGCTTTTCAAAAGTGATGACCTGACACCCAGTCACCTACCTATGAAAATATGTGCTTAACTTGGCAATATAATCACAAGCACTTTTATCTGCCTTGCGTCTATGCTCACAAATTTTTTTCTGTAAGCTTCAGGTGTTAAGCATTCAAGTAAACAACATGTGACTTTATCATAATTTAAACAAACAATATCAGACAATTTAGAAACAGCAGTTGCAGCTTTACCATGGAGTAAGGTGGTCAGAAACCATACCCAGAGCCCTTGGTCAACATTATACTGTTTATATACCCGTTCAACTATATGAATCAAACTATCAAAATTATCACCCTCTGTAAATTGTGGAAAAAATTTACTGACCTTTATTGCTTCTGGGGTACAGTTATTCCCTTCCCCATTACCTCTGTGACCCTGGTGAAGAGTCAGCATGTCCCTCTCATGTTGATGGTGCTCCTCATTTTCTTCAGCTTCCAAATGTCACAGTCTTTCGGCTGTTTCTAATTCCATCTGTTTCTCCTGCCATAGTCTCTTTGCTGATTTTGATTCCAAACGTTTGGCCTCCAGTTCAAGTCTCTTTAACTCCAGACAGATTTTTAAGTCACTGAGGAAATGTTGAACTGTCCTGTTTCTGAGGGGTGTACAATCCCCATCACCAAACTGGTTGTCCTCCTGGTTGCTGGTCTGAGCTGCGACTATGGCTGAAATAATTTCCTCTTTAGTCAGGTTGGCATACACCAGTCCTTTGGCTTCACACACCTTGGCTATCTGGTTCTTTATCAGCTTGCCGTACTCCTCTGCTGACATCTTTGCCTGCTTTCCCTGACTAAGCTAAACTAACAAAAAAAATTAAATAAATAAAACTGTTGTGAAATGTCTACCTTGTGGCTGTTGAGAGGACATACCTTTAGTGACAACTGCTGACAGGCTACAGCAGTTCAATTAATTATCCACACCACTGTTCACCAATATGTGATGTCCCCACTCTGAGTCAGTAATCCAGAAGCCTCACCACTGACACTGGAGAGGGACGTTCACTTGAAATACACATGGATACACTCACTATGTCCAAATGCAGACCTCTCTGCATCAAGCACAATTTTCCTTAACAGCACACACGGAACATACTGGGTCAGGGTTTCTCTCTCTGTCTTTTCCCATTTCCCCATTAAGGTTCCCCACTGGCGCAGCTGTACGGTTAAATTCCCAGTCAAGTGTCCAAACCAAGACCTCCAGTACCTTCTCTGTGAAACCAGTGCTTCATGTCCCTGCTCCAAGTAGCTGACACACACACTCTTTGAAATTTCATTTTCACACACACACACACACACACACACACACACACACACACACACACACACACACACACACACACACACACACACACACACCTTGGAAAGGCTAGCACAGATTACCTGCTCTACCAACTTTTCCCAGACTGTAAGGTAGATTCACTGCCACCAGTCAGTTACTATAAGGCTATTAACAAGTTATCCAATTATCCTGAGTGGAATTCAAATTAATACAAATGGTAATGTTGACCAAACAGGTAGGCTTCAGGAGTGGTCAGAGCTGTCACCAAATACATGTAAGTACTCTCAAAGGTTAAAATATTTCTCTAAAAAGATCAGCCACAGTGAAAAGTTTAAATATATTCAATAATAAATAATAAAAGAACATGAAAATACCAAATATTTATTTACAGTAAACACCAGATTTTCAGTCTCTGGAGATATTAAAATAACACCTCTCCCACACAGCAACAACCAAAGTCCCAGTCCGATCCCCTTCAACACCACATACCAAATCTGATTTCAAAAAACAAAAACTGGCAGATAAAAACTGGACTAATGCTACCTACATTCAATACTACTGCCGCTACCTGAAGCCCGAAAAGCAACAACCAGTCCAGCAATCCTCACCTTCTACACTGTTACCATCACCAACTCCATCTCCAACTGCATCAGTTGCTACTAAAATCCAGTCTAGCTTAGTTTATAAACTTATTTTTTCAAAAATTAACTATTGTAGTTCCTGTGTTGCAGTACTCGGAATAAAACTTCCTTTTCAACCATATTAAAAGGTTTATAATTTTGAATAGGACTATGCCCATTTAAACTAGGATTAGTGATATTTCTCTAAGAAGGTATTAGCCTCCACAAATTGCTTGCTATATCTCTCCCTTTGACAAACCCCATGTGGCCTTCCTGGATCAGCTGTGGCATTAGATTTTTGGCTAAAATTTTAACATCTAAGTTAATGAGAGAGCTGGACCTAAAGTTTAATTTTCTGGGGCTTTCGATGTTGCCTTTTGGAAGAACCTTTATAACAGCCTTATAAAGATCTACTGTATATGGGAATTTTTCATGAAATCGTCTTGAGCTGCATACAGCTGATAGCACTGGGCCTAACAATTCCCCTGTTAGTATAAAATTATACTGGTAACCCACATAGCCATAAAGCTTTGTTTTGTTTGAATCTTGAAATCATTTTCGTCATTTCAGACCTGGTTATAGGCCCATTTAATGTCCTGTCAATAGGATGTATTTGACATGCCTCAGCTACTTCAACCCCCCCCTGGAGGACATGTGGTTGGTAGTGGTTCTATATTATGAAAGCGAAAAACCCTATGAACGAATACCAAAATATTGACCCCTATACCGCGAAACACAAAAATCCTGAATGCACTAAACAGCGAAAAAAAAATTTGAACTGTCATAGTCGGCCAACCCCACCACTACCTATATACTACCTACCCAAATAAAATAAATAAACCACATACATACA
This sequence comes from Protopterus annectens, assembly GCF_019279795.1. Classification (NCBI taxonomy): domain Eukaryota; kingdom Metazoa; phylum Chordata; order Ceratodontiformes; family Protopteridae; genus Protopterus; species Protopterus annectens. The sequence continues at coordinate 1,355,900,569 of NC_056732.1, read as the reverse complement.
CTAACCAAACCCTACTTCCAACCTAAAGTAAAGCACAAAACCCTACTTCTAACCTGACACTAAACTCCACATACACAACTAACTATGCACTTTCCTTAACCCCTCCCTAACCCTAAGGTCCGTAACTACAGCACATTTCCCCTACGAAAATATACACAAACAAAATAAATAACCTACATACATACATTTAACAAAACCCTACCTCTAACCCTGCACTAAATCTAACATACATTACTTATCTAAGCACTTACCTTAACTCGCACCCTATCCTAAACTCCGTAACTATCCAACACTTACTTTATGCAGCTAATCCACAGACGGGCCAACCATGGAAATTCGACATTTCCATTTTTGCGGTTTTCGACTTTCGCTCTAAGTCCACTTTGCGCTATATGGTTCGATGTTTACGTATTCGCGGAAACATCTTTTCGCTTTCATAATATAGACCCATTGGTAGTCCACAGACTATATAGAGTATATTGTAAAAAATGCCAAAAGCTTCCTAAGATTCTCAAGGCTACAGAAATCAAGTATAGCCCAAATAGACTAGATTTACCACTTACTCTGCAATCCTTGCCAAAGGTTTCAGCCTGCTCCGTTCGCTCTGCTCACTCCACTCTCCTAAATACCCCAAATCCCTCCCACCCCAGCTGTACTCAAATTTAATCTAGCAAAAGACCACTCCCACTAATATCAAACCAATCAACTCATACCTCCCATAATCTCCACCCCTCTACTCCTTCCTACTTATCATACATCCTAATCCCAACACAGTTATGTCACTAACTACTACAATTATAATCCTTTGCTGCACTATTCTGGCATTTACTACATCTTACGAAGACATTTCAGTCACTTCTCCCAACCACTTCCATTGCACTCTGTCAACTACCCCTCTCAAATTCCCACCACACAATTTCACTACTCCAACCCCAAAATGCCTCCTTCCACCACACCTACCTAATTACCAAGCCCGCACCTCATCTGAATACAAATTATTCTTAAAATGCCACAAGCATTTCACTGCATATATAAAACATGTCCTCCGCATTCTCTCGAAACTTACTCTCAGTGGAGAAGTGCACCCTAACCCTAGTCCCAATTTTTACAACCTCTCCACAAACCCCCCTCCAAATAGCTCCCCTATCACCCAAATCACACTTAATAAAAAGCTAACAGACCTCCTCATTATGTCTCAACATCAGAAGCATCTGTAACAAAATCCAAGACCTCCAAGAATTCATACACCTGTATTCCCCTGACATCCTTATCCTAACTGAATCTTGGCTTAAACCTCACATCAAAAGTGAAGAAATACTCCCACCTGGATATAACATCCTCCGCAAGGACAGAATATCCAGAAAAGGAGGAGGAGTGGCACTGATATATAAACATCATCTCAATATCCAAATTCTCACCTAGTCAGCTCCCCAGCTTGACAAGGAAGAAATCCTCTATGCTACCCTAAAATTAAATCCTAAGAAAGCAATCAACTTAATAGGCTGCAACTTCCCTCCAGGCCAAAATATACCCCCCCCTTGAAACCCCTATTGAACTGGGCCAATCTCTCCCTTCCCCAAGAAACCAACATACTTGATGACTTTAACATCAACTGGCTATTCTGCAGTAGTAAACCCCCAGCACTCCACCTAGATCTCCATGGCTTCTCACAGCTTATACAACCCCCAACCAGGATAAATAAAAACCCCAATAATCACACCATTCTTGACTGGGCCGTAGTCAACAAAGATCCTCACTCTTACCTGGCAGGCTCCTTACCTGACTCCCTAAGTGACCACTTTCCAACCTTCCTACTAAAACACCACATAAATAGCAGCAAACCCATTGTCCACCGACACATTCGCTACAAAGCTAAATTCAACTCCAGCTCCTTCACGAACTCCCTACAAAAAATAAACTGGTCACCCCTAAAATACCTCAACCTAGATGAAGCAGTCCACTACTTTAACAGCACTTTCCTCAACATTCTTAACTCCCATGCCCCCCAAAGATGCACCAAAATCCGAACTAAAAAATCCCTCTGGCTACAAAAAAACACCAAAGACCTTATGAAATCCAGGGATAAAATATGGGAACAATGGTGCACAACCAAAAAACCATTAGATAGGGAACTATTCCTTGTCCTACATAACAAAGTCAAAAAGCAAGTAAAAGCAGACTAAGCCCTTTTCTATCAGACATCCCTAAACTCCTCCAAAAACAACCCAAAACAATTCTGGTCCACAATTAACTCAATCCTCTGCCCAGGGAAGGTAAACACCCCCCCACCACCCTCTCTCCACCTGTAGCATAGCGGACTCTTTCTGCAAACATTTTACAGAGACCGTTCTATACCTAACTAAAAAACACTTCCCTACATCAACAACCCCCACACCCAAACCAACTCCACCCCTCCCTCCCTTCTTCCTTTCCACAGTACCCACCTCCAATATAAAAAAACTACTGACAAAACCTAAACCCACAAGACTAGCAGCTGACAACCTGCCCACAGAATAGCTAAAAATAGCAGCTGATTTTTTAGCTTATCCCATCTCCATATGAAACAACCACTCCATATCCGAGTCCTATGTGCCAACCTTATGGAAAATATCCCACATCACACCCCTACACAAAGGCGGCCCCTCAACAGACATCTCCAACTACTGCCCCATTGCCATCCTCTTGCCTCTCTCCTCTCTCCAAGATACTAGAAAAATGTATCAAATCACAGATCTCCAATTATCTCCTAGACAGTAATCTCCTCTCCTACACACAGCATGGTTGCAGACCACACCATAGCACCACAACTGCTCTGCTGTCCTTCACTAACACCATTCTCCAACATAAAAACAATGGCCTTTTCTCCCCTGCTGTATTTCTTGACCTATCAAAGGCTTTTGATATTGTATCACATGATCTTCTACTCTCTGCACTCTCCAACCTCTCCTTTTCCATACCTGCCATCAATTGGTTCCACAGCTATCTGCACGGCCACCAGCAGTCAGTTGTTTGGCACAACGATCTATCCCCTCGCCTCCCTGTTACTCTCGGGGTTCCCCAAGGCTCCATCCTTGGCCCCTTGCTTTTCTCCATTTTTACCAGTGACCTGCACACCGCCACCAAACATGCCTCCCTCATACAGTATGTAGATGACTCCATTCTTATCTGCTCAGCTCCAACTCTAACAGAACTTCAGCAGATCACTCAAGCATCTTTCTCTTCTGTTGAAAGTTGGCTATTAAATGCTCAACTCCTCCTCAACCCAAATAAGACCAAACTCCTCATCTTTCAACCCTCAAAATCTACCCCGAACATCCCCCATTTCAACATACTTGCCAAAGACAACACTTCCATCTCACCAACATCCCACACCAAACTACTCGGTGTCCAGATTGACAACAAACTCAAATTTGACACTCACATATCACTCACAATAAAAAAGTCCACAAAAAACTGGGTGCCTTGTACAGAAACCAACAATACCTAACCAAACCAGCCAGAATCTCTACCGTAACTTTCCAAATAATCTCAACCCTACTCTATGCATCACCCATACTCAAAAATCTTCGACAATCAGACCTAAAGAAACTCAAATCCTGCTACAATAAAATTGCAAAATTTGCATCAGAGGACTCCCACCGCAGTCACCACTGTGTCTCCCTTAGAAACCTAGACTGGCTTGAGCTCTTCAACTCCTACACCTAACCCAACTTACCTTTGTTCATAAACTTGTAAACCACCCTCTTAAAATTCCCTCACTTCATACACTTCTCCAATCCTACCAATCCTCCAGACCCCTTTGCTCCTGCAACAAAAATCTACTCCAAGTCACCAAACCTAATAACTCTGCAGGGGAAGTGCTATTCTCCTACTCCTTATCCAAAATCTGGAACTCACTTCCCACTGCCATAACTACCCTCCCTTCCAGCAGTCTCTTCAAAAATGCTCTTAAAGCACACCTAAAATCTTACTTGCTATGTCCTTGTCCATATCCCAACTAACCCCCCCTTTCTCCTGTACCACTAATTAGCTGCCAGCTGTACTATTAGCTGTCAACAGGTTATCAGTATTTCATTACTATTTCATATCCTTTAACTAGCAGATGATTGCAGTACAATGTTTACTCTTTTCTCTGTGTGAGAAATTAATACTACTAGGCAAATGTCTTGCACCTTATATTGGTATTATACTCTGACCTATGTCATTACCTGTCAGACTGTGTCTTTGCTATAAATACGCTGCTTTTTGTTTTCCTCGGAAATGCTAGATTATACTCTTATATGAAATTTTGCTTGTCTGAATACATATTATACTCTGACATATAGGTCATTTTTCCTGTTGAACTAACTGTCTCTTTACTATAATTATACTGTTTTTTTTTTCATCTGATATGCTAGATTGTATGTAAATCTCATATGTCTGAATATATGGAGCATTTCTTCCTGGGCCTTCGCTGAAAATGGGCATATACCCAGTCAGACTTTCCCGGTTAACAAATGTAAAATAAAATAACTAAATAAATAAATGTTCTACAATAGCATCCTCTGTGCAAATCTTAATCATAGGTATGGATGTCCAGGCACCCTACTGTTTAAAGAACCAAGATATGCCATTTGGTTTTGCTTCTCTTTGCAGCCACCAAAAATGCCTTTTCCATGCAAGTTTTGCCACTGCTTTGGAATGTTCCAATCCATTTTTAGGGTTGTCTCTAGGTCTAAAAGGCTGTCATGGTTATCATAGTTACCCTTTTCAGTAATTTCTATTTGCGTAGTTCTTAGTTCCAACGCCTTCAACTACAAAGTTTTGTACAAAGCCTTTTCTTTTCCCTTCAGCTTCCATTAAATCTCCACGGATCACTGCTTTGCAATCTTCCCATCAAAGCCTATTAAATGAGGTGCCTTAAATTGTATTCGTGGTCACCACATCCTTCATAATAGGTCTGAGTGACTTTTTATTTTTGAGTTGTGTCCATTCCTAGTTCCTGGTCTTTTGGGTAGTTTATTCCAAATTTACCATTAATGTGATTGGATATTAGTCAGATGGACCTGGTTCATGGATCACAGGGGAGTACACATTATATCTATATAGTTTATATACAAAATAAGATCAATTCAGTTGTCTTGCCTAGTTAAGGCTCTGGAGAAAGTCAGGACACATTCATCAGGGTGAGATTTCCTCCAAATATATATCCAATCCCCACTCTTCCCTGTTTACTGCTCCTTTCCGGATCAGCCAGCATCCTTTTCCACTAACCCTGATCTTTCAGGACTTCCACTGTGTTGTGGAACATAAGAAGCACCCCTTTTCCCCCAAGCAGCCTAGTGTCTGTGGCTATGGAACAGAAATGCTTAGTCTTGAACTTATAATCATCGTTGAGTTTGAGCTTAGTTTCTTGTGGCAAATGATCTGAGCTCCTCCTCTTTTGAGTCTGTGATATATTCTAATTCTGTGAATAGGGTAGGAGCTACCACCAGCATTCCATAAAAGTAATATCACATTGGTATAATCCTACTGTAGGTAACCATGAGGAGACTAGTGAGTTAGTTGCAACAGGTGATTGCTGAGCTGTTCCCCCTGTTTGAAGAGGTTTCATGGGTTGTCCCCCTGGGCTGTAGAAATAACTGTTTGGATGCTGATCCTGCAATTATGCCTGGATAAAGGGCCCCGGTGAGACATTTTGTACATTTGATCATTCTGTAATTACATATACTCATATGTATTTCCAAATAATACACATTTTATACGTAAGCAATAGTACCTAACAGGGTGGGCATTATAGAGAAAATAAAGAACCACAAAAGGAATTTGTGAGGCTCACTACAGCTTATTTTAAGTCTGTTTTTGCTTTTTATTGTATTCACTTCCTGTCCCTGCCTCTTCTGTTTTGCTTCCTTTCTACAGAGCCGAAGTTATGCTTTCAGTTTCTCGAGTAAGTTATTTCTTACATTTTTGAAGTACGTTTACTGTTCCTGATCAAGCAATGTACTTAGATTTGTGTTTTTAGTGCTTTTAGTAGTGTAACAATGTGTTTTATTTATGTCAGAATCCACATTAGTTTTATCTTATTTCATTTATTCTTCACCTTTAGTAATGTATTCGAGTTGGAATTGTGCTTCTGGTTTAGTTATGTTTCTTAATTACTTTTGGAATATTTCTGTATTTGATCATTTTCCCCTCCTAAATGACTTTTCATGATGGTAGCAGTTTGCTCTGTGAGGATTCTCTGTGGATTGGTCACGAATATCCTTTTGTAATTTCTCTTGTTAGGAAGGATCATGCTTTTAGGGAGCTTTATGCAGAAATAACAGTGTTATTGCTTTACTTTGTCCAGTCATAAGTCATGGCATTTCTCAAAGAGTCTGTGTGTGTGTGTGTGTGTGTGTGTGTGTGTGCCTGTATATGTATACATCATACGCAGACACAAACATATATGTTACATACATAAATGTGTATACACATAAGCTTCTATTTGCGTGTGTGTGTGTGTGTGTGTGTGTGTGTGTGTGTGTGTGTACACACACACACACACACACACACACACACACACACACACATATATCATCATCATCATCTTTCTACACACAGTGGATATAAAAAGTTTGCACACCCCTGTTAAAATGCCATGTTTTTGTGATATAAAAAATGAGACCACAATAAATCATTTCAAAACTTTTCTCATCTTTAATGTGACCTATACCCTGTAGAATTCAGTTGAAAAACAAACAAATCTGTTAGGGGAAAAATATAAAAAATAAAAGACATACAAAAGCTGGTTGCATAAGGTGCACACTCTTAAACTAATACTTTGTTGAAGCACCTTTTGATTAATTACAGCATTCAGTCTTCTTGGGTAGGAGTCTATCAGCATGGTACATCTTGACTTGGCAATATTTGCCCACTCTTCCTTGCAAAAGCGCTCCAAATCTGTCAGATTGCGAGGGCATCTCTTGTGCCTAGCCCTCTTCAGGTCACCTCACAGATTTTCTATTGGATTTAGGTCTGGACTCTGGCTGAGCCATTCCAAAATTTAAATTTTCTTCTGGAGAACCTATTCGTTTGTTGATTTGGATGTATGCTTGGGGTCATTGTCATGTTGAAAGGTGAAATTCCTCTTCATCTTCATCATCAGCTTTCTAGCAGATGCCTGAAGGTTTTGGGTCAAAAGTGACTGGTATTTAGAACTGTTCATAATTCCCTCCACCTTGACCCAAGCCCCAGTTCCAGCTGAAGAAAAGCAGTCCCAAAGCATGATACTGCCACCACCATGCTTCACCATGGGGATGGTGTTCTTTTGGTGATGCGAAGTGTTGTTTTTGCACCAAACGTGGCTTTTAGAATTGTGGCCAAAAAGTTCAGTCTTCATCTCATCAGATCATAACTCATTTTCCCACATGCTTTTGGGAGACTTGATGTATTGTTTTGCAAATTTTAGTCAGGACTAGATGTTTTTCTGTGTAAGAAAAGGCTTCTGTCTTGCAACCCTAACCCATAGCCCAGACATATGGAGAATACGGGAGATTGTTGCCATATGTAGTACGCAACCAGTACTTGCCAGAAATTTCTGCAGCTCCTTCTGTGTTGCTATAGGTCTCTTGGCAGTTTTCTTGACCAGTTTTCGTCTTGTCTTTTCATCAATTTTGGAGGGGCGTCCAGTTCTTTGCAACGTCACTATTGTCCCATATTTTCTCCACTATTTGATGACTGTCTTCACTGTGTTCCATGGTATATCCAATGCTGTGGAAAGTTTTTTGTACCCTTCTCCTGAATGATAGGTTTCAACAATGAGATCCCTTGGATGCTTTGTAAGCTCTCTGCGAACCATGGCTTTTGCTGTAGCAGGCAACTGAGTACATGTCAGGAAAATCCTACTAGGACAGCTGAACTTTAATTGGGGTTAATCAGAGTCTCTTTAATTGCTGGCAGGTGTGTACCCAAGAAGACTGAATATTGTAATTAACTCAAAAGGTGCTTCAACAAAATATTTGTTTAAGGGTGGACATACTTATGCAACCAGATTATTGTATGTTTTTTATTTCTTATATTTTTCCCCTAACAGATTTGTTCGTTTTTCAATTGAATTTTACAGGTTATAGGTCACATTAAAGGTGGGAAATGTTTTGAAATGACTTATTGTGGTCTAACTTTTTTATATCACAAAAATTTGGCATTTTACCAGGAGGGGTGTAAACTTTTTATACCCAGTCGTTGGGGATTCAGAATTTTGAATTTTCAGGATTTTTGACTTTTCAGGATTTTAGGTGTCAGTCTTATGGGATCTGAGATTGTCATTTCATAGACAGCTTAAAATGCTAAATTTCACAAGACTAAATGGAAAACCATACTACTTGTATATCCTCAACAAAAAACAGACACTATAAAACCAAACTAAGTGGGGGGATATGCCCCCCACACCCCTCAACTATATATACAAACTCTAGGTCGCACTACAGTGGGGAACAGGGCATATACAGTACGCTTGTGTACACTTACCTTAAATGTAAATGTTTGAGTGCATTCACTGTTGCAGTCATCACGCTTGGGTTATCTGCCTGCAGGTAGCCCTCAGTCAGCCCGAATACCAGAGACTTAGCATTTCTGCGTCGGCTGCTGTTGCTTCTTCCATAACGTCAGGTCGTCAGGGGTATAAAAACAGGCAGCCAATGCCATTACATCAGTCTTTCTTGCCAAGGAGGAGCCCAAAGCAGTTCGCAAGTGCCGCTACCTGAATTTTTTTGTTTTCGAGTTGAATTAATCCTGAAGTCTTCTAAAGCCAAGTACCCCATTGGGGATTATTTTTTCTTACGCTAACCGATGTCAGAAAAAGTTAACAATTGTCTTGCCTGTGGAAAGCAAATACCTCACAGAGATTTTCATTCTTGCTGCATCACCTGTTTAGGCCCAGACCACGACGTCCCTCTCTGTCAGTTTTATGCCTTGTTTAACGCCCGAACCATTTGTCGTTGGGCTGTCTTTGTCGCTAAATGCTTTCGTTCTCGATCTCCATATCCTGAAATGGCTTTGGTAAGCCATCCGACTACCGATCTTCCGAAAAAATGTAAAGATAAAGACAGAGACAGACCGCATAGGTCCAAAACTGCGACCGATGCTTCCGTTAAGCTAGTCATCAGTCCGCTGGTACTCAGTGAGATGCCTTTGCAGCCCCTGATGCCCGCTTCTATGGATACGCAGGCCTCTGCTGAGACCCATTTGGAGTCCGGTATGCCGCGAGATGCTTCTTCTACTATGTAACCAGCAGATGTCTCTACCTTAGATGGGTCTGGAGCCGCTGTGCAGGCATTGGCTTCTGGGGGAGTTTTTCATCCTACCGATATTCAAATCAAACTGACGACTTCATTTTTAACCAAAACTACTGACTTTCTTTGGCCCAGAGTGCGCACTACGCCTAGAAATCCGATGACCAAAGCGCATGCCCAGGCCCCCATGCCACAAAAACAAATGCTTAGAATGGCTGAAGACCTTATTACACTGATTAGGGGAAGCCAGCCTTCCCCTAAGAGACAAAGAATCCAATCCACTTCAGGTTCTACAGACCAGGAGTCTGATGACTCAGACCTTTCTGATTATGAAGACATGCCCTTATCGGCCTATGAGGGTTCAGATGCAGAGGAATCCATTCCCGCTGCCTCCCCTCCAGAGGATTTTCTTTTGGTGGAACCTTGCATAATTTAAGAGAGCATGGGAATGCCAAGACTATCCTCAGTCCAAAAAGAGACTCAGAGAATTTTTAGAGTTGCCTCAGCACAGGCCTTTAGCTATACCCCCTGTCCTGGATGTTGTGGATGATGTTTTCACGGAATCCAGTCTTACTCCAGACACTTTACCTCTGGCCCCTAGGAAACCAGACAGGTACTACAGAGTACCTGATTCTCACAAGTGTCTTTTCAAGAATCCTACTGCTGACCCAGAGATCATTTCCCAGAGACCTAAAGGTATTAAGGCTATTACAGCCAAATATCCTACCCCTGCAGACAGGGATTCCAGAGCTTTGGACAGATGGGGTAAGAAGGTATATACCTCTGCAACTCTTGCTATCAGGGCATTGAATTGCCAGTTTCACATGCTGAAATACCAGCAACATATTATGGAGCTTATTAAACAAAAAGTGGTAACTTTTCCAGACTGTGCAGAAAATAAAGAATTGCAGGAGCTTATGCACTCTGCAAACCAAATTAGTAAGTATATTTTGCAGTGTGGCTTTCATGCCTTAGAATCATCTTGCAGGGCAGCAGTCACTGGCTGTGTACTGAGAAGACATGCTTGGCTGAAGGAGCAGACCTTGCCAGATCATGTCAAATCTAAATTAGTAGAAGCTCCTTTGAATAAGGACTGTTTGTTTGGCACCAAAGCAGAAGAAGTTCTTAAAAAGATGGAAGAAAAGGCAAAATCTATGCAAACTGTTAAAGAATTCCTACAAGTGCAACCACCTATATTCAGTAGGCATTGCCCTTCAAAACACTGGTCCTTTCCACCCCCTCTAGGCCTTCCCAAACAAGACCCAGGGGAAACAGACCACCCAGACTACAGACTAAGGGTATGCAGAGATCTAAGCAATGGAGTGCCCCCACCCCTAAAGCAGGGAGTGGTATGCCACCTCCTTATGGAAAAAGCTCACAATGACTTCTCAACTCTACTTCCCAGCCCTGCCCAATTTCTTGTGCCCCTAGGAGGAAAACTTGCCCTTCATACAAAAAAATGGATGTCCATCACTCAGGACCGATGGGTCCTCAACATTGTATCCCAGGGGTACAAATTTTATTTCCATTCACTGCCAACCCCAAGCGGCTTTACAGACCTTCCTCCAAACCAGTGGGCAGAGGATCAAAACCAAGTACTTTCCCTGCTCAGTATCAGATCTATTCAACGTGTTCCAGTAGAGCAGAGGGGACAAGGATTCTACTCCAGGCTGTTGCTGGTACCCAGGAAAGAGGGCTATTGGCACCCAATCCTGGATCTTTCAATTCTCAACACCTTCCTGGTGGTACCAAAATTCAAGATGCTTACCCTGCAGCAGCTCCTCCCTATGTTAGCCAAGGATGCCTGGTTAGTCACCCTAGACTTAAAAAAAGCCTATCTGCACATCCCCATAAGAGAGTCATGCAGGAAGTATCTACGTTTCAGGGCAGGGTCTATGCATTATCGGTTCTCTGCACTTCCCTTTGGCTTATCTACTGCGCCCAGGGTATTCACAAAATGCCTGGCTCTAGCCATTGCATTCTGCAGGGAGAGAAATATCCAAATTTACCCATACTTGGATGACTGCCTGATTCAGGGGACAGTCAGGAATTGCTACTTCAGCACCTGACATTTGTAAAAAGCCTTCTCACTTCATTGGGGTACACCATCAACGAAAAGAAATCACAACTGGTACCCAGTCAAAAGATTGTATTCCTGGGAGCAAGCTTGGACACAACTTTCCAGATGACATTCCTCACTTCAGAAAAACAGGTCTATGACAGACTATTTCAAACAAATGGCCACCAGAATCCAGCTATCTGCAAGAAAAATACTGCAAGCCCTAGGGTTCACGGCCTCATGTATTCTGCTAATTCCATATGCAAGACTGCATGTGAGAAAACTTCAGTGGTACTTAAAAAGTCTTTGGTGCCAACATTCTCAGGACCTGGAAACAGTCAATGTGAAGTTGTTCAATCTCGCTGTTCATTCTTTACTAATGGGTTTGGAGTCAATCCATCGGCTCCAGTGCGTCCATATGCAAAGCTCGAGGTCTTCCAGTAGCTCAAGGCCAAGCCCCTATCCCATGATGCACTGTGAATTACCCCAGATCTAGTTTGCCGCGGCATCTAATCGGAGGTTCCAGTGCAAGCTTGGGCCAGTACTTTTTTTTCAAAACTCTTAAATTTAGCTGTTATTTCAATAATCTTTTGCTAAACTCTCTTAGATAGTTAGGTAGTTTGTTTTATAGCTTCTTAAAAGCTCCCCTTGAACGTGTGTGAGTATTAATATTTCATATATCGGCCTTGTGTGTTTTGGCCTAGTTTTTCTGCTGTAGTTTCTGATACATATATTAGTAGATAGTGTTTTTATATATATATATATATATATATATATATATATATATATATATATATATATATATATATATATATATATATATATATATATATATATATATCCTTTTCTATTGTTAGCCTTCCTTATATTGGCCTTAGCTTAGTAGATAGTGTTTTTGGATATTCTAGTAGCTAATTATTCAAATTCTTGTCAGGCTCGTTTTCCTGTGTGTGTTAGTCCAGAGCCTAGTAGCTTATTAATATTTGCTGTTAGTTTTTTCTTAGGCTCCTTTGTGTGTGTGTGTTGTTAGAGCCTAGGGTATTGCTGATTTTCTGCATTTTTTTATAGCAGCATAATGGCGGGTGATAAAGATAAGCACCCAAAGTCTGGTTTTAAATGTGTCCAGACTGCAACCAAAAAATGTCTGTTATGGATGGACATGTAACTTGTTTGTATTGCTTAGGAGCTGTCCACTTACAGGAGTCTTGTGCCATATGTCATTCATTTTCTTCAAGCGTGTTGCTAGAGAGGAAAAGGAAGTTGATGGACAGGGGCTTGTTGAAGCATCCCTTTCAAGAGGCGTTGAGTGACCAGGATGTGGCCAGCAAGTCTTCCAAGTCCTCTAGATCTTCTGTGGAATCGAAGGACTGTAAGCAGTCTAAGAAATCAAAATAATTGGAAGATTCTGTGACATCGGCTTCACAGACCTCGGAGTCGATTGTCTTTTTTTTTCAGAGCCTGCCCACAGCCTTGGAGCCGGTGTCCGAAGTGCCTCAATCTCCATTGCTTCAGTCAGCATCGTCAGTGCATTCTTCTAGGTCTTCTGTCAGCCTATTGGATTTGGATATGGATCGATTGGTGCAGAAGCATTTACAGGCACCAGGCCTTGCTAAATTGTTGTCGGCTCCAACCCAAGTGGCTTTGGAGCTGAAGACCACTACTCCTGCTTTGACTACTCCTCCTCCGAAACGTACCAGACCTTCGGAGCCAGAGGGAACAGACCTGTAGATCATGGAGCCTTTGGAGCCGAGACCTGCTCCAGTGTCTTTGGTGCTGACCAGGGACTCTAGGAGCCGACACTCTCCAGTCGGATCCGGGGAGGACAGTCGGACTGACTTGGTGCCGACTCTTCCTCTTGGGGCTTCGGCTTGGCTCCTACCTCCAGCTCGGGACTCACGGCCTCACTGCGGGAGGATTTGGCGGTTACTTCGGATCCGTCGATTCCTTCACATCGGAGCCGGGGTGCCTTCGAGGCCATGAGGAGAGCTTTGTCCCCCAAGACATCCTCTACTTCAGGCCTTGCTTCTTCATCCCCCAAAGCACCTGTGTCTGCTTCTGCTTCCATCATCCAGGCTATGCGTAGAGACCCAGAGCCTCAGGTAGCCCCACAGGGTGCCACCTGCTCTTCCGAGACCTCCCCAGAGGCTCCCACAGAGGAGGTGCCCAGGAAGAGATTGTGCAAGAGGAGACACTTGGACTCCCCACAAGAACATCTGACACTGACTTGGATGAGTCAGAAGAGTCCCTGTGGTCCCCCTCTGAGGATATCTCCTTTGCTGAGATACTCAAGATCCCAAGTCAGAGGGGTGATTGGCAGTCCAAACGCCCTACTGAGGATGAGTCAGTTCTCCTGAAGGCTTTCGGGTCTCAACCCTCCACCTCTTGGGTGTCTCCGCCCTTCAATGAGCAGATGCAGTTGGTCTCTTGGAGGGCATGGGAGTCACTGGAGTCCATGGAGCCTGTTCCTAGGAGGCCTAACAAGTTTATATCAGCTCCACCAGATAAAACCTTCTTATCCAAAGGAGTCCCTGTTGATGCCATGGTGGTGGCTACCACCAAAAAGGAAATGTCTGAGACTTCCTCATCTATTCATCATTGTAATAGAGAGTCTAGGATCATGGATAGATATGGGAAACGCATGTTTAGTTCAGCGACGTTTATTCTCCCCTCACTGAACGACGTAATCCATTTCACTAGGTTGCAAGGAGTTCTCCTTAAGGAGTTGGGAGATGCTCGTCAGGGTGTAGTAGCAGCAGCAGGGGCCTCTGACAAAGTTGCTACCCAGCTTGCTACCCTAAATTCTGTTGTCATCTCATCCATGCGTCACATATCATATGCAGCTGATGCAATGGGTAGGGCAGCGGGTACAGGAATTGCTCTCAGAAGACATTCCTGGATGTGCTTGTGTTCCTTCGCGGAGCCCTTTAAGTTATCCTTCATAAACACCCCTTTTTATGGCTCATCCCTTTTTGGGCCTAAAGTGAAAGAAACTTTGACCAGGTGTGAACAGGAGGGAGAGACTCTGTCTGCCATCGGAGTCCATTTGTCCACCCCTGCCAGGCATTATCCCAAAGGCCAAAGGGAGGAAAAATGTGATTCCGGAAAGTCTAAGGAGCCTTTCAGGACACACGTGGTGAACCCCCCTGTAGGGGCAGAGGAGGGGGTAATAGTGGAAGACGCTGCCCTCAGGGCAGAGGGGGTCTGCAACATCAGGGTGACAGAGATCACTTCTCTGGTCAATCCTACCAGCGCTCCTGAAAAGGAGGCCTGACTGTCCTACTCTGGAGGCAGTCGGGGGTCGCTTATCTTTGAATCCAGATGCCTGTCAAGAAATAACAAGAGACAGCTGGGTACAAAGTATAATTTCCAGAGGGTACTGCATACAATTCGCCACCCTCTCCATCCATAACGAGAATCCTGGATGTTCCACCCAGTTACAGAGAACAGGCAACCATAGAGGTCCACAAGTTGCTAGAAAAAAAGAGTTATCCAGCTAGTCCCAGCAGGCCAAACAGGATCCGGAACTTACTCAAGGTTCTTTTTGGTTCCAAAGAAAACAGGGGACTGGAGAGCCATTTTGGACCTCAGCAGGCTCAACCATTATGTGAAGAAAGTGAAGTTCCAGATGGTCACACTCCAGTCTATATTTCCCTTCTTAGGAAAAGACAATTGGATGTGCTCGATAGATCTCAAGGATGCGTACTACCACATAAAAATGGCCAGGCCGTCCAGAGATCACCTGCATTTCCGGTTGGGATCCAGTCATTATCAATTTCAAGCCCTGCCCTTTGGTCTCACTACAGCCCTCAGAGTGTTCACCAAATGCATGGCAGTGGTCACGGCTCACCTGAGGCATCTAGGATTACAGGTATTTCTGTACCTAAATGATTGGCTCCTTACCGCCACCACCAGGCATCAACTGAGTCAGGCAAGGGAGTACACTCTGTCACTCTGCAATTATTTAGGCATTACAGTCAACTCAGAAAAGTCTGCCTTTTCGCCATCGCAGCATATCGTTTTTATTGGGGCAGAGCTAGACACTTCAACCACTATGCTAATACTATTTCAGGGAAAGACTGCCCAAGGCACATGGACAGATTAAGAGTCACATTTGCATATCAATGTTCTGGAGATGAGAGTAATACTTTTGGCATTGCAGTACTTCCAGGACTCTCTTTCCCTAGGAACAATTGCAATTCAGACAGACAATATGTCAGTAGTCTGGTACTTGAACAATCAGGGGGAACCAAGTTTTACCCCCTTTGCCGAGAAGCCCTCATAGTTTGGCAGTGGGCTGTTTCCTCCCAGCACTTTCTGTTGGCAACACACATCCTTAGGAGATCCAGCGTGATAGCAGACAAACTGAGCAGGTCAATCTTGTTGCTGCACGAGTGGTCCCTCAAGAAAGAGATTGCGGACAGGATTTTCCGCAAATGGGGTCAGCCTTGCTGCAACCTTTTTGCCAGCCACACAACATGAAATGCAGAAGCTACTTTGCCCTGATTCGTCCTCCGGAAGAAGCTCTGAGAGATGCAGTCGTACACAGTTGGCCTCCAGGTTTCCTCTATGAATTTCCACCAATCCCATTGATACCCAGAGTTCTACAGAAAGCAAAATCCCTGGGAAGGACCATCATTCTTGTAGCCCCTCACTGGCCTCGACAGATCTGGTTCCCATTCCTTCAACATCATCTCTTGGAGGATCCCTGGATTCTGGGCCCAGTTCCAGACCTTCTGACACATCCGTCGGGGGACCTTCATCCCTCTCTGCAGTCGTTGAAGCTGACAGCTTGGCTGCTCCAGTTCCCCTCATAGCCAGGCTTCATAACTTTCCAGTGAGACAAAACAGATCTTTTTGTCTTCTCATAAGCCGTCCACTGTAAGATTATATCTTAGTAAGTGGAAGAGATTTTCCATATGGGCCTCTAAGCGGAACATTGATTCTTACCAAGCCCCCTTGACATCCATACTAGAATTCTTAACTATGATTTTTAATAAAGGAGTGGCAACAGTTCGGGTTCAGTTGGCTGCTATATCTTTCATCTCAGAATTGACGGACTAAATATAATGTCCCACAAGTTATCCAAGGTCTTTCTCAAGGGAACATTTTATATGAGGCCTCCAGTGAAAACTCCCTACTCTCTATGGGATCTAGATTTTATGCTGTCTCATATAATCCTCCTCCCATTTGAATCAGCATCATCTTGTGACCTCAAATATTTGTCGTGGAAAACTATTTTTCTGGTAGCTATTACTTCTGCCCGCAGAGTGTCAGAACTTCAAGCTTTGTCTATCAGCCCTCCTTATCTGATTTTTCATGCTGACAGAGTTTCTCTTAGGACAAACCCATCTTTTTTGCCCAAAGTTTATTCAGAAACTAATATCAACCAAGTCATTGAATTACCAATTTTCTTCCCTAATCATTCCAATAAGTTGGAGTATATGCTGCACAAACTTGATGTTCACAGACAGCTCATATTTTATTTGGATAGAACAAAAGATATCAGGAAATCAGACAAGCTCTTTGCTTCATTCTCTGAAGCCAGAAAAGGTAGACCAGTGGCTAAAACAACTCTGTCTAAATGGTTATCTGATTGTATCACCTTTGTCTATTCAGCTGCTAACATGCCTTTGCAACATAAGATTAAAGTTCACTCAACCAGAGCAGTTTCTCCATCCTCTGCGTTCCAAGCCAAATTGCCCCTTGATAACATTTGTGCAGCAACCACTTGGTCTAAACCTCATACCTTTATCACTCATTACAAAGTTGATAAGGCCTCCAGGGAAAGGGCTTCTTTTGGGTCTATGGTTCTGAAGAATGTACTCCTGTGAGCCACCCGAGATTGATGGTGCTAGGGACGCTACCCATCAGTAAAGAATGAACAGCGAGATTGAACAACTTCACATTAAGAAGTTATGTACTCACCATACCGTTCCATGTGAGTTGTTCATCTTGCCTTCATTCTTATGTCCCTCCCTCCCTCCTTCCCCCTCCTGGCTGATAGTTGACCTAGATGTTGGTCTCATCCTTGTTGCTCAATTCTTCTTCCTCTCCATAGGAGGATAGCTCATTTATATGGTTATAGTACATGCAGCAAACAAGATCTGAGGTAATTCACAGTGCATCATGGGATAGGGGCTTGGCCTCCAGCTACTGAAAGACCTCGAGCTTTGCATACAGCCGTACTGGAGCCGAACCCATCAGTAAAGAATGAAGGTGAGATGAACAACTCACATGGAACGTTATGGTGAGTACATAACTTCTTATTCCTATCATACTTTGTCTAAGGACAGAGTTCCTTTGGTGGGCAGAAGCATGCATCCACAACAAGGGACTGCCTTTTACTCAACCCCACGCCGCCGAGACCCTGACCACAGATGCATCAGACTATGCATGGGGGACTCGCATGCCTGGCAAATGTATTCAGGGCCACTGGAGCCCAAGTCAAATTCTCCTGCACATCAACCAAAAAGAGATGCTAGCTGTACAGAATGCCCTGAAAGCTTTCAGATACCTACTCTTTCCAGGACAACTGCTGATAAAAATAGACACCACAGTTATGTGGTACATCAACGAGCAGGGGGGATCCCATTCTTATCTGCTCTGCAGGTTAGCCATGGCCCTGAGGAACATGGCCTTGGACAACCAAGTCCATCTACAAGCTCTGTTCCTGCCAGGCAAACAAAACTCACTGGCAGATGACTTAAGCAGAAATCTCCTAGACCCACACGAGTGGAAATTGGAGCCCAGCACCTTCAACCATCTGATCCAGAAATGGGGGACCCCAGAGGTGGATCTCTTTGCCTCCCCCTGCAACCACCAGTTAAGCAAATACTGCACTAGGAACCTTCACAGTAGGGCCTGGAAGGTGGATGCCCTATCCTTTCAATGGGAAAGCCTCTCAATCTATGCCTTTCCCCCTTCTCTCAAGAGTATTACTCAAGATAAAACAAGACAGGCCAAGGACAATTCTGATTGCCCGGGACTGGCCATGACAGCACTGGTACCCACTCCTGCGCAGCCTGACAACAGTGGCACCCTGGCACCTACACCAGACCCCAACCCTGCTTTCTCAGCAGGAGGGACAAATTTTGCATCTACAATTGCAAACCCTAAATCTTGCAGCCTGACTTATTCCTTAAATACTCCACCAGCAAACCTAAGCAGACAGGTGCTGGACGTCATCCTTGAAGTCAGAAGGCCCAGTACTAGGAAATCCTATGCTGAAAAGTGGAAAAGGTATTGTTCTTGGATTCAGTCTAAAGGAAGGGACACAGCACTGCCCTCCTTACCTCTAATCCTGGATTACGCAGCAGAACTACTCCACAGAGGCCAATCCTTCTCCTCCATTAAGATCCATGTCTCTGCCATCTCGGCTCATTACAATATTGAGCCACCTCTGTTTTCTCACCCTCTTATCTCATTAAGGCCACCAAGGAGAGGACCCACCCCTGCTTGGGACGTTAACTTTGTACTTGAAAAGTTCACGCTTCCCTCTTTTGAACCTGCTGCTTCAGCAGAGTTAAAATTCCTCTCTCGGAAAACAGCCTTGCTTCTAGCCATCACTTCAGCTAGAAGAGTGTCTGAGTTAACGAGCACTGGTGGAACCCTTCATTATTTTCCATGCTGACAGGGTTTTTTTCAGGGCTAACCCTTTGTTAATGCCTAAAGTGATGTCCACTGTGACTCTCAACCAATCCATCCATTTGCCAACCTTCTTCCCTAATCCTCAAAGTAAAGGGGAAAGGATCCTGCACTCTTTGGACGTGCACAGACAGCTCAGGTTCTACCTTGATAGGACTAAGCCTTTCAGAAAATCTGACCAGCTGCTAGTCAGCTTTGCAACAGGGTCAGAGGGCAAGCCATTTCAAAACAAACCATTTCCAAATGGATAGCACACTGCATCCATTTCTGCTACAAGCACCATGGAAAACCTACCCCTCAGGGGGTCTGAACACATTCCACTAGGGCTACATAAACCTTTACAGCATTTCTCAGGGGAGTCCCTAACAGGGACATACTGGAAGCTGCTACATGGAGTTCTGTACACACCTTCACCAAGCATTACCACCTGCCCATCTTTTCTAAATCCAGGGCAGAATTTGCTACAGCAGTCTTGCAAGGCCTACTAGCCAGCCCTAACTCTTCTTGACTACCTCCACCCTTCCTCAGCTTTGGGAATCAACCCAAGTGCGATGACTGCAACAGTGAAACACAAAGAACATAGTACAGTTGTGTACACTTATCATAAATGTAGATGTTCGAGTGTATTCACTGTTGCAGTCCTGGTTTCCCTCCCTCCAGCCCCTGGTTTTCTCTGTCTCTTCATCTCTCCTCTCTATGGCTATTCCTACTGGTATTGGTATTTACTTTTTACTGGTGGTGTTTTTCCCACCATATCCTAGCTCCCTATTTGGGGGCTCCTGACATTTTTGGGCAAGAATAACTGATGTAATGGCGTCGGCTGCCTGTTTTTATACCACTGATGACCTGACATCATGGAAGAAGCGACAGCATCTGAAGCAGAAATGTTATTTCTCTGGTATTCGGGCCGACAGAGGCCTACCTGCAGGCAGATAACCCAAGTGTGATGACTGCAACAGTGAATACACTAGAACATCTACATTTATGGTAAGTGTACACAACTGTACTGTATATGCCCTGATGTTCTTCATGTTTCACTGTTGCAGTCATTACACTTGGGTTATCCTACTTTCAGGCTACCCTCAGTCGGCCTAAATTCCAAAGTCTAGGTCCAGCGTCGGTTGCTGTCGCCTCTTCCCTAACGTCAGTGCGCAAGGGGTATAAAAGATGCAACCGATGCCATTTTCCCCAGTCTTTCTTGCTGTGCGGTGCCCGAAGCAGAAGCAGTTCACAAGTGCCGGTCAGCCAACTCCTGAGATTTTCGTGTTCGAATTTCAGATACGAAGTCTTCATTAAAAGCTAAGTACCCCATTGGGGAAAACTTTCTTGCTCCAGACCGATGTCAGAAAAAGTTAATAATTGTATTTCTTGTGGTAAGCAAATACCTCATAAGGATTTTCATTCTTACTGTAATCCTTGCCTAGGCCCTGACCACAACGTTGCTTGTTGTCGGTTTTGTGCTATATTTAACCAGCGCACTATAAAGCGCCGGTACGATTTTGCATTTCACTATTTTGGCAGACTATTTAATTACACGATGCCGTCGGATAGCCAACCGACTATTGCAATTCACAAGAAACGCAAAGAAAAAGAAAAGGACAGGCATCCGAGGTCTAAAACTGACGACGAGGCTTCTTCTAAGCCATTCGCTGGTTCGCTGGCTCTCAGTGAGGCGCTTTCGCAGCCCCTGACTCCCACTACTTTGGACCCGCAGGCCGTTATAGACTCCCATGTGGAGTCACCTAGGCCGCTGGAAGCTCAAGTTATTGGACCTTCGGAAACTATTCCCTCAGATGGGTCTGGAGCCGCTGAGCAGGCATCGGCTTCAGAGGGTTTCTTCAGACCTACTCAATTGTACATTAAAGCAACTCCAGCTACAACGCATCTTTAAAGACAAAGAAATAAGTACAACAGCCTCATGGTCAGGCCTCCATGCCCAAAAAACAGGTGCTCAAAATGGCCGAAGACTTAATTACTTTGATCAGGGGTCCCCCCCTCCTGATAAGAGGCCTAGGCAAGAGACAGAATATGAATCTTCAGATCAGGTTTCCATTTCTTCAAATTCCTCTTCTGATCAGGAATACTCTCTTCCTCCCTATGAGGATTCTGATGCTGAAGAATCTATCCCTTCAGCCTCTCCTCCTGAGGATTACTCTTTTGGGGAAACCTTGCATACCATGAGGGAACATTTCCACTGGGAGAGCCAAGATTATTCTGAATCTAAGAAAAGGCTCAGGGACTTCCTTTTACTCGGACAACACAGGCCCCTAGCTATTCCGCCTGTGTTAGACATTGCACATTATGTATTTTCAGAGTCCAGTCTGACCCCTGACTCCTTACCTCCAGCTCCTGTTAAGCCGGACAGGTACTACAGGGTGCCTGACTCTCATAAATTCCTTTTCAAAAACCCTGCTGCTGACCCAGAAACTATTTCTCAGGGTCCCAAAGGGGTCAAGGCATCCACTGCAAAAAATCCTACCCCCTCCAACTGGGATTCTAGCGCATTAGACAAATGGGGAATGAAGATTTACACCTCTGCTACCTTGACTATAAGGGCTTTAAGTTGTCAGTTTCATATGCTAAAATATCAACAATATATTATGTCGCTGCTTAAACAGAAAATGTTAAATTCTGAAGGTACAGAAAACAAAGAAATGCAGGATATATTGCATGCAGCTGAGCAAGTTGGAAAGCATACTTTGCAATGTGGTTTTTGATTCTTTGGAGGCGTCCTGCAGGGCCGCTGTCATGGGTTCTGTCATTAGGAGGCATGCTTGGTTAAAGGAACAAAATTTACCAGATCATGTTAAAGCAAAATTATTAGATGCTCCATTACAGCCATTCACCTTACCCCCAGCCAAGCAGACATTGACAACGGATGCATCAGATTATGCCTGGCGGGCACACATGGCAGGAAGATGTATTCAAGGCACATGGTCCACCAACCAAATGCATCTACATATCAATCAAAAAGAGATGCTAGCTGTTCAGAATGCCCTGACAGCCTTCAAGGACCTACTTCATCCAGGACAACTACTGATAAAGATAGACAATACCACAGTCATGTAGTATATAAATAAGCAGGGAGGCACTCATTCTTACCCCCCTCTGCAGACTAGCCATGACTTTGTGGGACACGGCATTGACTTACCAAGTACATCTGCAGGCAGAATTCCTGCCAGGAAAGAAAAATACTCTGGCAGACGAACTAAGCAGAAACCTCATGGATCCCCATGAATGGAAATTGGATCCACAGGTCTTCAACATGATAACAAGGAAATGGGGATGCCCGGACATAGACCTATTTGCCTCTCCTCACAACTGCCAACTAAAGAGATTCCGCACAAGGACTTATCACAGAAAAGCATGGAAAGTGGATGCCGTATCTTTCAGCTGGAAAAACTTAACAGTGTATGCCTTTCCTCCACTGCGTCTCCTCCCCAAGGTACTCCTAAAGGTCAGACAAGAGAAGCCAAAAATGATACTGATTGCCCCAGACTGGCCCCGCCAGTACTGGTATCCAATCCTAAGGAACTTGTCTCAATGCCCAGCCTGGACCTTACCTCAAATACCTCACCTGCTGTCCCAACAAAACAATCAGATGCTGCACAGCCAACCCAAGGCCTTAAATTTGGCAGCATGTCAGATAATGTAATCATACAAACACACCTCTCACTAAAGCGGTGATGGATGTCATTTTGGAGGCCAGGAGGCCTAGTACTAGAAAATCTTATGCTGGAAAATGTAAGAGATTCTGTGCCTGGAACCAGGCACAAGGAATTGATACAGCAGTACCAAATATGACTCAGATTTTGCAATACCTAACTGAGATGCTGGATAAAGGCCTATCTTTTTCATCAATTAAAATTCATGCCTCTGCCATTTCAACTCATTACAATACAGAGCCACCAATCTTTTCTCATCGTTTGTTAAGGCAATACTTCAGAGGAGCCAAAAACTTCAGGCCTCCAAGGAGATCACCAATACCTGCATGGGACCTCAATTATGTTTTGGAAAAACTCACTCTGCCCCCTTTTGAGCCAGCCGCTACAGCTGATACAAAGTTTTTATCTTGGAAAACAGCTCTGCTTCTAGCAATAACCTCTGCAAGAAGAGTCTCAGAGCTACAGGCACTCATGGCTATGGAACCTTTTATCATTTTTTATCCAGACAGGGTTTCTCTGAGGACAAACCTGACATTTATGCCTAAGGTAGTGTCCAGTGTGGCCCTTAACCAAACTATTCATCTGTCTGCCTTTTATCCAAACCCACAGAATAAGGGGGAGAGAATTCTGCATTCTTTGGACATAAGCAGACAGCTACGCTTCTACTTGAACAGAACCAAAGCTTTCAGAAAGACTGAGCAACTACTAGTGGCATATGCTGCAGGATCACAAGGAAAGGCTTATCTCAAAGCAGACCATTTCAAAGTGGATAGGCCACTGCATTCATTTCTGATATTCTCAACTTGGCAAGCCAGTGCCTAAGGGCATTAGGCCACATTCAACCCGAGCAGCAGCCACTTCAGCAGCCTTCCTCAGGGGAGTACCAACCAAAGACATTTTAGAGGCTGCTACCTGAAGTTCAGTGCACACCTTTACAAAGAACTATCATTTGCTTCTCTACTCTAAATCCAGGGCAGGCTTTGCCACTGCAGTTCTGCAGGGCCTCATAGCCGCTCCTAATGCTATTTAGCTCCTGCCTCCCAACCATAGCTTTGGGATTCAACCCAAGTGTAATGACTGCAACAGTGAAATATGAAGAACATAGTACAGTTGTGTACACTTACCATAAATGTAGATGTTCGAGTGTATTCACTGTTGCAGTCCAGGTTACCCACCCTCCATCCCCCATCTCTTTTTGCTGGAACTTAGCTGCACTTCTCTAACCGATACAACCTATGTGGTGTATTTGCTTGTAGATGAAGGTGTAATATATTTTGGTGCATGCATGTTTGATTGGCATATTTTTAGCCTTCCCTTTTGGGGGCACCTGACATCTGGGGCAAGAAAAACTGAAGAAAATGGTGTTGGTTGCATCTTTTATACCCCTGGTGCACTGACGTCAGGGAAGAGGCGACAGTAACCGACACCAGACCTAGACTTTGGAATTCAGGCCGGCTAAGGGTAGCCTGCCAACAGGATGGCCCAAGTGTAATGACTGCAACAGTGAATACACTCAAACATCTACATTTATGGTAAGTGTACACAACTGTACTTTCCCCACTGTAGTGCGACCTGGAGTTAGTATATATCGTTGGGGGGCATATCCCCCCACTTAGTTTGGTCTTATATTGTCTACTTTTGTTAAGAGGATATATACGTAGTATGGTTTTCCATTTAGTCTTGTAAAATTTTGCATTTTAAGCTGTCTATGAAATGAGATTCAGTGAAATGAGTTGCCAGTGTTTTGAAGTTTAGGTTATTTGGTCTCAGTGAAATGAATGTCAGTTGTTGGTGATGTAAAGTAGACCCATATATATACATATATATATATATATATATATATATATACACACATAAAAATAAAAAAAAAATAAATATATATATATATATATATATACATATACATATATATATATATATATATATATATATATATATATATGTATATATGTATATATATATATATATATATATACACATGTATATATATATATGTATATATATGTATGTATATATATATATATATATATATATATATATATATATATATATATATATATATATATATATATATGTATATATATATATATATATATGTATATATATATGTATATATATATGTATATATATATGTATATATATATGTGTATATATATATATATATATATATATATATATGTATATATATATATATATATATATATATATATGTATATATATAAATATATATATATATATGTATATATATATGTATATATATATATATATATATATATATATATATATATATATTTATTCTTAGATTTCAAGTGAACTGTATCCCCTTCAATGACTTCTGAGTTAGAGCCATCCCTAGAAGTTGTAGGAGTCACACTTATACCACTCCCAACTCCACTGGACTTTTTATCGTTTTGGATTGGCTTTATTCTTGGACTTATCAGTCTGTGGCTGTGCTTGACTCTGTTGGTATTTTTCTTTATTTACAGTTAAACAACAGTTTTAAACTCATGGCTGTTGCAGCTCTAAACTAACTTAGATATTTTAAAAGAACAAGTAGAGCCTTGATATGATTTTGAACTCATGACCTCTGGTTTACTAGATCAGTGCTCTAACCCTGAGCTACAAGGCCACAAGAGACAGGTTACTTCATTGGTCAGTACTAAGCTAGCTGCCCTTGTGGGCATTTTAAGTCTAGTCAATTTCCTTTTCTAACGTGAGAATCAAACCCTGTACTTTGTGCCTGAGAGTCAAACACTTCAACCATTATACCAGCCTTTTTACTTGTAAACCAACCTTTGATCCAAATTATAATCTGGTCTCACTGTAACCTCCCAGGGTGTTCACAAAGTGCACGTCTGTAATCACAGCAGTCCTTTGGACTCCAAGGTCTTTCCATGGCTTATCAGCTAACACCTACTAGTCATGTCATTGCTGATCTAGTTGCCACTAGGGATTTACTTCCAAGACTTCTTCAGTCATTGGGTATCACTGTCAGCCTTGTAAAATCCCAGCTAATGCCAGTTTTCTTTAAAACTTTCACAGGATTCACTCTAGGCACCTTCTCATGCAGAGCCTCTCTACTAGTCCTACTTCCAATCAAGGAAATCATTCTCACAATACTCAAAAAAATTTAGTTTTAATATTTCTTTGCCAGTGTGCATTGAGCTTAATTGATGCCACAATATTTGTGGTGCTGAATGCAAAATTTTTTCATTTAGGTTCTGTAGTGGGCCCTCATGGTTTCATGGAAACAGATGACATACTCCGCTGATGTTTTTCCTCATATATTCAACAAGTGCAAGGAACATCTTTGGTGGATGAAGCTTTCCAGCTGTTTCTGGGCAGAAACTTTCAAACCCTACCTCCAACTGGTTATACCAGTAGGTACATCTGATCTATGGTAGAGAATGGATATTTCTGTAGGGCAGATGGTCCAAGGTCCTTGCCCAGCTGTTGAGGCGGGATTGCATGTCAGCATGTTGGAGAAGGGGGTGGACTTCTTATTCTTCAAGCATTTCAGGACCCTCTCCCTGTGTTAACTGCCATCTCCTCTGTCAACATGTTAGTAGTTTGGTATCTGAAAAAGCAAGGAACATAATTGTATCCTCTCTTTTGGAAGTCATGAGTGTATGACAATAGTTTCTTGCTTCCTGCTGCTTTCTTATATTTGCCCATATCCCAGATCAGATCAGTCTCCTTGCTTTTTTCAATTTCTCCAAATGTTTAGGGTTTCTAATACTGTGACAGGAATAGAACTTTTCCTGAATCAGAGTATGATTAAAGTTCATGAAATTAGTAGTGCTTAATCTTTTTTTGCTCAAAAAATTATTTTTCTGTTAACAAGATAATAAATTAATACAGTATAGTGTAATATATTGAATAATATAAATGAAGTTAATAATCAAAACAAACAAACTATATACAGTATGTATAAAGGCCTATAATAGACTTAAATGTCACATTCATAGATAAATAAATAATGAAAATTGCTTTAATCTTTGATATGTGCCAAGAGTGTTCTTCAGTATTCGTAATGTACCCAGAATTGTTTCCTCAATTTTGTTTGGAGTTCAGTGTGTCATTGAACTAAAGTTATCTGTCTGGACACGGAGGACCTCCAGTGCTAAAAAAAGTGGTTAGTATTTTTGGAAATGTAAAGTAAGGATGCTACAAAGAAGAAAGTGGCATGGTGAAACATTTTAAAATGTGACAAAAAATAAAAGAGCAAGAAGCAAGCTGTCAGGTGTGGGAAGAGTTTGGTGATGCAGTGGGAAACAAGTTTTGGATAGCCTCAAAGTGGTTCTCATAAAATGTTTAACTATTTAGAAGAGGGGGCAGGACACTACCCAGGCTGTTCTTAGCAAGGATGGATGGAGGAATGTTACCCCTGGCAGGGGAACACTCTGTGGAGCTTTTAAACACAGTCATAATGCCCTCCTGTGAGGATGCAGTGCCACAAGCAACTAATGGGATTGGATCCATTGTTGTACATTAGGTCACTGCAGCAACTTCACCATTTTGTTGTGGCAAGACTACAAAAACAGAAGAGATCTGGATGGAAATAGCTAAACATGCTGGATGTTGTTGGGATTCTCTGGTTAATGATTCTGTTCAATTTTGCAAAGAAAGCAGGGGCACTACCTCTGAACTGTCAAAATTAAGTGGTGGTTCTCTCCCTCTCTCTTTTCTCAATCTCACGGACTCCAAAGGGATCATCTCTGCTTAGCTTCCTTGCTATGAATGACCCTACACTGTTTGAACTCATTCACCTAACTGTGTATAGTGGTAAAGCAAACACCCTAATTAGAGGATCTGAAGTAGATGACTTCATTTGATCATCAACCTGTGGGATATCGGATCTGAGATGGCAGCTTCACCAGCAATCTGATCCGAGCTCCAAGCTCTTCCCCTTACCCATAATACCTCTCAATCTCCTTTCTTCCCTCAGATCTCATTCGCCGTGGCTTTGCCTAGCAGCATGGTCTCAGAGCTCCAGGTGTGGTAGGTGCTTTTTTCTGCTATTTTTGGGTGTTAGTGTTGCTGTTGGTTCAGGCAGGTTCCCTTTCCCTTTGCTTAATCTCCTTTTCATTTTGCGTCACGTTTACTGTTTTAACTGCTACAGAAAAAAACTTTTTTTTTTTTTTTTTTTTTTTTTAGAGTAGGCCTTCTGTCCCTTCCCCCTCCTTGCTAGTGAGTTGTGTGTGTGTGGTGTGGTTGGGCAGGTTAAGGCTTTATGCCTCTTGCCTTTATTTTGTTGGCATGGCAGATCAGCTATCTAACCTGATCTTCAGAAAGTGCACAGAGTGTGGCCATAAGTTATCCCCGGCTGATGGCCACACTCTGTGTGGTGTGTTTGGGGGCAGCCCATCTTTCCACGGACTGCCCTATTTGTGCAGGGTTCAACTCCAGGGCCCTGAAGTATTGCAGGATGAAACTGATCCTTAAGGGACTTCTTCCTGCTATGGAGGCAGCTGCCTCCACTTCTGTTATGGTCATGGCTGTGACTACTTCTTCCTCTTCAACCACTGTCTCTTCCTCTCCCTCCCAGGCTGGGACTCAATCTCCAGTACATGGACCTGTGGACAGGGAGCCTAGGAAAGAGAGCAGCAAAGATAAAGACAAAAACAAAGGGAGGAAGAGATCCCTGGACAGGACGGATCCGGTGGGTCCTCCTCTGAAACAACCAGTAGTTTCCAGGCCAGTTTCTCCTCAGCTCTGCTTGCCCAGATCTTTGCCAGAGGAGCTTAGACCTACTTCCTGGGCTTCCACACATCGACCCTCCAAGTCGGCGTTGGTGGCCTCGTTGCAGTCCACCAGAAGTTTAAGTGAGGCGGACATGGACAAAATGATGTGAAAATTTATTTGCAACCAGATTCAGATGGGGGTCTTGCCAGTCCCCTCTCTGTCTTGAGGGGGGAGCTTGTGTTCCTTTTTTTACCCCAATATCTCCTTCTCCAGTCCAACCCCCAGTATCAGAGTTTTTGGATCCGAGAGATCCTGGAGTCAGGGGATCGACGCCGATAGTACCAAGTACCTCAACGCTGGCTGTTATTGAATGCGTCGGATCCAATTAGTTCAGACCCGAGCGACTCTCAGAGCTGAAGCCTGCGCATTGGATTTGAGGGGTTGGGTCTTTCTCCTTTGGCATAGATGTTGGGTCAGAGCCCTCCCCTCTGTATCTCTGCTCCGATCCCCACGTCGAATCCGGGGAGAGAAGCTTCCATATTAGTTTCCCGGGAGGCTCGCTCCCCTTCGGCTTTTGACGTGGTCGAAAGGGTTCTCTTCAGTGGTTTGAGGCCCCTGACCATCTCCTCAGATTCTGCCCAGACTCCCTCACCTTTGGGTGTGTCTTCAGCCATTTTGCCCATGCAGGGACAGCCCGTGCTCGATGTGCCTCAGACTGTTTCCCTCGAGGAACCACAGGTAGTTTGCAAGCCCTCTCTGGAGAGCCCCACCAAAGAGATTCCTCACAAATGAACATGCAGAAGGAGGCACCTGGACTCCTCTCCAGAGTCCCTCATTGAGGATACTGATTTGGAGGAAGGGGAAGGTTCCCCCACATCACCCCCAACAATTTCTCCTTTGGAGACATCGTGGAAATCCTGCGCCAGTGGGGGATTTGTCCGCCCCCATGCCTTCCTCGGACGAGTCGGTGTTTCTGGAGGCCTTCGGCACGGGCCCATCTACCTCCTGGGTGTCCCTCCCCCACAGATCCCTTGGTGGACCTTATTACCACCAGGGCATGGCAGGAGCTGGACACAGTGGAGCCAATCCCCAAGCATCCCAATAAAATCCTGAGCCCTCCTGTAGACAGACCTAGTTGGAACAAGGGGTCCCCAGTGCACTCCATAGTTGTAACGGCTGCCACTAAGAAAGAACTAGCCCAGGAAAGTTCTACGGTTTATTCCCCTGACCGAGAGTCCAGAGTGATGGATCATCTGGGAAAACAGACATATGCTTCAGCCACCTTTTTTTACCACGTAACTCAACTGCAGAGAGACCTGGTCAAGGAGTTCACTGAATCGCCCCCTGAGTCCATGTCACTGGAGGATAAACGCATATTCTCCATGTGAATGGTCACTCTCAAAGTGGTTTCTAATACGTTCATGCACCTCCTTTTGCATGCCACTGAAGGAACAGAAAGGGCGACTGGGTCCAGCGTTGCCTTGAGGCGACACACCTTGCTCAGGCTATGTCAGTTCACAGAATCCTTTAAGGCATCTTTCGCGAATGCCCATTCCGATGTTTTTTCCTTGTTTGGGAAGATGATCCGTGAGACATTTTTCCAGAGTGAAAAGGACTGGAAGACACTGTCTGCCATTTGGATCCGCTTCTCTAACCCCCAAACATCCTTTTCCAGCAATCCATGGGGGCAAAAGAAGATGTGGTTCTGGAAGTCTCAGAATACCCAGAACACTCAGGACTCATCTTCCCCTAGAGGCAGAGTGGGACAAGACAGACACCGGCCCAGAGGCGGGGGTCCAAGAAATTTCGCGTCTCGAGAACCATTCTCGGACAGGCCCGCGCAGCAGTCCTGAGGGGTTGCCTGACTGCTCTGCTTTGGAGGCATTCGAGGATCGCCTTTCAATGCACCTGACGGCATGGGACTCCATGTCAGCAGACCGTTGGGTGCTTCAAATAATATCCAGAGGCTATACCATCCCCTTTGTGGCTCCTCCCATCCCCCCAAAACACCTTCTGGATGTTCCACCCATGCAAAGGGAGGTAGCAGCACTCGAAATAGAAAAGCTGCTAAGGAATCGAGTCGTCCAGTCCATCCCCCAAGGTCAGTCTGGATCAGGCATCTATTCCAAGTTTTTTTTAGTGCCAAATAAAGACGGGGGACCTAAGGCCTATTCTGGACCTTTCCACCCTAAGCCTGTCAGTTGCCATAGAGAAATTCTGGATAGTCACTCTACAATCCTTTCTGCCTTACCTGCAGGAGAACGTCTAGATGTGCTCAACAAATTATCTGGACGCGTACTGCCATATAAAGATGCACAGATGCTCCAGGAGGTTCCTCCACTTTCGGCTAGGGGCCAATCACTATCACTTCCTTCGGTCTCACCACAGCCCCCAGGGTGTTCATCAAGGTCAAGGCAGGTAGTAGCAGCTCACCTGAGGCTTCAGGGGATACAGGTCTACCTGTACGTGGACGATTGGTTCCTTAACGTTCCCACCAGGCGTCTACTTTGTCAGGCCAGAGACTACTTCCTGAAACTGTCAGACTTGCTGGGAATTACAATCAACATATCCAAGTCTTCTCTAGCCCCTGTTCAGGTCTTAGACTACTTTTGAGCAAGAATAGATACTTTACAAACCAAGGTCTTTCTAACTCCAGAGAGAGTTCAAAACTTGCAACTTCATGTGTTCGTGATCCTTCAGTCTCATCTTCCTCCAGCTGAGGCAGTATTATGAGCCCTAAGTTCCATGGCAGCTGTGACGACTGTGCCCTGGCCCAGCAATCAAAGAGCCTCAATCCTCACCACTAACACCATGGAGGTTGTCTCATAGAAGAGAGGAAAGGATAATTAATACACGCAGTAAAGTACAATTTCCCTTAAGTGCACACAAAGATCACAATCATTCTGGGGCTGGTTGCTTCCTTGCTCACCAGGTCCCCAATAAGACTCCCCACTGGCACAGCTATGAGGTCCAGGTCTCAGCCTAGCTGGGCAAGCTAGAACCTCCAGTACCCTCTCTGTCCAACCAGTGCTTTGTGTCCCTGCCAAGTAGCTGACACAACACACACATACAGAGAAGATGTTATACAACCACACAGACACTCCTGGGAAAGGCTGACACAGATTCTCCAGCTGTGCCCCTTTACCCAGACCATACGGTAGTAATTACTGCCACCACCCAGCTAATAATATCAGCTACTAAAAGGCCCTTAAAGGGTGTCCAATTATTACTGTGCAGTATTATAATCCAGTGGTAGTATGACTAACAGTCAAGGCTTACTTTAGAGTGGCCTATTACAATAACCTCTATAAATATGCAATGTACTCCAGAGCTTATCTCTACACAAACCAGCCACAGGTAGAAGGTTTTAAAAATATTTAATAGTAAATAATTAAAACACAAGACAAAACTACTACACCACAGAGACATCTAAAAGTTCAGATATCACACAGAAACTTAAAATAATACAGTAGGACAGGTCTGAGTTCAAAGAAAAATACCTAATTAATCTTTACTATCTTTAACTATTCCTGCAAGAAATCACAGTGCTAGAAACTTACATGTGAGCTTAGGCAGAGTGCTGAGTTAGATATCCAAGATCAAAATGCTTCAAGTCTCTTGTGAGAAATAGTGTTTAAACATTACTAACAAACATGTCTCTAAGGCCCTCCCAAATTACATCATTTTTGACACTTAGGTTTTCCCAGTATTCATATTGCATCATCTTAACACCTGGTCTGAGTTCTCAGGCCACAAACTGCATTATTTAGCAATCTAACACCTGCTCAGAAACTTACAGCAATACAAGGCATCTCACATATACACTCTAGCAGAAACTAGAGCAATAAAGCACCTTCCACATGTAAATTCTGGTCATAAACTTTAGCCTTAAAACAATGGGCATGAAACCTTCATCCAGACGCATTGGAGCTGAATTCTAACTTGAAAGGGTCACAACATGCTTCACTGGGCCAGTAGAGTGCAATGTTGTCACATATTTTGCAGTTCCACATTTTACAGTGTTTTTTTATACTCAAGAAAACACGGCTATATTTTACATTTATTTACAAATGCCAGAATTATATATCAAATTCTATTTGACTAGGCTGGCAGCCTTTGCCCATCTCTCCCCAATCATCACATCTCCCCCCGGGGAACTCAAGCAAGTTTTTCAAGTGCCCCTTGAGAAACATCGCTTGAGAGTGTCAGGTCTATCTGGGTGTACCTCACTCCATTCCCTGTCTTGAGAGCCCATCTGCATTGCTACTCCCACTGCAGTGCTGCACTGACATATATGCTTGCAACCCCAGACTCCATCTTAGCAACTTGGCATTTTGCTGACTGGCTCTGTTTAACCATGTTAGAGTGTTGTGATCTGTCATCACAGTGAATTTTCTTCCATATAGATAAGGCTGAAGTTTTTGTAGTGCCACACTATGGCTAGACATTCCTTTTCTACTGCTGCATAGCATTCCTCCCTGGGTTGGAGCCTACGACTGAGCTAAACCACTGGATGCTCTTCTCCCTCTGAAGAAATCTAGCTAAGTACAGCCCCCAGCCCAATAGTTTGAAGCATCCACCTGCACAACAAAGTCGTTGCTCTAGTCTGGACTGGCTAACACAGGGGGTCCTCCCAAAGCTTTCTTAAGCTTCTGAAGTGCCTTCTCACATGCTGGGTTCCACACTATCTTATCTGGCCTGTTCTTCCTTGTCAGGTCTGTGAGGGGAGCAGCTATGGTACTAGAATTAGGAACAAACTTTCTGTAGTACCCTGCTGTCCCCAAGAATGTCGTCACCTGCTTTTTGGTAACAGGTGCAGGCCATGCCTGAATAGCTTCTACTTTGGCAGGTTCTGGCCTTATCTTACCACTCCCCACTCTATGTCCTAGGTAGGAGACCTCTGCCATACACACCTGACATTTGCTTGGCTTAATGGTCAACCCTGCCCTCTGTATTCTGCCCAGCACCTCCCTGACATGCTGAAGGTGCTCTTGCCAGGAATGGTTGTAGAAAGCAGTATCATCCATGTAAGCAAGGGCAAACCCTCCTGCTTCCACTAAGATATGATCTACCAGCCTCTGGAAAGGCACTGAGGCATTCTTCATTCCAAAGGGCATATTTGCGAACTCATACAAGCCAAAAGGAGTCACAAAGGCTGACTTCTCTCTAGCACTCTGAGTCAAGGGCACCTGCCAGTAACCCTTGGTAAGATCTGTGGTTGTAAGATACTTAGCCCCACCCAGCTGCTCTAGATCCTCATCTGTCCTAGCCATGAGGTAAGCATCTGACTCTGTGTGACTATTTAATTTCCTGTAGTCCACACAGAACATGTTGCTGCCATCCTTCTTTGGCACCAACACCACTGGTGAGGCCAAGGGACTGTTGGACTCTTGAATCACCCCTAGTTCCAACATCTCCTGTACCTCCTCCCTCAGAGTCTGTTTGACTCTCTCAAGCACCCTATAAGGGGCCTGCCTGATAGGCCTTTGAGGTCCTGTATCCACCTGGTGCTGCACCAGGTGGGTGCACCCTGGTTTCCCAGTGAACATGCCCCCAGACTCCTGCAACACTGCTCGGATTTCTCGAACCTGGGTAGGAGATAGCTTCTGGGACATTGTTACCCCTTCCACCAAGTGTCAGCCCGAGCCTTACTGAGGAGATCAGTCACAAGATCTCTCTCAGACTCCTCCTGCAATCCACTGCAAATGCTCAGCACAAGGGCCTCCCTATCATGGTAAGGTTTCATCATGTTAACATGGTACAATTTGTGCCCCTGCCATTTGCCTAGCACTTCCACCATGTTGTTAACATCACTTACCTTTCTTACCACCTTGTAGGGTCCTGCCCAAGCTGCCTGCAACTTGTTGTGTCTGACAGGAATGAGAGCCATCACCTGCTGCCCTACAGCATACACGCTAGCTCGAGCATTCCTGTCATACCACACCTTTTTCTGTTGTTGGGCTTCTGCCAGATTCTCCTGGGCCAGGCCCATGAGTTCCCTGAGCCTTGTCCTGAGGTTCAAGACATATGCCACAACAGACTCCTTGTGAGATTCGCACTCACCTTCCCACTCATCTCATATTAAATCTAGAGGTCCCCTCACCCTATGCCCATACAGCAACTCAAAGGGTGAAAAATCTGTGGATCCCTGGGGAACCTCTCTGTAAGCAAACAACTGATGGGGCAAATATTTGTCCCACTCCCTCTTAAACTGATCTTCAAATGCCTGTAGCATGGACTTGATTGTAGAGTTTAACCTCTCAACAATACCATTAGTCTGGGGATGGTAGGGGGTCGTCTTCATGTGCTTCACCCCACAGGACTTCCACAGACAAGCCAGCAGGTCTGATATAAAATTGGCACATCTGTCAGACAGTATTTCCTTTGGGAAACCTACCCTGCTGAAAATCTCTAGCAAAGCATTTGCCACCTTCAGTGCCTCAATGGAGGACAAAGCCACTGCACCAGGGTATCGTGTAACATAATCTACAGTCACTAGGATATACTTTTTCCTTGTGAAATTTGGGGTACTCAGGGGACCCACAATATCCATAGCTACCCTTTGAAATGGCTCCTCAATCGCAGTTAAAGGCATCAATGGAGCTCTCACCTTGTCTCTTGCCTTGCCTACCTTTTGGCACTGCTCACAGGTCCTGCAGTACCCTGTTACATCTCTGGAAATTCCAGGTCAATAGAAGTTTTGCATAATATGCCTCTCTGCACGTTTTATGCCCACGTGACCTGCAAAGGGAATATCATGGGCTATGGCTAGAAGCGCCAGACTGTAAGCTCTAGGCACTACCAACTGCTGTACTCTCTCACCTTCTAGCCCTCCCTCAGGGGTCCACTCTCTGTACAGTAACTCTTTGTTCCAATATACAGATTCCCCCTTCCCTTGGGAATCAGGTGCCTCCCTAGCTACCTGCCTCAGGCCTTGCAATGTAGGGTCTGAAAGCTGAGCCTGTCTCAAGTCTCTCCTTGTAACTCTTCCCAGCTCCCCTTCCACAGGAAGTCTGGCATCCTCTGACAGTGTTGCCTCACTGTCAGCCTGGGTACTATTACTCACCTTTACCTTTGCAGTTACCCTGTCCAAGGGAACATCAGTACCCACAAGCCGCTGTGGCACACATTCATTCTCACTGCTACAGCGTAGCTTACTCCCTGAAGTAACCACCTCAGCAGTCCTGACTGCAAGTATGCAGTCTGTCTGGGTCTCCCTTAGGCTACCAGACTCACATGCTTGTCTCCTAGCCTCACTGCATGTAACTACATAAGTACATAGTACTGCCTCATCCAAATCCTTCCCTCTCAGGACATCTGCAGGATGGTAGTTCCATACCCCTGTTGTCTCAAGACAACCTACTGTTGGCATTTTGTCTTTTCCACTTACTGGCTCCCTCATCTTTGGTTCCCCACCTTGCCTCTATGGACATCTGTATGCCACATGGCCCCACTGGTTGCATTCAAAACATTTAATCCTAGCTCCTGGACGTGTACCTGGACTAGTAGCTTCCCCTGCTACTGGCGGATTCTGTTGGGTCAGTCTGTGCTGCCCACCATGGGTTCCTTTAGTCCCATGAGCAGTACTGGGGGTCCCTTTCATGTGCAGGGCTGCCCTGCTTGGTAGTCATAGGTCTCCCTTCTTCCCCAACTCTTCTGAAGTAGCACACTGTCAGCTAACCAGATCCTCATGTCCTCACGCAAAGTGCTAAGGGCTTGTTCCTTTACCAAAAGGTCTGCCAGCTCTTCAAAAGTGGTGACCTGACATCCACTCTCCCAGCTATGAAAATAAGTGCTCAGTTCAGCAACATATTCACATACATTTCCATCTGCCTTGTGTCTATGCTCACAAAACATTTTCCTATACATTTCAGGTGTTAGCTTAAAACATTCCAACAAGTGTCTTTTTACAGCAGTATAATCAAAACAGTCAGTGTCATGCATTTTTGCTAAAGAAGTTACAGATTTACCATGGAGTAAGGGAGTCAGGAACCGTAACCCAGTGCCCTTGGTCAACTTCATACTGTTTACATACCCGCTCAAACATATGAATGAAGCTATCAAAATTTTCCCCCTCTTTAAACTGTGGAAAAAATTTACTGACCTTTTGTGCTTCTGGGGTCCGGTTACTCCCTTCCCCATTACCTCCATAACTCTGGCGAAGAGTCAGCATTTCCCTCTCATGCCTCCTCTGCCATTCATTTTCCTCAGCTTGTAGACTCCTCATTTTCTTGGCTGCTTCCAGTTCCATACGCCTGGCTTCCAACTCAAGTCTCTTTAGCTCCAGCTTGGATTTTTAAATCCACTGCAGAAAGGTTGAGACGTCCATTCTCCAAGGATATTGTATCTCCACTGTCAGTCTGATTGTTCCCCAGGCTGCTGTTTTCTGATGCAGCTGTAACCAAGACTGCAATCAGGTCTGCTTTAGTCAGGTTTCCATGCACCAGTCCCCTAGCATGGCACATCTCCACCAGTTGGCTCCTTGTCAGCTTTCCATACTCTTCTGCTGACATGCTGCCTGCTCACCCTGACTAACACTAAGCTAACAAAAGAAATAAAACAATTGTGATCTGAACTCTGAGTATACACTGTGTGGCTGTTTTAGAGTACAAAACACTTTTAGAGATCACTAAGAGATCACTTAGAGAGTGGTATCCTTCAAGGCCCCCGAGCCAGTGGAAACCACAACCCACGCTGCTGAAACCCTTACAAATGCCTTCTACGAGCACCTCCAGGAATGTATGGATCAAGCAATCCCTAATAAAATCAAGACCTTTTCCACCAAAGGCAGGCGCCCGATCTGGTGGACTCCAGCCATAAACAAACTCTACAACAAGAGGAGAAAGCTACTACATGACAGAGCAAAATCCCTAAATGGGAAGGCATCTCTGATCAATACTAGCAAAAAACTACGATCACTCATAAAATCATCCAAGGCCAACTTTGAGAGCAAAATCGTTAATGACACAAAAGACAATCATAAAGCCTTCTTTAGCTATGTTAGAAACCTGGGTGGAAACTCCCAGATATGCTCAGAATTAGTCCAAAATGATAAAAAATCACTGAACCCACAGACATTGCCAACATACTGGCAGACAGATTCAGTGCAAATTTCTCCCCTCCCTCCCCCCCCCAAAATGAGAAATATCTATCCCACCAGAGTCTAACCTCCCAAACATCTCAGATGCCCAGGTGAGAGCTGCTCTCTAAAGCAAAAACACAGCATCAATGGGACCGACGGTGTCCCCGGCTGTGTGCTACACGAACTCAATGAGGAACTAAACCCACACATAAGGCTGCTGTTTAATCTTAGCCTTACTACAGGATATGTATCCAAAGAATGGCGTACGGCAACTGTGGTCCCACTCCACAAAGGCGGTGCTTCTACGGACCCTGAAATTACCGCCCCATAAGCTTGATGAGCCTTGTCTGCAAAGCTATGGAGAGGATCATAATGGAACTCATAAATAAAGACATTGGGGACCTACAGACACTGGATCCTACCCAATTTGGCTTTGTCAAGGGCAGATCCTGCCTCTTGAACTTGGTTTTCAAACAGTCACTAAGGCCATTGATGAGGTAAGGCAGTTCACACAGCCTACCTTGACCTAGCAAAAGCATTCGACACAGTACCCCACTGGCATCATAGAAAAGCTCACCAGCTTAGATGTAAACCCATATGTCACAAGATGGGTTGCAAACTGTCTCAAGGACAGAACACACAGGGTTAGAGTTGCTGGTGCCATGTCAGACTCTAAGCGTGTCCTACAGGGCTCAGTCCTGGGCCCCTCTTGTTTCGCATTATCGGCATATTTTCTGAAGTGCAGGCAAACATAGGGGGATTGTGGCTGACAAAATTTGCAGATGACTGCAAACTGGGCACCATAATTGATTCTCCATCAGACACAGACATCCTCCAGAAAGGTCTCATAGAAATGGATAACTGGTGCCAGAGCCATGGCCTTAAGCTAAATGCCAAAATGTATAGTCATACCCTTTGGGAAAAACAAGGTACCCTAATTACCACATAGGTGGTAATCCATTAAACACGGAAGAAGTTATCAGGGACCTGGGGACCCAAGTTGACAGTAACCTCTCTTTTGACACTCACATTGCCAAAGTGGTTAGGAAGACCTTCTACATTGCCCACCTGATCATGAAGGGATTCACATCCAGATCAGGAGAGGTCATTGTACCCTGTACTCTTCACTTATCAGACCAATGATTGAGTCCATTCGGAATGTACCGTACCCGACACCTGCAGCAGTTGGAAAGACCCCAAAAGTTCCTCACCAAAAGGATAAAGGGGCTCAAACATATGTCATACGATGCCCGACTGAAGAAACTCCAGCTCTATTCAGTCGCATACCGCCTGCTCAGAGGTGATCTGTGCCTGACATACAAGGCCATGTCCAACCCGAATTAATGGACATGCTCCACCTCAAAAATCCAAATCCACCAGAGCCACGAGAGCAAGAGACTTAAACCTCAACACGGATATAAATAGGACGTGCTGGAGGGACAGATTCATCACCCAGAGACTCCCTACACTATGGAACAGAATCCCAGTCCATGTGAGGCAGAGCCCCTCACTGACTCTGTTCAAGAGAAATCTTGACGTGGATGGGAGATCTTACCCGGAATCATCTCTGTATCACTGCTGGACAGAGGCACAGCAAACTAATGGGTATAGTATTCTCATCCTAAGGGGTGGTGAAAGCCACACACACTCTGGCTAGGCTTATAAATGCCCTAGGGCAGATAGCCTAGTATGAACCTATGAACCTATGAACTGCACATAAGCTACAGGAATTCGCTCTATCCACACCACTACAAGCCAATTTGTATGTGAAGTAGATCCCACCACTACCAAACACTTGTGTTGACCGTGCCCTGGCCCAGCAATCAAGGAGCCTCAATCCACACCACTAACACCAGGGAGGTCGTCTCATAGAAGAGAGGAAAGGATAATTAATACACACAGTAAAGTACAATTTCCCTTAAGTGCACACAGAGATCACAGTCAGTCTGGGGCTGATTGCTCCCTTGCTCAGCAGGTCCAGGTCTCAGCCTAGCTGGGCAAGCTAGAACCTCCAGTACCCTCTCTGTCCAACCAGTGCTTCGTGTCCCTGCCAAGTTGCTGACACAACACACACACACTTTGTGAAGAGGTTATCCAACCACACAGACCCTCCTGGGAAAGGCTGACACAGATTCTCCAGCTGTACCCCTTTACTTGGATTATACAGTAGTAATTACTGCCACCACCCAGCTAATAATATCAGCTACTAAATGGCCCTTAAAAGGGTGTCCATTTATTACTGTACAGTGTTATAATCCAATGGTAGTATGACTAACGGTCAAGGCTTACTTTAGAGTGGCCTATTACAATAACTTCTATAAATATGCAATGTACTCTAGAGCTTATCTCTACACAAACCAGCCACAGGTAGAAGGTTTTAAAAATATTTAATAATAAATAATTAAAACACAAGACAAAACTCCCACACCACAGAGATATCTAAGAGTTCAGAGATCACACAGAAACTTAAAATAATACAGTAGGACAGGTCTGATTTCAAAGAAAAATACCTAATTAATTTTTACTAGCTTTATCTATTCCTACAAGAAATCATAGTGCTAGAAACTTACATGTGAGCTTAGGCTGAGTGCTGAGTTAGATATCCAAGATCAAAATGCTTCAAGTCTCTTGTGAGAAATAGTATTTAAACATTACTAACAAACATTAAGGTCCTCCCAAATTGCATCATTTTTGACACTTAGGTTTCCCCAGTATTCATCTTAACACCTGGTCTGAGTTCTCAGGCCACAAACTGCATTATTTAGCAATCTAACACCTGCTCAGAAACTTACAACAATACAAGGCATTTCACATATACCCTCTAGCAGAAACTAGAGCAATAAAGCACATTCCACATGTAAATTCTGGTCATAAACTTTAGCCTTAAAACAATGGGCATGAAACCTTCATCCAGATGCACTGGAACCAAAGTCTAACATGAAAGGGTCACAACATGCTTCACTGGGCCAGTAAAGTGCAATGTTGTCACATATTTTACAGTTCCACATTTCACAGTGTTCTTTTACACTCAAGAAAACATGGCTGTATTTTACATTTATTTACAAATGCCAGAATTATATATCAAATTCTATTTGACTAGGCTGGCAGCCTTTGCCCATCTCTCCCCAATCATCACAGCAGCCACCATTACTCTTCTCCCCAGTGCTCGTCTGCATATGTGGGTACTACAGTGGACACTAGCGGTTCAATGGTCATTACTAGATCTACCGTTGACGCATCTTATTCATATAAGCAACGCTTGCAGGAAGTCCCTCCTCTGGTAGATACACTCCTCAGATCTTACCGAGGGACATACTTTTAATGCAGCCCCTCCCCAAGCCACGGTGACCATGGACGCCACCCAACTGAGGGGGGGGGGGCATTGCTCGGGCAGGACAGTCCAAAGCACCTGGTCCCTGATCGAGACCAAATTCCATGTCAGTGTTCTAGAGATGACGGTGGTCTTGTTAGCATTGCAGGCCCTTCATGCCTTCCTTCCTCTGGGAACTATTACAGTTCAGACGGACAACATATCAGTGGTCTGGTACATCAACAAACAGGGAAGAACCAGATCTTATCCCCCTTTGTCGTGAGGCCATGAGAGTGTGGGAATGGGCAATCTCCACCAACCATTTTCTGGTAGCAACGCACATTCCGGGTTGATCAAACACACTGAGCAGAACTATCCTGATGCCTTACGAGTGGTCTCTGAATCCTTCTGTAGCAGAGGAGATCTTCCTCGAGTGGGGTCTGCCTTGCTGCAATCTTTTCACATCTCCTTCCAATGCGAAGTGCAGTGAGTTCTTCACTCTGATCCCCCAGGGACATTCTGGTCCATGCTTGGCCTCCCAGTCTTCTTTATGCTCATCCCCCTTTACCTCTCATGACAAAATTTCTCTAG
The DNA here is from genome assembly GCF_019279795.1 of Protopterus annectens. Lineage (NCBI taxonomy): Eukaryota > Metazoa > Chordata > Ceratodontiformes > Protopteridae > Protopterus > Protopterus annectens. Next base: position 1,355,859,279 of record NC_056732.1, on the reverse strand, counting down.
AAAGTCATCCTCATTGCCCCGTTCTGGTCTCGCCAAGTCTGGTTTCCCTTCCTTTGGTCTCATTTGATAGTTCCCCATGGATCTTGGATCCAATACTGGATCTCATTTCGCACCCTCAAGGGTCCCTCATCCAGACCTGGGCAGTCTGAAGCTCACTGCTTGGCTGCTCCAGTTCCCTTGATTGCTAGGACTCCCGGTCTGTATTCCCTGGTCAAGACTATTCTGGTGGCAGCTCATAAATCATCTACCAAAAAAATATACCATAGCAAATGGAAGTGTTTCTCTATCTGGGCTTCTCAAAGGGATTTGGACCCTTTCACAGCTCCTGTTCCAACGGTCTTTGAGTTCTTGGCATACATTTTCCATAGGTTCATAATTTAGTACTAGGCTAACTGCCCCTGCGAGCCATTTTAAGCCTAGCCAGTTATCCCTTGTGAGACTCAAACCCTGCACCTTGTGTTTGTAAGGCAAACACCTTAGCCATTAAGCCACCCTCCCTATGAACCTACCCCTCCTTGGGACCTTACCCTAGTTTTACAAGCTTTGGTTGCTCCACCTTTTGAGCCTGCTGCTTCTGTGGATTTGAAATTTGTATCTTGGAAGACGGCTTTTCTAGTGGCTATTACCTCAGCTAAGAGAGTGTCAGAACTCCAGGCATTGTCTGTCAAACCTCCATATATGATTTTCCATAAAGACAGAGTTTCACTTTGTACTAGTCCCTCTTTTCTGCTTAAAGTGGCCTCTGAAACAAATATAAATCAATCAATTTACCTGTTTTCTTTCCAAATTTTCAGAACAGGGGTGAATATAAATTACACTTATCAGATGTACACAGACAGCTATGTTTCTACTTACACAGGACTAAAACCTTTCGCAAGTCTGATCAGTTATTTGTGTCTTTTGCTACACCTTTTCTGGGCAAACCAGTTTAGAAGGAAACTGTTGCCAGATGGATTTCCCTTTGCATCCTTCGGGTTTGCAAAGACAGAGGTATGTCTCTTCCGGGTAGGATAAATGCCCATTCTACCAGGTCCATGGCAACGTCAGCTGCCTTTTGGTCTAGAGTATCTTTGGATAATATTTGTTCGGCGGCTACTTGGTCCTCATCTCACACCTTCATTTCTCATTATAAATTGGACATGGTATCTAGGGAGAGAGCACCCTTTGGCTCCGCTGTGCTCCATAATATCCTTCCATGAGGGCCACCCAAGGTTTTGGAAGCTGGGGACTCTGTCCCACAGGTTGATGATCAAATGAAGTCAACTACTTCAGATAAAGAAGTTATGTACTCACCATAACGTTCCATCTGAGTAGTTGGACTTCATTTGTCATCAACCGTCCCTCCTTCCTTCCCCCTGACCTTCTCATTATGTTTTTTGAATTGACAGGCAGGAGAGAGCGCCTTTGCAGCTCTCCTGTTTCTCATTGTTAGTGAGGGTTATTGGATTGGGTTCATATGTGTGATATAGCAAACTTGGTCTGAGGGAAGGAAGGCAATGGATGGGGTATTATGGGTAAGGGGAGGAGCTTGGAGCTCGGAAAAGATGCTGGTGAAGCTGCCGTCTTGGATCCAGTCTGGATCCGACATCCCACAGGTTGATGACAAATGAAGTCCAACTACTCAAATGGAATGTTATGGTGAGCACATAACTTCTTTTTTTAAAAATATACCACCACATTAACATCACAAGGTGGTGTGACAGGTGCCTCACCCAACATATGTCATATTTCTGGAGTAAACTCCTCCTCCATATCATGTACAGTAACTCCCTGGCAACCTCTAAAACCAATTTGGATGACTGGGTAGGTTGTTGAACGTTTCACCTGTGATATGTGCAGTAAATCTGCACTGTGGGTGAAACATTTAACCTTTTTATAGTATTGGGTAATATGGATGAGCTTCTTAAGAATCTCCTTGACAGTAAGCTTAGTGTGAACCTATGATGCTACGGTCAGAAGGGAAACGTTTTAAAATAGGATTATACCAGTTTCTCCTATTGTTCCAATGCAACATGAGATTTTTATATATATTAGAAATGCAAACAACAGCAGCAAATTTTTATAGAAAAAACGCAACTATAGAAGAGAAATTTCATACAACAGGCTTTACTGAAAGACCAAGTGCTTCAAGTTAAAGAACACATTTTGTTATATGGAATTCCTGATCTACAACTGTGATTTTATAAATATGCCTGAACCTAGATTCAAAACCATGACTTCATCTTTATCTTTTAAGCTGGAACACCCTAAGTTAACAACATTCAAAATAAGCTTTGCACAGTCAGCATATGCATTCTACCTATTCCCCTATGTAAAACAAATCCAACTCACTAATATGTATCCATGCATACTTGGTGACAGTACTGGTCCAGACTAAAAAGAGATCAAGCAAATGCAGCAACTGCTACTAATAGAGCACAGAGACCATACCACAACTCATAAAAGAACTAAAAATTATCCTGCACCTACCTTTCATTTAGACAAATCAATGGAATTCAACTTAATTTAGTCCCTTACAAAACTAATTACCCTCCCTATCATAAAACACAAAGTGTAAATGACTGCCTGTATTAAACCTTAAAAGTATCAATAACAAATGGCCGTTACATGAAACCTCGCTATTTGAACATCAACCAGCTATTATTACAGTTAAACTTGAGATTTCTATAACTCTTACTATATATGGCAAAGCTATCTGTTGTTTTAATTTTTTTTTTTGCAATAAACCAGACGTATGGACTGATATGGGTATCTTCCAAGTTATTAAAAAGCATTGCAACATTAAAACCACTGCTAGAGATAACAGCATATCAGGCTTGTTTGCCAAGACCTTCCTTCCACGAGTCCAAGTAGATTCTGATCCAGAAGTGTATTCATCAGTCTTTCCACAGCTTGTAGTAGCACAAGCAGTAATAAGCTAATCTGGCCCATAATTAACGTCTTCTGTCAGTGGTAGTTTTATCTGCATAATCCACTTTTCCCACTTTATTTATGCAAATCTTTTGGGTTTCTAATTCCACAATAGTAATGGACTCCATTCCTGTGTCAGGGTATGATTAGAGTTCAAGAATTTAGTATTGTTTCAGTCTTTAATGTTTGCCAAGAATGCTTTTTCCAGCACTTGCAAATATTGCCTCCTGCAATTCATTCAGAGTTCCATGTCTTGGTAGCATATTTAAGTACACTTGAAAATTCTTTTTGTCAAGTCCTTTTACTCCTTCTACTGTTGGAACTGAGTCTCTATTCCACATTGCTGTAGTTTCCATTTCTCACAATAGATGCAATAAAAATGTAGTTATAGTTATTCATGAAGATCATGTAAGGTGAATAGAGTATATACATAAAACTATTTATGGAAGGCTTAAGGCTGAGCAAAATGTGTGTGTGCGCGTGTGTGTGTGTGTGTGTGTGTATATATATATATATATATATATATGTGTGTGTGTGTGTGTATCTATATATATATATATATATATGTATATATAAAACAGCATAACAGTGTGTATGCAAAGAAAGCTCGGAAAGTATGGCAAGCTGAAAACAACAGAGTTTTTGAGCTCTGCAGTCTTCTTTTTGTCCTGACAGGATTTTTTTATTTAATTTCACCAACAAAGACCTGAAACTACTAAAATCAGATCCTGGAAGTTGTAACCTGCAAGTCGGTGTAATTTCTAAGCTAGAATTTTCATATTTTCCTGTTAGACATTCAAATAGAAGGGACATTGAAACCACATTCACAAAAGAAGTCGTCATCAAATTTTCTCTGCAAGAAACTCCAATGAAGAAAGAAATATAGGCAGTCCTTCCTTACTATAGTTCATGACTTGGGTAAAATAGACAAATTAAACCTAAAGTGGACAATATTAAAGAAGATACCACTAAACAAATAACCTTATTAAATTAAGTCCTTTAACAACAAACTGCCTAGATTGCTGCTTTTGAAGATTATGTAGCAGATATAGATTACATGTTAACAGAAAGAGAGAAAAACCTAGACTTTATTTTCAAGAAAACACCAGACTCATTGAAATGATAGACAACATTGAGAATAGAACCAGGAAAAACAACATAAGAATCTGTTGCATCCCTGAGCAGATGGAAGAGGACAATATGATTAATTTCCTGACCTCTTGGATTCCTAAAATTGTAAACCTACCTGAAGCACTATCCTTCAGGATAAAAAAGGTGCACGGGTCTTTAACTACAACTTCAGTATCTAGTAAAAAGAGCCGTCCAAGATCTATTATTTTAAGATTTATCTCCACTCAAGACAAAGACCTTGTTTTAAGAATTGCCTGTTCCCTTGCTCTATTAAAAATTGGTGACCAAGCTATCATGTTTGACAATGACTTTTCACCCCTTGTAATTTCCAAAAGAAGAGCATGTTTTGCCCTAATAAAATCATTAAAAAAGAAAGGAATCAAAGTACAACTCGTATTCCCAGCAAGAATAAGACTATCCCTGCCAGGTAGAAAGAAAACTATTGACGGTCTCGAAGACGCATCCACATTTGTCCAAAAAAAGAATCTTGTAAGTCAATCTGAACCCATGGATTCTTCAATGAACTTAAAAAGACAAGCTTCAAAAAATAAGTGGATTATTAAAGAAAAAAAGAAAACCCAGAGACAAATGATTATACATAACTTCACATTTTATGCAAGTTTTTGTTTTCTCTCTGCTAAATAATGTACGATCATATATAAAATCATAACTTTTTTCTCTCCTGTTATCATTTCCACAACAATGTTAACTTTATAAATAATATATATTACTCAAAATTCAAGTAAATCAAAGTCTTATCAAGCTGCAAACTACTATGTTATGCATGTTATGTAGTCCTATCTCGCCTACATTCTTACCCATGGGTTCAGAGCCGAATATCGGCTCCGACTCGGCCTATTTACTAGCTCAAAAGTCTCTGATTGGCTGGGCTAAGAGGGTATCCCATAGTACACTGCTTCGCATCCCCAGATCTCGTTTGCCACTTGTAGAGCTCGGACGTGGTCTTGCTTAGCTGTGGCTAAGTACTCTCTTTTGACTTTATTTCTCTTGAGAAATTGGTTGCTTTATACTTAAAAAGCTATTTTAATAGCTACTCTTGCTGTAGTTGTGTGTGTGTGTTTATTGATGTTTTTTGTGGTATCCCTAACTTTTCCCATGGGCTAGGCCCGTTTTAGCTAGAGGACCTAGTCCTCCCTTAGTTGAGTAGTTTGTCTGTTTCTTATTGTATATTTTTTTTGAGAACCGTTTAAGTTAGAGGTTCTCTCTCTGTGTTCTTATTCCTGATTGTTTGTTGGTTAAGAGCTTTGCTCTTCTCTGTGGTACTGTCTGCTGTCTAAGTTGTGGACTTCCTGCTCTTTTTGGTAGTTGTTAACTGTAGTTAACTCTGTGTGCTTTGCACCCGTTGGAAGTTGTTTACTCTTCGGATATGTCTAAAGATCAGAAAGAACATAAGCCTTCTGGCTTTAAAAAGTGTTCAAAGTGCGGCTATAAAATGTTCATCACGGATGGACACTGTGTCTGTGTCTACTGTCTTGGAGCCATCCATTTACTGGAGTCGTGTAGCTTTTGCCATGCCTTCAGTCCTAGGGTGCTCCAAGAGAGGAAAAACAAATTGATTTTAAAGGGACTGCTTAAACCATCTTTTGAGGAGGCTATAGATTTGGCTCCCAGCTCTCAGTCGAAATCGAAGTCCTCCAAGTCCAAGAAAAGGTCTCTGGTTCCATCGGCATCTTCAGAGCCTCCGGAGAAGATTACTATATTGGATACTGCTTGCTCGGCTCCACTGTCTTCGGGGCCGCAGGAGGTATCTGTGTTAAGTGTTTCAGTGTCCGCTCCGATCATTCTCGAACCTATTCGGAGCCAGTCGCCAAATGTGAGGCATGGTTCACCAGATAAGAGGTCTCCGTCTCCATCCATCTCCTCCAAATCCTCCAGGCTTTCTGATTTGGATGTGGATAGGGTGGTGCAGAGGCTCCTGCAGTCGCCGGTGTTGGCTAAATTGTTTTCGGCTCCGGAACCAATTCCTATGGTTGTTTCATCAATTCCTCCTCCGAGCACATCCTTGCTGTCAGAGCCGGTATGAACTGCTCCAAGTGATGTTCCTGCACCGGCTCCGATACCCCCTTTGGGTTTATCGGTGCCGACCTCGGCTCCAACCATGTCGGCTCCGTCCACAGGGTTCGAGACTCGGGTCTTCTCAGTCGGGCCCGAAGGGGATGCCTCGGAACATCTTTCGGTTCCGAGTCTCCCACTCGGTGCATCGGCTAGGGGGACCCGGGTCCCGATCATGGCCTTGGAGGCCGGTCGGTCCTCGGACTCGGGGGGGACCCGCCTTTGAGGCCATGAGGAGCACGCTGGCCAGGTTGTCAGCTGCGTCACTCGGGTCGGTCATTCCATCCCCTACCACTCCGGCGAGAGCTTCTGACACCCACCTATCCTTGGACAGAAGAGCGCCAGGCTCTAAGGATACCCCCACGAGTGGTCCCCCACTTTCTGAAGGTCCCTCAGAGCCTATGCCTGAGGAATTTTCCAGAAAAAAATTGTGCAAGAGGAAGCACATAGACTCCCAGGACGAGTCTCTCACTTCCGATACTGACCTTGAGGAATCGGAAGGATCCCCCAAGTCTTCCTCTGATGATGTTTCTTTCTCCGATATTCTGGAAATACTAAAACAAAGAGGAAACTGGCCTTCCAAAACCCCTTCCGAGGAGGAGTCAGTATTCCTTAAGGCTTTTGGCGCTCAACCTTCCACCTCCTGGGTGTCTCCACCCTTTGATGAACTTCTTGACCTTATTTGTCGAAGGGTGTGGGAAAACCCTGATTCTGTGGAGCCAGTACCTCGGTGCTCCAAGAAAATTTCACTCCACCTCTCACGGAAAAGAATTTCTGACAAAGGGAGTCCCGGTAGATGCCATGGTGGTGGCGGCAGCCACCCAGAAAGAAGTTGCAGAGTCTTCCTCTTCGGTCCATCCTCCTAACAAGGAGTCTAGGACTATGGACCAGTACAGGAAGCGTACCTTGTCTTCAGCCACCTTCACCTTAAGGTCGCTGAACTACTTATCTCATTTCACTCGGCTCCAGAGAGATCTCCTTAAGGAGTTGGGAGATACTCTTGCGGGTAACATACCTGAAGCAGTGGCTCAGACAGTCAACACACAGGTTTCTATCCTCAACTCCATTGCAAACTTGTCTATGTGACTCATTTCGTATGCGGCCGAGGGAGCGAGTAGCGCAGCCAGATCAGGTGTAGCCCTTAGAAGGCAAGCCTGGCTGCGCCTGTGTCACTTTGCGGAGGCCTTCAAGTCTTCCTTCACTGATGCCCCTTTTGATGGTTCCTCCTTGTTTGGGACCAAAGTGAAAGACACCCTCACCAGGTGCGAGCAAGAGGGAAAGACCCTATCTGCCGTAGGGGTCCGTTTTTCCCTCCCATCTAGGCCTTATCCCAAGGCTCAGTGAGGGGGAAAGATGTGGTTCAAGAAATCACAAAGGTTTTTTCCTGCCACACAAGGTGAAACCCCCTCCCGAGGCAGGGGAGGGGGGAGTTATTCAGGGAGACATCGCCCCAGAGGCAGAGGGGGCCCCCGCAATTCTGGGGACCGCAACTCTTTTCGTGGCTCCCCATACTCTCATTCCTGAGGGTGTGCCCGACTGTGCTTATCCGGAGCCAGTCGGGGGTCGAATTTCCTTGTATCCGGAAGCCTGGGAAAACATCACCCAGGACCGATGGGTATTAGGGATAATTTCCGGAGGTTACACCATTCTATTCTCTTCAGCACCCCCCCCCAATAAGAAAAATCCCAGACGTTCCACCCAGTCAAAGGGATCAAGCAGCCTCAGAGATATCTCAGCTGCTAGAAAAAGGAGTCATCCAACCAGTCCCCTCAGACCAGATCGGATTAGGGACTTACTCAAGATTCTTTTTGGTGCTGAAAAGAACAGGGGACCTGAGATCCATACTAGATCTCAGTCAACTCAACCATTACGTACACAAGTCCAAATTCCATATGGTCACCCTACAATCTATTCTCCCATTGTTGGGAAAGGAAGTATAGATGTGCTCCATCGACCTGAAGGATACTTACTACCATATAAAAATGGACAGGGCATCCAGATGTCATCTACGCTTCCGGCTGGGAGCCAGACATTTCCAGTTTCGAGCCCTGACCTTTGGTCTCACCGCAGCCCACAGGGTGTTCACCAAGTGTATGGCAGTGGTGATGGCTCACTTGAGACGTCAAGGATTCCAGGTGTTTCCATACCTGGACGACTGGCTCCTCACCGCCCCCACCAGGCATCTACTAATTCAGACCAGGGACACTACCATCAGTCTATGTCACCAATTAGGCATCACGATAAACTGGAAAAAATCTGCCTTGTTGCCCTTACAGCATGTCACCTTTATAGGAGCAGAGCTGGACACCATTCAAATGCGAGCGTTCCTACCACAAGAAAGAATCACAGGGTTACAACAACAAATTCTCACGCTGATGCCTCTGAGACATGCGAAGGCAAGACTGATTCTTCAACTCCTAGGGACCATGGCAGCTACTATCATGTTGGTCCCGTTAGCAAGATTACACATGAGAATTCTTCAGTGGCTTCTCTTTGTCCAATGGTCTCTCCAAAGACTTCTGCTGTCCCATCCAATCCTAATGACAGACAAATGCAAGCAGGACCTCCGTTGGTGGCTGTGCACCAACAACTTGAACGTAGGAAAACCCTTTGTTCCACCCGTCCCTGTGGCCGCAGTGACCATGGACGCCTCCCAGATAGGGTGGGGGGGCATTATCTCGGCAGGATGGTCCAAGGCACGTGGCAGGAGCACGAGATACATTTGCACATAAACGTTCTGGAGATGAGAGCAGTGCTTCTTGTGTTGCAGGCACTTCAAGAAGTCCTCCCTCTAGGGACTATTGCGATACACTCAGACAACATGTCAGTAGTGTGGTATCTCAACAAGCAAGGAGGAACCCGATCATATCCACTATGCAGGGAGGCCATGCACGTGTGGCATTGGGCAATAGCTTCCCAACGGTTTCTAGTGGCAACGCACATCCCGGGGAAGACCAATGTGATAGCGGACAAGCTAAGCAAGGCGATTCTTATGCCCTACGAGTGGTCCCTGAATCGCCTGGTGGCAGAGCAAATCTTCAGCAGATGGGGTCAACCTTGCTGCGACCTTTTTGCCAGCCCTCTCAATGCGAAATGCAGCAACTACTTCTCGCTGATCCCCCCACCGGGGGAATCACCCAGGGATGCTCCTGCTCACAATTGGCCCTCCGTTTCCCCTTCTCTCAAGGGTGATTCAGAAAGCTCAATCCTTGGGAAGCAAGATGATTCTGATTGCCCCACACTGGCCTCGTCAAGTATAGTTCCCCTTCCTTCAACCCTACCTTGTGGATACTCCTTGGATTCTGGAACCCCTTCCAGACTTACTGACACACATGTCGGGACAGTTCCACCCCTCTCTGAGGACACTCCGGCTGACAGCCTGGCTACTCCACTTCCATCCTTAGTCAGATGCCATAATTTTTTGCCAGATGTAGTCCATATTTTGTCGTCCTCTCATAAACCATCCACTAGAAAAATCTACTTTAGCAAATGGAAAAGATTCTCTATTTGGGCTGATTCCAGAGGCATTGATCCCTACACAGCTCCAATTGATTCAGTTTTGGAATTTTTGTCTATATTGTTCTATCAGGGGTCCGCTTCAGCCACCATCAAAGTTCAGCTAGCGGCAATATCAAACTTCCACGTGGCCAATGAGCCTTGCCTTATGGCACACAGACTATGTAAAGCATTCCTTAAAGGTACCCTATTGCTTCATCCCCCAGTATCACAATCTGTTATGCCCTGGGACCTCAGTTTTGTTCTTCAAGCCCTCACTCTTCCACCCTTCAAGCCTGCAGCTACCTGTGAGTTAAAGTTTCTAACATGGAAAACAGCTTTTTAATAGCTATCACTTGAGCGAGGCGGGTCTCCGAAATCCAAGCCCTTTCCATCAAACCCCCATATTTGATCTTCCATAAAGCTAGAGTCTCCCTTAGACCAAACCCGTCATTCCTTCCCAAAGTGGCTTCCCTGTCTAATATAAATCAGTCTGTTGAGCTGCCAGTTTTCTTCCCCAATTTTTCCAACAAGGCAGAATTCAGATTTCACCAATTAGATGTACATAGACAGTTACGCTTCTGTCTCCACCGGACAAAAGATATTTGGAAGTCTGACCAACTCTTTGTCTCCTTTTCTGAAAACCGGCTTGGTTCTCCAGTATCCAAGGTCACATTCTCTAGATGGATAGCCAGCTGTATTTCCTTCATTTATCACACAGCAGGTAAAACTTTGCCCTTTCCACCTAAAGCCCACTCCACAAGAGCTGTCTCCACATCCGCAGCCTATCTAGGTAGATTGTCGATGGATGATATATGTGCTGCTGCCACTTGGGCTTCTCCTCACACTTTTGTCTCTCATTACAAATTGGACGTGGTTTCCAGGGGAAGATCTTCATTTAGCTCCACAGTTTTCAGGAGTATTTTCTTATGAGCCACCCAGGTTGCAAGTGCTAGGGACGCTGTCCCATGGGTAAGAATGTAGGCGAGATAGGACTACATAACATCAAGAAGATGTTCATCGTGTTACCCTGCTGTAGTCATCACACTTGGGTTATCCTGCCGTCAGGCGGTCCCGCAGTTGGCCAGAGTTCCAAAGTCTTGGTCCAGCGTCGGTTGCTGTCGCTTCCTCCCTGACGTCAGTGCGCCAGGGGTATATAAGAGGCATCCAACGCCATTTTCTTCAGTCTTTCTTGCCGTGCGGTGCCCAAAGCAGAAGCAGTTCGCAAGTGCCGGTCGGCCGACACCTGAGATTTTCAAATCAAATTTCAGTCTGAAGTCTTCAATAAAGCTAAGTACCCCATTGGGGAACCTTTTCTTGCCTCAGTCCAATGTCAGAAAAAGTTAACAATTGCATTTCTTGTGGGAAGCAAATACCTCATAAGGACTTCCATTCTTATTGTATTCCTTGCCTAGGCCAAGACCATGACGTCACAGGTTGTCGGTTTTGTGCTAGGTTTAATAAACAAACTATCAAACGCCATTTTGACTCCGCACGACATTACTTTGGTAGGAAATTTAATTATATCATGCCATCGGAGCAGCCGAAGAATGGCATGCATAAAAAACGCAAGAATAAGGACAGGCAGCCTAGAACCAAGCCAGACTCCGAGGCCTCCGGTTTTCAGTGAGGCGCCTACGCAGCCCCTGACGACCGCGGAAATAGAACCCCAAACAGCTTTGGATTCTCAAGCGGGGTGTACTAGGCTGTCGCAACCATCTTCATTAGGCCCTTCCGACACCGGAGCAGAAGGTGATCCCGGTGCAGTAGAAACGCCTTTGGTTTCAGAAGGTGTCTTCAGACCGACTACACTCACCATTAAATCTTATGCTAAGCTAAAACTCCATTAAAACCAAAAAAGGCTGTACCTCAGTCTCCTGTTCAAGGCCCCATGCCTAAGAAACAGATGCTTAAGATGGCTGAAGATTTGATTTCCCTAATCAGGGGTTCACATCCCCTTCCTGATAAAAGGCCAAGACAAGAGGAGGACTATGCTTCCTCTGACCAGGTTTCTATTTCCACAGATTCTTCTGAGGAACAGGATTACGCTTTCCCCCCTTATGAAGATTCTGATGCTGAAGACTCTATTCCCTCAGCATCTCCCCCTGAAGACTACTCCTTTGGGGAAACTTTACATACCATGAAGGAACATTTCCACTGGGAAGGCCAGGACTACTCTGATTCTAAGAAAAGGCTCAGAGAGTTTCTTTTACTACCCCAGCACAGATCACTTGCTATCCCACCAGTTTTAGATATTGTGGATGATGTTTACTTAGAGTCTAGTCTAAATCCAGACTCCCTACCTCCTGCTCCAGCCAAACCAAACAGATACTACAGAGTACCTGACACACACAAATTCCTTTATAAAAGCCTTCTGGCTGACCCAGAAACAATTTCCCAGGGTCCCAAAGGGGCTAAAGCTTCTATGGCTAAAAATCCTGTACCCTCTGAAAGGGATTCCAGAGCTTTAGATAGATGGGGAAAGAAGATATACACCTCAGCTACACTGGCTATGAGAGCATTAAATTGTCAGTTTCACATGCTGAAATATCAGCAATTCCTAATGTTTCAATTAAAACAAAAACTGAGCACACATTCTGAACAGGCTGAATTCAAGGAAATGCAGGATCTGTTGCATGCAGCTGAACAGGTGGGCAAACATACTTTACAATGTGGATTTGATTCATTGGAAGCTTCCTGTAGAGCAGCTGTTACTGGGTCTGTCATACGCAGACATGCTTGGTTAAAAGAACAAACCCTATCTGATCATGTTAAAGCAAAATTACTGGATGCACCTTTACAGCAGGATGTCTTATTTGGTGTCAAAGCAGAAGAAGTTTTAAAGAAAATGGAGGATAAGGCAAAGTCTCTGCTGACAGTCAAGGATTTTTTACAGGTACAACCCCCTCATTTCAGCAGAAATTGGCCAACAAAAAACAGGTCCTTTCCAACTTCTGACAGACCACAGAGGGGCAAATACAGACGCCCAAGGGTCAGAGGCCAGTCACAAGGCCCTTACAAACCTCGCCAATGGGGTGCCACAACCCAGAAAGGAGGTGAAGACAGGCCCCAAGCTAACAGAAGATAACCATAATGACTCAACCCTCCAACTACCAAGCAAATCTCTCTTGGCAGATCCCTTGGGAGGAAAATTAGCACTTTTTGCAGACAACTGGCACATCATCACAAAAGACAAATGGGTCCTAAACATTGTCTCACAAGGATACAGATTCCACTTTCATACCTTGCCAAGGATAAAATGAATGCCAAACCTGCCACCAAATCAATGGGTAGAGGCAATAAAACAAATTACAGCTCTCATGGACATGAGAGCCATTCAACAGGTACCTACACAGGAGCAAGGACAAGGATTTTACTCAAGACTCTTTCTAGTCCCCAGAAAGGACAAAGCATGGAGACCCATTCTGGATCTTTCAAGTTCTGAACACCTATCTGCAAGTACCAAAATTCAAGATGCTAACACTACAGCAGCTTCTTCCCATGCTGGGCAAGAAGGCTTGGCTAGTAACGTTGGATCTCAAGGAGTCATACCTGCATGTCCCTATCAGACAAAATTGCAGAAGATACCTCCACTTCATTGCAGGTTCAACCCATTATCAATTCTCTGCACTGCCCTTTGGCTTATCTACTGCGCTCAGGGTCTTCACAAAATGCCTGGCACCAGTAATTGCATACTGCAGACAAAGAGGAATTCAAATATACCCATACCTGGGCGACTGCCTTATTCAAGCAGAAAGCAAGGACATTCTTTTAAAACATCTGGCATTTATCAAACACCTTCTAAGTTGCATAGGGTACACAGTAAACGAAAATAAATCAAAACTAGTGCCCTCATTCCTGTGTGCCAGCTTGAATACAACGGCCCAGATGGCTTATCTCATGCCAGACAAGCAACAACAGCTGACTCAATACTTCAAAATAATGGCAACAAAGACCCAACTCCCTGCAAGAAAAATTCTGCAGGCCTTGGGATTCATGGCATCTTGCATACTACTAATACCATTTGCAAAACTGCATATGAGGAAGTTACAATGGTACCTGAAAAGCATATGGACTCAGCACAGCCACAGCTTGGAAACAATGCTACCACTAATTCCCTGCCTTCAACAGGAGTTTCTATGGTGGGCACAGGCATGTCACCTCAACAAGGGTCAGCCTTTCACATTACCCACAGCCAGGCAAACTATGACAACAGATGCATCGGACTATGCCTGGGGAGCACACATGGCAGGACAGTGCATTCAGGGCAAATGGACTACAGATCAAAGGCATCTGCATATCAATCAAAAGGAAATGCTAGCAGTACAGCATGCCCTAACAGCTTTCAAGGACCTCTTACACCCAGGACAACGAATAATAAAGACGGACAATACCACAGTAATATGGTAATGTGGTACATCAACAAGCAAGGGGGCACACATTCCTACCCTCTATGCAGGCAAGCAATGACCTTGTGGAACACAGCACTGTCTTACCAAGTTCAACTACAAGCACAATTCGTGCCAGGAAAGAAAAACACACTGGCAGGCGACCTAAGCAGAAACATCATGGATCCCCACAAGTGGAAACTGGATCCACAAGTATTTGCAATGATAACTCAAAAATGGGGACGCCCAGACATAGATCTGTTTGCCAACCCCCAAAACTACCAACTTCAAAAATTTTGTACAAGGACATTCCACCCACAAGCTTGGAAAATGGACGCCCTCTCATTCAGATGGAAAACATTAACAGTGTATGCCTTTCCTCCACTGCCTCTTCTAGCAAAGGTGCTGCTGAAAGTCAAATTAGAGAGGCCACAAATGATATTCATTGCACCAGACTGGCCACGCCAGCACTGGTATCCAATTCTAAAGAACATGGCCCACAGCCCACCATGGATTTTACCACAAATTCCTCACCTGCTCACCCAGCGAGACAATCAAATTCTACACAGCCAGCTCAAGACTTTAAACCTGGCTGCATGGCAAATTACCTAAACAATCAACCAACACCTCTATCCAAAGCTGTTATGGATGTTATTCTGGAGGCCAGGAGGCCCAGCACCAGGAAAACCTATTCAGACAAATGGAAAAGATTTTGCGCCAAAATCCCCTTGATCCAAACTTTCCTCAGATTCTACAATATTTAACTGAGATGTTGCACAAAGGACTTTCCTTTTCATCTATTAAGATCCACACCTCAGCAATTTCTGTTCATTACAGCACGGATCCTCCTTTATTTTCACATCTATTCCTAAGACAGTACCTCAGAGGGGCTAAGAACATAAGACCGCCCAGGAGAGCACCAACACCTACTTGGGATCTCAACTTTGTTCTGGAAAAACTTACACTGCCACCCTTTGAACCAGCTTTCTCAGCTGATTTAAAGTTTATTTCATGGAAAACTGCCCTGCTGCTAGCAGTAACTTTAGCTAGAAGAGTCTCAGAGCTACAGACACTAATGACAATGGAGCCTTTCCTCATTTTTCATCAAGACAGAGTCTCTCTGCGAACTAACCCTTCCTTTATGCCAAAGGTGGTATCCAGTGTGGCCCTAAACCAAACCATTCAGTTGCCCACCTTTTTTCCAAATCCCCAGAACAAAGGCAAAAGACTCCTGCACTCTTTGGACATTCACAGACAATTACGTTACTACTTGGATAAAACTAAGGCTTCCAGAAACTCTGACCAGCTCTTTGTAGCCTATGCTGCAGGATCACAAGGAAAAGCTATCTCAAAACAGACCATTTCAAAATGGATAGGACATTGCATACGTTTCTGCTACACGCATCATGGGAAACTGGTACCTGCTAGCATTAGGCCCCACTCCACCAGGGCTACAGCTACATCAGCAGCCTTTCTCAGGGGGGTGCCAACCAAGGATATTCTGGAAGCTGCAACTTGGAGTTCAGTGCACACCTTCACCAAACACTATCACTTACCTCTATATTATAAGACTAGAGCTGGCTTTGCCACTGCAATTTTGCAGGGCCTACTAGCTTCTTCTAACCCTGTTTAACTCCACCACCCATCCTTAGCTTTGGGATTCCACCCAAGTGTGATGACTGCAGCAGGGTAACACGCTGAACATAGTACAGTTTTGTACCTACCTTAAATGTAGATGTTCAAGTGTTCACCCTGCTGCAGTCCAGGTTACGCTCCCTCCATCCCCTCTGAACTAGCTGGACTTATCCATACCTTTTTATCCTATACAACCTCTGTGGTGTATTTGCTTGTGACTGAAAGTATTGTTTTATTTTTACTTGTATATTTTTATATAGCAATAAGTATTGCCTACCTATTGGGGGCACCTGACATCTGGGGCAAGAAAAACTGAAGAAAATGGCGTTGGATGCCTCTTATATACCCCTGATGCACTGACGTCAGGGAGGAAGCGACAGCAACCGACGCCGGACCAAGGCTTTGCAACTCTGGCCGACTGCGGGACCGCCTGACGGCAGGATAACCCAAGTGTGATGACTGCAGCAGGGTGAACACTCGAACATCTACATTTATGGTAGGTACAAAACTGTACTTTATTTACTCACCATAACGTTCGATGTATGTAGTCCATCTCACCTCACATTCTTACTTACCCTCCCGCCTTCCCCCTTCCTGGAGGATTTGGAGGTTAGATTTGGAGGTTAGATTTTATCATGCAGAGTCCCTTTGACTAATTTATAATTTGTCTGTATGGATGTGTGTTATGTATGCAATAACTGAGTTGTTTGCAGCAAACTAGATCTGGGGATGCGAAGCAGTGTACTATGGGATACCCTCTTTGCCCAGCCAATCAGAGACTTTTGAGCTAGTAAATAGGATGAGTCGGAGCCGATATCCGGCTCCGAAACCATGGGTAAGAATGTGAGGCGAGATGGACTACATGATGAGTACATAACTTCTTGTTTTATCTCTTTATATATATGGCATATAGCACTAGTGAAATGGTATAAAATCACTTACTCATTTCATATATTTATATATATTTGTTTTGTATCCTATGCTTATTTCTTCATGTATGTGCCTTCCCTTTCTGTTTTAGTCCTAGTGTCATAGTATTTAATCACTGCAGGATTGAGAAATGATTACTGCATTACTGTTAAGTAATTAAAAAGAAGTTGGTGACATTTTATTATTATATATACATTTACTTCTTAACCGAACTTCTACAATGTGCTACATTTAGTTAATATGTCTTATAACTGTGTATGGTTGGTAATTTGCAGCCTTTATTTTAAATATTCATCATTTTACAAGTTATGCTTAAAAGCTTCACTTCACTAGAAAATTCCCGCTGGTTTACTTTTTTGATGGAATTTTGACAACTTTTGTGACAAGCACAAGTTTCTAAAGGCTTCAGTTACCTCACAGACTCATGAGAAACAATCTGGGCTGTCTTCCAGGAAATAGGCATGACCTCGGAACCCGTTTCTCTTCACTGAACTCTAACAGCTAGTCAGATTCAAGAATAATCATTTGAATTGTGTTTTAATTCATTACCAATTATATTTTATCTAAAAAGTCTTATAAGCATATGTTTTACTGTAAATAGTGATTTATTTAATCTGAATTGTATTTATATTTAAATAAAATTTACAAATATGTTGCTGACAGTGACAGTTTTAAATGCATCTTTTTTCCTCTGTTTTAATGACATTACAGACCTGTATTTACTCATAGCAACAAATAATTATTAGGATTAATCAATTTATCTTAGTCTGTTTAGATAAAAAGAATTTTAAGAAATTGTATACAGCTTCATGTTCTTAGTTCGTGCATAGTATATTAAATTGAATTTTTCCTTCTGTATGTTTTAATGTGCATGCAGTTTCCCATCTGCTTGTTATTAACCTGCAGTAGCTAGGAGGTTCCACTAGATGTCATGAGAGGGTTAGTTTGTGGCTTCTATGAGAGATATAGTAAGCCCATGGATATACTTTATCCATGCAGAAAGTTATTAAAATATGCAGTTATATTTTCAAATTTAGAGTTTTTAAATTGTCCATAACAGTTTTAAAATGTGTTTGTCATAATGAATCAAGCAAAGCACTTTTCAATTCTACTTAATAACAGCAGTTTCCATCAAATGAGAATATTTAACATTATATCTATTAATGTTAGTGGGTTGAACAACCCCATGAAAAGAAGTAGTGTTAACAAATATTTAGTGCTACATAAAGCAGATTTTGCATTCATTCAGGATCCCACTTAGTAACAGAAGATCTGAACAAATTAACATTTTAGGATTATAAGATTTTGGTAAGTCCAAATTCCAAACTACAACCAGAAAAGAAGAGGTATCCTAATTTTACACAGGAAATGAATGAGAATTCCAGAAACAGTTGACTCATGCTCAAGCAATTATGTTATGCTTGTTTAGTCATACTAAAACTAGATAAAAAGATGTACTCTTTTGCAAACACGTACTGGATACTGGGTATTGGGACTAAAACTGTGAAAAAATGTTTAGCCACCATAACATTAAAGTCTAAAGGTGAGTTACTATTAGCAGGTGATTTTAATTGCATCTTGTCCTCCACTGTTACCACAAGGTCTAAGCTCTTCACAGTGTCTCCTGTTGCCAACCACTTGAACTACTACATAAAAAACAGAAATCTCATTGACATTGACGGTATAAAAATATTATCCTCCTTGAAGTATTCTCACTTCTCTTACAGATTTAGCACACAGACCAACATAGACAAAGTCTTTGTAACCAGTTCTTTACTAGCTAAAACTGATAATGTAATGCTGACAGCATGCCCTACATCTGACCACAATGCTACTGACCCCTTAAAAATCTAGTTACAGCACAAGGATTTAAAGAATGGTTTCTAGATGATATAAAGCTTTACCTAGATGCCAGGAATAATGGAGAGGTTTCGGATATTATCCTATGGGACACTTTAAAGGTAGTCTTACATGGTAAAGTCAAAACTTGGTATGTAAGTAAAAAAAAAAAGGGGATAAAAACTGGTAAGCATACAAAAAGAAATCGATGAACTAAAACTTATATCAAATGACAAATCTGTATTAGCTGAAATATGTAAACTGAGTAAGGAATATCAGGATATCTTGCAGCATAAAATATCAATAAATCTGGAAAAATCGGATTACAATCCTACTCAGTTAATCCCAAGAGTATGCACAGGATTGCAATTAGATCTAAATATTTAACTGAAAAAAGTCATATAAAAGAAATAATATACAGTAGAAATAATCAGACTATCAAAGTTACAGATCTAAAAAGTATCTTATGTTTTAAAAACCATTATAAGAATATTAATAATAATAATTTATCTACAAGTGATAACAAAAGTATAGACAATTTTCTTGGTAATAATAATCAAAAGAAGCTGTCCAAACACAATATTAGTAACATAGATAAACCCTTTTCCTTTAAAGAATTAAAGGAACAAATAAAAAATTTCAAAACAAAAAAGGCACCAGGACTGGATGGTCTAATTCCGGAATTTTACAAACTCCTACCCAGTAACATTTTGAAAGTCTTACTCAGAGCATTCCAAGAAGTTAAAACTACAGCAAACATCCCTCCCTCATGGAAGTATTCCATCATCTCTCCCGTCTTAAAGCCAAATAAAGAGCCCAACCTTTGCACATCATACAAGCCAATTTCTGTGCTTAGCATTGATTACAAGATATCCACATATGTCTTAGTAGACAGATTAAATAATATTCTTTCAATATTAATTCATGAAGACCAAACCAGGTTTATCAAAAACAGAAAGGTGCAAGACAATGTAATTAGATTACTGTCCTTAATAGACTTAGTAAACAAGAAAACATGAGCTTTCTATTTTAAGCCTTTGTATAGATGAAGCTTTGGACTCCCTAAGTTGGCGATATCTGTTTAAAGCTCTGCAAAAATGCAATTTTTCCCCAAACTTTATAGGATTAATTAAAAAACTATATGAAAAGTCCATAGCCTATGTAAAGATTGGATCTTATCTATCTAGCCCATTCAAAATATTAAGAGATACTAAACGGGGTGCTCCCTCTCCCCATTACTCTTTGCCCTGGTCTGTTGCAAATTATGTTAGAAATGACAGCGTTAAAGGCTATAAAGCATCAGACAAAGTATCCCCCAAGATACAACTGTTTGCTGATGACCTACTAATAACTTCTAATGATATTGAAAATTCAGTAGATCACCTATTAGATAATCTAGACTTCTTTGCAAACATCTCTGGTCTAAAATTCAACCAGAGCAAAACTCAGGCACTTCTAATAAAAATGTTACTATGAAACTTAGATCAAAAAGCGACATAAACTAGGAGGCTGCACATATCAAATATCTAGTTATCATTATTGGATTTAATTATAAAAAATCACTCAGCTAATAACCAACAACTTATAAACTCAATTACTAGACTAATAGACAGTTGTAACAGACTCTTCTTCACATTTGAAGACAGACTCATTTTAATAAAAATTATACTATTATCTAAAATCTTATTTATTGGTCAAGCTCTAATAATGCCCCCGTCTGTCAAAATTAAACAGAAAATGTATTTAATTATTTATTTTATTTTTTTTTACATTTGTTGACCGGGATGGTCCGACTGGATACATGTCAATTTTCAGCGGAAGGCCCGGAAAGAAAAGCTTCAGTAATACAGATGATAATAATAATAATAATAATAATATACATGATAAAGTAGAACTTGGTATACAAAGTATAGTAGATAACACACACATTATAAGACTAATAAGATGGGGTTTATCGACTGCCATAATAAAAGGGCATTAGAGAAAGTCAGATTTACATACAGTACTTTTTTATACAATAAAGAAGAGGGAAAAAAATTAAGTATTCAGGCGCAGGAATATACAAGAGGAAAAGCATGTACTACAGCCTAGTTAAGTAAGGATGATATAGTCTGGGGGCATCAGAGTAGAATAATCCACAGTCCTATCTGTCATAGTTTCAAATGTATGGTAGGATATAAATAGAGAGAGTGATAAGATGTAAAAGGGTAAGGGAGTGGAGTAGGGTGGGGTATAATAAGATCGAAAGCATGTTGGGGGTATAAGTCATGTGTTACACATTCACCCCTAGAGAAGAGGGCTAGAGGTTGAGTAATGAGTAGATACTTAACTGGGTAGTCGGGGAGTTTGTCAGGGTTGGAACATGGACATAACCAGTGTGTTGTAAAATACTGTTTGAGGCTTTTTTGAATTGAGTGAGCAAGGGTACTAGAGTGAGGTCAGCTGGAAGTGAGTTCCAGGTTTTGCCAACAAAGTTGATAGCTTTGTATGTTTGAACCAACAGTTTGTTAGAATAATGGAGTGGCCTGGAGTTACAATAGGAATTTGAGGTTTTTTAGTCCAGGAGTGTTTTTGGGTCGGTTGAGGACCTTGTGTGCTACTATGAGCTGATTGTACTGAAGTAAACTGGGTAATTCTAGCCACCCTAGCAGTTTAGGGTTATGGCAGTGATGTGTCCGATATTTAGAGCCAGTGGCAAATCTGGCAATGTGGTTAATTAATAACTTATTACTCAACTTCCTTTGGTATCCCAAAAA
Organism: Protopterus annectens; assembly: GCF_019279795.1. NCBI lineage: Eukaryota > Metazoa > Chordata > Ceratodontiformes > Protopteridae > Protopterus > Protopterus annectens. The sequence goes on along the minus strand of NC_056732.1, from coordinate 1,355,838,122 downwards.
AAAAAAAAAAAAAAAAAAAAAAAAAAAGAATTTCACTTCTCTGACGCACCACAAGCTGGGATGAAGGAGGTGTAGGGTTTCAAAATATTGATTTTTATTTAAATTCCGCATTTATTAACATAGTGTTGTTTTTGTTTATCTTTCGGCTTTTTCCTTGTAAGGGATTGCCACAGCGGAACTCCGGTCCGCTAATGATTGGCATTAGATTTTTATGAAACTCCGAGGTGCCAGCTCAACGCCCAACCTTCAATGAAGGCATGCCCATTTACGCACGCATGTCTTTCGAATGCTACCCAACTGCGGGGAGGACATGCAGACTCCACACAGAAGGCCCTCCCAAGCCAAGCCGAGAATCGAACGGGAGAACCTCTTGCTGTGAGGTAACAACGCTACCGCCGTACCACCGCGGCATAAGTGTTGCTTTGGAATAATACCTCTTATACATTGTACTAGAAATCAATACATGAAACCTTACTTCTTAATAGTAATAGGACATTGCGTGAACCATATACTCAAATACATACAAACATCTTTGTATGGATTTTAGAAATATGCATTCAAAGTGAAAGGTCAAAACTTGTTTTCACACCTCTTATAAACCAAATATTGCTGTTGTTTAAAAAGCTTATGTTTTCTAATCAATTAATTAAGAATCTATTAATAATGTTTCCTATTGCTTACACAAATTTGATACTCAGAAAATGTTAGAATTTAAGAAGGGTGGCCTATTATATTGGAATCAATTTCTGTCATCTAATAAAATAAGTTCTGCAGACTATTTGATCAGCAGATAGAATATGCAAAATTGCAATTGGCTGTACATCCAAACTTGTAAGAATTTTTATACGTACTAAGCTTGTACCCTCATTAGAGGCATATATAGTAAGAGTAACTTTAAAATCTTGGATTTTATCTCAACAGTTATTAATAGCTCACCCAAGAACTCCTCATACATATCTGTTATTTATAAAATTCTCAGAAATGATTTTAGCAAAAAAAGAAGTTGTCTTACCATAACATTCCATCTGTGTTATTGATCTTCGTTCATTCATTACAATGGGTTATCGATTCTGTCCTCGGAACTGAGCTGGCCTTATACCAAGCTCATGTCAGTCAAAAACTCTCGAGCCAAGATCCTACCTACAATGCTGTGCTCCCTGTTACCTCAGATCGAGTTTGCAAGTTAATAGACAAATGTAGAGGCTACCTCTGGTCATAACAGACCTACAAAAATGGAAGAAGGACCATATTAAATCCACCAGGAACCTCCGGAGGGGAACGGAGGGTGGGGAGTAATGAATGAATAAAGATCAACAACACAGATGGAACGTTATGGTAAGACATAACTTCTTTATCTGATGTTGTTAATCTTCGCTCATTCCTTACAATGGGACAGAGTCCCCACCTACCTATATCCCTGGGTGGCCCTCATGGAAGGACATTCCTGAGCACCATGGAGCCAAACAAAGCATTTCCTCTGGAGGCCAAATCCAATTTGTAATGAAGAATAAAGGTATGGGGGTTGGCCCAAGGAGCAGGTGAGCAAATGTCATTGAGGGAAGCCCTAGCAATGAAACCTGCTGAAGTTGCCATTGATCTTGTAGAATAGGCTTTCACTTTGTGAGACAAGGTAATGTTCTTGTTATAGATGAAGGTAATGCAATTTCTCAACCATGACGCTAATGTAACTTTAGAAACAGGACGACCTAGTGTTGGTGCAGAAAAAGCTAGAAATAATTGGTTTGGTTTACAGGTAGATTTTGTTCTGTCCAAATAAAAACGGATTTGCCTCTGAACATCTAGGGAGTGCAGGCAATACTCTCCCTTGTTAGAATGAGTAGGAAAAATTACTGGGAAGTCAATAGACTGGTTGATAGACCGCTCTGATACCACTTTCCGTAAGAAGGAGGAATTAGTTCTCAATGATACTCTATCCTTTTGGAAAATAAGGTAGGGACGTTTGATGCATAAGGCTTAAAGTTCTGACAAGACATTTGGCCGATGTGATAGCAACCAGAAACAAGGTTTTCCAGAGAGGTACTTTAAGTCACATGAAGATGCAGGTTCAAAGGGGGGTGCTGTTAGGGCTTGCAGAACCAAAGCCAGATCCCAGGGTTGTACTGGTTCTCTAAAGGGAGGTTTTAGGTGAAAAATGCCCTTCAAGAAAGTCTTACAGAGTCTGTGTGACATGAGTGAAGAGTCCTTGAAGCCAATGTGGAAATTAGAAATGGCAGCTAAATGAACACGAACAATAGAGGCTGATACCCAGATTGAACGAGATCTGATAAATAATCCAATACCACCAAAACTGGGGTTGAAAAGGGGTCCAGTTGTTTGTTCGGTGCCGATAAGGTAAATCTTTTCCATTTACTGAGATAAATTAGCCTGGTGGATGATTTATGAGATGCAGTAAGAGTATTGCGCACTGGGGAGGAGAGGCTATCCTGCCTGGCAATCATTGGAAGTGGAGAAACCAAGCTGTCAGCTTCAGGTGTGTTAGATTGGGGTGGGTCAGACCCTGCGGATGGGAGATCAGCGTCAGAGTTGGATTGAGAATCCATGGTCGATCTAGCAGGTGAGACCAAAGGAAGGAGAACCAAACTTGTCGAGGCCAATATGGTGCAATGAGGATTACTTTGCTCCTCAACTGCCATGCTTTCTTCAAAAAATGGGAAGTGAGGGGTAGAGGAGGGTAAGCATAAAGCAGACCCGAGGGCCAAGCGTGGACTAGAGCGTCTCTCGGTGACTGTCCCTGAGGGGGGATCAGGGCAAAGTAGTTGCTGCACTTGTAGTTGATTGGGGAGGCGAATAGATCGCAGCAAGGCTGGCCCCAGCGGTTGAAAATCTTTACCGCTATCACAGGATTGAGGGACCATTCGTGAGGTTGTAGAATCATCTGCTCAGTTTTTCTGCTATCACGTTGGAGCTCCCAGGAATGTGCATTGTAATTAGAAAGTGGATGGAAGCTATCAGCCATTGCCATATTCTCAAGGCTTCTCTGCATAACAGGTAAGATCTGGTGCCCCCTTGGTTGTTGGTGTACCAGATTACTGACATGTTGTCTGATTGGATTGCAATAATTCCTGATGGAAGGATCAAGTGGAATGCTTGCAACGCTAACAGCACCGCCCTCAGTTCCAGGACATTGATATCCAAATGAGCCTCTGTCACCGACCAGGTGCCTTGGACTGAGTTTCCCTGACATAACTGCCCCACCCCATCAGGGTGGCATCCGGGGTCACCGTGGCCTTTGGCTGATGGGGGGCTGAAAGGGCGAGACCATTGTTGGGGATTTTGAGACATCCACCAGAGCAAATCTTGCTTGCATTTCTGAGTTGCACTTATCTGAAAAGACAAAAGATGTTGTAGAGGGTACCACTGAGTGAGAAGTAGCCACTAAAGAAGTCACATGTGGAACCTGGCCAGAGGAACAATGGTGATCGAGGCTGCCATCGACCCCAAGAGTTGGAGTACGGACCGAGCAGATTTGTGGTGACAGATTAGCGGCTGAACCTGTTTTCTTATTCTTTGAAGTCTATGATTCGGAAGAGATGCTGTGCAATTTCCTCATGTCCAACAGACCTCCGATGAATTCTAAAGATTGTGCCAGATTCGTGTTGGACTTCTCCCAGTTTATAGTGATTCCCAGGTGCTGAGCTGTGAGAAGAGTGTAATCCAGGGCTTCCTCCAGTAGACGCTTGGTGGGGGCGGTAAGGAGCCAGTCATCTAGGTATGGAAATGCCTGGAATCCTTGAAATCTCAGGTGAGCAATAACCACTGCCATGCACTTGGTTAACACTCTGGGGCTGTAGAGAGACTGAAGGGCAGTGTTCAAAATTGGAAGTGACTGGCTCCTATGCAGAAGCGGAGATATCTTCTTGAGCGTTTGCCCACTTTTATGTGGTAATATGCATCTTGAGAGCACATCCAATCATCTTCCAAAAGAGGAAGGATACACTGAACCGTGACAATCCGGAATTTCTCTGTTTTTACAAATTTGTTTAGTGTGCTGAGATTCAGAATCGGTCTCCAGTCCCCTGTATTTTTTGGCACTAAAAAGAATCTTGAGTAAAAACCGGATCCTATCTGGTCTGGGGGATCATTTGGGTGACTCTTTTTTGTAGCAGCTTTTGGATTTTGTGTGCTGCTGCTTCCCCTTGACTAGGTGGGACATCGGGTAAATTTCTGGGTGAAGTGGGACAGAGATGGAATGGAATGTGGTAACCTCTGGATATTATCCGTTGTACCCAAGAATCGGTGGAGGTTCATCGTGTTACCCTGCTGCAGTCATCACACTTGGGTTATCCTGTCGTCAGGCGGTCCCACAGTCATCCGGAATTCCAAAGTCTTTGTCCGGCGTCGGTTGCTGTCTCTTCTTCCCTGACGTCAGTGCGCCAGGGGTATATATAATGCATCCGACGCCATCTTCTTCAGTCTTTCTTGCCACGCGGTGCCTGAAGCAGAAGCAGTTCGCAAGTGCCGGTCGGCCGACTCCTGAGATTTTCGAACTCGAATTTCCGAACAAAGTCTTCAATAAAGCTAAGTACCCCGTTGGGGAAACTTTTCTTGCCTCAGACCGATGTCAGAAAAAGTTAACAATTGTATTTCTTGTGGGAAGCAAATACTGCATAAGGATTTTCATTCTTACTGCATACCTTGCCTAGGCCCAGACCACGACGTCACTAGTTGTTGTTTTTGTGCTAGGTTCAATAAGCCGCATAAAAAGACGCTTTGATTTCGCACGACACTACTTCGGTAGAAAATTTAACTACACTATGCCGTCAGAGCAACCGACTACCGGCATGCACAAAAAACGGAAGGATAAGGACAGGCAGCCTAGACCCAAGCCAGACTTCGAGGCCTCGGCTGGTCCGGTCTCCGGTTCTCCGGTCTTCAGTGAGCCCCTGACTACCGCAGATCTGTAACCCGAGACCACTTCGGAACTTTTGGCGGAAAGTACCAGGCCGACGCAACCATTTTGTTCAGCCCCTACCGACGACACTGCTGAAAAAGATGTCGGTGCTGCAGAAACACCTTTGGTTTCTGAAGGCATCTTCAGACCGACGACGCTCACCTTTAAAACGTATTCTAAGACAAAGACTCCTATTAAACCTAAAAAGACTGCACTTCAGTCCCCTGTTCAAGGCCCCATGCCTAAGAAACAGATGCTCAAAATGGCTGAAGATTTGATCTCCTTAATCAGGGGTTCCCAACCCCCTCCTGACAAAAGGCCTAGACAAGAGGAAGATTATGCATCCTCTGAACAAGTGTCCATTTCTTCAGGCTCCTCTGAGGACCAAGATTACTCCTTCTCCCCTTTTGAAGATTCTGATGCTGAGGATTCCATTCCCTCAGCATCTCCCCCTGAAGATTACTCCTTTGGGGAAACTTTACACACTATGAGGGAACATTTTCACTGGGAAGGTCAGGACTACTCTGACTCAAAGAAAAGGCTCAGAGAGTTTCTCTTACTCTCCAGCACAGACCACTTGCCATCCCCCCAGATTAGACATTGTGGATGATGTTTACTTAGAATCCAGTTTGAACCCAGACTCCCTGCCTCCTGCTCCGGCCAAACCTGACAGATACTATAGAGTGCCGGATTCCCACAAATTTCTTTACAAAAGTCTTGTTGCTGATCCAGAGACTATCTCCCAGGGTCCCAAAGGGGTTAAGGCTTATATGGCTAAAAATCCTGTACCCTCTGAAAGGGAATCCAGAGCACTAGACAGGTGGGGGAAAAAGGTTTACACCTCAGCCACTCTAGCTATGAGGGCACTAAATTGCCAGTTTCACATGTTAAAATATCAGCAATTTCTAATGTCTCAGTTAAAACAAAAAATGAGCACACTCCCTCAACAGTCTGAATTGAAAGAAATGCAGGATCAGTTGCATGCAACTGAACAGGTGGGCAAACATACTTTACAATGTGGGTTTGATACTTTGGAGGCTTCCTGCATAGCAGCTGTCACTGGGTCTGTTATACGCAGGCATGCTTGGTTAAAGGAGCAAACTCTGCCTGATCATGTTAAAGCAAAGCTTCTTGATGCTCCCTTACAGCAGGATGTTCTTTTTGGAGCTAAAGCAGAAGTCTTAAAGAAAATGGAGGATAAGGCAAAATCTATGCAGACAGTCAAAGATTTCCTACAGGTACAGCCCCCTCGCTTCAGCAGAAATTGGCCAACAAAAAATTGGTCCTTTCCAGCTACTGACTGGCCACAGAGGGGTAAATACAGACGTCCAAGAGGCAGAGGACAACCACAAGCCCAGTACAAACCTCGACAATGGGGCACTGCAGCACAGAAGGGAGGAAAAGACAGGTCCCAAACTACCAGAAGGCAAACTCAATGACTTGCATCTCATCTGGCCAAGCAACACTCTCTTGGCAGCCCCCTTGGGAGGAAAACTCGCACTTTTTTCAGACAACTGGCACATTGTCACAAAGGACAAATGGGTCCTAGACATAATTTCACGAGGATACAGATTCCATTTTCACACCTTGCCAATGAAAAGAGGAATGCCAAACCTGCCACAAAATCAATGGGTAGAGGCACAAAGACAAATTACAGCTTTCATGGACATGAGAGCCATTCAACTGGTACCTACTGGAGAGCAAGGCCAAGGATTTTACTCAAGACTCTTTCTAGTTCCCAGAAAGGACAATGCCTGGAGACCAATTCTGGACCTTTCAATTCTAAACACCTTCTTACAAGTACCCGAGTTCAAGATGCTAACGCTACAGCAGCTTCTTCCCATGTTGGGCAAGAAAGCATGGCTAGTAAAGCTGGACCTCAAGGAGGCATACCTGCATGTCCCTATCAGACAAAGTTGCAGAAGATACCTCCGTTTCATTGCAGGTTCAACCCATTATCAATTCTCTGCACTGCCCTTTGGCTTATCTGCTGTGCCCAGGGTCTTCACAAAATGCCTGGCACCAGTAATTGCATACTGCAGACAAAGAGGAATTCAAATATACCCATACCTGGACGACTGCCTCATCCAAGCAGAAAGCAAGGACATCCTCTTACAACATCTGGCTTTTATAAAACATCTTCTAAGTTGCCTGGGGTACACAGTAAACGAAAAGAAATCAAAACTAGTACCCTCACAAAATATGACATTCCTGGGTGCCAGCTTGAATACAACGGCCCAGAAGGCTTATCTGATGCCAGACAAACAACTACAACTGACACAATATTTCAAAACAATGGCAACAAAGACCCAACTACCTGCAAGAAAAATTCTGCAGGCCTTGGGCTTCATGGCATCTTGCATACTACTAATACCATTTGCAAAGCTGCATATCAGGAAATTACAGTGGTACCTAAAAAGCGTATGGTCTCAACACAGCCACAGCTTGGACACAATGATATCTCTCATTCCCTGCCTACAACAGGAGATGTCCTTCAAGGACGCATCTGCAGTCATAACAAATGGTTGTCCTGTCGTCAGGCAGCCCTTCGGTCGGCCGGATTCCAAAGTCTGGGTCCGGCTTCGGCTGATGTCGCACTTCACCCGACGTCATCTCTGCTGGTCTTCGGGTATAAAGGCATCAGCGGCGCCCGAAGCAGAAGCTGTTCGCAAGTGCCGGTCGGTCAGATCCAGAGATTACTGCTACCGAATACTACTTCGAAGACTTCTAAAAAGCTAAGTACCCCGTTGGGGACTCTTTCTTGCCTCAGCCGATGTCAGAAAAAAGTAAATAACTGTTTAACTTGTGGGAAACAAATACCTCATAAAGATTTCCCTTACTGCCTACCTTGTTTAGGCCCAGACCACGACGTAGCTGCCTGTTTAGCCTGTGCTTCCTTCAACCGACGAACGCTTAGGCGGGTCGGAGCTTGCTGAACAGTTTTTCGGCTCAGATTTTGCGTACATTATGCCGTCGGATCCTCCGACTACCCAAATTGTTAAAACGCAAAGAAAAGACCGACACTCGCGGTCCGTGGTTTCGGCCGAAACCACGGTTAAGCAAGCCTGAGTGTCTCGGTTTCGCCGAAACCGAGAAAACCGGTCAATCCTCAGCCGAATCCATGACTACTACTGAGGCTCCTGCTACCTTAGTTGAATCGGCCTCTGAAGTTTTGCCTACTACTGTGGTTTCTAGTGACTTATCTGACACCATCCCTTTGGATGTCTCTACCCCAGCACGTGGTGCTGCTAGGCCTCCTGCAGCCATGTCTATAAAGGCCTTTGCCAGGGCTAAAGCAGCCAAAACTGTTAAATCAGTGCCTGTTAAGGCCCCCTCACACAGGCACACTTCTAGTTCTCAAATGCTTACTCTGGCAGAGGATTTAATCTCCTTAATTAGGGGATCCCAATCTCACCCAGACAGGGCCTCAGCCCCCAGAAAAGAGACCTAGAGCAGAGCCCCCCAGCCAGTGTCCTCTGATGATTCTTCGGATGACTCAGACACTACAGATCAGCCAGAGGCTCCTTTTTCTACTTATGAAGATTCCGATGCTGATGAATCCATTCCATCTGCCTCTCCACCAGAGGAATTTTCATTTGGGGAAACCTTACATGCCATGAGAGAACAATTCCAATGGCAGGGACAAGATTTCTCAGATTCAAGAAAAAGGCTTAGGACCTTTCTGCACTTACCACAACATAGACCCTTAGCTATACCTCCAGTTTTGCCTGTTGTGGATGATGCATTTAATGATGTTTGCACTGCTCCTGATACTTTACCTCCAGCCCCTGCCAAACCAGACAGATTTTACAGGGTGCCAGACACTCATCACCACCTATTCAAGGCCCCACTTGCAGACCCTGAGACTATATCCCAGGGGCCTAAGGCAGTAGCTTCTACCTCAGCAAAAAACCCTCTCCCTTCTGAAAGGGAATCCAGGTCCTTAGAGAGATGGGGCAAAAAAGTTTACACCTCTGCTACTCTCTCAGCTAGAGCTTTAAACTGTCAGTTTCACATGATCCAATACCAAGAGTTTATGCTTGATCAGTTAACTAAGAAACTGTCCTCTGATGAATCCTTAGATAAGAAATATGTTTTAGAAATGGTGAATAACATACAGCAGGTTAGTAACCATTCTTTAAAATGTGGCTATGATGCACTGGAGGCTTCATTTAGATCAGCCATGACTGGCACAGTGATAAGAAGGCATGCATGGTTGAAAGAACAGGTCCTGCCGGATCATGTTAAAGCAAAGCTGTTAGATGCTCCCATGGATAAGGTCAGTCTATTTGGTACCTCTGCTCAGCAAGTAATGAAGAAAATGGAAGAGAAGGCAAAATCTGTACAAACAGTTAAGGATTTCTTACAGGTTCAGCCCCCAAGGTTTAGCAGGAACTGGCCTGCCAAAAATTGGTCCTTTCCAGACTCCTCAAAATCTCAAAGAGGCAGGAATAGACGCTCTAGAGGCAGAAATCAATCCAGAGGAGGTGCCTATAGAGGACGCCAGTGGCAAGGCAATAACCAGCGAGGCACAGACACAACCACTGCCACTGCAACAGGACAATCACAGTGACTTGGCTCTGACACCGCCTACCAGGGAGCAAATAGCAGCACCTTTAGGCGGAAAGTTAGCCTTATTTTCGAAAAATTGGCACTATATTACAAAAGACAAGTGGATTTTACAAACCATAGACCAAGGCTACAGGTTCCACTTCCACACCTTACCAGTAAAAAGAGAAATGCCAAACCTACCTCCAACTCAAAAAACAGAATCTCTAAAGCAGGTAGCTCAACTAACAAAGATGAGAGCTGTGGAAAGAGTACCAATAACACAACAGGGCAAAGGATTCTACTCCAGACTCTTCCTAGTACCAAGAAAAGAGAAAAGTTGGAGACCTATTCTCGACCTGTCCGTCTTAAACACATACATCATCGTCCCAAAATTCAAAATGCTGACCCTACAGCAACTTCTTCCCATGCTGGGCAAGGAGTGTTGGCTGGTAACTCTAGATCTCAAGGAGGCATACCTGCACGTCCCCATACGACCAAATTGCAGAAGATACCTCAGATTTCTTGGTGGATCAGAGTATTATCAATTGTCAGCAATACCCTTTGGCTTATCTACTGCCCAGAGTATTCACAAAATGCCTGGCATCAGTAATCGCTCATTGCAGGCTACAGGGAATCCAAATTTATCCATACCTGGACGACTGCCTGTTACAAGCGGACAACAAAAACAAGCTGACAACAGATTTACAAAGAGTCATTTGCTTACTACAAGCCCTGGGATACACAGTCAATTTAAAAAAGTCAAGACTGATCCCATCCCAGACAAGAACATTCTTGGGTGCGGAATTGGACACAGTAAAACAAATGGCATTCCTGACTGCAGAAAAACAAGAACAACTCCCTCTTTACTTCTTTAGCATTAACAAAGCAGAACAAACTAACAGCAAGAAAAATACTGCAGGCCTTGGACTTCATGGCATCATGCATAATCCTGGTCCCCCATGCCAGACTGCATATGAGAAAGCTACAGTGGTACCTAAAGAATTTATGGTCTCAACACAGGCACAGCTTAGAAACCGAAATCCCACTAATCCAATACCTGAAACAAGAGTTCCTATGGTGGGCTCAAGCATGCCAGTCAAACCCAGGCTTGCCCTTCCACAACTTTCAAGCAAACCAAACCATCACAACGGACGCCTCAGACCTAGGCTGGGGCGCACATGTTGGACAAGTGCATACAAGGATTGTGGACTCCAGACCAGCTGCACCTGCACATAAACCAAAAAGAAATGCTGGCAGTAAAACTAGCAATCCAGAAATTCAGACCATTCCTCAAAGAAGGCCATTTAATGATAAGGACAGACAACACCACAGTCATGTGGTACATCAACAAGCAGGGAGGCACTCATTCATACCCCCTATGCAGAATGACTCTGGACCTTTGGAATATGGCTCTGAGCTACAACATCCAGTTACAGGCAATATTTGTGCCAGGAAAAGAAAACACCCTAGCAGACATGTTAAGCAGAACCACCTCGGATGCTTACGAATGGATGCTGCACCCGGACATCTTCAAGGCCATCACAAAGAAATGGGGAATGCCACAAATAGACCTATTCGCATCCCCACTCAACCACCAGCTCAAAAAATTCTGCACAAGGACATGCCGCCCACTTGCATGGAAGGTGGACTCTCTATCCTTCAGTTGGAAAGGCCTGACAGCATATGCATTTCCACCTCTTCCTTTGATGCACAAGGTACTACTGAAAATCAAAGAGCAACGCCAAGGATAATTCTGATAGCTCCGAATTGGCCAAGACAACACTGGTATCCTTTGCTGAGGAGCATGTCACAGGGGAGAATGTGGTCAATACCCCTGATGCCTTTGATGTTAACTCAGAACAACTACAACATCATGCACCCAAACCTAAAAACCTTACAACTGACTGCCTGGAACATCACATAACAGCAACTAACCCAGACTTATCCCAAAGGGTTAAAGACATTATCCTTGAAGCCCGCAGACCTTCAACAAGAAGGAACTATGCAGGAAAATGGAAAAGGTTTGTCACTTGGAGTACTGAAAGAGGAAAAGATGTGTCAAACATAGGCATTGCTAACATCCTGGAGTACTTGGCAGAGCTTCTACATACAGGCCTGTCCTATTCCTCCATCAAGATACATGCATCAGCTATTTCCGCAGAATACAGCTTCGATCCACCTGTCTTCTCACATCCTCTACTCAGGCAATTCCTCAGAGGGATCAAGAATGTAAAACCTCCTAGGAAACCACCATTACCAGCATGGGACTTGAATTTTGTGCTAGAAAAATTGACACTCCCTCCATTTGAACCAGCAGGAACAGCAGATCTTCAACACCTATCATGGAAAACTGCTTTCCTACTGGCAATTACTTCAGCAAGGAGGGTTTCAGAACTACAGGCCTTAATGGCAGTACAACCCTTCCTAATCTTCCATCAAGATAGAGTGTCCATGAGAACTAATCCTACATTTATGCCTAAGGTGGTATCCAGAGTGTCTTTAAACCAGGCAATCCACCTACCTACCTTCTTTCCCAACCCACAGAACAGGGGGGAAAGGCTGCTGCATACCTTGGATGTACATAGACAGTTACGCTACTACCTGGACAGAACCAAAAGTAACAGAAAAACTGACCAGCTTTTAGTGGCCTATGCAACAAGAAGGGAAGGAAAAGCAATTTCCAAGCAGACAATCTCCAAATGGATAGGAAATTGCATAAGATTCTGTTACTCCTACCATGGAAAACCAGTTCCACAGGACATAAGACCTCATTCAACAAGGGCTACAGCCACTACCACAGCTTTCTTACGAGGAGTGGCAACCAAGGACATTATTGAGGCTACTTGGACCTCCGTGCATACATTTGCCAAGCATTATAATTTACCTCTATACTCTAGATCCCGAGCAGGGTTTGCCACTGCTGTACTGCAAGGGATCCTAACTACACCATAATTCTTCTTTCTCCTCCCCTACTTTGGCTATGGTATTCTACCCATTTGTTATGACTGCAGATGCATCCTTGAAGGACATAGTACAGTTTTGTACCTACCATAAATGTAGATGTCCGAACAGGATAGCATCTGCAGTCAGGATTACCCACCCTCCTTCCCCTCTGTAGTACTCCTAGGGTATTTACCCTCCAAATAGCTAGCTGGGGGGGGGGGAGTCTCTTATGGTGTATTTGTTTGTATATATGTACATACATGCTTATTTTTTGTGTTTGCCTTCTACTATTTTGGAAACATTGGCTTTTATCCAAATTTAGCTTTCCTAGAGGGCAACTGGCATCTGGGGCAAGAAACACTGAGGAAAATGGCGTCGGCTGATGCCTTTATACCCGAAGACCAGCAGAGATGACGTCGGGTGAAGTGCGACATCAGCCGAAGCCGGACCCAGACTTTGGAATCCGGCCGACCGAAGGGCTGCCTGACGACAGGACAACCATTTGTTATGACTGCAGATGCTATCCTGTTCGGACATCTACATTTATGGTAGGTACAAAACTGTACTTTTCTATGGTGGTCACTGGCATGTCACTTCAACAAGGGTCAGCCTTTCACCTTACCCCCAGCCAGGCAAACTTTGACAACAGATGCATCGGACTACGCCTGGGGGGCACACATGGCAGGACAGTGCATTCAAAGCATATGGTCTGCAGATCAAAGGAATCTTCACATCAATCAAAAAGAGATGCTAGCTGTACAGAATGCTCTGACAGCCTTCAAGAATATATTACATCCAGGACAACTTACAATAAGGACGGACAACACCACAGTAATGTGGTACATAAACAAACAAGGGGTACACTCCTACCCTCTATGCAGGCAAGCAATGACCTTGTGGAATACAGCTCTGGCTTACCAAGTTCACTTACAAGCTCAATTCCTGCCAGGACAAAAGAACACATTGGCAGACGACCTCAGCAGAAACATCATGGATCCCCACGAGTGGAAACTGGATCCACAAGTATTTGCAATGATAACTCAAAAATGGGGCCTTCCAGACATAGACCTGTTTGCCAGTCCTCAAAACTACCAACTAACAAAATTTTGTACAAGGACACTTCACCATCAAGCTTGAAAAGTGGACGCACTCTCATTCAGCTGGAAAAACCTGACAGTATATGCTTTCCCTCCATTGCCCCTCCTCACAAAGGTGCTTCTGAAAGTCAGAAACGAGAGACCACAACTGATACTCATAGCTCCAGATTGGCCACGCCAGCACTGGTATCCACTGTTGAGGAATATGGCCCAGGGTCCACCTTGGATTTTACCACAAACTGCCCATTTGCTCACACAGCAAAACAATCAGATTCTTCACAGCCAGTTAAAAACCTTAAATCTGGCTGCATGGAAAGTCACCTAAACATCCCACCAGCTCCTCTTTCCCAAACAGTTATGGATGTTATTCTGGAAGCTAGAAGGCCCAGCACCAGGAAGGCCTGTGCGGACAAATGGAAAAGGTTTTGTGCGTGGAACCAAACTAAAGGCCAAAGCACACTTCAGCCTCATCTGCCTCAGATTCTACAGTATTTAACTGAGATGTTGCACAAAGGACTTTCTTTTTCTTCCATTAAAATCCATGCATCAGCTATTTCAGCCCACTACAACACAGAACCACCCTTATTTTCGCATCCACTTCTAAGGCAGGTCCTAAGAGGGGCAAAAAACATTAGGCCCCCCAGGAGAGCACCTACACCAACATGGGACCTCAATTTTGTTCTGGAAAAACTTACACTACCTCCCTTTGAACCAGCTTTCTCTGCAGATCTACAGTTCCTATCATGGAAGGACTGCCCTGCTGCTAGCAATAACTTCAGCTAGAAGAGTCTCAGAGCTGCAGGCATTAATGGCAGTGGAACCTTTCCTCATTTTCCATCAAGACAGAGTTTCTCTACGTACTAATCCTTCCTTCACGCCTAAGGTGGTTTCCAGTGTGTCTTTAAATCAAACCATTCACTTATCCACCTTCTTCCCAAACCCGCAGAACAAAGGAGAAAGACTCCTGCATTCCTTGGACATTAACAGGCAACTTCGCTACTACTTGGATAAAACTAAGGCTTTCAGGAAATCTGACCAGCTCTTTGTATCCTATGCTACAGCTTCACAAGGGAAGGCTATATCAAAGCAAACCATTTCAAAATGGATAGGACATTGCATTCGTTTTTGCTGTACGCATTATGGAAAACCAGTTCCTGCTACCATTAGGCCCCACTCTACCAGGGCAACAGCTACATCTACAGCCTTCCTCAGGGGGGTACCAACCAAGGTGATTTTGGAAGCTGCAACTTGGAGTTCAGTACACACTTTTACAAAACACTATCACTTACCTCTTTACTCTAAGACTAGGACTGGCTTCGCCACTGCAGTTCTGCAGGGCCTTCTAGCCTCCTCTAATCCTCTATAACTCCTCCACCCATCCATAGCTTTGGGATTCTACCCAAGTGTGATGACTGCAGCAGGGTAACACGATGAACATAGTACAGTTTTGTACCTACCATAAATGTAGATGTTCGAGTGTTCACCTTGCTGCAGTCCAGGTTACCCCTCCCTCCATCCCCTCTGATCTAACTGGCTAAATCTATACAATACCTTCCTGATGTATTTGCTTATAGCTGGAGGGATTTTGCGTTTGTGCAACAAAATTACTTTATTTAGTACTGATTACTGACCACCTTTGTGGGGGCACCTGACATCTGGGGCAAGAAAAACTGAAGAAGATGGCGTCGGATGCATTATATATACCCCTGGCGCACTGACATCAGGGAAGAAGCGACAGCAACCAACGCCGGACCAACACTTTGGAATTCTGGCCGAATGCGGGACCGTCTGACGACAGGATAACCCAAGTGTGATGACTGCAGCAGGGTGAACACTCGAACATCTACATTTATGGTAGGTACAAAACTGTACTTTATGGTTCACCAGGCAGTAGGGTACAAGGAAAAACGACCCCCTGACCACTTCCAGAGGTGAGCAGTCAGGCAACGCTTCAGGAGCACTGGTAGGGTTGCCCAGAGAAAGAATATCTGGAACCCTGGTTTTGCGGACCTCTCCTGCCTCGAAAGGGACATCTTCCATTAGAGTATTCCCCTCTGCCCTTAGGGGAGAACTCGGCATGTGCATCATGGAAAGAGCCCTGTGATTTTCTGTGCCACATCTTCTCGCTCCTCTGATTTCTGGAGTACAATCATTGAGGGGTGGAGTGTCAGACACCGATGGCAGATAGGGTCTTACCATTTTGTTCGCACCTTGCCAACGTATCCTTAACCTTTGGGCCAAACAAAGAAGTGGCCTCGATGGGGGCATTCATGAAGGAAGCTGTAAAGGAATCCGTAAAGTTGCAAAGGCGCATCCAGGAATGACATCTCGTGACTATGCCTGTTGCTCTAGCTGCTCCTTCCATTGCATGTGAAATGAGGTGCATGGAAGAATTGGATATAGATTCCAGGGTCGCTATCTGAGAGGCTAAGTTGTCTCGCACCTCATCAGAACAGCTCCTGCCAAAGTTTCAGAGAATTGGTTGATAAGTTCCCTCTGAAGCCTCGTAAAATGTGCCAAGTAGTTCAAGCACCTTACAGCGAAGGTCGATGAAGCAAACACACACTTCCCGAGTCTGTCTATCTCCCATGACTCCTTGTTGGGTGGATGGACAGTCTAGCTCTCTTCTGGCAAGTCTTTTTTGGTTGCAGCCACCACCACCATGGCATCTACTGGAAGACCTTTGGACCAAAGAGGATGTTCAGCAGGGGGAGATAAAATTTTGTCAGGCCTCCAAGGTATAGCTTCCAAAGTGTCAGGAGCCTTCCATGCACGCCGGACGATGAGCTGGACTAGCTCATCGGCCGGTGGGGTAACCCAGGAGGTGGGGGCTGGGCACGGAAGGCCTGCAGGAATACAGATTCCTCTGAGGAAGGGTTGGAGGACTTCCATTCACCCCTCTGTCTTAGGATCTCGAGGATGTCAGCAAAGGACACCTCATCAGAGGATGACCATGGAGACTCTTCCCCGTCATCAAAGTCCATATCTTTGGTTAGAGACTCCTTAGTGGAGTCCATGTGCTTCCTCTTGCTTGAAGCCTTGCAAGGGACTTCCTCAGTGGGAAGCTGTGGGGAAGATTGCGAGGAGGGGATATCATGTGGGAGAGAAACCTGAAGCCCTTGTGCCCGGGGTCCGGTAGCTGTGGCTTGCGACAGTTGTGGCACAGAAGGGGCAAGGACTCTGACAGGGATGTTTTGCCAGCAGAGGCAAGTGCCATCTCCATGGCCTGGAAGGCTGGACTGCCCAAAGTGGGATGAGAGTCCAGAACCGAGTACGACAACCTCGGGACCGGGGTCACACCCCGCTCCATTGAGCTGACCCTCAGACCAGGAGTCTCAAGAAGGCTGTGGAGTGTGAGGAGAGGAGGATTCCTGGAGGGTGCCATAGGAAAAAATTGACGTTGAACCAAGAACGCCCGCCCTCATGGCACAGCCACTAGCTTGAGAAGCGCCCAGTGCACCAAGGATCACAAGGACGACTCCAGCTCCAAAGTGAGTTCCACTGTTGGTGTCAGAGGAAGGGGCTTCGATGCTTCCCTGGAAGTCGAAGGAGGAGTGTAAGATGGAATCTGTGGTGAGAAACAGTCACCTGCAAGAGGGAGCATAGCTTTAGATGGATTAGAGAGTCAGTTGGCCACAAGCAACTGATCGACAAGCCTCAACACATCCTGTTCTGAGAGGCTCCTGGTCGACCTCATAGAGAGACCTGATAGAGATTCTGGCCTGTCTAAAAAGGGGCTATACTGACTCCCCACAAAAGGATCTAAGGAGGGAGAATACTTAGTTCTGGCGAGTTCGTGCAATGTAGAGCCCAGAGCCGAGGGTGTCTGCACTGAGGATAATGGTGCCGAGGCACCGACGAAGGTGGCACCATAGGCATCGAGGGTGTCTGCAACGTGAAGGGCTGTGTGGCAAATGTCTGCACCGATGAATACATTGCCATCGAAGAAGGTGTCTGCACTGGTAACGATGGTGCCGAAAGTGACTGCACCGAGCAGGTCGGTGCAGAAGGCATCTGCACCGTAAAGGGCAGTATCCCGGAAGCTGACTGCATCAGCAAGGATGGAGCTGAAGGAATCAACACCAACGTGCTGAAGGAGACTGTACCTGTAGAGACCTTGCCAAAAGAGTCTGCACTGATGTCAGCTGTGCTGAGAAAGGCTGCAACGATACTGTCGGAGCCGTGAGTGTCTGCACCAGGAACACCTGTGGCAGTGAAGAAGACATAGCTGGGGTGAGAGCAAATTGAGGTGGTGCCGATGCTGTGGCTGAAAGGACCACAGATGGCAGCACTGGGCCCGAAGTTTTCAACTTTTTGTGAGTCGACTCCTTGTGATCTCCATAGGGAGACGAAGTGAGCAACCTCGAGGAGGAAGAAGAAGAGTGCCTCTTACAGGGTTTAGAAGGAGGGGGTGAGCCCTCCAACCCAGAGATCGCCTCACAGAAAGGAGTTTTAAGGAGGCCTTTTAGTATAAGTTTATTCTTCCTTTCATTCAGAGTCCTAGTCGAGAAATTTCTACAAATCCCACACCGGGGGTCCACTGACAAGTGGGAAACATTCAGACAATAGACACACAAATCATGACCATCAGAAAGCGGTAACCTATGTCCGCATTCTGTGCATTGTTTGAAACCAACACTACTCTTCTTATCTGACATTGTAATATCAAGGGAGAGACTACGATACTACTAAAAGGTTATGAAAGTACCCAGAAGGGTGAAAAGGGAAGAGAAAGAATTACCAACGATGGTAATGGAGAATTACCTCAAAGGTAAGAAAAAGGGACAGAATATACTATAGGGAGAGAGTCTCAAGTTGTGATAGGGTAGGAATATAGAGATACTGAGGAATTGAAAACTTTCTAAACACTAATAAGAGAAAAACTTCAAAAAAAAATTTAACACTTAGCTGAGAGAGAAGACTTGACATGGCTGTACAGCAATACGGCAAACGAGATCTGAGGTAACAAGGAGCAGAACATTGTGGGTAGGATCTTGGCTCGAGAGTTTTTGGCTGATGCAAGCTTGGTATAAGGCCAGCTCGGCTCCGAGGATGGAACCGATAACCCATCGTAAGGAATGAACGAAGATTAACAACATCAGATCAGATGTTTCTTTTTGGAATTATTCAAAAGAAGTTAATAGACAAGTATTCTCAGAAAAAGATTAAAAAAATTGTATTTATAGTTGGTGAAGGAATCCACATCTTCCCTGTTCTGGTGTGTATACACATGGAAATTTTTACATAGATGTTTTTTCACCCCACATAGACTAGCAATAATGTACAAGAAAGATGAAATGAAATGCTGAAGATGTAGACACCATGATGCTGACCAGATACATATGGTTGTTAATTACAAAATAATTTCCCCATTTTGGTTAAACTTTAAATTTCTTTGTAAAGTTGTATGGAATGACAACTGTATAATTTCTGACTCCCTTATCCTTTTCAATGTTCCTGAAATCATTCCTAAAAACAAATATTTTTACTATGGTCTATCCTCTATATAGCAAGGAAAATTGTTAATAAAATTTGAAAATCCCAATCTATTCCTGTCTTTAAAGCTGAGTTTATTCATCTTGTGAAATATGTTTATAAGAATGAGATTGCTACTATAAAAGCAAGGGCTAACAACATAACTCATCATTTAATTGCTTGGACAAAATTGTCTAATCTGTTAGAGAAATATTAAGTGTTCTCCTATGTATATTGCTGTTTTAGTTGTTATGGCCATTGTATATAGGTTATTTGTTTTTTCTTGTTACTATAGTGTTAAGTTATTGTGTTATAAAATGAATAAAAACATTTTGGGGGAAAAAAGAAAGGTGGACTGAATTGGCTTTGCATTAACCCACTGCTACAAGTTACATCTGGTATGCCAACATTGGAGGATCCCATTGAATGTCTTTATCTTTGGAATGTTTTAAAATATTTTCAAATGGAGAGGTTTTTAGTTCTCACTATCTGTTTGGATTTATTTTTTTAGGATTTTGAATATAAAAAAGGGGGGAATGTTGTCACAGATGCCTGTATTACACTAACAATGTCAATAATAATATCACCAAGTGTTGCCACTGTGGCCAGAAGTCAGGAAATAACTGCTAAGACATCTGACATTAAGTACTAACTGTGAAAATGTAGTGGAAATTAGCCATGGTAAAGGGGAATACCACTGGGTTGACATCATTCCATACAGTAAATATTTAGTTTCTTCTTTAACTATGGCTACTGTATCCAGGCACTTGAAGCAACAGAACTACAGGAAGGAAGGTAGAGCCAAATGTACTATTCACATCCATTGATAGGTTCGGGAGGCACTTCAGTAATGGTCAGTATTGGGAGGATGACATCCTGGAGGGGAGATTCCCACAGATGTTGGCTAGACTAGACATTGTATCCATCTGGTTTGAACCGAAGGAAGGTATTAATGGATATGTTTACTGAAGTTTTCTTAAAAGATGGACAGCTTGGTGCCAAACTGACATTGTATTATAATTTGAGGCCATGCAGGATGAAACAGGGAGGACTGGAGTATAGTTTGTATGAAAGGTAAACAAGAGTGGTACTGTGTTGCTGCTTACCACTCATTAGAGTGCATGTGAGCAGGAAACCCTAAGCAACTTTGCAGTCCCTTTCATTAGGTTATTTCATCTTAAATGACTGAAGGTTATGCCTCCAAGGTAAAGAACAACTAAACATATCTGTTTTGTTTCCATTTGAAAATATGGTCAAGCAAATAGATAGCAATCATTCAGACACATTTTCACGTGCCAGTATTTGCATTTGACAGATTTTTGGCAGACAATTTGAAAACTCATATTCTGGGGTTAGATAGATTATAATATGCATTTGCTTACTGGAAAATCAAAGAAAACATCCTGAAACACTCAAAAATGGATAAAAAGGGTGAATTTACATTCCATTCCATAGCTGTGATGGCATGAGAAGGCAGAATATGTATTTGGGTAGCTAGTATCTTTTGTTGCTTTTCCTATGTCCCTGTTTTTAACCTTCTGTTTAGGTTCATAGGTTGGTACTAGGCTATCAGCCCTAGGGCTTATACAAGCCTAGCCATAACAATTCCCAGGCTATTTCTTCCCACACTATTTACTTCCCCGGACCCCTGTCTAGCAGGGCGACTGACGTGATCCCCGGGGTGAATTTCCTTTCTCCCATCCAATCGTCAAGGTTCCTTTTGAAGAGGACCAAAGAGGCACTCTGCTTGACATGTATGGGCAATCTATTCCAGAGTCTGGGGAGTCTCTGGGTCAGGAACCTATCCCTCCAGCATGTTTTGTTTATTGTGATGACAAGGTTTAGATCACTGGAGCGTGTGGCTCTGAGGGATTGGGATTTCTTTAAGTGTAGCATGTCCAACAGCTCTGGATTTGACATGGCTTTGTATGTTAAGCAAAGATCACCTCTGAGTAGACGATATGCGACAGAGTATAGCTGGAGTTTTTTAAGGCGGTCAGCGTAGGGCATCTGCTTTAGGCCTGTGATTCTTTTAGTGAGGTATTTCTGTGGCCTTTCCAGTTGTTGCAGATGTCTTGAGAGGTACATACCAAACGGGGCATTGTATTCTATAATGGGTCTAATGAGGGATGAGTACAGTGGGACAATGACCTCCTTTTTTCTGGATGAAAAGCCCTTAGTGATGAGGTGTGCCACATAGAAGGATTTCCTGACTGTTGTGGCGATGTGGTTATTGATGGTGAGACCACTGTCCACCTGTGTCCCTAAGTCTCTTATCAAACTTTCGGTGTTTAGTGTACTGCCACCTATATGGTAATTCACGGATACATGTTTTTTCCATCAGGCTTTTGTTACGTCAGGCTTTCTTGATGGTCTAAGTGATGTTACAGTTCAGTTCTATATCATGTAATATGTTACATTTATCCACTACTCTTTCAGTGAAAAAGTACTTTTCCATGTCTGAATGTGAATTTTGTGCCCATATTCTAGTAGGCACACCCTCCTCCTCCTTTCATTTTTTTCTTCTTGATTTGTGTGCTATGACACTTGCCCTTAAGAGTCTTCTGCACCCCTAGCATGTTTCCTCTTTCTCACCTATCCTCAACTGAGAGTAGATTTAGCTTCTGTAATTTCTTGTGCCCTTTATCCTCTAATCTTGTTATACACTTGTAGCCTTTATTTGTACCCTGTTGAATAATGAGATAGCCATCCATCTGCACCCCCTTTTTCCCCATTTTTTGCTTATGGGGTCAGGGTGTCGTTTCGACAGTGATCATCCAGAGCAAATTTTCACACTAGTGGGTATTTAGCCCTGTGACTTGATATCATTCTCCCTATATGGACAATAGATCTAAACAGCTGGATCCTGGCCATGGATCTATCGATGGGATAAAATAACTTGTTCATTCAGGAGGTCTGTGAGCCTGTACACTAAATATACAGTCTGCCATCTTATTGGCCTAGGTTGCATTTTTCTGTTTGCAGTTAGTGGTCCATTTCTGTTCCTACCAAGCCAGTTTAAGTCTAAAGAAGAAGGGTCTCGTTCTTGAGAATATACAAATATGAGCTGTCAGCAGAATAAGATGTAGCACAACGATGACTAGATGAAGTAAGTTTAGGGTCTAAAACAAGATGTAAAATGTAAATGTAAGTAGGTAGGTAATAGTACGTTGTAATAGCTTTAATGTTTAAAATGGGAAAGGAAAAATAAGCTATTTCTACTCAATTCACAGAATATAGAGAAGGCTTTCTAAGGCAAGAAAAAAATGATTTTGGAAGTCACGAAAACAAGAAAATACAGACTTAGAATAAGGCAAAGTGTTAATTGTAAGCCACACATAACACTGCCATGTTTCTGCTACTGTGCAAAATGGTATGTCAAAGGTACCTGTAGAATGCCAGACTCAAGTAGAGTATATTTTTTAAAGATGACATGGCTGTAACTAAAAAAGAAACAAACTGAAGAAGCTTAAGCTATGCCTGAGACATTAGAACTGCTAATAAATGGTTATAAACCTTGCCATTATAATGGTAAACGGTGACTGAATTGCTGTTCTGGTCCATACATCCCTGTGAGTCTAGCATAAAGTAATAGAGCTAAAATATTTCAGCAGAAAAACAGGAAATAAATAGTTAATTGAGATGTGAGTAAGTGGTGGAAACTGAATCAGAAAAAAACAAAAAAAGGAAAAATTGATAGGGGAGGCGAAACAAACTGTAAGCACCAAAACTGAATGCTGCCTAAACTGTTACTGTTCTGAAATGTGAAGTGGGGAGTGTGGAAAAATGTGCAGTGGAATCAGATTAAAATACTGCTAATGCACGTGAGGTTTCTGAAAAAAAACTGCAATATTTAACTGTAGCAAATGCTGACTTGTAAAAGTTTTTACTTGCTTGAACTTAATACACTTTGCAGCAGGTTGAGCTGAAGGTTTAGTAAAAATCACTGAAAACTGAAAAGGTATGGCTTGATTTTTGCCTATTTCTCTAGCTTTAAAAGGGAACAATGGAGTGGTTGGGCAAGGAGATTCTCACACTGCAGCAGTGCTTGTTATACTCCCACTCGTTATCAGAGCTACATTATTGCTGAAACAAGAAAAAGAAGTATGGGTATTGTCTGTGTTGGCCATCTTCTGTTATGTTGTTTCAGTTCAGTTGTTTCAGTTAATTTGTACTCATGTTGCTTTAGTTACTGTTAAAATACATTTTCTACCAACATGTTTCACTTTGCCTTTTTATAGTTTTATGTCATGTGTCCACTTTGTTTTACTTCAGTTGGATTGTCCATTGGCCATGGAAAGAATTAAAGAGGACCGTCCAATCACTATTAAGGATGACAAAGGCAACCTGAATCGCTGTATTGCAGACATTGTCTCAGTAAGTATGAGGACTGTTTTTGCTAGAAGGGGAAGGAGGGAGCTGCAGACTTCATCCCTTAGCGATGGTTATATTTAGATAAGCTTACCTTTTTTTTTCTGTTAGGAGGGTTTTGACCATCTTTTCTGCCATGGTGTGGACACTGCGTATTGAATGTTGTATACCAGTTTTGTATTTGAGGCATGGATCAGTTGCACAGGTAGTAAAAGCATAGTTTTGGATCTTTTCTTCCATGTGGAAGTATGCAGCATCCTTCCTCTGTTCAAGGAAAGGAACTCCTCAGTTTGTTTATGCTGTCAAATTAATGTTCCTATCAGCCTTATGGCTGTATGCCATTGCAAGACATGCCTGCCAACATCCCGCTGGACAACTGAATGCCATACAACAAAACTGCACTGAGATTAGTGGAGAGAAGTATGGAAGCAGAACAGTATACTTTTAAAATATACACTTGTAGTCGTCATTTATTTCCCTATGCCTGTCACTCAAAGTGCTTTGTAGTTTCATTACCAGTCCAGGTGTGACATGAAACAAACTAGCTGTTTCAGTAAAGAGAAGTCAGCAGCTGTCATTTCAGCGGGTCTACTTCAAAACAAAGAAGTACCATAACAGCGAATTCCACATTATTGAGACGAGTTTATAGAAACTGCATAACATGCATGGTATTTTGTTGTTTTGAAGTAAACCCATTTCAGCATATAAAGCTACTGACCTAAATTTAAAAATTGTGTTTGCCAGTGAGGTGTATGAATGCCAAATGAATAATAGATGGATGATATGGCCACTAGATGATAGGGCCACAGGGGGAAGAGAGAAAAAGAACAGCATATTGTAAAGTAAGGCGGGGGGTGGGGTTCTTCTATTTTGTTTCTGTAGATCTGTTTACATTTTCTGAGCTTTTACTGCCTCAGTCATAAAGAGCCAAACTAGCTGACTGAATGATGCAGAGGGATAAAGGCCTTAATGCATCTCAGATAACCCATGCTCGACTAGTCACACAGGGGCTGGTGGGACTGGAGGGATGGGAGTGAGTGGCTGTCACTGACTCCCCCATCCTGGAGGGAGGCAACTTGGCTTGCTACATTGGCAACTCTTACCTTCTGTTACTACAGCATGAAGAAGCCTAATGCGCCCACTTCATAAGTGGTATGCCACATAGTCTGGAGCTGTGCATGCAGGGAGACATGCATACACCTCTCAAAGCAACTGTAGAGGAACTTACAAGTTGCTGAGGAAGTTGGGGATAGGATACTCTGCGGGATCTGCAGACTAACTTCTTCTTCTTGCCTCCACCTAGGAACAAATGGGCAAGAGGTCTCTTTCCCCAGTGAAATATTGAATTAATGAGTGGGTCATTTGGGTGCAGGAAGGGGAGCTTCTGCGTTTATCCTACTGAACCAAAACAAAAATCCTAAATAGCCTTTGTTTCTCAGGTGAGAAATTAAAATGTTGTATGCACTTTCCAGTCATTGTGAGATTTTGTGATCCAAAACTGAAGACAGTCTCCAGTGTGTCATTGATTGGTTCATCCTCTCCACCGGTAGAAGTTTGTCACTTTTTTCAGAAACTCCTCCATTTTAGTTGGGGACTTGAGCACCTTATACTGGGACATGCTAAGAAAGGACACACCAAACACATAAGCAAGCCTAGCCCATTAGCCCACCATTTCTTTTCTTTCACTTCCATAGTTCACATATGATCATTTTGCATGTTGATGAAAAGCCTCTGCATTTGATGTCTAGATGCATATTTACAAAATATACTTTGGGGATCAAGTTCCTAATGTAGACCAACACCTGCATTGCCTGTATTGCCTCAGAGAGGAACACAGCTTAAAACAACTACCATCAGTTCAACCATGCTATCCTCAGACACCACAGGGAAAATTTCTGGCTGACTTCACTACCAGACGTGTGTAATAGGTTAAAAGCTCTCAAGAAGCTGTCATTAGCAGAGTCCGCCATACAGTCCCCTACCTAAGCTAGAACACCTCCCAAAGATGAGACTTGGAAAGCAATCGGCATGTCCCTTGTTAAAATGGCCTTCTTATCCCCACAGGTGCTGAGCTAGTCCTTGACTAATTAGGGCTGGTGTCAGTACCATTGTTTTGCTTCAGCAAATGGCAAGGGGTTTGGAGGAGACACGCCCTGGTTTCCAGATTGGGGGGAGGGTGCTACAGGGTACAGGTGCCACCAACCCCTGGTCAGTCAGCAGGTGCATTCTACCAACCAGGCATAAGATAGAGAGCTATGTCTTGAGTCACATGGTCTCAGATTGAAGTACTTGAGGCCATGGACTCTCCTCCATGTATCTCTTTCCATGCTTTGAAAGGTTTGTCAGCCCAGGTTGGAGGAGGGGGTCTACCTTATCAGCTGGGGACAATTCTTTAGTCTCAATGCTTATGTATCAAACAAGCAAATATTTGATATCCAGTGGGAACTTGTAAAGCAGATGTGGAGCCATATCTATAGGAATATGGCCCTTTACCAGTACTGAGCCTAGCAAAGGTATCCCTCACTTGCTTGCTTCCTGCCCCTGGCAAGTACTCTGCTGGCTCCTGGTCACCCATCATCTATTAATTGCCGTTCACACAGTGGCCTTACTTGTCAGCTTGCTCCTAGAATTAATGGGAATGGAGGACTCCCTTCCACTCAGGTTCTTATAAAGAGTGTTGAGGAACCAGATGCTATTTTCTATGGTACAGACAAGGACAATGAGTTCTCCCCACCTGACTGCTCCCCAACCCCACCCATGACCCTATTTTAGAAAACCCTGGGGATGGTAAAGTCTTTTTTAGACCTCCTTTCTGGTCCCAGTTCTTTTCCCATAGAAATACCTAAATGTACAAAGAAATCCATGCTGGTCATAAACCAGTCCATTATTGCAGCTTGGAAACAGCTAAATGCTACAGCTGTGGTCCCCTAAAAGGTGGTGTTATTTGCTGGTCTATTGCTAAGGAGAGCAATTTCCTGACCTAATAAACTATTCATTATAATTTACTTAATAACTTAGTCTGCTGTCCTGGGAGGGAATTCAACAAATACTAAAAAGTAAGCGCAGAGTGGAAGAAGTCTTTACAGAGCAATGTAAGAAAATTATAAATATAACATTGAGGACCACCTTGATGGTTCCTGGGTTGGGAATCACTTCTCCATCAATCAGAATTTGACTTTTTTTTTAACAAGATCTGATATTCAGACATCTACTTGCCCTGTCAGTGCGTACCATGACGTAAGTCATCAAATGCATGTGTGTTCATCTCCAGAGCCCATCACTCTTTTTACCTTTCATGGAGTTGGAATCACAGTCTTTCTGTTGTCACCCAAAGTCAGCTGTTTGCACACCTGTGCATTGCAGTAATTGTCTATGTGATCAGCAGATTGCCAGCCAACACCTGCAGTGGCATTGCTTCTACAGTCATGGTGAAGAGCACGACATCAACAGCTGCCATAAATAACTGCTGTTTAGCTCTGCTGCTTGACGCTGAAGATGGGAAAGTTGCTAGTCCACTTCACAAAGATAGTGGTGGTTGAGAATTCACTATGTGGAAACCAGCAGGAGGGTCCTTTTCATAGCCAGTGGCAGAGGTCAGAACATCACTACAAGGACAACCATTCTGTGTATGGGTCAACCCTAAAACCTTCTCAGGGTAATTCTGGTGCCCATGTGACTCCTGAATCCTTCAGGTGGTTAGCTCACTCTTGACTAAAGAGAGTTCAAGACCAATCCAGTCATTGGCCTTGGTTGAGGGCCTTAAGATCAGAGGACGTGCCCTGTGTGTGCCTTAACCCTCAAAGCACCTTGTGTGCATGTCATAGCAGCCCCCCCCCCCAAAAGACTGATGTCCTTTACAAACTGCTGCCTGAGTAGGCAGACCAACTCACTAAGCATAGTGCTGATTCTTGTAAGAGCTGTTTGATTTGGCACTACTCCCACAGACTGCAGCATTTTGCTTCCTTGCCAAAGAATAAAACTGGACAGGAGTGGCAAAAGGATATATTTTTCTACTATGTTTGTGCTTAGGGCACTGCGCAGTTTCTCTCTTCCATGTGCCAGTTCCTAACCTAGCTGGTGAAAAATGGGCCGGAAAAGCGTACTGACCTTCCTGAGTCTGACTCATGGAGGATTTTCACAATAGCCTGTCTCTGGCCTCCAGTGTAGAATACCATGTATCCTGTTGCAGATTTGATTGTGCTGACATTTTGGCTAGGGCCTCAGGTCCAGATGGTTCCTTACATAAGATGGCATGGCTGAGATTGTTCTCCACTATGGAATAGTTTAGAACAAGATCCTGGGTGATAATTGTTTGAGGAAGTCCCATGTAAGCTACCCAGGACTTAGTTGAAGACTTCCTAAGGAGGAAGCAAGCACTCACTGTAGTAGGTGGCCTTTATTGTCCCCATTTCTATTACTTCTCATTTTTCCTCTGATAGACCTTTGTCAGTTCCAAAGAAGCAAAGAACTTCTTGACATCCAACAAAGAACCTGAAGCATTTATTTATGTATTTGTATATGTTAACATGACTAGAGCATTGATCCACACTCAGCCTGGGAGCATGATCTTGCCCCCTCATGCACAGATGAAGTTGACCAGGATGACTGCATCCTTTGCAGTCCTCCCACAGTCTTGACATGCCTATATGGTGATGCTGGTGTGGTGTGTAAAGTTCATCTTGAGAGAACCATCAAAAAGGGTTGGTGTGTATTAGAAGTGGTCACTTTCAGCCACATTCTGGTGCTTATAAGTTCTCTCCTAGAAAGGGCTTCACTGATGGATAAGTCCAGTTCAGAACTCTTGGGAAAAGCCCAAGTTATTTTGCTAAAAGGGATGATGGGGGCTCTCCTGTTAGTGGAGGAGTGTAGTTTTACTTCTTGCTCTTCCCATTCCTAATGGAATAGGAGATTTCTGTCCTATCTGAACTGGAGGGTCAGAATCCTCTGAGTCACAGAGAATGACTTAACTTACAAGTGTCAGCTATTCTTCCATCTGCTGTGTGACTTAGATGATAAAGACATGATTTCTGGTTTTCCAGAACACATTTCTTTTGGAGAGACCTTTTCTTTAATGAAGGAGTACTTCAAATAAGAATATAGGATACATACTGGGCTTAAAATCCTTACTCAGACAGAGGATGTCGGTGCTCAATTCCTCAATGTCGCATTGGGTAAGGAATTGCTCTTTAGACGCCCTTCATTAGAGAGTTTTTTTTTTTTTAAACCAGAAGAGAAGGTTAAAATCCTGTGGTCTCTCATGCAGCTGTTCCACCCAAAATTCCAAAATATAATAGGAAATACCCTTCAAACAACTGCCACCTTTACTGATGCCAAACAATGGAGATGAAATGACCAAAAAGGTAAGTGAGGGAGCCAACATCTCATGCAGCTGTTCCACCCAAAATTCCAAAATATAATAGGAAATACCCTTCAAACAACTGCCACCTTTACTGATGCCAAACAAAAGAAAAGCAGTCAAATGGTAAAATGATGTATCAGAAATGGAGATGAAATGACCAAAAAGGTAAGTGAGGGAGCCAACAGGGCTTGGGGCCCAGACTGGGAGAAGCCATGACTTATCTCCTACTCTTTGTTTCAGTCCATCCCTTATTCTTTTCCAGCTCTTGCATCCCCCTTACCCAATAGAAACCCCCTCCAGAATGTGTGTGTGTGTGGGGGGATCTTCTGGCCCTTTTTGCAGAAAAATGAAAAGAAATGGGAAGGTACAAGTGGGTTCTGTAGATTGTCTCCCAGAGGTACACATCACAGTTTGTCCCACAGTTTTAAGGGATACTACCCTCATCAAACAACCAGAGACACTTTACCCTACCTCTTCCAGAAGAAGTAATGGAACAGTCAGTAATAAAGAAAGCCTCATTTGGAGAACATGCACAGATTGTTAGTTGGTACCGTAGCTCTCAACTGTCCAGATTTTTCCCTAATATTTTTTGCCTGTTTCTCATAATATCTGTGTTTTTCAGGCAAATCAGTGAGATGATCAGAGGACTGAAGTCACCAAATAATGATATACGTTTGAGTTTCAGAGTTCATATCCTTTACAAAAGTGCATCCTATTATTCTATCAACTTTCTAAGTTGACAAGAGCAATATTTAAAATCTGTCCCTATTTTTGGGCCTTTGTCCCCCTTATATAAGGCTTTGTCCAGATTTCTTGAGATAAGAGGTTGAAAGTTGTGCTTGGTACTCTTCCTAATACCAGAAAAAAGAGGAGCCTTGGATGCCTACTGTCAAGTCTATCAAATCTAAACAAATTCCTAAAGCTTCTAAAGTTCAGATTGCTTCCTCTGTGCGCTTTCTTGTTCTTCCTGTTTCCTCAAGCTGTGGTAGTAGATCTGAAGGATTTCTGCCTTACAACCATATACAGGGACCATAGATGAATCATAGGTGCTTTCTAAGATTCAAGATGGGGGGATTTCACTGTCAGTTTACCTCTTTGGCCTTTATGGCAGCTACTGCTCCCAAGGCTTTTAAGTCTATACTCAGTGATATCTCATTGCAGAACCAGTGGCATTCACATGTACTCTTACCTGGACAATTGCCTAATTCAGGCCCAGACTATAGAAGTGCTGCTGAGTGCATTGACTTGCATCTTAAATGGTTTCCATCATGATATCTCGGTATCTAGGAGAGTACTTGCACCAGGAAAATAACAAGTGGAAAGAAAGTTGCTATAGATATTCTGTAGTGTTTTAACTGGGAACAGATGTCTTTCCATTTCACTGTTGCAGTATTCCTTACAAGAGGGATTCCCTGCCAAGGGCTGCCCGATGTCTGTCCAGTATACCGAAGCCTTTAGGTTGCTAAGGGTACTCTGTACCTCACACATATGCTGCCTGCATGCAATGTAGGGCATAAAGGTGACATCTGGATGTACCATCCTCAGAACTTCTTTGCTGCCAGTCCAAATGCCATCTTAGAATGTCGGTCTGAACGCTCACTTTGTTTGCTGGTTCGCCAAACCATTTTTCAGATAAGTGTCCCATTGGGGTTTTTACTGTTATCTTTTTGCTTTGTTGCTTATGGGGTTCATGTCATCCAGGAAGGATAAATGTCAGTGGGAGACAGATTCCCGATAAAGATCATCAGGAGCAGTGCTTATTTTTTCCTCAGTGCTTCCCATGAGTATATGTTCTGCTCTGTTTGTCAGGCTTTCATCCCGAAGATTTTGCATAGTCTGCTTTCCTCTTTGGCCATCTATTTAGAGAACCAGTGTCTTAAGCTTTTGGCATAGACATTATGGAAGGAACTTCCCGCTCTGAGGGTCGACTTTCCTCAAAGAAAAATACCAAGAAAGCAAGGTCTGATTCTTCAGCTGTGCTGCCTCCGCTGGACGTCTCTCTTGTGGCTAGTGAAAGCCTGGAGGACTGTATAGCCCTTTTGTTAGATTTATTTGCTGCAAACTCTTTGGAGACCAGTATGGAACAGACATCTTGCACATCCCTGGAGGCCTACTACTGATGTTCAGGGGGAACTACAGCTGATTATTATGGAAGGGCCTAGGTGTGTTCCTCAGATTTTGGTTAGGGAGGAGGTACTGACTACCATTAGGGTGCCTTCTGAGGTTTGAACTTTGTATGTTTCACAAGGCTGACATCCCCTTGAAGAAGAAACAAAAAACAAAACATGTTTCTCCAGCTGCTAAGGAACTTCAGTGTCACTTATTCCAGCTCCCCCTTGATTTTTTACTCCTCTTAAGAGACCTACGGAGCAGAATTCCTCTGAGGTGGAGGAGGTGGATTCAGATGAGGAATCCCTTGCTTATTCCTCCCAAATTACTTTTCCATTAGACTATGGTTCTGAGGTGTCCAGTAGTCCTGACTCTCCTTTTGAGGAGATTTCCTTTGGGGACACTATTTCCTGAATGATGAAATTATTTTTAAATGGGATTGTGCCCAAATCTCTGAGGTCCAAAAAAGGTATTACGAGCTTCTGCAGATGGACTCTTCTAGATCTTCTGCTGTTCCTCCTGATGTTCTTCGTGTTTCACTGTTGCAGTCTTCACATTTTAGTTATCCTGCCAGGGGTAGCCCTCAGTCAGCCCGAATACCAGAGGCTTAGTATTTCTGTGTCGGTTGCTGTCACTTCAGGACTGACGTCAGGTCATCAGTGGTATAAAAACAGGCAGCTGACACCATTACATCAGTCTTTCTTGCAGAGGAGCCCGAAGCAGAAGCAGTTTGCATGAGTGCCGGTCGGCCGCTACCTGAGTTTTCGTTTCTGAAATTGAAGTTGAAGTCTTCTAAAGTTAAGTACCCCATTGGGGATCCTTTTTTCTTGCTCTAACCGATATCAGAAAAAGTTAACAGTCATCTCGCCTGTGGAAAGCAAATACCACACCAAGATTTGTATTCTTACTGCATCACCCCCAGACCATGACGTACCTCTCTGCTGGTCTTGTGCTTTGTTCAACGCCTGAACTATTCATCGTCAGGCCCTTATTGTAGCTAAATGCTCTCATTCTCGATCTCCGTATTCTGAAATGGCTTTGGTAACCCATCCAACTACCGATCTTCCGAAAAAACATAAGGGTAAAGACAGAGACAGACCGCACAGGTCCAAAACTGCTGATGATGCTTCCGTTAAGCTAGTCGCCAGTTCGCCAGTACTCGTTGAGGCACTTTCGCAGCCCCTAATGTCCACTTTGATGGATTCACAGGCTGCTTCAGTATGCCACAAGACTCTTTTTTGACTATGGAACCTGTGGATGTCTCTACCTTGGATGGGTCTGAGGAAGTTCTTCACACTACCGATATTCAACACAAACCGACGACTTCTTTCGCATTTTCAGATGTTCATCGTGTTTCACTGTTGCAGTCATTACACTTGGGTTATCCTGCTGGCAGGCTACCCTTAGTCGACCTGTATTCCAAAGTCCTGGTCCGGCGTCGGTTGCTGTCGCCTCTTCCCTGACGTCAGTGCGCCAGAGCAATAAAAGATGCAGCCGACGCAATTTTCTTCAGTCTTTCTTGCCGCGCAGTGCCCGAAGCAAAAGCAGTTCGCAAGTGCCGGCCGGCTGACTCCTGAGATTTTCGAAATCGAATTTCAGATCCGAAGTCTTCATTAAAGCTAAGTACCCCGTTGGGGAAACTTTTTTTCTTGCTCCAGACCGATGTCAGAAAAAGTTAACAATTGTATTTCTTGTGGGAAGCAAATACCTCATAAGGATTTTCATTCTTACTGTATTCCTTACCTAGGCCCTGACCACGATGTTGCTAGCTGTCGGTTTTGTGCTAGATTTAACCAACGCACTATTAAGCATCGGTACGATTTTGCCTTTCATTACTTTGGCCGAAGATTTAATTATATAATGCCGTCGGAACAGCCGACGACGGGAGTTTATAAAAAGCGCAAGGAAAAGGACAGGCATCCTAGGTCCAAAACCGACAACGAGGCTTCCGCTAGGCCAGTTGCCGGTTCGCCGGTTCTCAGTGAGGTGCTTTCGCAGCCCCATGACCCCCGCTACCTCAGAGCCACAGGCCGCTGCCAACTCCCATGTGGAGCGAACTAGGCCTCTGGATACACAGGTATTGGACAATCGGAAACTATTCCCTCAGATGGGTCCTGAGCCGCTGAGCAGGCATCGGCTTCTGAGGGTGCTTTCAGACCTACACAGTTATATGTAAAGCCAACCTCAGCTTCAAAGGCAAAGACTAAAGCAGCTCTAAAGACTAAGAAACAAGTACAGCATTCTCCTGGACAGACTTCCATGCCTAAAAAACAGATGCTTAAAATGGCTGAAGACCTAATTACTTTGATCAGTGGTTCCCATCCCCCTCCTGATAAGAGGCCTAGGCAAGAGACAGATTATGAATCTTCAGATCAGGTTTCCATTTCCTCTGACTCCTCTTCTGAACAGGGATACTCTCTTCCTCCCTATGAGGATTCTGATGCTGAAGAGTCTATTTCTTCAGCCTCTCCTCCTGAGAATTATTCTTTTGGGGAAACCCTGCATACCATGAGGGAGCACTTTCACTGGGAGAGCCAAGACTACTCAGAATCTAAGAAAAGGCTCAGAGACTTCCTTTTACTACCTCAGCACAGAACTCTTGCTATTCCACCTGTTCTAGACATTGTAGATGATGTATTTTCAGAGTCCGGCCTGTCTTCTGACTCTTTACCCCCTGCACCGGTTAAGCCAGACAGATAATACAGAGTTCCAGATTCTCATAAATTTCTATATAAAAACCCTGCTGCTGACCCAGAAACTATCTCAAGGTCCCAAAGGGGTCAAGGCTTCCACTGCAAAAAACCCTGTCCCCTCTGATAGGGATTCAAGGGCACTGAACAGATGGGGGAAAAAAGTTTACACTTCTGCAACCTTGGCTGTAAGGTCTTTAAATTGTCAGTTTCATATGGTTAAGTATCAGCAATATTTAATGTTACTGCTAAAAAGAAAATGTTGACAAATTCTGAATGTCTATAAAACAAGGAAATGCAGGATTTATTGCATCCAGCTGAACAAGTGGGAAAGCATATTTTGCAATGTGGTTTTGATTCACTGAAGGCCTCTTGCAGGGCCGCTGTTATGGGTTCTGTCATTAGAAGGCACGCTTGGCTAAAGGGACAAAATTTGCCTGATCATGTTAAAGCAAAATTATTGGATGCTCCTTTACAGCATGATACTTTGTTTGATGTTGAGGCAGAAGAGGTGTTGAAGAAGATGGAGGATAAAGCGAAATCTATGCAGACATTTAAGGATTTCTTACAGGTACAGCCACCCAGATTTAGCAGGAACTGGCCTTCAAAGAATTGGTCTTTTCCAGTGTCAGACAGGCCACAAAGAGGCATATACAGACACCCTACAGGCAGATCCCAGCCCCAAGGCTCATACAGGCCTAAACAATGGGGCGCTTCTACCTCCAAAAGTGGAGAAGACAAATCACAGCCATATAGGAAGCAGTCCCAATGACTTTCCTCTTCCAATACCAAGCACTTATCTTTTGGCAGCTCCCTTAGGGGGAAAACTAGCACTTTTTTTCACAAAATTGGCACATGATCACCCAGGACAAATGGGTCTTGAATATAGTGTCCCAGGGCTACAGGTTCCACTTTCACACCCTGCCAAAGACAAAAGGTAGGCCAGACCTGCCACATAATCAATGGGCAGAGGCTCAAAAGCAAGTTTCATCCCTCATGGACATGAGGGCCATTCAGCGAGTACCACATCAAGAGCAGGGGCAAGGATTTTACTCAAGACTTTTCCTGGTACCCAGAAAGGACAAAGCTTGGAGACCAGTACTGGACCTGTCTATTCTAAACACTTTTCTGGACGTTCCAAAATTCAAAATGTTGACTCTGTAGCAGCTTCTGCCCATGCTGGGCATGAAAGCTTGGCTTGTAACTTTGGACCTAAAAGAGGCATACCTGCATGTCCCAATCAGACAATCTTGCAGAAGATTCCTCGGATTCATAGCTGGCTCAATGCATTACCAATTCTCTGCACTGCCCTTTGGCTTATCTACTGCGCCCAGGGTCTTCACAAAATGCCTGGCACCAGTAATTGCTTTTGCAGACAAAGGGGGATTCAGATATATCCTTACTTGGATGACTGCCTTATTCAAGCAGAGGACAAGGACATTCTACTGAAGCATCTGGCGTTTGTAAAAAGGTTACTTATTTGCCTAGGGTACACGATAAACGAAAATAAATCAAAACTAGTACCCTCTCAAGAGATAATATTCCTGGGTGCAAGCTTAAATACAACTGCCCAGATGGCTTATCTCATGCCAGACAAACAAAGGCAACTGACTTCTTACTTCGAAATGTTGGCAACAAAGACCCAGTTATCTGCAAGAAAAATACTGCAGGCTTTGGGCTTCATGGCACCCTGCATTTTACTAATTCCATATGCAAGACTGCATATGAGGAAACTACAATGGTATCTAAAAAGTGTTTGGACTCAACATTGCCACAGCCTGGAAACATTAATTACCCTCATTCCCTGCCTGCAACAGGAGTTTCGATGGTGGGCACAGGCCTGTCACCACAACGAGGGACAGCCATTCACTCTACCCACAGCCAGGCAGATACTAACAACAGATGCATCAGATTATGCCAGGGGGGCCCACATGGCAGGAAAATGTATTCAGGACACATGGCCTGCAAGCCAAATGCATCTTCATATCAATCAAAAAGAGATGCTAGCTGTTCAGAATGCCCTGACAGCCTTCAAGGATCTACTTCATCCAGGACAACTGCTGATAAAGACGGACAATACTACAGTGATGTGATACATAAACAAGCAGGGAGGCACACATTCCTACCCCCTCTGCAGACAAGCCATGACTTTGTGGAACACAGCATTGACTTATCAAGTACACCTGCAATCACCATTCCTGTGGGGAAAGACAAATACTGTGGCAGACGAACTCAGCAGAAACCTCATGGATCCTCACGAGTGGAAACTAGATCCACAAATCTTCAGCATGATAACAAGGAAATGGGGATGCCCAGACATAGATCTATTTGCCTCCCCTCACAACTGCCAATTACAGAGATTCTGCACAAGGACTTATCACAAACAAGCATGGAAAGTGGATGCTCTATCCTTCAGCTGGAAAACCCTTACAGTATATGCCATTCCTCCACTGCCTCTCCTCCCCAAGGTACTCCTAAAGGTCAGACAAGAGAAACCAAAAATGATACTGATTACCCCAGACTGGCCACACCAGCACTGGTACCCAATCCTAAAGAGCTTGTCTCTAGGCGCAGCCTGGACATTGCCTCAAAACCTCATTTACTGACCCAACAAAGCAATCAGATCCTGCACAGCCAACTCAGAACCCTAAATCTGGCTGCATGGCGGATAATGTAACCATTCAGAACACACCTCTCTCTAAAGCAGTTATGAATGTTATTTTGGAGGCCAGGAGGCCCAGCACCAGAAAATCTTATGCAGAAAAATGGAAGAGATTCTGTGCTTGGAACCAGGCACAAGGAATTGACACATTTGTACCAAATATTCCTCAGATTTTACAATACCTAACTGAGATGCTGGACAAAGGCCTATCCTTCTCATCAATTAAGATCCATGCCTCTGCCATTTCAGCTCATTACAATATGGACCCACTTATTTTTTCACATCCACTGCTAAGGCAGAACCTCAGAGGGGCCAAAAACATAAGACCTCCAAGGAGAGCGCCAATACCTGCATGGGACCTCAATTTT
Organism: Protopterus annectens; assembly: GCF_019279795.1. Lineage (NCBI taxonomy): Eukaryota > Metazoa > Chordata > Ceratodontiformes > Protopteridae > Protopterus > Protopterus annectens. Next base: position 1,355,801,585 of record NC_056732.1, on the reverse strand, counting down.
GTCTTGGAAAAACTCACACTGCCTCCTTTTGAACCAGCCAGTACAGCTGAAATAAAATTCTTATCATGGAAAACAGCTCTGCTCCTAGCAATAACTTCAGCAAGAAGGGTCTCAGAGTTACAGGTGCTAATGGCTGTGGAACCTTTTATAATTTTCCATCCGGACAGGGTTTTTCTAAGGACAATCCCAACATTTATGCCTAAGGTAGTGTCCAGTGTGGCTCTTAACCAAACCATTAATTTGCCTACCTTTTATCCAACCCACAGAATAAGGGGAGAGACTTCTTCATTCTTTGGACATACACAGACAGTTATGCTTCTACTTGGACAAAACCAAAGCTTTCAGAAAGACTAAGCAACTCTTAGTGGCATATGCTGCAGGATTGCAAGGAAAAGCTATCTCAAAGCAGACTATTTCAAAACGGATAGGCCACTGCATTCGTTTCTGCTATTCACAACATGGCAAATCAGTGCCTAAGGGCATTAGGTCACATTCAACCAGAGCAGCAGCCACTTCAGCAGCCTTCCTCAGAGGAGTACCAACCAAAGAAATTTTGGAGGCTGCAACTTGGACTTCAGTGCACACCTTTACAAAGCACTACCACTTACCTCTTTACTCTAAATCCAGAGCAGGCTTCGCCACTGCAGTTCTGCAGAGCCTCATAGCCACTCCTAATTCTATTTAGCCCCAGCCACCCAACCTCAGCTTTGGGATTCAACCCAAGTGTAATGACTGCAACAGTGAAACACGATGAACATAGTACAGTTGTGTACCTACCATAAATGTAGATGTTCGAGTGTATTCATTGTTGCAGTCCAGGTTACTCTCCCACCATCCTCCTTTCATTGCTGGGACTTATCTGTACTTCTCTGTTCTATACAACCTATGTGGTGTATTTGCTTGTAGATGAAGGTAATTTTTATGTTAGTGCATGCATTTTTATTTGCAAAATTTTTAGCCTACTCTTTTGGGGGCACCTGACATCTGGGGCAAGAAAAACTGAAGAAAATGGCATCGGCTGCATTTTTTATACCCCTGGTGCACTGACATCAGGGAAGAGGCGAAAGCAACCGACGCCGGACCAGGACTTTGGAATTCAGACTGACTGCTGGTAGCCTGCCAGCAGGATAACCCAAGTGTAATAACTGCAACAGTGAGTACACTCGAACATCTACATTTATGGTAGGTACACAACTGTACTTTCTTTCTAAAACTACTGAGTTTCTAAGGCCAAGAGTACGAGTTACGCCTACAAAACCGATGACCCTAACTCAAGCGCCTGCTTCCTTGCCACAATCACAGATGCTTAAAATGGCAGAAGACCTTATCATGCTAATTAGGGGAAGCCAGCCTTCCCCTGCTAAAAGAAAAAGAAACTTGTCCCCAGCAGCTTTATCTGACCAAGAGTCCGACGACTCTGAGGTTTCTGATTATGAAGACATGCCCTTATTTGCCTATGAGGATTCAGATGCAGAGGAATCCATTCCTTCTTCCTCCCCTCCAGAGCATTTTTCTTTTGGTGAAACCCTACATACTTTGAGAGAGCATTTCCTTTGGGAATGCCAGAATTATCCTCAGTCCAAAAAGAGAAACTGGGAATTTGTAGATTTACCACAGTACAGACCCTTAGCTATCCCTCCTGTTCTGGATGTTGTGGATGATGTCTTTATGGAATCCAGTCTAACTCCTGATACTTTACCCCCTGCTCCCAGGAAACCTGACAGGTACTAAAGAGTCCCTGACTCGCACAAATTTCTTTTCAAAAATCCTACTGCTGACCCAGAGGAGTTCTCCCAAGGACCTAAAGGAATAAAAGCAACTACAGCTAAGAATCCCACCCCCTCAGACAGGGATTCCCAAGCTTTAGACAGATGGGGTAAAAAAGTATACACCTCTGCAACTCTTGCCATTAGAGCATTAAATTGTCTGTTCCACATTCTGAAATATCAACAATATACTGTGGAAGTTAAGCAAAAATGATCTGCCTTCCCTGACTGTGCAGAAAATAAAGAATTACAGGAGCTCATGCATTCTGCAAGCCAAGTCAGCAAGCATACCCTGCAATGTGGGTTTGATGCCCTAGAAGCATCTTGCAGAGCAGTAGTCACAGGTTCTGTGCTTAGAAGGCATGCCTGGCTTAAGGAGCAGACCTTGCCAGACCATGCCAAATCAAAATTATTGGACGCACTTCAGAACAAGGACAATCTGTTTGGCACCAAAGCAGAAGAGGTTTTTAAAAAGATGGAAGAAAAAGCTAAGTCTGTGCAGACAATCAAAGATTTTTTGCAAGCGCAGCCTCCAAGATTCAGTAGCATTGCCCCTCAAAACATTGGTCATTTCCAGGCCCCTCAAGGTCACCTCAAACTAGACCTAGGGGAAACAGAACCCCCCCAAACTACAGTCTCAGGGTATGCAGAGATCAAAGCAATGGAGTACCTCCACTTCTAAAACGGGGAGTGCTAAGCCACCCCCTTATGGAAAGAATTTACATTGACTTCTCAACTCCTTCCCTCACCTCTGCCCAATTGCTTGTGCCCCTAGGAGGAAAACTTGCCCACCATGCAAAAAACTGGACCTCCATCACCAACGATCGATGAGTCCTCAACATAGTATCCCAGGGGTACAAATTTTATTTCCCCACACTACCAACCCCAAAAGGGTTCCCAGACCTTCCACCAAACCAGTGGGCAGAGGCAGAAACCCAAGTTCAGTCCCTGTTCTCCATAAGGGCAATTCAGCCTGTTCCTGCAGAACAGATAAGCCAAGGTTTTTATTCCATACTTTTCCTGGTACCCAGAAAAGAGGGCATGTGGTGCCGAATCTTAGATCTGTTCATTCTAAACACCTTCCTAGTGGTACCAAAATTCAAAATGCTCACCTTACAGCAGCTTCTCCCTATGCTGTCCAAAGATGCCTGGTTAGCCACCCTAGACCTAAAGGAGGCCTATCTGCACATCCCAGTCAAGGACCCCTGCAAGAAATATCTACAGTTCAGGGCAGGATCTATTAATTATCAGTTCTGTACACTTCCCTTTGGCTTATCCACTGCTCCCAGAGTTTTCAAAAAATGCCTGGCTCCAGCCATTGCCTATTGCAGACAGAGAAATATTCAAATTTCCCCCTACTTGGACGACTGCCAGATTCAGGCAGACAGGAAAAGCTGTTGCAGCACCTGATATTTGTAAAGAACCTTCTAACCTCCCTGGGGTACACTATCAATGAAAAGAAATCCAAACTAGTCCCCAGTCAAAAAATTGTATTCCTGGGAGCAAGCTTGAACACAGCATCCCAGATGGCATTCCTTACTCCAGAAAAACAAGCCTATCTGACAGGCTACTTCTCTTAAATGGCCACCAGAACCCAGTTATCTGCAAGGAAAATCCTGCAAGCGCTAGGGTTCATGACGTCCTGCATTCTACTAATTCCATATGCCAGACTGCATATGAGGAAATTTCAATGGTACTTAAAAAGTCTTTGGTGCCAACATTCTCAGGACCTGGAAACTAACATACCTATGATACCTTGTCTAAGGAAAGAGTTCCTTTGGTGGGCAGCAGTATGCAACCACAACAAGGGGCTTCCCTTTACACAATCCCACAACGCTCAAACCCTAACCACAGACGCATCAGACTATGCCTGGGGTGCACATCTGGATGGCAAGTGCATTCAGGGCCACTGGAGTCTAAATCAAATTAATCTGCACATCAACTAAAAAGAGATGCTAGCTGTTCAGCACGCTCTGACAACTTTCAGATCCCTACTTTCTCTGGGGCTTCTACTAATAAAAACCAACAGCACCACAGTGATGTGGTACATCAACAAGCAGGGAGGCACCCACTCTTACCCACTCTGCAGGCTAGCCATGCCCCTTTGGAACACGGCCTCAGCCATGCATATTCACCTGCAAGCTCAATTCCTGCCAGGCAACCAAAACACTCTGGCAGACAACTTGAGCAGAAATCTCCTAGACCCACATGAATGGCAATTAAACCACAACACCTTCAGCATTGTGACCCAGAAATGGGGTACCCCGAAGGTGGACCTATTTGCCTCCTTTACAACCACCAGCTCAGCAAATTGTGCACCAGAGAACCTCACAGCAAGGCCTGGAAAGTGGATGGCCCTATCCTTCAAGTGGGCAAACCTCTCAATCTGTGCATTTCCGCCTCTTCCTCTTCTTACAAGAGTATTACTCAAGATAAGGGAGGAAAGACCAAGGGCAATCCCGATTGCCCCAGACTGGCCACGCCAACACTGGTACCCACTACTGTGCAGTCTGTCACCGTTGCCTCCATGGCACCACCCCAGATCCCACCTCTCCTGACTCAGCAGGAGAGACAGTTCTTGCATCTGCAATTGAAGACCCTGAACCTTGCAGCCTGGCTTATTCCTTGACTTCTCCTCCAGTGGCCACCCTAAGCAAGCAGGTACTGGATGTCATACATGAAGCCATATGACCCAGTACTAGAAAATTCTATGCTTTCAAGTGGAAAAGGTATTGTTCCTGGATCCAGACTAAAGGAGCGGATCCAGCACAGCCCTCCTTACCTCTCATCCTGGATTACCTAGCAGACCTACTCCACAGGGGCCTATCCTTTTCTTCCATTAAGATCCATGCCTCTGCCATCTCTGCTCATTACAGCACTGAGCCACCTCTCTTCTGACATCCTCTCATCAAGCAGTTCCTTAGAGGGGCTAACAAATTAAGGCCACCAAAAAGAGCCCCTACCCCTGCTTGGGACCTTAACTTTCTGTTGGAAAAGCTCACGCTACCCCCCCCCCCCTTTGAGCCTGCAGCGTCAGCAGAGTTAAAATTCCTCTCTTGGAAAACAGCCTTGCTTCTGGCCATCACTTCAGCTAGAAGTGTCTGAGCTACAAGCACTTATGGCTGTGGAACCCTTCATCATTTTTCATGCTGACAGGATCTCCCTCAGGACTAACCCAACTTTCATGCCTAAAGTGGTGTCCAGTGTGGCTCTTAACCAATCTATCCATTTGCCCACCTTTTCCCCTAATCCTCAAAATAAGGGGGAAAGGATCCTGCACTCTTTAGATGTGCACAGATAGCTCAGTTTCTACTTTGATAGGACTAAGCCCTTTAGGAAATCTGACCAGTTACTAGTCAGCTTTGTACCAGGGGCAGAGGGAAGGCCATATCAAAACAAACCATCTCCAAATGGATAGCACACTGTATCTATTTCTGTTACAAACACCATGGAAAACTGCCCCCTCAGGGGGTCAGAACACATTCCATTAGGGCAACTTCAACCTCTACAGCCTTTCTCAGTGGAGTCCCTATCAGGGACATTCTGGAAGCTGCAACTTGGAGTTCTGGTTCATACCTTCACTAAGCATTGCCACCTGCCTATCTTTTCCAAATCCAGGGCAGGCTTTGCAAATGCAGTCCTGCAGGGCATACTAGCCAGCCCCAACTCTTCTTGACTGCCTCCACCCATTCTTCAGCTTTGGGAATCAACCCAAGTGTGATGACTGCAACAGTGAAACATGAAGAACATAGTACAGTTGTGCACACTTACCATAAATGTAGATGTTCAAGTGTATTCACTCTTGCAGTCCTGGTTTCCCACCCTCCAGCCCCCTTGTCTCTCTCTTCCTCACTCCTTACAGGGCTATTGGTATTTACTTTTTACTGGTGGTGTTTTTCCACCATAACTTAGCTCCCTATTTGGGAGCTCCTGACATTTGGGGCAAGAAAAACTGATGTAATGGTGTCGGCTGCCTGTTTTTATACCACTGACGACCTGACGTCACTCCTGAAGCAACAGCAACCGATGCAGAAATACTAAGCCTCTGGTATTTGGGCCGACTGAGGGCTACCCCTGGCAGGATAACCCAAGTGTGATGGTTGTAACAGTGAATACACTCGATCATCTACATTTATGGTAAGTGTACACAACTGCACTTTTTGGCTGCCTTGTTTGGATGCCTTCTCTAATGTGTCTCAGGCTTCTGACTCCCAGCTGCCTGACCCCAGAAAAAAATAAGGTAACTGATTATTGCAAATTTCTCTATAGGTGCCCCTCTGTTGACCCTTCTGTGGTGTCTGTGACATCTGGCAAACCATCTAATTTGCTGCCTTCTACAAAGTTGCTTCCTTTTAATGAGGATAGCAGAACTATGGAAAAGCTGGGTAGGAAGTTCTGTATCTCCACTACCCTTGATTTTCTGGGCAGTCCATTGTCAGACTCGTATGACTAGATCTGTTTTGCCTCTTTTTCTCAGGCCTGTCAGGTTATTTCTGATCTTCCTGATTCTGAGGAGAAGATTTCTGCCCTGTCCTTGTTAAGAACTTCCTCGCAGTTGGCTTGCCATTCTATTAGGTGCAGCTATGATGCAGCACATGCTTTTAGAGCTGCTGCTTTTGGTTCTGTGATGAGATATTCCTGTCTTTGGCTTTAGCCTTTCCCTGATGATATTAAGGCTAAGTTGGATGGATGCTCCTCTGGATAGCAAGCATTTGTTTGGGCCTGCTGCTGCGGATTTGTTTAAGTCCCTGCAGGAAAAGGGTAAGGCCTTGCAGAAGCTGAAACATATTTTTGTTTCTCCTGTGCCTGATTTCCAAACAAATTATCCTAATAAGCCGGCTTTGTACATAGGCAGTCTTGCCCTCCTCCCAAAGATAAAAAGGGCAGCAAAAGTGCTCCAGCTGCTAAAGCTTCCCAGACTACTACTACTAGGCAGAAGTCTCCCTTTCCTGACAAACCAGGTGCTGTTTGACTGTCCTGTTCTTCTCAGCCACATTCCTCTTTCTTTTCATCTTTCACTGTCCCTTACAGATTACTCAGGAATCCTGGGTTCTGTCCATTATTTACCTAGAGTATTATATGGTCTGGAAATCTCTTCCCCCTTTCATGGGCATTCCTCAGCCCCCTGGGGACCAATTGGCTTTCTTTCCAGGGGATCTTCAGGGTATTTTGACTCAGGGAACTATTCAGGAGGTTCCTATTTCGCAAAGGGGGAAAAAATTTTATTCCAAAATGTTTTTTGGTCCCCATGAAAGAAGACACTTGGAGACCCATTCTGGATCTCTCTCACTTGAACACCTTTCTGAAGGTTCCCACCTTTTGGATGTTGTCCCTTCGGACCTTGTCCCCTCTGCTGCTTCCTCAGGCTTTTCTGGTTTCTCTGAACCTCAAGGATGTTTATCTTTATATCTGTCTTCAACCCCTTTTCCGGAAGTTTTTGCATTTCTCTGTTGCTTCCTGGCATTTTCAGTTCTCTGCTTTGCCCTTTGACCTTTCTACTGCCCCAAGGGTATTTACTAAATGCCTCACTCCTGTGATTGCTTTTTGATGATCTACTGTTTCAACAACACACCTCCAAAATCACCAGCATGCAATAAAGAAGAGCAACAAAGCCAGCATCCAGAAAATGTTTTTAATCATTCTGATGTCTCTGCATGAATGCCTTCAAGAAGTATAACAAATCTAAAACCACCTGCCTTATATACACTAAACACATCAATTAACACATAGTTAATTAGTAATTGCACTAACATAATCAAACAAAGAAAATAGAAGTTATGTACTTACCATAACGTTCCATGTGAGTTGTTTATCTCGCCTTTATTCTCACTGATGGGTTCGGTGCCGATCCTCGGCTCCGAAACGGCCGATAGCAAAGCTCAAGGTTTGCCAGTAGCTCGAGACCAAGCCCCTTATCCCACAATGCACTGCTGGAATTACCTCAGATCTTGTTTGCTGCGAGTAACAGTATTTACATATATATATATATATATATGTATGTATGTGTGTATATATATATATATATATATATATATATATATAAACATATACATACCCTTTTATGTATTTCTACCAAGAACACTTCCCAAAGAGGAAGAAGAAATATCGAATAACCAGGATGGTGCTAGCCTCTAAGTCAACAGTCAGCCAGGAGGGGGAAAGAGGGAGGGACGTGAGATAAACAACTCACATAGAACGTTATGGTAAGTACATAACTTCTATCTGTGAAGTTATTAAATCTCCCTGTTTATTCTCACTGATGGGTAGCGTCCCTAGCACCCTGAAGCCTGGGTGGATCATGGGAGTATGTTCTTCAGTACCTTAGAACCAAAGGAAGACCTGTCCCTTGAAGTCTTATCCACTTTGTAATGCGTGATAAAGGTATGAGGCTTAGACCAAGTGGCTGCAGCGCAAATATTGTCAAGGGGCAATTTAGCTTGAAAAGCAGAAGACGTAGAGACGGCTCTGGTAGAATGAGCCTTAGGTTTGTGTGTTAATGGCATGCTCGCATTTTCATAAACAAAGGATGTGCAATCGGATAACCATTTAGATAAAGTTGTTTTAGCTACTGAATTGCCTTTTCTTACTTCCGAGAAGGATACAAAAAGTTGATCTGATTTTCTAATATCCTTAGATGTCCTTCAAGGATGCATCTGCAGTCCTAACATATGGGTTGTCCTGCCTCAGGCAGCCCTTCGGTCGGCCGATCAGTTCAAAGTCTGGGTCTGGCCTCGGCTGATGTCGCACTTCACCCGACGTCATAGCTGCTGTTTATTGGGTATAAAGGCATCAGCCGACGCCATTTTCCTCAGTCTTTCTTGCCGCGCAGTGCCCGAAGCAGAAGCTGTTCGCAAGTGCCGGTCGGTCAGATCCAGAGATTTCTACTACCGAAGACTTCTAAAAAGCTAAGTACCCCGTTGGGGACTCTTTCTTGCCTCAGCCGATGTCAGAAAAAGTAAATAATTGTTTAACTTGTGGGAAACAAATACCTCATAAGGATTTCCACTCTTACTGCCTTCCTTGCTTAGGCCCAGACCACGGCGTATCAGCTTGTCTGTGTGCTGTCCTTCAACCGCCGGACACTTGCGTCGCGGGTCGGAGTTCAGAGGAGTTTTTGGTCGCTTTTGCTTACAAAATGCCGTCGGAGACTCCGACTTCACAGTTAGCTAAAAGCGTAAGGAAAAGGACCGACACTTTCGCCGTTCGCGGTTTGCGAAACCACGGTTAAGCCAACGCGAGTGTCTCGGTTTGGGCGAACGGTCCTCCTTTCTTCTTCTTGGCTTGCCTCGATAGCGAGGCCTCACAGCATGGCTGAATCCGCTACTGAACTTACCCCTGCTGTAGCAGGCTCCCAGGATTTATCAGATACTATTCCTTTAGACATATCTACTCCTGCACGTGGAGCTGCTAGGCCCCCTGCATCTATGTCTATCAAGGCTTTTTCTAGGGCTAAAGCAGCCAAATCTTCTAAGGCATTGCCTGCTAAAACCTCCTCACACAGGCCTACCTCCAGTTCCCAAATACTCAGCTTGGCTGAGGATCTCATTTCTTTGATCAGGGGATCCCAACCTCACCCAGACAGCAACCCCCTCCAGAGAAGAGGCCTAGAGCAGAGCAGCCGGATCCTGTTTCTACAGACTATTCCTCGGATGATTCAGAAAACTCAGGTCCTCCAGAAGGCCCATATTCTCCTTATGAGGATTCTGATGCAGAAGACTCCATTCCTTCTGCCTCTCCTCCAGAGGAATTTTCTTTTGGGGAAACCTTACATGCTATGAGAGAGCATTTTCAATGGCAGGGCCAGGATTTTTCAGATTCAAGGAAAAGGCTAAGGACCTTTTTACATTTACCACAGCATAGGCCTTTAGCCATTCCTCCAGTCCTCACAGTTGTTGATGATGCTTATAATGATGCCTGTACTGCCCCTGACTCTCTTCCCCCGGCCCCTGCCAAGCCCGACAGATATTACAGGGTCCCGGACACACACTTTCACATGTATAAGGCTCCTATTGCAGATCCTGAAACCATTTCACAGGGCCCCAAAGCTGTAGCAGCTGCCTCTGCCAAAAACCCCCTCCCCTCTGAAAGAGAATCTAGAGCGTTAGAGAGATGGGGTAAAAAAGTTTATACTTCTGCTACTCTTTCGGCTAGGGCCTTAAACTGTCAATTAAACATGATTCAGTATCAGGAATTTTTGTTAGACCAGCTAAATAAAAAACTGTCCTCTCCTGAACCTTTAGACCGCAAGTCCCTTCAGGATTTGGTACATAACACTCAGCAGGTTAGTAATCATTCCTTAAAATGCGGCTATGATGCACTGGAGGCTTCCTTTAGATCAGCTATGACTGGAACAGTAATTAGAAGGCATGCCTGGTTAAAAGAGCAATCCTTACCAGACCATGTAAAGTCAAAGCTTCTAGATGCTCCCATGGAGAAACAAAGTTTGTTTGGTTCCCCTGCACAGCAAGTGCTAAAGAAGGTGGAAGAAAAAGCAAAATCTGTCCAAACAGTCAAGGATTTCTTACAGGTCCAGCTTCCGAGATTTAGTAGAAATTGGCCTTCGAAGAATTTGTCCTTTCCAGACACCTCCAGAGCACAGAGAGGCAGAAATAGGCGCCCAAGAGGCAGAGGTGCCTACAGGGGACGTCAGTGGCAGCCTAACAACCAGAGAAGTACTGCCACAGATTCGGCTATGACCACTCCCACAGGACAGACACAATGACTTGACTCTGATACCACCTACCAGGGAACAACTGCAAGCACCCTTAGGCGGAAAGCTTGCCTTATTTTCCGTAAACTGGCATTACATTACAGGAGACAAATGGATCTTACAGACAATAGACAAAGGCTACAGGTTTCACTTCCACACTCTACCAAAAAAGAGAGGAATGCCAAACCTACCACCAAACAAAAACAAGCTCTAGCACAAATCAACCACCTACTAAGGATGAGAGCTATAGAAAAGGTACCGCCTATGGAACAAGGACAAGGATTTTACTCCAGACTTTTCCTGGTACCAAGAAAAGAAAACCAATGGAGACCTATTCTCGACCTGTCCGCTCTGAACACATATCTCATTGTTCCAAAATTCAAAATGCTGACCCTACAGCAACTTCTTCCCATGCTGGGCAAGGAGTCTTGGCTGGTGACTCTAGATCTCAAGGAGGCATACCTGCACGTCCCTATATGACCAGATTGCAGAAGATACCTCAGATTTCTTGCAGGATCAGAGCATTATCAATTCTCAGCATTGCCCTTTGGCTTATCTACTGCAAAAAGAGTATTCACGAAATAGCTGGCAACAGTAATTACTCATTGCAGGCTTCAGGGAATTCAAATTTATCCATACCTCTGCCTGATACAAGCGGACAACAAGACCAAATTAACAAAAGATTTGGAAAAGGTTATACAACTACTGCAAGCCCTGGGATACACAGTCAACATTAAAAAGTCAAGGCTGCTACCATCCCAAAGGATAACATTCTTGGGTGCAGAACTGGACACATCAAATCAAATGGCATTTCTCACAGCAGAAAAGCAAAAGCAACTACCACTCTATTTCATGGCATTAACAACATGGGAACCAGCTTACAGCAAGGAAAGTCCTGCAAGCCCTGGGATACATGGCATCCTGCATAATATTGATTCCACATGCCAGGCTACATATGAGGAAGTTGCAATGGTACCTAAGGAATGTATGGTCTCAACACAAGCACAGTCTAGAAGCCCAGATTCCAATAATTCCATGCCTGAAACAAGAGTTCCGTCGGTGGGCTCAGGCCTGTCAGCTGAACAGAGGTCTGCCCTTCCAGACACCTCACCCAAGCCAGACTATCACCACGGGCGCCTCAGACCTAGGCTGGGGGAACACATGGTGGACAAGTGTATACAAGGCCTATGGACACAAGACCAGCTGAACCTACATATAAATCAAAAAGAGATGCTGGCAGTGAAACAGGCACTTCAGACATTCAGACCTTTTCTTCAACAAGGTCATTTGCTGATAAGGACGGACAACACCACAGTCATGTGGTATATCAACAAACAGGGAGGCACACACTCATATCCTCTATGCCGGATGGCAATGGACCTGTGGAATGTGGCCCTGAACCACAACATTCAACTCCAGGCCAAATTTGTGCCAGGAAAAGAAAATGCACTAGCAGACACCTTAAGCAGAACTACCACGGATGCCCACGAATGGATGCTGCATCCAGACATCTTCAAAACCATTACAAAGAAATGGGGACTGCCAGAAATAGACCTGTTCGCATCCCCACACAACCACCAACTGAGGAAATTCTGCACAAGGACATACCACCCACTTGCTTGGAAGGTGGACTCCCTATCCTTCAGTTGGGAAAACCTGACAGCATATGCATTTCCACCTCTTCCTTTGATGCACAAAGTGCTACTGAAGATCAAAGAAGATCACCCAAGGATCATCCTGATAGCTCCAGACTGGCCGAGACAGCATTGGTACCCGCTACTGAGGAGTATGTCTTGGACACACGCATGGCCTCTACCTCTGGTTCCTTTACTGCTAACACAGAACAACTACAAGATCCTGCATCCAAACTTGAAAACACTGCAGCTAGCTGCTTGGAATATTACATAAAGCAAAATAACCCAGACTTATCTCAGAGGGTTAAAGACATTATCCTGGAGGCTCAGACCCTCCACAAGGAAGACTTATTCAGCCAAATGGAAAAGATACCTCATTTGGAGTGCAGCAAAAGGAGAAAATGTATCATTAGCAAACATAGCTAACATCCTGGAATACTTAGCAGAACTTTTCCACAATGGCCTGTCTTACTCCTCCATTAAGATTCATGCATCAGCAATTTCAGCAGAATACAACATGGATCCTCCAGTCTTCTCTCATCCTCTACTCAGGCAGTTTCTGAGAGGAATTAAAATGTAAAGCCTCCAAGGAAGCCACCTTTGCCTACATGGGACCTTAACTTTGTGCTGGAAAAGTTAACACTTCCCCCTTTCGAACCAGCAGCAACAGCAGAATTACAGTTCTTATCTTGGAAGACTGCTTTCCTGCTTGCAATCACTTCAGCAAGAAGGGTTTCTGAATTGCAGGCATTAATGGCAGTACAGCCCTTCCTTAACTTCCATCAGGATAGAGTGTCCTTGAGAACTAATCCTACTTTTATGCCAAAAGTGGTCTCCAGGGTATCATTGAACCAAGCAATCCACCTGCCAACATTCTTCCCCAACCCACAGAACAGGGGGGAAAGACTACTACATACATTGGATGTGCACAGGCAATTGTGCTATTATCTGGACAGAACCAAGACCAACAGAAAGACTGACCAGCTTCTGGTAGCGTATGCAACAGGAATGGAAGGAAAAGCAATTTCAAAACAGACAATCTCAAAATGGATAGGAAATTGCATTAGATTTTGTTACTCTTTTCATGGAAAGACAACTCCAGAAAACATCAGACCTCACTCCACAAGGGCTACAGCCACTACTACAGCTTTCCTCACGAGGGTGGCTACCAAAGACATTTTAGAAGCTGCTACTTGGAGCTCCATGCATACATTTGCCAAGCATTATAATCTACCTTTATACTCCAGATTCCGAGCAGGTTTTGCAACTGCTGTTTTGCAAGGGATCTTAACTACATCATAATCATCTTAGTGCCTCCACCCCTAGTTTGGCTATGGTATTCTACCCATATGTTAGGACTGCAGATGCATCCTTGAAGGACATAGTACAGTTTTGTACCTACCATAAATGTAGATGTCCGAGAGGTATGCATCTGCAGTCATACCCTCCTTCCCCTCTGTGGTACTCCTAGGGTATTTGTCCATCTTGTAGCTAGCTGGGGAAATCTATTATAGTGTATTTGTTTGTATATATGTATATACATGCTTATATTGTTTGCTGTCTACTGTTTGGAACCATTTGCATTTATCCAAATTTAGCCTTCCTAGAGGGCACCTGGCATCTGGGGCAAGAAACACTGAGGAAAATGGCGTCGGCTGATGCCTTTATACCCAATAAACAGCAGCTATGACGTCGGGTGAAGTGCGACATCAGCCGAGGCCAGACCCAGACTTTGGAATCCGGCCGACCGAAGGGCTGCCTGAGGCAGGACAACCCATATGTTAGGACTGCAGATGCATACCTCTCGGACATCTACATTTATGGTAGGTACAAAACTGTACTTTCTATCAAGATAAAATCTGAGCTGTCTGTGAACATCAGGTTTATGCAGCATGTATTCCAGTTTGCTAGAGTGGTTGGGAAAAAAGACTGGCAGCTCAATGACCTGAGTGATCTTTGATTCAGAACAGACTTTAGGTAAAAATGAGGGGTTTGTTCTGAGAGATACTCTATCAGCATGGAAAATCATGTAAGGTGGTCTGATAGATAATGCTTGAAGTTCTGACACTCTGCGGGCAGAAGTAATGGCCACAAGAAATGTAGTTTTCCTAGATAAAAATTTGAGATCACAAGAAGATGCTGGTTCAAAAGGAGGAAGAATAATTTGACATAGCATAAGGTTTAAATTCCAGGGAGAATAGGGAATTTTGATTGGAGGTCTCATGTGAAGAATGCCTTTAAGAAAAGTCTTAGATAATTTATGGCCTATAACATTTGAGCCACCAAAACCAAGGTGAAAATTTGAGATGGCAGCTAACTGAACTCGAACTGTAGCAACTGCTGCTCCTTCCTTAAAACTTTTTGTCAAAAATTCTGAAATAGAAGATAGCGGAGCTCGGAAAGGTCAATGTTCTGCGTGTTGGCCCAAATTGAGAACCTTTTCCACTTACTGCCATATAGTTTCCTGGTAGATGGCTTGTGAGAAGACAAGAGAATTTGTCTTGTATCTTCTGAAATTGAATGAAGCCTGGCAATTAGGGGAAGTGGATTAGCCAAGCAGTCAGTTTCAGGGACTGCAGTGAAGGATGAAGGTCCCCTGACGGGTGCGTCAGAAGGTCCGGAACTGGGTCCAGGATCCATGGACCTTCCAACAGATGATGGTGGAGAAACGGAAACCATATCTGTCGAGGCCAGTAGGGGGCTATGAGTATAACAGTCCTTCTCAGCGATTTTGCGTTCTGTAAAAATCTGGGTATTAATGGGAAGGGTGGATATGCATAAAGGAGACCGGGGGGGGGGGGGCAATCGTGAAGAAGTGCATTTCTCGGGGGATGACCGGGAGGTGGTATTAGGGCAAAGTAGCTTCTGCATTTTGAATTGATGTGGCTGGCAAAAGGTCGCAGCAAGGCTGGCCCCATTTGTGGAAAATCAACTCCGCAACCTATTGTTTGAGAGACTGCTCGTGAGGGAGCAGTATCGCCCTGCTTAGCTTGTCCACTATCATGTTAGATTTCCCCGGCATGTGCGTTGCTAGTAGAAAAAGCTGGGATGACAATGCCAGACCCTGAGGGCTTCTCGACAAAGGGGGTAGGACTTGGTTCCGCCTTGTTTGTTCAAGTACCATAGTTCCTAGAGGAAGAGAGTCCTGAATTCCTGCAATACCAGAAGTACCGCTCTCAACTCTAGAACATTGATGTGCAGATGTGATTCTTGATCTGTCCATGTGCCTTGGGCAGTCTTTCCCTGAAAATGCCCCCCCCCTATCAGGGAAGCGTCCGTGGTCACAGTGGCTACTGGGGGGGGAGAACAAAAGGTCTTCCAATTGTGACATGAAGAGACATCAACCACCACTGAAGGTCTGTCCTGCAAGAATCCGTGATGAGAATCATGTGGTGCATCGGTAGCTTCTGGTAAGACCACTGAGCGAAGAGGAGCCATTGAAGAATTCGCATATGCATCCTTGCGAATGGTATAGCCAGGATTGCTGCCGCCATCAAACCTAGTACTTTCAATACCTCTGTTGCTGTAGCTCTGATGTTCATCGTGTTTCACTGTTGCAGTCATTACACTTGGGTTATCCTGTTGGCAGGCTACCCGCAGTCGGCCTGAATTCCAAAGTCTTGGTCCGGCATCGGTTGCTGTCGCCTCTTCCCTGACATCAGTGCACCAGGGGTATAAAAGATACAGCCAACGCCATTTTCTTCAGTCTTTCTTGCCATGCGGTGCCGAAGCAAAAGCAGTTCGCAAGTGCCGGTCGGCCGACTCCTGAGATTTTCAAAGACGAATTTCGGATCCGAAGTCTTCATTATAGCTAAGTACCATGTTGGGGAAACTTTTTTTCTTGCTCCAGACCGATGTCAGAAAAAGTTAACAATTGTATTTCTTGTGGGAAGCAAATACCTCATAAGGATTTTCATTCTTACTGTATTCCTTGCCTAGGCCCTGATCACAGCATTGCTAGCTGTCGGTTTTGCGCAAGATTTAACCAATGCATTATTACGTTTTTGCCTTTCATTACTTTGGCCAAAGATTCAATTATATAATGCCGTCGGAACAGCTGATTACTGGAGTTTACAAAAAATGCAAGGAAAAAGAAAAGGACAGGCATCCGATGTCCAAAACCGACGACGAGGCTACCGCTAAGCCAGTCGCCAGTTCTCAGTGAGGCACTTTCGCAGACCCTGACGCCCGCTGCCTCTGAGCAACAGGTCGTTGCCGACTCGCACATGGAGCCAACTAGGCCTCTGAATACTCAAGGTATTGGACATTCAGAAACTATCCACTCAGATGGGTCCGGAGCCGCTGAGCAGGCATCTGCTTCTGAGGGTGTTTTCAGACCTACACAGTTATATGTTAAGCCAACCACAGCTTCAAAGGCAAAGACTAAAGCACTAAAGACAAAGAAACAAGTACAGCATTCTCCTGGACAGACTTCCATGCCTAAAAAACAGATGCTCAAAATGGCCGGAGACCTAATTACCTTGATCAGGGGTTTCCATCCCCCTCCTGATAAGAGGCCTAGGCAAGAGACAGATTATGAATCTTCAGGTCAGGTTTCCATTTCCTCTGACTCCTCTTTTGAGCAGTAATACTCTCTTCCTCCCTATGAGGATTCTGATGCTGAAGAATGTATCCCTTCAGCCTCTCCTCCTGAGGATTATTCTTTTGAGGAAACCCTGCATACCATGACGGAGCACTTCCACTGGGAGAGCCAAGACTACTCAGAATCAAAGAAAAGGCTTAGAGATTTCCTTTTACTACCTCAGCACAGGCCTCTTGCTATTCCCCCTGTGTTAGACATTGTGGATGATGTATTTTCAGAGTCCGGCCTTTCTCCTGACTCTTTACCCCCTGCCCCTGTTAAACCAGACAGATACTACAGGGTTCCAGATTCACATAAATTTCTATATAAAAACCCTGCTGCTGACCCAAAAAACATTTCTCAGGGTCCCAAAGGGGTCAAGGCTTCCACTGCAAAAAATTCTATTCCCTCTGATAGGGATGCAAGGGGTTTACACTTCTGCTACTTTGGCTGTGAGGGCATTAAACTGTCAATTTCATATGCTTAAATATCAGCAATACTTAATGTCACTGCTTAAACAGAAAATGTTGACTAATTCTGATTGTGCAGAAAATAAGGAAATGCAGGATTTATTGCATGCAACTGAACAAGTGGGAAAGCATACATTCCATTGTGGTTTTGATTCTCTGGAGGCCTCTTGCAGGGCCACAGTTACGGGTTCTGTCATTAGGAGGCATGCTTGGTTAAAGGAACAGAATCTGCCTGATCATGTTAAAGCAAAATTATTAGATGCTCCATTACAGCATGATACTTTATTTGGTGTTAAAGCAGAGGAGGTGTTGAAAAAAATGGAGGACAAAGCAAAATCTATGCAAACAGTAAAGGATTTCTTACAGTTACAGCCACCCAGATTTAGCAGGAACTGGCCTACAAAGAAATGGTCCTTTCCAGTGTCAGACAGGTCACAAAGAGGAAGGTACAGATGCCCTAGAGGCAGACCTCAGCCCCAGGGCTCATACAGGCCTAAACAGTGGGGCACTTCTACCTCCAAAAGCGGAGAAGACAAATCACAGCCATACAGGAAGCAGTCCCAATGACTTTCCTCTGCCAGCACCAAGCACTTATTCTTTGGCAGCCCCCTTGGGGGGAAAACTAGCACTTTTTTCTCAGAATTGGCACAGGATCACCCAGGACAAATGGGTCTTGAATATAGTGTCCCAGGGCTACAGGTTCCACTTTCACACCTTGCCAAGGGCAAAAGGTATGCCAAACCTGCCACACAATCAATGGGCAGAGGTGCAAAAACAAGTTTCATCCCTCATGGACATGACGGCCATTCAGCAAGTACCACAGCAAGAGCAGGGACAAGGATTTTACTCAAGACTTTTCTTGGTACCCAGAAAGGACAAAGCCTGGAGACCAGTACTGGACCTGTCTATTCTAAATACTTTTCTGGACGTTCCAAAATTCAAAATGTTGACTCTGCAGCAGCTTCTGCCCATGCTGGGCATGAAGGTTTGGCTTGTAACTTTGGACCTAAAAGAGGCAAACCTGCATGTACCAATCAGACAATCTTGCAGAAGATACCTCAGATTCATAGCTGGCTCAATGCACTACCAATTCTCTGCACTGCCCTGTGGCTTATGTACTGCACCCAGGGTCTTCACAAAATGCCTGGCACCAGTAATTGCATTTTGCAGACAAAGAGGAATTCAAATATATCCTTATTTGGACGACTGCCTTATTCAAGCAGAGAACAAGGACATTTTACTAAAACATCTGGCGTTTGTAAAAAGATTATTAATTTGGCTAGGGTACACAGTAAACGAAAAGAAATCAAAACTAGTACCCTCTCAAGAGATAATATTCCTGGGTGCAAGCTTAAATACAATTGCCCAGATGGCTTATCTCACTCCAGACAAACAAAGGCAACTGACTTCTTACTTCGAAATGTTGGCAACAAAGACCCAGTTATCTGCAAGAAAAATTCTGCAGGCTTTGGGCTTCGTGGCATTCTGCATTCTACTAATTCCATATGCCAGCCTGCATATGAGGAAACTACAATGGTATCTAAAAAGTGTTTGGACTCAACATTGCCACAGCCTGGAAACAATTACCCTCCTTCTTTGCTTGCAACAGGAGTTTCAACGGTGGGCACAGGCCTGTCACCACAACAAGGGACAGCCATTCAACCAACCCACAGCCAGACAGTCAATAACAACAGATGCATCAGATTATGCCCGGGGAGCCCACATGGCAAGAAAATGTATTCAGGGCACATGGCCCACAAGCCAAAGGCATCTTCATATCAATCAAAAAGAGATGCTAGCTGTTCAGAATGCCCTGACAGCTTTCAAGGATCTACTTAATCCAGGACAACTACTGATAAGGACGGACAATACTACAGTCATGTGGTACATAAACAAGCAGGGAGGCACGCATTCCTACCCCCTCTGCAGACAAGCCATGACTTTGTGGGACACAGCATTGACTTATCAACTATACTTGCAAGCCCAATTCCTGCCAGGAAAGATAAGTACTCTGGCAGATGAATTAAGCAGAACCATCACGGATCCCCATGAGTGGAAACTGGATCCACAAGTCTTCAGCATGATAACAAAGGAATGGGGATGCCCAGACATAGATCTATTTGCCTCCCCCCCACAACTGCCAACTACAGAGGTTCTGCACAAGGACTTATCACAAGCAAACATGGAAAGTGGATGCTCTATCATTCAGCTGGGAAACCCTAACAGTTTATGCCTTTCCTCCTCTGCCTCTCCTCCCCAAAGTACTCCTAAAGGTCAGTCAAGAGAAGCCAAAAATGATTTTGATTGCCCCAGACGGGCCCTGCCAGCACTGGTACCCAATCCTAAAGAGCTTGTCTCAAGGCCCAGCCTGGACATTACCTCTAATTCCTCACTTACTGACCCAACAAAACAATTGGATGCTGCACAGCCAACTCAGGACCCTAAATCTGTCAGCATGGCAGGTAATGTAGCCATTCAGAACACACCTCTCTCTAAAGCAGTGATGGATGTTATTTTGGAGGCCAGGAGGCCCAGTACCAGAAAATCTTATGCAGAAAAATGGAAGAGATTCTGCATTTGGAACCAAGCACAAGGAATTAACATGGTTGTATCAAATGTTCCTCAGATTTTGCAATACCTAACTGAGATGCTGGACAAAGGCCTATCCTTTTCATCAATTAAAATCCATGCATCTGCCATTTCAGCTCATTACAATACGGAACCACCTCTTTATTCTCATCCTTTGCTAAGGCAGTATCTCAGAGGGGCCAAAAATTTAAGACCCCCCAAGGAGAGCACCAATATCTGCAGGGGACCTCAACTATGTCTTGGAAAAACTCACACTGCCGCCATTTGAGCCAGCCAATACAGCTGAGATAAAGTTTTTATCATGGAAAACAGCTCTGCTCCTAGCAATAACCTCTACAAGACGAGTCTCAGAGTTACATGCACTCATGGCTGTGGAACCTTTTATCATTTTCCATCCGGACAGGGTTTCTCTGAGGACGAACCCGACATTTATGCCTAAGGTAGGGTCCAGTGTGGCCCTTAACCAAACCACTCATTTGCCTACCTTTTATCCAAACCCACAGAATAAGGGTGAGAGACTCCTACATTCTTTGGACATACACAGGCAGCTACACTTCTACTTGGACAGAACTAAAGCTTTCAGAAAGACTGAGCAGCTCTTAGTGGCATATGCTGCAGGATCACAAGGAAAAGCTATCTCTAAACAGACTATTTCAAAATGGATAGGTCACTGCATTTGTTTCTGCTATGCACAACATGGCAAGTCAGTGCCTAAGGGCATTAGGCCCCATTCAACCAGAGCAGCAGCCACTTCAGCAGCCTTCCTCAGCGGTGTACCAACCAAAGACATTTTAGAGGCTGCAACTTGGAGTTCAGTGCACACTTTTACCAAGCACTACCACTTACCTTTCTACTCTAAATCCAGAGCAGGCTTTGCCACTGCAGTTCTGCAGGGCCTCATAGCCACTCCTAATTCAATTTAGGCCCAGCCACCCAACGTCAGCTTTGGGATTCAACCCAAGTGTAATGACTGCAACAGTGAAACACGAAGAACATAGTACAGTTGTGTGCCTACCATAAATGTAGATGTTCGAGTGTATTCACTGTTGCAGTCCAGGTTACCCACCCACCATCCCCCTTTCTTTGCTGGGACTTATCTGTACTTCTGTATTCTATACAACCTATGTGGTGTATTTGCTTGTAGATGAAGGTAATGTTATATTTTAGTGCATGCTTTTTTATTGGCATAATTTTTAGCCTACCCTTTTGGGGGCATCTGACATCTGGGACAAGAAAAACTGAAGAAAATGGCGTCTGCTGCATCTTTTATACCCCTGGTGCACTGACGTCAGGGAAGAGGTGACAGCAACCAACGCGGGACCAAGACTTTGGAATTCAGGCTGACTGTGGGTAGCCTGCCAGCAGGATAACCCAAGTGTAATGACTGCAACAGTGAACTCACTCGAACATCTGCATTTATGGTAGGTACCCAACTGTACTTTTTTTTGACACCAGTAAGCTGACGTTTTGGCGGGGAAGACCGACTCTTTCGGCGGGGAGACGTAGAGTGGTAGTTGAGGTATCTAATTCTGTTCCTATAAAAATGGTATGCTGTGATGGCGATAAGGCAGACTTTTTGAAGTGGATTGTAATGCCCAATTGATGGCAGAGTGTCAGAGTGTATTGTGTTGCCTGAGTCAATTGATGCCTGGTGGCAGTGGTTAGGAGCCAATCGTCTAGGTATGGAAACACCTGGAATCCTAGACGTCTCAGGTGAGCTGTGACCACTGCCATGCATTTGGTGAACACTCTGGGGGCTGTAGTGAGACCAAAGGGCAGGACTCGAAACTGGTAATGATTGGCTCCCAGCCGGAGGCGCAGATGATCTCTGGAGCATCTGTTCCTCTTTATGTGATAGTACGCGTCCTTGAGATCTATGGAGCACATCCAATCGTCTTTCCCTAAGAAGGGAAGAATAGACTGAAGCGTGACCATTCGGAACTTCTCTTTCTTTACGAACTGGTTTAGTCTGCTGAGGTCCAAGATAAGTCTCCAGTCCCCTGTTTTTTTTGGTACCAAAAAGAATCTTGAGTAAGTTCCGAAGCCAACTTGGACTGCTGGGACTGGTTGGATGACTCTTTTTTCTATCAATCTGTGGACCTCTATGATTGCTTGTTCCCTGAGATTGGGTGAACATCTAGGACTCTCTTTACAGGAGTGGGAGGGGAAGAGAACGGAATGAAATATCCTCTGGAAATGATGCTTTGTACCCAAGTATCTGATGTTATGTTTAGCCAGGCTTCTGGGTACAAAGACAAGCGACTCCTGACTGCCTCCAGAGCCAAACAGTCAGGCCCCCTTTCAGGGGGCGCTGGTAGGGCTGACCAGAGAACTGGCCCCTATCACCCTGTTGCTGCGGACCCCATCTGCAGCAGGGGCAGCGTCTTCTGTTATAACCCCCTCCTCTGCCTCTAGAGGGGGTTTCTCCACGTGTGTCCTGAAAGGCTGCCTGTGCTTTTCGGAACCACATTTTCCCTCCCCT
This sequence comes from Protopterus annectens, assembly GCF_019279795.1. Taxonomy (NCBI): domain Eukaryota; kingdom Metazoa; phylum Chordata; order Ceratodontiformes; family Protopteridae; genus Protopterus; species Protopterus annectens. The sequence continues at coordinate 1,355,779,352 of NC_056732.1, read as the reverse complement.
AGGGCCCTTGGGGTAGGGCCGAGTAGGGGTCGAAAAATGGACTCCAATGGCAGATAAGGTCTTGCCTTCCTGCTCACACCTGGTTAAAGTTTCCTTTACTTTGGGCCCAAACAGTGATGAACCATCGAATGGGGTATTAATAAAGGAAGACTTAAAGGGTTCCGCAAAGGAACAGAGACGCATCCAGGCTTGTCTTCGAAGAGCAATGCCCGAACTAACAGCTCTACTCCAACCATCAGCTGCATAGGATATGAGACGCATGGACGAGTTTACCACCAAGTTTAGGGTAGCGAGCTGGGTGTTGACTTTGTCGGCCACCCCTGCAGCTACCGTACCCTGGAGAGTATCTCCTAGCTCTTTCAGGAGATCTTTCTGTAGTCTCGTAAAATGGGTTAAGTAGTTCAGTGATCGCAGAGAAAAAGTCGCTGAACTAAACATGCACTTCCCATATCTATCCATGACTCTAGAATCTCTGTTAGGGGGATGGATAGAGGTGGATGTCTCAGATACTTCCTTTTTGGTGGCTGCAGCTACCACCATGGCATTAACAGGCACTCCCTTTGTCAAAAATGGCTTGTCCAATGGGGCAGACATAATTTTATTGGGTTTACGAGGAACAGGTTCCATGGCCTCCGGTGACTCCCACGCCTTACGAGAATCAGTTCCATGAGCTCGTCGTAAGGCAGAGACACCCAAGAAGTGGAAGGTTGAGACCCAAAAGCCTTCAAGAGCATGGACTCATCCTCAGTAGGGGTCTTGGACTGCCAATCGCCCCTCTGACTAAGGATCTCTAGTATCTCTGCAAAGGAAATATCCTCAGAGGGGGATTGAGGGGACCCTTCTGACTCATCTAAGTCCGTGTCAGATGTCAAGGACTCCTGTGGAGAGTCTAAGTGCTTCCTCTTGCACAATCTCTTCCTGGGCATCTCCTCAGTGGGGGGATCTGAGGAGGTCTCAGAAGAGTAGGGGATGCCCTGTGGGGGTACTTGAGGCTTGGGGTCTCTATGCTTAGAGGGACCAGTAGATGAAGAGGCAGACACAGGAGCTTGAGGGGAGAGGAAAAGCTGAACCGATGCTGACGTTGTCTTTGGAGACAAAACTCTCCTCATAGCATCGAAGGCACCATGGCTCCGACGAGGAGTGGACGGACCCGAGAGTACCGTCTGATCCTCCCACACCGAAACCCTGGGCTCCGAGCCCAAGGTAGGAGCCGAACTCATCCGAACCACTGAGAGGAAGAGTTGGCACCGACAAATCGGTTCGACTATCCTCCCCGGACCCGACGGGAGAGCGTCAGCTCCTAGAGTCCTCGGTCGGTGCCGTGGACATCCAAGTAGATGGAGCTGATAACACTGGTATGGGTATCGGCTCCAAGGGTTCGACAACCAAGGGTTCAGTTTCCTTCGGCTTCGAGAGTCCAGTACGGCTTGCAGGAGGAGTAGACAAATCCGGCTCCATGGTCTTCGGCACTGACGAGCTGGTCAGGGCCGACAACAATTTGGCAAGTCCTGGTGCCTGTAAAAGCTTCTGCACTAGCCGATCCATGCCCAAATCTGAAAGGCTGACTGAGGACTTAGCTGAATGCACCGAAGGTGCTGATTGGAGCAGAGGGGAAGAAGGAACTTCAGAGACCGGCTCCAATACCGAGAGCTGGCTCCGAATCAGAGGTACACTCGGTTCTGATGTCTGTGGAACCGATGACCCTCCACCTGACGTTTTTGCCTTTTTTTGTCACTGAAGATTTGGATTTTGAGGATTTGGAGGACGTTCTAGTACCCTCATGGGCTACTCAATACCTCAGAAAAAGATTGCTGTAGCAATCCCCTGTCTATAAGTTTCCTCCTTCTCTCCAAGAGGACTCTTGAAGAAAAGGAGTGACAAATGCTGCAGGTGTCTTGGAGGTGTTTAGCCCCCAGACAAGTAGACACATTGAATGTGTCCGTCTGTGACGGACATTTTCTGCCCACAATCTGGGCATTTTTTAAATCCCGATTTAGGATGGGATTTCTCCTTTTCATCTGACATATTTAAATAAAACAAACAGTAAACTGCAAAAAGTAATAAAGTCCTTACTCACTTGTAAAGATCCACAAACAACTAAGCCCAGTCCGGGCACTATCTGTAACAATGTAATTATAGATTAGAAAAATAGGGCTAAAGAGGCCCACAGGAAAAAAAAAAGCCTATTATAAAGATTATTGAGAGTAAATAAGGCAAAAGGCCCACACAAACGAAGAAGCTAACAAGGCACTAACTTTTAAGCTATTTATAACTATTGAAACTATAGATTATATTATGAAAAGACCTAATACTAGCACACACTATTTTTTAAACAAAAAGGAAAACTTTTTATATAGACTTGCTGCTGTTTTTTCCAAAAATGGTCCGAGCTAGCTTGATCACTGAGATCTCTCTTGCCGCGGCAAACTAGATCTGAGGTAATTCCAGCAGTGCATTATGGGATAAGGGGCTTGGTCTCGAGCTACTGGCAAACCTTGAGCTTTGCTATCGGCCGTGTCTGAGCCGAGGATCAGCTCCGAACCCATCAGTGAGAATAAACGGCGAGATTTAACAACTTCACATTGCTAGTTACACTCCATATTCATTCATTTGGGAGCTAAAGTATCAAACTTTAAAATATACACAGATTCTTTGTATAAAAGCTTGTTCTTTAAATTCATCACCTCACCAGAAAAATTATCTATTCTTACTAAAATAGTACCTTTCAAACCCACAGATTTACCTTCATGCACTTTAAAAAAAAATGTTCAGCTACTGAACTCTCCGTTTTATTATTTTCTGTATCACGAATATGTTCCAACAACCTCACTTTAAATGCCCTCTTTGATTCACCAATATAAAATTTGTTACAAGGGCATTTCAGGGCATAAATAGTGCCCCCTGTATCGCATTTAAAATTACCTTTGACTCTAAATCTTATACCATTGATCTTATCAAAACTTGAAACTACATTTTTATAAGCCTTACATTTGCCACAAGGCTTGGTCCCATATTCGGTCGGGGTTATATTTAAGTTGATGGATGACATAATAAATTTTCCTTTGACTAAGAAGTTTTTCAAACTTCTGCCAGTTTTATATGAAATTTTGGGCCTTTCCGTCAACCAATCTGAAATATCTTTCAAAGACGCTATGAAGCCCCAATAATATTTAACTTTTTCTATAATCCTATCACTAAGACAACTATATGTAGTGACAAAATAAATGTCTTCTTTATCCTTTTTCCAATAGTTAAAGAAACCTTTTTCTCTTCTCATCACCCCCCCCGATGTATTCTCTAACAAACTTCTCCCAGCTCCTATTAAGTAATCCATTGTCATAACCTCTACTTTTAAATATAGAGAAAGTTTTCAGTATTTTCCCATTAAAGTCTATTTCTTCACTACACAGTTTAAATAGCAGTATATACTCACCATAGGGTAAAGCCTCTATTGTGTGAGGAGGGTGGCAGCTTTGGGCTTTCAAATATTGGTTGCTCCCTTCAAATTTCCTATGCAGTGTAGTTATATTTCTGTATCCATTATCCACAGTAATATCCAGAAAGGATACTTTCTTTCCCATCTGAAGTCTGTCAAACTCAAGATCAAATCTATTCTGTTCTAAAGTATCTTATGAACATTTGGACTTCATTTTCCCCCACCTTTACACAAAAAAATAAGGTAATCAATAAATCTGAAATATTTTGTGGCATATTTCTGAAAAAAAAATCTAGATTTATAAATATATTCTAGTTCAAAAAAGGCCCATACTTAAGTTGGCATATGAAGGGGCAAAGGCTGCTCCCATCGCAGTTCCTTGTTTTTGGTGAAAAATGTCTCCATTAAATTCAAAATAATTGTTGGTCAGACAAAAAATATCAGATCTACAATATATTCTGTGGCTGGAATTCACCCAGAAAAAAATCTAACTGCCTCTATTCCAAAAGTATGCTGGATGCTTGTGTATAAACTTTTTACATCCAGTGTTATCCAATACATGTTATGGGTCCATCAAACATCATTAACCTCATGTATAAAATCAAACACATACCTAATGTATGCAGGCAACATTTGTACCTTAGGTAAAAGTAAATACTGTAATAATTGTCCTATTTTATATAAAAAATAATTCTTTCCAGAAACTGTAGTACAACCCGGAGGAAGATTCAAATTTTTGTGTATGTTTGGTAAGCCATAAAGTTGTGCAGTAGTGCATCCTTCAACATTAAATTTCTTTTTTACATCTACATGGGACAAATAGCCCAATCTAATGCCTCTATTTAAAAGTTCATTATATTCCTCCAATGCTGCAGCATGTACAGAAAATGCCACTTTTCTCATACACATTAACATTTTTTAAATGTTCATTACACATATTAAAATATTGTAAGTAATGCATAACAATCAACTTGTTGCCTTTGTCTGCGGGTTTGAATATAAGTTCTTTAATTTCACTCAATAACAGAGCTTGTCATTCATTTTTAGTAAGATTATTTAAAATATTCCCCTTATTGCTATAAAAATTAGAGCATTCTTTTTCTACAGAAAAATCTAACATTTTGTGAAACTGTGATATCCCCTCATGAGTAAGCGGCGGTATAAATTTACTTTTATATCCCACCTGACTCGTGTCTAACATATAATACGCATTCACATTCTCTTCTGATGCACATGCATAAAAACTTCCATCATCGGATATTGACTGACTTTCTATATTGTCTAAGCACTTATTTTCCATAGACATGGAACGAGCATTATTATTAAAAAAGTGTTTCAGATGTAATTTTCTCAGCAATTTATATATATATCACATTTAACTCATGCAATTGCGGAAAAACAGTCGGCACAAATTTTAATCCACATCCTAAGGTATAACTCGATAAATTTACAATGTAAGAGTCACAGTTACCATTTGTCTTTCTTTAAATCTTGTTGGGGTTCCTGTTCCCATTGTTGTACATGTGAAACATCGCTTTGGCCTTTTTTTCCTTGTTGGATAAATTGCTGATGGAGTGGTCTAGTACAAAAAGTCTGTTGAAATTGTTGCTATACTGGGCTTTGGGAAGGCGTTGGGTATTTTTTTTTCCTTCACTTTCATCTTCTGTGGTGGAAAGAACTTCATATGAGTTCCTTGTAGTAGAGTATGACCAATGTCCACCATTCCCCACTCCTTCCTCAAATCTCACATGATTCTTGCCTCTTCTCCTGTTGGTTCCACCCCCAAAGGCAGTACCATTATCATAATCACAGATGTTCCTGGTTAATTCTTTCTTTATACGTTCTGTTATTTCTTCCTCATAGTCTTTGAGTTTTGTGTTAATGTCCTTGAGGAGTTTATCCACAAGCTCAAAACTAGAATTAGGTAGCAAAGCTGCACAGGTGGACCCAATCTGTGTATGTAGCTCCTCCTGTTTCACCTTGTCTCTGTCTTTCTGTATAGCAACCCATTCAGTAGATCTACCGTTTCAAGCCTACTCTCTAGAGATTCTTCTGCAGCATCTTCACTTTGCCATCTCTCTTGCAAAGCATGGGGTTCACCATAAATTTCCAAAAGTCTTTTCTGATTCTTTCACAGGGTCATGTCTATCTGGGGTGCAGGATCCAAACTGTTCCTATGCTGGCATCCCTGCCTCCTCCCAAGGCCTTGACTGTCATGGTTTGCTTTCAGTCCCTTCTTCCTCTGGCCTCAGTCACAGCCAGAGAGTATCTGAGAGCTCTGGGTTTTATGGCCTCTACCAATCGTATCCTCCTTCTAGCCAAACTTCACATGAGAAAACTTCACTGGTTTCTAAAATCAATTTGACTTCAGCATTCTCATCCCTTTGATTTTCTAGTTCCTCTTCCATACCACAAGCTGGAATTTCAGTGGTGGATTCAGCAGTTAACATTCAATCCAAGCTTCCCCTTTCAGCCCCCTGTTCCCTTTCAGGAGATATTCACAGATGCTTCAGATGTGGAATGGGGAGTATCCTTTGGCTGTCTAAAGATGCAGGGCCTTTGATCCCCACATCAAAATAAAGATCACATCAATATCAAACAGATGAGTGCTCTTATTTTGACTCTTCAAGCATTTCACTCTCTGTTCTTTCCAGGGCCACTCAAAGTTTTTACAGCCAACAAGCCTGGGGGGGGGGGGGTTGAGATATTATCTCCTTTGCAGGTTGGTGCTTCTAGTGAGGGAACTAGCTGTCCAGTATCGAGTGACATTTCAGGCAGTTTACATTCCCTTAGGTCAGAATTTATTGGCAGACGCTGAGCAGGTCCATAACACAATCCCACAAATGGATGCTTCACGGGGATGTGTTTCTGTACATTGTCCACCAGTGGGGTACTCCTCAAGTAGATCTTTTTGCCTCCCCTCTAACAGCCAACTTCCTCTTTTTTGTGCCAGAGCTCCATGTCCTGTGGTCTGGAAGGTGGATGCCCTGTCTTTTTCCTGGAAGGAGATGTTTCTTTATGTCTTCCCTTCCTCTCATTCCAGAAGTCCTGTTCAAAATACAACAGATGCTCCAAAAAACGTGCTGGCAACTCCCTTTAGGCCCAGACAGCATTGTTTCTCTCTTCTGCATCTAGCCAAGGGCAACCATCACAAGTTACCTGACAGGGTAGGGATCTGTCATCCATCCCTATCTGTCCACTCTTCAACTGACACTGTGGATGATAGGATTTTGATTCCATATAGACACCTTTTTTCTGATGAAGTACTTGGGGTCCTGCAGGAGGCCAGGAAGTCCACTACTAGGGAATCCTACTTATCCAAATGGAAGAGTTTTTCTGTTTAGTGTCTTTCTTGTAACCTGGATCCACTTTCTGTGGACGTTCCGTTAGCTCTGTCTTATTTGTGTGAACTGCTTCATGCTGGGTTGGCATATTCTTCTGGTAAGGCCAACTTATCAGCTAATTTACTTGTATGCCTTACTGTACCCCTTTATCTTCTAGATTTGAGGGTAAGCAGTTTCTTAAAGGCATCCTTCATATTAGACTTCCCAGAAAGCCTGCTCCTCCTACCTGGGATCTTAATTTTATTTTGCAGAAATTGACCCAGGTTCCTTTTGAGTCTGCAGCTACAGACTCCTTACAGTATTGTTCTTGGAAGACTTTTCTTTTGTTGGCCCTAACTTCTGCCAGACGGGTGTCTGAACTTCAAGCCCTTATGGCTTGTCCTCCTTTTTTGGTGGTGGTGCTGCTGTAGCGTTGTCGCCTCACAGTTAGACGTTGCCCGTTCGATTATCAATTAAAGCGTCTTCTGTGTGCTGTGGTGACATGCGTGAATGGGCGTTCCTTCATTAAAGGTTGTGCGTTAGGCCCGGCAGGCCAGCACGTAAAACTCTACTGCCAATTATTAGCGGACCGGAGTTCCGTTGTGGCGACCCCTAACCGGGAAAAGCCGCAAGACACAAACAGAATGACAGGGTATCCCTTCATACTAATCCTTGTTTTATGCCCAAAGTGGTGAATGTGTTGTCTCTTAATCAGTCTATTCACTTGCCCACTTTTTTACCTTTTCCGCAGTCTGCTAGTGAGAAGGTTCTGCACACTTTGGATGTGTGTAGACAACTCAGATTTTATTTGATAAGACTAAGGCTTTTCGTAAATTGCTTCTTTTCATCCTGGGTCTTTAGGATTGGCTGTTTCCAAGAAAACTACTACTTCTTGGATATCTTTTTTGTATTCTTTTCATGGCAAGAACCTTTCTTCTTCTGTTAAGGCTGCTCATTCTACCATGGCTGTGGCTTCTTCTAGAGCTTTTTTCAAGTGTTTGGATACTAACTGTATTCTTGAGGCAGCTACCTGGACTTCTGTGAATACATTTACCAAGCACCATACCTGTCAACCGTACCGAATTCGTTATTTATCAGTTTTGAAGGCAAAATATTGGGGTGCCATGAATTCCCGAGTTGCCCCTTAATTTCCTGGTCTTTTTTTTTTTTTGTATTACCAGCCATACCACTTTAAATCTATGGCTGATGTTACCATCGCCAGCCTACAGGGGCATGTGCGATGACATCAGCTACTGTCTGTTGGGAATGGAGGGGAAACAGGGAACAGCAAATAGCATCAGGTGTGCCTAAGACCGCCCACATGTCCCAGTCTCCAGCTAAAGAAAACTATTACAGGCCCATAGCTTTCTCTTTGTTTAATCTGCTGGGCTGAAAGAGTTAAGTCTGTGTTGTTGTGCATTTAGTTTATGTTTTGCTGCATGCATTATGCAGCTGAACCGCTGTTTATTTTATCGGCTGGCTGGGCATATCATTAGGTAGGAGTTTTTAACATTTCTGTAGGGGGTGTGTGCATTCAGTTTATCTGTGTGTGTGCCGCTTATCTGCTGGCAACCATTACCTCTGGTAGGGATTTTTAACATTTCTGCTGACAAGCCTGACATATTATCATTAGGGGTGTGTGCGTTCATCTGCGTGTATGCCGCTAGCTTAGCTTTCTATCTGTTTAATCTGCTGGCATTGACAATCATTAGCTTTCTAAAATTTCTGTTTATATAATTTGGTGGGCTGGCGCCAAGAAAGTGTGTAACTTAAGTCGTTTATTTTCTGCTGCATCATGCCGTTCAACCATTGATTTATTTGGTGGTGCTGGCTGGGCATTTAGGTAGTTCAACCATAAGCATATTTATGCACTTTTGCTGGTGTGTTGTATGTACCATTGATTTATTTTATCTGCAGGAGCATATTTTAAGTTTAACATTTAAGTCCGTGAACTTGTGCATTTATTGCTCAATGAACTGAACTTTTAAGTCTGTGTTCTGCTTTTACCGCCGACTGTTGTTGTTTGAACTCATGCATTTAGTCTTCCGGTCAACCATTGCTAGTTTAGCTTTCTGTTTGTTTGATTATCTGCAGGTAAGGGCATATTTTATGCAGTTAGTCCAGTTCATTGTAGTGTTGAATTTAAGTCCAGTTTGTTGTAGTGTTGCATGCCGCATTTGTTGTTTATCTTCTGCTGCATATGCCACTCAGCCGTTGATTTATTTGCTGGTGCTGGCCGGGCATTTAGGCAGTTCAACCATAAGCATATTTTATACACTTTTACTGGTGTGTTGTGTACCATTGATTTATTTTATTTACAAGACCATATTTTAACATTTTAAGTCCGTGAACTTGTGCATTTATTGCTCAATGAACTGAACCTTAAGTCTGTGCTCTGCATTTACCACTTGACCATTGTTCTTGTTTGAACTCATGCATTTGCTAGTTTGTAGGGACATATTTTTTGTGTGTGAGTTTGTAGGGGCATATTGTGTGTGTGTGTGTGTGTGTGTGTGTGTGTGTGTGTGTGTGTGTGTGTGTGTGTGTGTGTGTGTGTGTGTGTGTGTTGCCCCAGGTAGCTATAACTGCTGGTTAGAAGCGCTCAGGCTCAAAACCCTGTACCTTAGGTGCAAGAGCCTGAATTCCCTACCAATACCAGCACTTGTGTTTGGGCTCTTTGGTCTGTCCCTCTTAAAATTTGTGGCTCTCTACCAAATTATTGAGAACTGAATTCACTAAATAATGATAGGATGTCCGAAACTTAATTAAATGGCTATCTTTCGGGGAATGCATGATAACGCAAAACATTTTATTCTAGCAACTTTTCTAAGATTATACAAGCAATGTTTAAAACATGTCCCTGGTTTTTGGCCTTTGTCTCCCCCAACCCTCAATAAATGTTGGCTTTTCCAGATTTCTTGTGCTGCATAGTTCCTCAGGGGTAGAGAAGTTTAGTGCTGTTTATGCAAAGTGTGTTTATATTAGTAGCACAACAGGTAGAATACTTGCTTTTGATGCAGAAGCTGTGGGTTCTACTCCCACAATATGTAGATGGATTACTGATACTGTACTGTGTTGTACTTTTAAAGGGGGTGGATGCTGCAGTCCTGAGAATGTCCTCATTGGCAGAGATGCAGTAATAACTATGAACGTGTTATCAGTTTGCCATCTATTCCCTATTGCAATATTAGTAGCTTATCTAACAGGCAATTTATTCCTCAAGGGCAACAGGCACTTTATCTGTAGATGAAACAATGAAATATAAAGTTGTTTGCTAGCAGCAACCTCTTCTTTAGTTACAGATCTCTTTAATCTGGAATTATTTAGATAACTTTTACTTTTGCAGAGATTGTGCATATTTACTCATACTGAGGGATTGTAGAAGTTTGAGTAGACTTTTATGATGGAAATGTTCTGAACTGAGGAGTTTTGTCATTATTATTGGTTCATGCATTTTCATTGCTTACTGGAAAAATGTTCAAAACAGTAAATTTAAAATGCCCTTTAACAAGTGTGCTGTATTTTACAAGGAATATAATTTAATACAGTCAGGAAGGGCAGGTGGTATCCCACAATTCCACAGGAGTGGGCGGGGTTACATAATTATGTATGTAAATTTTATGTTAATCAGCATACCGATTTGTACCTATTTTTCATAGGCCTTTGTCCAGATTTTTAATGTTTCCAGGTTGAGAGGTATGCCAAGCACTATAAGATGGATGTGATATCCAAAGCCAGAGCTGGTTTTGCTAGCGCCAGTCTTCATGGGTTCCTAGTGGGCTCTGTTGGTCCTTCATCCTCGCTCTTTTCTACATGAGCTTTTGCACTCTCCCTCTTGTAAGGAATACAGCAGCAGTGAAATGGAAGGACATAGTACAGTTGTGTGAGAACATACCACAATGGTAGATGTCCTTTTCTTCAGTGTTACAGTATTCAGTCCCTCCTTCCTCCCCCTGGTCCTTTTCTCTTCTGGCTGTACAAGGTATCTCTCTTATCCGTGGACTGATGTTACTACTGGGGCTCACATTTCCAAGGATGGTACATCTGGATGTCACATTTATGCCCTATGCTGTATGCAGGTAGCATATGTGTGATGTACCGTGTACCCTTAGCAACCTAAAGGCTTTGGCATACTGGCTGGACATTGGGCAACCCCTGGCAGGGAATCCCTCTTGTAAGGAATACTGCAACAGTGAAAAGAGGGACATGTACCATTATGATAAATTCTTAGACAACTGTACTTTCTGATGATGTGCAAAAGTTGTGGACCATTTACTGAGATGGGAATATCACATATTGGGTTGCCTGTAAGGAGGAGACATTTACCCATGAACTTTAAAATTTATATATGTTCTCCCACAGTTGGCCGTTCTTTTGCTGAGGTAAGGGCTCTTATATAGTGGATTATTTCTTCAATGGCTAGGGTCAACAGATTTGAAGACAATGGCCAGTCTTGTCTGATGCCTTTTTGCAATGGGAAATGAAAGAATGTTTCCACATTTATGAGAACTAAAGTATTAGGTGAGTTATATAGTGCTCTTTTTTGCATGATTAATATGTCCAGGTAGTCGAAATGCCTGAAGTGTTTTCCATGTTTAATCCCATTCAGAATCAGTCTGAAAACTCGTGGCATGATTACGGTTAGATGCAGTAACTTGTATCATCATAATATGAAATTCAGGGCTGTGAACTTTTTGTTTTAGTCACTGATGATTGTAAAAAGCAAATAAGTACACAAGCCTTTAACGGAGGAAAAGTAACTTTTTCAGTTGCACGATGATGTAAACAATGATAGAAAATCCGTCTTCACGTAATTTAGAGAGGCATTAAGGAGTGGGTCTTCTGTGCAGTCTGCTGTTGAGGTCATTGTGGTCTTGAAGGAAAAGAGTTTAGGTTCATGTGCATGCTTTCTATCAGTTATTTTAAGCTAATAAGTAGAGCTGCAGCTTCTAGATGCATCACCTAGAATAAGCACCAGACACAAGGAACTCATCACCAGGATCACTGAAAAATTTAGAAAAAAATGTTATTGAAATGTGCAGAGGTATTTTTTAAAAAAAAATGCCGGAAAATTTTGACCTTCAGTACCCAACCCTGCTACCCTCTAATAGTCTGTCATGTTGTATGCTGTATATTGTAGTAGTAACACAGTTTATTATGTTGTGCTGCCATGTGTAGATGCTTTCACTTTGAATGTAAAGTTTCAAAGTGGTGCCGATTAAGCTTTACACAGTAGCTAGACCTCTAGATAAGGTGTGATGAAGGGGGCTGTTGTATCAAGCATAAGCTATTAGGGGGCACAGGCAACAATGCTTATTGTGTAGCAGTTGCAGTACTGGCGTTTGCTAGCATCCGGTCAGTGTTGACATTCGTTTCTGTGAACAGCTGTGTCTCTTTACAGGATATGTGTCTTGTGTCATTGTTGTAACTTGATATTGCTGCACTTTAGAGAAGTGCTCAGAGGAACATTTTGATTTGAGGGGGTTGTCAGTGTGGGGTACTGCCCAGCATATCTCTCAACTGTCCAGATTTTTGCCTCATAGGTTTAGTCTCCCTCACAAAATGTGTGGTTTACTTAAGCAGTAACCCACGCCTGGGTGTGGGTAATGCTGTATTTACCCACGGTTGGTGTGGTTTGGTCATGAGGGCGAAGCCCGAGTGGCCAAACAAAGACAATTGTGGGTAAGTCCAGCATTACCCACACCCAGAAGTGGGTTATTGTTATTATACAATGGCATTATTTAAGAAAAAAAAATACTTGCTTTTCTTAAATAATGACATTGTATAATGCCTCCTTGCTACCTTTCCGCAGCTGTCCAGTATTCTGCGGCAGTTCTGATGTACTGTGCATGCGTATGGTTACACAGTACATCAGAACTGTGTGTGGAAGCAACGGAGAAAGGAAGATCTCCGTTGCTTTTAAAAACGTGTTTCGCTATGTTAAAAGAGTTTAACATAGCGGGACAGCTTTAAAAAAAGCAATGGAGATTTTCCTTTCTCCGTTACTTTTTTTAAAGCTGTCTTGCTATGTTAAATGAGTTTAACATAGCGAGATAACAGCAACGGAGCTCTTCCGTTCTCCATTGCTGTCCAACAAAAAAGAAAAAAAAAAGACTTCTACTAATGGAAAAAGTCCGGGCGACCGGACCTTTTTCCAATAGTATAAGTCTGATTTACAACGTGCACGCTGACCAATCAGCGTGCACGTTTTGGAATATTAATGGGGGGTCGTTGTATAATGGCAAATCACTGTGGATTGAAGTCACTAAATAATGGCTTACACTTCAGTTTCAGGCTTCATATCCTTCAGAAAAATCATGCTAACACAAATCGTGTTACTCTAGCAACTTTCTAAGTTTGTAAGTGCAATATTTAAAATCTGTCCCAATTTTTGGGCCTTTGTTCCCCCATTATTGTAGGTTTGTCCAGATTTCCTACTGTAAAGAGGTTGAGAGGCATGTTGCCCGGGGAACAAATTTACCTTGCTACTGCTCTGCTTCTAAACTTCACAAGCAGAGCAACATGTACATATTATGCACTGCAATAAATTCAACATTTTAAACAATAAATTAATTTAAATTTCTCGTATGTTTAAATTATTTTTTAGGATAAGCTACTAATAGCAGAGAAGTTCAACCACAAATGAAGGCATTTTCATTTCTTCTTAAACATATTGTTGTGGCTTCCGAAAGACATGCGTAAATGAGCGTGCCTTCGCTAAAGGTTGTGCGTCGGGCTGGCAACTCAGCACCATCAAAAAATCTACTGCCATTCATTAGCGGACCGGAGTTCTGCTGTGGCGACCCCTAACTGGGAAAAGCCAAAAAAACAAACAACAACAACTTAAACATATTGTTGCATTTCCTTTGTCACTGAAAAGGCTTCCTATTTTAAGTCTCTGAAACTGTAACTCACCATAAATAACGAAACCAGGCATATCACTTGAAAAGTTACTTAAAATGACTTGCCCTAACTTTCCTTACTCTTTACTGCACCATTTTTAATATGTTGCTATCCATTTTTTTAGATTTACATGGATATTTATAGTTTTAGTATTTTTTAGTCAAAATGATGTAATAAATTATATAAAAATAGCAGATACTGTGTGGAGGAGCAAGTTGAAAATTGTAGAAATTGCAGAAAACTTGTGAGTGCGATTTCCGAGTGGCTCTGGCCATCACTTGAAATTACTAAGGTGCTTATACATTGCACAGGCAAGGTCAAAATAAGATGTAGTCCAGGGTCAGTTACATAGCATAGGCAAAATCAAAATCAGAGATAGATCAGTGTCCGGTATGTAGCATTGGCGAATTCAGAATTGGATGTAGTCCAGGTTCAGATATGTAGCACAGGCAAAATCAAAATTAGATGTAGTCCAGGGACAGATAAGGTGACCAATATGATGATGATTGATCTTTGCATTTCACAGATGCACTGTTTCTACAGAAATTTTAGCAGATGCCTTAGAATGATTGAATTGCCTGAGGATTGGAAAAGGGCAGTCATATTACTCATCTTTAAGACAAAGGGGATAACAAGTATAAAAAAAAAATACTGCCTGATCAGCCTGTTAAGCACTATACTGAAATTGTTCAAATGCTTTTTACTTACACTGTTTAGTAGAGAACCTGAGAAGGGTAAGTCATGTGGACAAAAACTGTTATGCATATAAAGAGGGTCATTTAGCAGTGTTTCCAATATGTGCATTCTTATCCAGAAGTAGAGTAGCAATGGAACTAGATGGTTAAGTTGGTGTGATGTGAACAGGCTTCAGGAAAGCATTCAGTGTTTATGGCAACAAGCTAATAAGAGTGAAAGACAAGAAATAAATAAGTTCATAATTGCCTGAATGCAGGAGTGGATAGCACATTGGATGTTCCAAGTTAGGATTGGAGGCATCATGAGAAAAGCCTCTTTACTGGGAAAAGGCATGCACCAGGTCCCAGTTGTGGGACCACACATCTCCTTATGAACAGTGGGCATCACAGCTGCAGTGGAGCCTGTGCAGCTGAAGTAAGCCAAATGTTTGAGATTAATTGGTTTTAAATATCAGTGGGTTGCAGCACATCCTGGACACTTTGTTCAGTAGTCTAGGTTGACAAGTGTCCTGATAAACATGGAGAAGGTATGGATCTTAAGATTTGGGAAAATCAAATACCACCTGTGCAAAGTTGCTATACCCACAAAAGAACAACACTTTGACATTGGCATATCACACAGAAATCTGTGTTTTAGTTCACATTAAGCTAGAATACTACATGTAAAGATGCTAGCAAAATTAGCTCTTACATTCTGAAGTTTGTTTCCTCAAGTGAGCTTGTCATACTAATCCCATTATTTACTCCCCTTATCTGGACTCTATACACATGGGGAAATCTGACCGTTTGAAAGGATTTAGGTGCAACATGCATTATGATGCATTATTGTCTCCTTTGGGATGACATCTATGCAGGGGAACCCCCACATTGACAATACGCCCCTAAGAGTTGACCCAGTGGCATTCACATGTACCCTTAACTGGACAGTGACCTAACTTTTGACCAACATGTGTCTATGGTTGTATGAAATTCCTTCTGTATTGTACAGCTTATAAACAAAATGATTGTGTCTTGATCCGGGATATCATTGTCCCCCTATTTAATCTGCCCTCAGTAGGCCCGTCATTGAATATAATGCCCCTTGTGGCATGTATCTGTCCAGACACATGCAACAACTAGAATGGCACAGAGGTACCTTACTAAAAGGATACAAGGCATAAACAACATGTCCTACATGGACTGACTCAAAGCCCTGTCACTGTATTCTGTATTCTACAGACTGCTAAGAGGTGACCTTTGTCTGGCATACAAGACATCCCTCGATCCATTACTGATGGATTTACTGCACATCAGCAAGTCAGATGACATCAGAAATACTCTGTCCAGGAATCTAAACTTCTTCTCTGACATAAACAGAATGGTTTGGAGGGACACTTTTATTTCACGGAGGATACTACTGCCAGTGAACTGACTTCCCATCCACATAAAATAAAATTCACCCACCAAACTACCCCCTGTGCTACTAGGGACAGATGCAGCTCCTAAATGCTTTATACCATCCATGGGTCCCCACAAATTATCTGCGTTATGTTTTCAGTTATTCTCTTTAGGGATAATATACAAATGTGATAGTGTTCAATCTCGCCGTTTGTTCTTACACATGGGTTCGGAGCCGATCCTCGGCTCCGTGTCGGCCGCTTGCAAGCTCTGCATCGAGAAGAAGCTCGAGACAATCTAATACCCACAATCCCCTCTGCCTTTACCTCAGATCTAGTTTGGCTGCTGCGTTATCGCTGGGAGCTAGCTCGAGCATCTTGAGATAAGATATAACTTTATTTTTGTTATATTTTAGAGAAAATTTGTTCTATTAGTACCTTTTGGTATACTGAGTGTATGTGTGTGTGAGTAGGTAGAATTTCTCGGTACCGTTAAGTTTATTTAACTGGTTAGAGTTTTTCGGGCCTACCAACCCTACTTAAATTTGACAACCGGACTTGACATTTACATCGGATTTGACTTTTCCACGGATTTGACTCTTATACTGGACTTGACTTTATCTTTCCTGTAAAATGTCTGATAAAATTAAATCAGGCTTTAAGCGTTGTCAGTGTGGCCAAAAAATGTCAGTCACTGACAACCATAGTTCCTGTGTCTACTGCCTTGGCCCTCTCCACTTACAAGAGGACTGTTCAATTTGTCACTCTTTTAGTGGGAGGGTCATGACAGATAGGCGCAGGAAACTCATGGACAGAGGGTTATTAAAACCTTCCTTTCAGGAGGCTCTGGATGCTTCAGACCAGGCATCAAAATCCTCTAAGGAATTGAAGACGTCGGAGCCCAAGTCATCGGCTCCGAGCTCTTCGGGTAAAGTTAGATCACCGGTTCCACAGACTTCGGGGCCGAGTGTTCAACTGGTGTCGGTTCCTGAGCCTCGATTCTTGGAACCGGTGATGGAGCTCCCTCCATCGACTTTATTGAGGTCGGCTCCGTCTTCGGTTCCTTCGACCCGTTCTTCTTCCAAGCTCTCCGATGTCGATGTGGATCATGTGGTGCAGAAGTTATTGGAGCATTCGGCCCTGTCCAAACTTATTTCAGTTTCCACCCAGTTGGTGTCGAAACTTGAAGGCCTTCCATTGTCTCCATCCATTCCTCCTCCGAGACCTGTCCAGTCTTTGGAGCCGGAAGAGGTTGATCTTCTGATTGTGGAGCCCTCGGTCCAGAACCGCCCTTTCTCGGTCTGTTCCTCTCACCTCGACTCCGTCGGACCCGCTACCGAGTCTCGGAGCCGACGATCTGTCCTTGGTTCCGGGGCAGAGAGTCGAACCGACGTTTCGGTTCCGACTCTTCCCCTCGGGGCCTCGGCGCGGATCGATTCGGCTCTGTCCTCGGGGTCGATGCCTTCAGTGCCTGTTTCGGGGATTCTTCCCATTTCTTCGGAACCGGGAGATTCTTCGACTCGGGACCCGGGGGCTTTCGACCTGATGAGGAAGGTGTTGTCTACCCAGACAACCACATCAGTGGAAGCAACCTCTCCTCCTCATAAAGGGCCGTTATCCTCCTCTGCACCCACGGCCACATCCAAGCGTCGAGCACCAGTGTCTCAGCCACCCCTGGAGGGTGCCCCCTCTTCCTCGGAGGCTTCTTCGGATGCTCCCCACGAAGAAGTCCCTAGGAAAAGATTGTGTAAGAGGAGACACTTGGATTCTCCACAAGAATCCTTGACATCCGATACTGACTTAGATGAGTCAGAAGGGTCCCCTAAGTCACCTTCAGAAGATGTCTCTTTTCTGACATATTGGAGATCCTGAAACAGAGAGGTGACTGGCAGTCCCTCCCCCCCTTCTGAGGATGAGTCAGTCTTGCTGAAGGCATTCGGTGCTCGCCCTTCTTCCTCCTGGGTCACTCCGCCTTGATGAATTAATGGAACTTATTGCTCGAAGGCGGGAGGCTTCTGACACAGTGGAACCAGTCCCAAGGAAACCCAATAAATATATCACTGCTCCCAGGACAAGACTTACTTAACAAAAGGAGTTCCAGTGGGCGCTATGGTGGTGGCAGCTGCCACGAAAAAGGAGATGTCGGAATCTTCCTCATCTGTCCATCCCCTAATAAGGATTCTAGGACGATGGACAGGTATGGGAAGCGCAATTTTAGTTCGGCGGCTTTTTCCATGCGATCCCTGAACTATTTGACCCACTTTACACGGCTACAGAGGGATCTAGTCAAAGAGTTGGGAGATACCCTCCAGGGTACTACGGATGCTGCTGTCTCAGAGAAAGTGACGGCGCAACTTAATACCCTTACATCCATTGTGAACTCGTCCATGAGGCTGATCTCTTACGCGGCGAAGGTTCGAGTAGGGCAGCAGCTTCAGCGATTGCTCTTCGCAGACAATCCTGGATGCGCTTATGTTCATTTGCGGAAGCCTTCAAGTCTTCCTTTACTAACGCCCCATTTGACAGTGCCACTCTCTTTGGCCCCAAAGTAAAGGAGACCCTTACCCGGTGTGAGCAGGAGGGAAAGACTCTGTCTGCTGTCGGTGTCCGTTTTTCCACCCCAACCAGACCGTACCCCAAAGGGCAACGTGGTGGAAAAATGTGGTTTCGAAAACCCCAAGGATCTTTCCCAGGCACACAGGGTGATTCCCCTTCTAGAGGCAGAGGAGGGGGCAGAGGTGGAAGACGCCGCCCTGGCGGCAGAGGGGGTCCGCAGAATCAAGGTGACAGGGATACACTCCCTGGTAAACCTTTCCAGCACTCCTGAGAGGAGGCCCGACTGTCCTGCTCTGGAGGCAGTCGGGTCGCAGCTTTATACCCTCAGGCCTGGCAAAGTATAACTACAGACAAGTGGGTAAAAAGCGTGGTTACCAGAGGTTACAATATACCTTTTCTATCCCATCCCATCCCAAGGAAAAGACTCCCAGATGTACCGCCCCATCTGCGAGAGCCAGCAGCTATAGAAATTTCAAAGCTGCTAGAAAAAAGAGTCATCCAACCAGTCCCAGCGGACCAGAAAGGATTTGGGACTTACTCAAGGTTCTTTTTAGTTCCAAAGAAAACAGGGGACTAGAGGCCCATTATGGACCTAAGCGATCTCAATACCTTCGTCAAGAAAGAAAAGTTCCGAATGGTCACGCTTCAATCGATCCTTCCATTCTTACAGAAGGACGACTGGATGTGCTCAATAGATCTGAAGGATGCATACTACCACATCAAAATGGCCAGGGCATCCAGAGATCATTTGCTTCGGCTGGGTGCCAGTCACTTTCAATTTCGAGCCCTGCCCTTTGGTCTGACCTCAGCCCCCAAGGTCTTCACCAAATGCATGGCAGTGGTAGCGTCTCACTTGAGACGCCAAGGATTCCAGGTGTTTCCGTATCTGGACGACTGGCTCCTTTCTGCCACCACCCAGCGTCAACTTGTACAGGCCAGAGACTATACTCTTCAACTGTGTATTCACCTAGGAATATCCGTAAACTTCGATAAATCCTTACTACAGCCATCACAGAGTATCTTATTCATAGGAGCGGAATTAAATACACATCAGTTAATTCTAAGACTTCCTCCAGAAAGGATACTTTCACTTCAGACTCACATACGTCTTCTTCTCTTGTCCAGGAAATCCCCAGCAAAACTGGTACTGAAGGTTTTGGGACTCATGTCAGCTTCTCTTATTGCAATACCCTTGGGAAGGCTGCACATGAGAGTCCTACAATGGCTACTGTTTGCACAATGGTCGTTCCAACAGCTACCTCTAACTCACGAGATTCTTATAACGAACACATACAAAACACACCTAAACTGGTGGCTTCAAACGTGCAACCTTTCCAAGGGGAGACCATTTGTGCTACCGCCTACAGTTACGGTGACCACGGACGCTTCCCTGATAGGGTGGGGGGGCATCTTTCAGGGACAGACAGTCCAAGGCGAATGGACCAATTTAGAGTACAATCTGCACATCAATGTTCTAGAGTTGAGGGCAGTGTTTCTAGCGTTGCAACACTTTGCTCCCCTTCTTCCTCTGGGAACTATTGCAGTTCAGACGGACAACATGTCGGTAGTCTGGTACATAAACAAGCAAGGGGGAACCAAATCCTATCAACTATGCAGACAGGCCATGAGAATCTGGCAATGGGCGGAGTCCACGGGTCGCTTTCTAATAGCAACGCACATCCCGGGGTCATCCAACGTCATAGCCGACAGGCTGAGCAGAGCAATTCTGTTACCGCACGAGTGGTCCCTAAAACAGTCAGTTGCAGAAAAGATTTTTCGCACGTGGGGCCAGCCTTCCTGCGATCTGTTTGCGTCTCCAATGAACGCCAAATGCAGGAGCTACTTTGCCCTATTACCCCCTCCAGGGGAAGTCCCCAGGGACGCACTGATTCACGATTGGCCCCCGGGACTCCTGTACGCATTTCCTCCATTTCCCCTGATATCAAAGTTTCTCCAGAAAGCCAGAAACCTACACAGGACAATAATCCTCATTGCCCCATTCTGGCCTCGTCAAATTTGGTTCCCCTTCCTGATGACACACTGCATTCGGGGACCCTGGATCCTGGACCCAGAGCCAGATCTATTGACTCACTCGTCAGGGGCTCCCCATCCCGCTCTTGTCCCTCCATCTAGCAGCTTGGCTGCTCCAGTTCCCAACTTAGCCAGGTCTGATCTTCTTTCGCCTGCAGTTCAGAATATATTAGTGGCTTCTCATAAAGCTTCCACTACTAAAACATATTCTAGTAAATGGAAGCGATTTGTATTCTGGGCAATACACAGCAACTGGATCCGTTTATAGCTCCTTTGAATAAAATATTAGAGTTTTTAACAGACTTGTTCCATCAGGGTGCTTCTCCTGCCACATTAAGAGTTCAATTGGCTGCCATTTCTAATTTCCATGTGGAAGAATGTGGGGCTCCTGTTATGGCCCACAGACTTTGTAAAGCCTTTTAAAAGGGGCCTTTCATATTAGACCACCAATTAGATCTCCTACGTCACCTTGGAGTCTAAACTTATTGTTATCTAAGTTAATGTTCGCGGCCTTTGAACCAACCTCCTCTTGCCGATAGAAAATTTTAACTTGGAAGTGTCTCTTATTGGTAGCCATTACATCCGCTAGGCGAGTATCTGAACTTCAAGCTCTCTCCATCAAGCACCCTTATTTGATCTTTCACTCTGACAGAGTTTCTCTTCGAACTAATTCATCCTTCCTTCCTAAAGTTTGTTCTATTAATAATATTAATCAGTCCATTGAATTACCCACTTTCTTCAAGAATCACTCCAACAAAATGGAGTATATGTTGCACAAATTAGATGTTCACAGACAGCTAAGGTTTTACTTGGATAGAACAAAGGATCACAGAAAAACTTATCAACTTTTTGTGGCCTTTGCTGATAACAGGAAAGGAGTAGCGGTTACCAAAAGAACTCTTTCTAAGTGGTTAACGGATTGTATAATCTATGTCTGTGATTCTTCAAATCAAACTCTTTTGCACAAACCCAAAGGACATTCCACAAGGTCAGTGTCTACATCCCTGGCTCATGCAGCCCGCCTACCATTAGACGCTATTTGTGCGGCTGCTACTTGGTCTAAGCCACATACATTCATTTCTCATTATAAGGTAGACAAGGTTTCTAGGGACAGGGCAACCTTTGGTTCCACTGTGCTCAAGAACGTCCTTCCGTGAGTTCCTCAGGAACAAGGAGCTAGGGACGCTACCCATGTGTAAGAACAAACGGCGAGATTGAACACTATCACATATAGAAGTTATGTCCTTACCATAACGTTCCATGTGGAGTGTTCATCTCGCCTTTGTTCTTACATTCCCACCCTCCCACCCGTAGGAAGAACGTTCAGTTTTTGGTGCCTGGCCTGGGGCATTCTACTTCTGCATTGCAGTTGTTATATATATAGTTGATATGTATATATATGTATATATGTGTTTATATGTATATAGACCCTTAGTTCTGTGCATATGTGAGGTAAGCATGAGTGTGCTCTTTCTGACTACTGGTTTGCTTGCAAACTAGATCTGAGGTAAAGGCAGAGGGGGATTGTGGGTATTAGATTGTCTCGAGCTTCTTCTCGATGCAGAGCTTGCAAGCGGCCGACACGGAGCCGAGGATCGGCTCCGAACCCATGTGTAAGAACAAAGGCGAGATGAACACTCCACATGGAACGTTATGGTAAGGACATAACTTCTATTTATCGACCATGGGATGAGCAATGCCAATCTATAATCAAATGGAATATGTTATTTTGAGTACAAAAATGGAAATTAGCTAGGCTAAAATGGATAACGAAAAACAACAGAAGCCACAAGCAAATATTCAAAAAACACCAAAAACAAGAAGCAGTCAAGTAATAGGATGAAAAAGATAATCCATTTAATACATCCGTCCTGGTACCTCGGCAATTCGCCTTCAGTGGAACAAATAACCATACAAACACATCCTCTTTTTATATGCTCATCAATTAATCCATTAAATTACTATTTCATTACATCATTAACCCTTGTGATGCTTACACTTCAAATACAATCAGCAAACCACTTTATATAAAGCAATACATACTGATTACATACTTTTATGAAATACTTAATGCTGAACTGTGTAGAAGACAATACAAAAATGTATTTAAATGCATATTAGTTCATTCAAATTTCATAGATTCTTTACCACATATTATATAACATTCATTAAATATTCACTAAATATTAAACTATATACAATACATAAATAAACATATAAAGCATTTAAATACATATAAGTTCATTCAAATTTCATTAATATAACCTAAATACTTCACCACTACTATAATATTTACACTATAATGCCACTATCTAAATTCATTCCTCTGGGGTACAATGTATGATACCCTAAAATCATTCTATATTCTAACCTGCTTAGTTCAGTCTTAAATTTTCTTGCACAGAAATGTGGTCTGGCCAATACACTAAATGAAAAACCCTCAATATTGCCATTGTGTGTATTGATAAAATGAGAGGCCACAGGACTTTCCATATTTCCCCTCCTAATATCTCCCAAATGCTGTAAAATATGAATCTTAACCTTCCTGGTGGTTTGTCCGATATACCATAAGGATGTGATAGTCACAACCCAAAATATATATCACCCTAGATGACAAGCAATCAAACCTCTCAAATGCTAAATACCTTTTACCATTTATTTTCGTTCCATGAAAATTTTTTACATTATCACAAACCAAACAATGGCCACAACAGTGCATGCCAACATTCGCATCAGTAGAATATTCCAATTTTCTATTCAAAAGGCTAAAATGGCCCAGAAGGACATTTAGCCTAGTATTTAACTATAAACCTACAAGTCACACAGAAAAAAAAATCAGCATCATAAAAAAATCTGTGAAAGTGTAAACATTGTTGTGGTTTTGTGTTTTCTGTCTTGTGTGCTTGAAAGCATGACAGTGTACAAATTGTGATGAACATTCCTAATGCTTCATAAAATAATTGGAAAAAATATCAGTTCATATTTCATTACCTCAAATAACAGCTTACAGAGCTCTGTGATTTTAATTTTTAATTGGCATACTTGCATTGCATCTTATCATTAGTTCTTATTTATTGCATAAATGTTTTTTTCAGAGTTTGAAAAAAATGTTTTAAAGCCAGTTAAAAAAGATTTGTATTACATTATTTGACTTTTTAGGGATTAGTGCTTCTGTTCTGCTCCTGGTAAGAGAAAGAGTAGAGGGATATTTTTTCCTAGCCTTCCTAGAAAGTTAATGTTACTGGAAGGCCTGAAAATTGCTTCTAAAAAAAGATCTTGGGATTAGAGGTACTGATGTTCTTCGTGTTTCACTGTTGCAGTCATTACATTTGGGTAATCCTGCTGGCAGGTTGCCCTCAGTCGGCCTGGATTCCAAAGTCTTGGGTCCTGTGTCGGCTGTCGTCGCCCCTTCCCTGATGTCAGGTCGTCAGGGGTATAAAAGAAGCAGCCGACCCCATTTTCTTTAGTCTATCTTGCTGCGAGGTGCCCGAAGCAGAAGCAGTTCGCAAGTGCCGGTCGGCCGACACTGGAGATTTTCAGGTTCAAATTTCAGATCCGAAGTCTTCTATAAAGCTAAGTACCCCATTGGGGAAACTTTTTTCTTGCTCCAGAACCGATGTCAGAAAAAGTTAATAATTGTATTTCTTGTGGGAAGCAAACACCTCATAAGGACTTTCGTTCTTACTGTATTCCTTGCCTAGGCCCTGATCATAATTTTCTGGGTTGTCGGTTTTGTGCTAGATTTAACCAACGCACTATTAAGCGTCGGTATGATTTTGCTTTAAACTACTTTGGACGCAGATTTAATTATCCAGAAATGTCGTCGGAAAGCCATCCGACTATCGGAGTTCACAAAAAACACAAAGAAAAAGAAGAAAGATAGCCGAGGCCCAAAACCGATGACGAAGCTTCTCCTAAGCCAGTCGCCGGTTCGCCGATGCTCAGTGAGGCGCTTTCGCAGCCCCTGACGACC
The DNA here is from genome assembly GCF_019279795.1 of Protopterus annectens. Classification (NCBI taxonomy): domain Eukaryota; kingdom Metazoa; phylum Chordata; order Ceratodontiformes; family Protopteridae; genus Protopterus; species Protopterus annectens. Next base: position 1,355,755,059 of record NC_056732.1, on the reverse strand, counting down.
GCTACTTTAGAGTCGCAGGCCGCTACTGACTCCCACATGGAGTCGGCCATGCTGCTAGAAACTCAAGGTATTGAAGCCTCGGACGCTAATCCTTCAGATGGGTCCGGAGCCGCTGAGCAGGCACCAGCTTCTGAGGGTGTATTCAGACCCAAACATCTATACATTAAACCGACTTCAAAGGCAAAGACTAAAGCACCTTCAAAGGCAAAGAAGCAAACTCAAGAGCCACGTGGACAGGCCTCCATGCCCAAAAAACAGATGCTCAAAATGGCCGAAGACTTGATTAGCTTGATCAGGGGTTCCCATCCCCCTCCTGATAAGAGGCCTAGGCAGGAGACTGTCTGAATCTTCAGATCAGGTTTCCATTTCTTCTGATTCCTCTTCTGATCAGGAATATTCTTTTCCCCCTATGAGGATTCTGATGCTGAAGAATCCATGCCTTCACCTTCTCCTCCTGAGGACTATTCTTTTGGGGAAACCTTACATACCATGAGGGAGCATTTCCACTGGGAGAGCCAAGATTTTTCAGAGTCTAAAAAGAGACTCAGGGATTTCCTGTTACTACCTCAGCATAAGCCACTAGCCATTCCTCCTGCGTTAGACATTGTAGATGATGTGTTTTCGGAGTCTAGCCTTGCCCCTGACTCCTTACCTCCAGCTCATGTTAAGCCTGACAGATATTACAGGGTTCCTGACTCACATAAATTCCTTTTTAAAAACCCTGCTGCAGACCCAGAAACTATTTTTCAGGGTACCAAGGGAGTTAAGGCTTCCGCTGCAAAAAAAACTACCCCTTCTGACAGTGATTCTAGGGCACTGGATAGATGGGGAAAAAAGGTTTACACATCTGCTACCTTGGCTATAAGGGCCTTAAACTGTCAGTTTCATATGCTCAAATATCAGCAACATGTCATGGCACTGCTTAAACAGAAAATGTTGTTAAACTCTGAATGTGCAGAAAACAAAGAAATGCAAGATATTTTGCATGCAGCTGAACAAGTTGGAAAGCATACTTTGCAATGTGGTTTTGATTCTTTAGAGGCCTCCTGCAGGGCCGCAGTTACAGGTTCTGTAATTAGAAGGCATGCTTGGTTAAAGGAACAAAATCTGCCTGATCATGTTAAAGTTAAGTTATTAGATGCACCTTTACAGCATGATACTTTGTTTGGTGTTAAGGCAGAAGAGGTGTTAAAGAAAATGGAGGACAAGGCTAAATCTATGCAAATGGTCAAAGATTTCTTACAAGTACAGCCACCTAGGTTTAGTAGACACTGGCCAACAAAGGATTGGTCCTTTCCTGTGTCAGACAGACCTCAAAGGGGCAGACCCAGATGCCCTAGAGGCAGATCCCAGGAGCAAGGTTCATACAGGTCAAAGCAATGGGGTGCTTCTACCTCCAACAGTGGAGAAGACAAATCACAACCTTACAGGAAACAGTCCCAATGACTTCCCCCTGCCTGCACCAAGCACTTATTTCCTGGCAGCCCCCTTAGGGGGAAATTTAGCACTTTTTTCTCAAAATTGGCACATTATAACCCAGGACAAATGGGTTCTAAATATCGTGTCACAAGGCTACAAGTTCCATTTCCATACCCTGCCAAAGGCAAACGGCTAGCCAGATCTGCCAAAAAGTCAATGGGCAGAGGCACAAAAACAAGTCTCATCCCTCATGGACATGAGGGCCATTCAACAAGTGCCAGGCAAGAGCGGGGACAAAGATTTTACTCAAGACTGTTCTTGGTACCCAGAAAGGACAAGGCCTGGAGGCCAATACTGGACCTATTTATTCTGAATACATTCCTGGATATACCAAAATTCAAAATGTTGACTTTGCAGCAGCTTCTGCCCATGCTGGTCAAGAACGCTTGGCTTGTAACTTTAGACCTAAAAGAGACATATCAGCATGTCCCAATCAGACAAATATGCAGAAGATACCTCAGATTCAAGGCTGGCTCAATGCATTACCAATTCTCTGCACTGCCCTTTGGCTTATCTACTGCACCCAGGGTCTTTACAAAGTACCTGGCACCAGCAATTGCATTCTGCAGACAAAGAGGAATACAAATATATCCTTACTTGGACGACGATCTAATTCAAGCAGAGAACAAGGACATCCTTCTACAGCATCTGGCATTTGTGAAAAAACTTCTAACATGCCTAAGGTACACAGTCCACGAAAAGAAATCAAAACTAGTACCCTCTCAAGAGATAATATTCCTGGGTGCAAGCTTAAATACAACTGCCCAGATGGCTTAACTCACGCCAGACAAAGGCAACTGACTACCTACTTCAAAATGTTAGCAACAAAGGCCCAGTTATCTGCAAGAAAAATTCTGCAGGCTTTGGGCTTCATGGCATCCTGCATCCTACTATTTCCATATGCAAGACTGCATATGAGGAAACTTCAATGGTACCTAAAAAGTGTTTGGACTCAACATTGCCACAGCCTGGAAAGTATAATTACTCTCATTCCCTGCCTGCAACAGGAATTTCGATGGTAGGCAAAGGCTTGTCACCAAAACAAGGGACAGCCATTCACATTACCCCCAGCCAGGCAGACACTAACAACGGATGCGTCAGATTATGCCTGGGGGGCCCACATGGCAGGAAGATGCATTCAGGGAACATGGACCTCAAACCAAATGCATCTACATATCAATCAAAAAGAGATGCTAGATGTTCAAAATGCAGCCTTCAAGGACATACTTCATCAAGGACAACTACTGATAAAGACAGACAACACCACGGTCATGTGGTATATAAACAAGCAGGGAGGCACACATTCTTACCCCCTTTGCAGACTAGCCATGACTTTGTGGGACACAGCATTGACTTACCAAGTACATCTGCAGGCACAATTCCTGCCAGGAAGAAAAAATAGTCTGGCAAACGAACTAAGCAGAAACCTCATGGATCCCCACAAGTGGCAGCTGGATCCACAAGTCTTCAGCATGATAACAAGGAAATGGGGATGCCCGGACATAGATCTATTTGCCTCCCCTCGCAACTACCAACTAAAGAGATTCTGCACAAGGATTTATCACAGACAAGCATGGAAAGTGGACACCCTAGCCTTCAGCTGGAAAAACCTATCAGTATATGCCTTTCCCCATCTGCCTCTCCTCCCCAAGGTACTCCAAAAGGTCGGACAGGAGAAGCCAAAGATGATACTGATTGCACCAGACTGGCCCCGCCAGCACTGGCACCCAATATTAAGGAGCTTGTCTCAATGCCCAGCTTGGACCCTACCTCAAGTACCGCATCTACTGTCCCAGCAAAACAATCAGATCCTGCACAGCCAGCTCAGGACTTTAAACCTGGCAGCATGGCGGATAATGTAGTCATACAAAACACACCTCTCAGCAAAGCTGTGATGGATGTCATTTTGGAAGCCAGAAGGCCTAGTACTAGAAAATCTTATGCTGGAAAAGGGAAGAGATTCTGTGCTTGGAACCAGGCACAAAGAACAGATACAGCTGTGCCAAATATCCCTCAGATTTTACAATACTTAACTGAGATGCTGGACAAAGGGCTATCTTTCCTCATCTATTAAAATTCATGCCTCTGCCATTTCAGCTCATTACAATGCAAAGCCACCAATTTTTTCTCATCCCTTATTAAAACAGTACCTCAGAGGAGCCAAAAATTTAAGGCCTCCAAGGAGATCACCAATGCCTGCATGGGACCTCAACTATGTCTTGGAAGAACTCACCCTACCTCCTTTTGAGCCAGCTGCTACTGCTGATGTAAAGTTTTTATCTTGGAAAACAGCTCTGCTCCTAGCAATAACTTCTGCAAGATGAGTTCAGAGCTACAGGCACTCATGGCCGTGGAACCTTTTATCATTTTTTATCCGGACAGGGTCTCCCTGAGGACAAACCCAACATTTATGCCTAAAGTGGTGTCCATTGTGGCTCTTAACCAAACCATTCATCTGCCAACTTTTGATCCAAATTCACAGAACAAGGGGGAAAGAATTCTGGATTCTTTGGACATACACAGACAGCTTAGATTCTACATGAACAGAGCCAAAGTTTTCAGAAAGACAGAGCAATTACTAGTAGCATATGCTGCAGGATCACAAGGAAAGGCCATCTCACAGCAGACTATTTCAAAGTGGATAGGCCACTGCATTCGTTTCTGCTACTTATACCATGGCAAGCCAGTGCCTAAGGGCATTAGGCCACATTCCACCAGAGCTGCAGCCACTTCAGCAGCCTTTCTCAGGGGAGTACCAACCAAGGACATTTTAGAGGCAGCTACTTGGAGTTCAGTGCACCCCTTTACAAAGCACTATCATCTGCCACTCTACTCTAAATCCAGGGCAGGCTTTGCCACTGCAGTTCTACAGGGTCTCATAGCCACTCCTAATGCTGTTTATCTCCAGCCTCCCAACCATAGCTTTGGGAATCTACCCAAATGTAATGACTGCAACAGTGAAACACGAAGAACATAGTACAGTTGTGTACACTTACCATAAATGTAGATGCTCGAGTGTATTCACTGTTGCAGTCTAGGTTACCCACCCGCCATCCCCCCTTTTCTTCTGATGGAACCTATCTTTCCTTTTCTGATTTATACAACCTATGTAGTGTATTTGCTTGTGGATGAAGGTAAAGTTTATATTGCTGCATGTTATTTTATATATAGATATAAATTTTGACTACTCTTTTAGGGGGCACCTGACATCTGGGGCAAGAAAAACTAAAGAAAATGGCGTTGGCTGCTTCTTTTATACCCCTGATGACCTGACGTCAGGGAAGGGGTGACGACAGCCAATGCAGGACCCAAGACTTTGGAATTCAGGCCGACTGAGGGCAACCTGCCATCAGGATTACCCAAATGTAATGACTGCAACAGTGAATACACTCGAACATCTACATTTATGGTAAGTGTACACAACTGTACTTCTCTCCTGATGAGAAAAGAGTAGACAGACAATTATTCATAGCTGTCTCTAGTTGAACAGTTCATGTTTGGGGGGGGGGCTTTCCTAATCTTCTGTTTTTTTGGAACAACTCTTGTTTACATTTTGGACCATTGTGCAGTTCGGTAATCTAATGTTGCCAAGCTGCTGTACATGATACTAAGGGCATCTAACAGGAAAAGGCTACAATAAAGCTACAGAACCCTGCAACATCTGGAACAAGACTGCTGATCACCATAAATCTGTCAAATACTTACCAGGAACTAGCTTGGGATTAGTTCTGTTGTTTTGCTGCTTGTGAGAGAAAAAGCAAAGGCACATTGAATCCTAGTGAGATCAGTACTAGTAGTAGCTGGTTAGTACCCAAAAGTAAAATCACCTCTCTTACTGTACTTTGTTTTAGCTGATTGCATTGTTTAGTGACTAGAAATTGCTTTGATGGGTGCATTACTGTCCTGTTAGTACATAGTGAGGCTGCTTTACTTTTTAAGGCTATATCTTTTGTGTCCAGTGCCAATTGTCTTGCCTTATAGTTGACTGCATTACTTAGGAACCACTGCCTAGAAGTTGCTATGGTGGGTGAAGTGCTGTCCTGTTCAGAGTTGCTGTTTGGCGACTGCTCTGTTTTTACACAGTGTAAGTATTGTGACCAGTGCCCAGTGACTGCTTTTTGGTGTTAGCACTTTTAGCAAGTTTGCAAATGACTATAACTCTCCAAATTAGCCTTATAACGTTAACAGTTCCTCCTAAGGATTAAGAACATTTTGTTTAGCACTTAGCATCTCTGATCCTAAAATTTAACTATGTGCTATTGGCAGTTTAGTATTGGTGCGTGGAGTTTATTCTGTCATATAAACTTAGTGTGTTTATCAGCTGATGTTCTTCGTGTTTCACTGTTGCAGTCATCACACTTGGGTTATCTGCCTGCAGGTAGCCCTCAGTCAGCCTGAATACCAGAGTCTTGGGATTTCTGCATCGGATGCTTCATGCCGTCAGGTCGTCAGGGGTATAAAACATGCAGCCGATGCCATTAAATCAGTCCTTCTTGCCGAGGAGGAGCCCGAAGCAGAAGCAGTTCACAAGTGCCAGTTGGCCGCTATTTTTCGAGTTTCAAACCTGAAGTCTTCTAAACCTAAGTACCCCATTGGGGATCCTTTTTTCTTGCTCTAACCGATGTCAGAAAAAGTTAACAATTGTCTTGTCTGTGGAAAGCAAATACCTCACAGAGATTTTCATTCTTACTGCATCACCTGTTTAGGCCCAGACCACGACGTTCCTCACTGTCGGTTTTGTGCCTTGTTTAACGCCCGAACCATTCGTCGTCGGGCTATCTTTGTCTCTAAATTCTTTTGCGCTTATTCTCCATATTCCGAAATGGCTTCGATAAGCCATCCGACTACCAATCTTCTGAAAAAACGTAAAGATAAAGACAGAAACAGACCGCATAGGTCCAAAACTGGCTGCTGACGCTCCCGTTAAGCTAGTCGCCAGTCCACCAGTACTCAGTGAGGCACATTTGCAGCCCCTGATGCCCGCTTCTACAGATTTGCAGGCCTCTGCTGAGACCCATTCAGAGTCCTGTATGCCATGAGATGCTTCTTCGACTATGGAACCTGCAGATGACTCTACCTTGGATGGATCCGGAGGTGCTGTGCAGGCACCGGCTTCTGAGGGTGTATTCCGACCTACCGATGTTTGCATTAAACCAACAACTTCGTTTTTAGCTTAAACTACCGAATTTCTCAGACCCAGAGTGCGCACTACGCCTAGAAAGCCAATGACCAAAGCACATGCTCGAGCTCCCATGCCACAAAAACAAATGCATATTTATTTATTTTATTTTTATTTTACATTTGTTAACTGGGAGAGTACAACTGGATATATGTCCATTTTCAGTGGAGGCCCTAGGAGAAAAGCTCCAGAGCAGTAAAATCATTAACAAGAGAAAGACAGGTTAACCAAAAGGTTCAATTAAACAAAATATAGAGTACACAATCTTTATACTTTATGTAGAAGTATAGTATATATAAGATAGTGAGTTAACCAAAGAGTGTATTTGCCAACATTCACAGGCTACATTAATATGTACTTGTTATAGAGGTGTTTAACAGCAAGTATAGCAGGAAGATAGAGTTGTTAACTTCTGTAACTCATTTCTACACAAGAGAGACATACTTTGTCCTTAAGGTTTCTTTACAGTGTTCAGTGATACTATTACCCCATGCAGGCATTACAAAAGCAGTAGATAAGCTGTTACTCTAGTTGCTGGAAAACAGAGACATACGAGTTACTATCCAGGGATAGTACAGGTACATAATCTGTGATTCAGGAAGTGTGTTTTGAGTAGTTTTTTGAATTGGATAGTGGAGTTGTTATTTATTATGTGGGCTGGAAGGGAGTTCCAGATTTTTGAGATGAAGTGGCTGTAAACGGATCTACCTGCCTCATTTTTAAATTTTGTTACCTTAAGGAGGTGTTGGGTACTTGATCTCGGGGATCTGGCAGTGGTGTAAGGCTGGAGTAGTTGCTTCAAGGCTGGTGTGTTGCCTGGATGATGTAGTGCTTTGTGAGCAAGTGCTAGTTGGTTGACTTGAAGGGTCATGGGGAGTTCTAGCCAGTTGAGTTTTTTGAGGCTTTCACAATGGTGGGTTCTAGAAGGTAATCCTGTGGTGAATCTGGCTATTTTATTGTAGCAGCTTTCTAGTTTGTTGAGCTCAGTTTTTTGGAGATTGGTAAGCACGGGGGAGGGGTAAAGTAGGGTCGATAGGAGGTGTGTCCTGGCTGTGGTAACCTTAGAGTGACTGGGGAGAAATTCTTTGTTGCGATAGAGTAGGCCCATTTTTCTCTGGACTCTTTTTATGGTCTGGGAGATATGAATGTCAAATTTAAGGCTATTGTCCATTTCAAGGCCTAGCAGTTTGGCGTGACTGCTGGGTGTGATGGTGGTGTAGTTATGAAAGGAGATTGAAAAGTTAGATGAAGAGGGTGAAGATCTGTGAGGGCTGAAGAGGAGTAATTTAGTTTTGGCTGGGTTTAGAACGAGGTTTTGGTTAGTGATCCATGTTTCTGCCAGGGAAAAACATTCTTGTGTTAGGGACAGGAGGTAGTCAAGGGAGTTGGCTGCACAGATAATGCTGTTATCTGCATATTGGACTATTGAGGCTTTGGGTATGATGGATGGTAGTTGATTAGTAAATAGGGTGAAGAGTAGAGGACCCAGGTTGGAGCCTTGGGGTACCCCTAGGGAGACAGGTAGTAAGGGAGAGAGCTGATTTAGCCATTTTACTGCTTGTTGCCTACCTTCTAGATAGCTCTTAAACCAAGAAATAGTAGAAAAGCTGAGATTTAGGGTGGTTAGTGTCTGAAGCAGATGTTCATCGTGCATACAGCTGCAGTCATAACAAATGGGTTCTCCTGCCGTCAGGCGGGTCCTCGGTCGGCCGAATTCCAAAGTCTAGGTCCGGCGTCGGTTGTCGTCGCTTCTTCCCTGACGTCAGTGCGACAGGGGTATAAAAGAACCAGCCGATGCTATTTTCTTCAGTCTTTCTTGCCGTGCTGTTCCCTAAGCAGAAGCAGTTCGCAAGTGCCGGTCGGCCAGCTCCTGAAATTACGAAAATTTTGCAACCAAAGCCTTCTTGAAAGCTAAGTACCCCGTTGGGGAAACTTTTCTTGACTCAGACCGATGTCAGACAAAGTTAATAATTGAATTTCATGTGGGAAGCAAATACCGCATAAGGATTTTCATTCCCTCTGCATTCCTTGCTTAGGCCCAGACCACGACGTCTCGGTCTGTCGTTTTTGTGCTACATTCAACAAACGCACCATTAAGCGTCGGGCGGAGTTTGCCCAGCACTATTTTGGCAAAAAATTTAACTACATTATGTTGTCGGATACTCCGACTCCAGTTTTGTCTAAAAAAACGCAAAGATAAGGACCGACACACGAGGTCCGCGGCCTCTACCGACACCACGCCAAAGCCGACTACAGGTGGTCCGGTTCTCAGCAAGGCGCCTATGCAGCCCCTGCCTACCGACGACACTTCATTGGCGGTTTCTACTGTGCCGGAGGTCGCAGGCTCCTCGGTCCACACCCCGACTACAGATACCGAAGCCACTCTTGGTGGTGAAACTCAAAATGTAGACAGGTCTGCCTCATCTCTAGGTGTCTTCAGACCTTCCTCTTCTTTTTCCATCAAGGCTTTCACTAAGTCTAAAGCAGCCATGCATTCTAAGAGACAAGCTACACAGTGCCCTTCTCCAGGCCCCATGCCTAAAAAACAGATGCTTAAAATGGCTGAGGATTTAATTACTCTTATCAGGGGTTCTCAAGCTCCCCCCCCAGGACAAAAGGCCCAGAGTGGAGGAAGAATCCCCCTCCTCTGACCAGGCCTCCATTATTTCAGAGCACTCTGATGAACAGGAACATTCTTACTCCCCTTTTGAAGATTCTGATGCAGAGGAGTCCATCCCTCTGCCCCCTTCCCCCCACAGTGGATTACTCATTTGGGGAAACCTTGCATACCTTAAGGGAACACTTCCACTGGGAAGGCCAAGAGTACTCAGATTCCAAGAAAAGGCTTAGGGATTTTCTCTTGCTACCTCAGAACAGGCCTCTGGCTATACCTCCTGTCTTAGACATACTAGATGATGTGTATTTGGAGGCCTGCCTTAACCCGGACTCTTTACCTCCAGCCCCAGTCAAGCCTGACAGGTACTACCGGGTTCCTGACTCACACCAATTTTTATACAAAATCCATGCGGCTGACCCAGAAACTATCTCACAGGGCCCCAAGGGAATTAAGGCCTCCACTGCTAAAAATCCATTACCTTCCGAGAGAGATTCCAGATCTTTAGAAAGGTGGGGAAAGAAGGTATACACCTCTGCCACCTTAACCATGAGGGCATTAAACTGCCAGCTCCATATGTTGAAGTACCAACAGTTTCTGTTATCACAGTTGAGAAGCAAAATGTCACAACCTGAACAACCAGACGTGAAGGAGTTGCAGGATTTGATGCATAGTGCAGAACAAGTGGGTAAACATACCTTGCAATGTGGTTTTGATGCTCTAGAGGCCTCATGTAGAGCTGCTGTTACAGGATCAATCATACGTAGACATGCCTAACTCAAGGAGCAAACCTTACGAGATCATGTCAAAGCTAAATTACTAGATGCCCCTCTACAAAAGGATGTATTATTTGGTGTTAAAGCTGAGGAGGTATTAAAGAAAATTGAGGAAAATCAAAGAATAATCCACGACCTTGAAGAAAGGAACCGGAACTCTGCTAAAGTCCAAAAGGCTGTATTTTTATTTCTGAAGTATTCCAAAAGTCACAGATAAAATCACAGCTCAGGCAATCTGAGCTTTATCAAGTGAAAACAAATTGCAGTGTAGTAACTCCATTAAATAGCCTGGCAATTATACAATTAACTAATTAGTGAAATCTAGTACTAAGGTACTCTGGTGCTTTAAAGTTGGGTGTTAAAAAAGTTAATCGTTATGTCAACTCAAAAAATGAAATGTTTGCAATAACATGTGCACTTAAATAAAAATGACTAACCATAAAAAACATTTTAAAATGCCAGTTTCCTAGGTTTCAGAACATAAAAGTCTGAAGTCTGATTGGAGTTGTAGATTGTTGAAGAATATGCTTAAAGAATGTGTTTAGATTGTCAGTGAATTGTTAAAAACATTTTTTTTTTCATTATTACTTTACACTGATAAAAACATGCAATGAAATATGCAGGAGATATTTTTAATGCCCATCCATATAACATTTCATATAGAATTTGATTTATTAGTCGGAGTCCTATAACCGTGGATGTTCAATAATTTAGTGTGCTGTGTGGAGATGCTATGGTATGAAGGGGGTCAAGTGTGAGAGTTATAACCTAGCCCTCCTAAGCTTGAGGACCGGTTTAATGCTGATCGTCCCATTCAGACCTGGTGGCTTCCCTGCATTCAGTCTCAACTGCCATAATAGTTCACGGTAGCCCAAGATGGAATAAATAAAATAAATCAAATTCTATATGAAATGTTATATGGATGGGCATTAAAAATATCTCCTGCATATTTCATTGCATGTTTTTATCAGTGTAAAGTAATAATGAAAAAAAAAAATGTTTTTAACAATTCACTGACAATCTAAACACATTCTTTAAGCATATTCTTCAACAATCTACAACTCCAATCAGACTTCAGACTTTTATGTTCTGAAACCTAGGAAACTGGCATTTTAAAATGTTTTTTATGGTTAGTCATTTTTATTTAAGTGCACATGTTATTGCAAACATTTCATTTTTTGAGTTGACATAATGATTAACTTTTTTAACACCCAACTTTAAAGCACCAGAGTACCTTAGTACTAGATTTCACTAATTAGTTAATTGTATAATTGCCAGGCTATTTAATGGAGGTTACTGCACACTGCAATTTGTTTTCACTTGATAAAGCTCAGGATTGCCTGAGCGAAAGCTTTGTGTGATTTTATCTGTGACTTTTGGAATACTTCAGAAATAAAAATACAGCCTTTTGGACTTTAGCAGAGTTCCGGTTCCTTTCTTCAAGGTCGTGGATTATTCTTTGATTGTCTTTGGTTTTTTGTGCATTACTAAAATTGAGGAAAATGCTAAATCAATGCAAACAGTGAAAGATTTTTTACAGGTACAACCTCCACGTTTCAGTAGAAATTGGCCTTCCAAAAATTGGTCCTTTCCAGCCATGGACAGACCCCAAAGAGGTAGATACAGGCGCCCGAGGGGCAGAGGGCAATCTCAAGGACCGTTTAGAGGCAGACAATGGCAAGCTCCTACACAAAGAGGTGGTGAGGATAGTTCACAGCCATTCAGAAAGCAAGCCCAATGACTTTCCCCTTTGCATGCCAAGCAAGGCTCAAATGGCAGCACCCTTAGGCGGAAAACTGGCATTATTTTCGAAAAATTGACATATTGTCACAAAAGACAAATGGATCCTGGACATTATAAACAGAGGCTACTGATTCCATTTTCACACCTTTCCAGAAACGAGAGGCATGCCAAACCTGCCACACAATCAAAGGGCAGAGGCACAAAGACAAATTTCAGATCTCATGGACATGAAAGCTATTCAAGAGGTACCTACTCAAGAACAAGGTCAAGGTTTTTATTCCAGACTATTCCTGGTACCAAGGAAGGGAAAAGATTGGAGACCTATTTTGGACCTATCCATCCTAAACACATTTTTACTGCACTAAAATTCAAGATGCTCACATTACAGCAGCTTCTTCCCATGCTGGGCAAGGAGTCTTGGCTGGTAACATTGGACCTCAAGGAGGCATACCTGCATGTCCCAATCAGACAAAATTGCAGAAGATACCTCAGATTTATTTCTTGCAGGTTCAACCTATTATCAATTCTCTGCATTGCCCTTTGGCTTATCTACTGCGCCCAGAGTATTCACGAAATGCCTGGCATCAGTAATTGCCTACTGCAGACTTCAAGGGATACAAATATACCCATATTTGAACGACTGCCTGATCCAAGCGGACAGCAAGCATATACTTCTGAAACATCTGGCTTTTGTAATAATGTTGTTGAATTCTCTGGGATACACAGTCAACAAAAAGAAATCAAGGCTAATACCCTCTCAGAAAATTATTTTCCTGGGTGCCAACTTGGACACAAACACCCAGATGGCCTACCTCACGCCAGAGAAACAGGGGCAACTTAACTCAATACTTCAGAAAACTAGCAAATTTCACCAGGCTGACTGCAAGGAAAATCCTGCAGGCTCTGGGATTCATGGCATCTTGCATCCTACTAATCCCATGTGCAAAGCTGCATATGAGGAAACTTCAGTGGTACCTGAAAAACCTATGGTCTCAACACAGCCACAGTTTGGAAACATTAATACCACTAATTCCATGTCTTCAAAAGGAATTTCTGTGGTGGGCTCAAGCATGCCAAACAAACACAGGTCTCCCATTCTGCAAGCCTCAAGCAAATCAAGTCATCACAACAGACGCCTTGGACTATGCCTGGGGGGCGCACATGACAGATCGGTACATTCAGGGCAAATGGTCCCAAAAAGAAAAGCACCTTCACATCAATCAAAAGGAAATGCTAGCAGTAATAAATGCTATTATAGCTTTCAAAGACCTTCTGCATCCAGGTCAACTATTGATAAGGACAGACAACACCACAGTAATGTGGTACATAAACAAACAGGGAGGAACCCATTCATACCCCCTATGCAGGCTGGCCATGGCACTTTGGAACATGGCTCTGGAATTACAAATCAAACTTCAAGCACAGTACTTGCCAGGCAAGGAAAACACGCTGGCAGACAACCTAAGCAGAAATATGACAGATCCACACGAATGGAAGTTGCATCCTCAAGTTTTTACAGAGATAATTCAAGCATGGGGAAGGCCAGACAAAGATCTCTTTGCCTCCCACAAAAATCACCAATTGACAAAATTCTGCTCAAGGGCTTTTCATCCACAGGCCTGGAGTGTGGACGCTCTCTCTTTCAGTTGGACAACAATGACAGTTTATGCCTTTCCACCTCTTCCTCTGCTGCCCAAATTTCTATTAAAAGCCAGAGCAGACAGACCAAAGATGATTCTCATTGCTCCAGACTGGCCAAGACAGCACTGGTACCCACTCCTGAGGAGCCTGACGATTCCCACCATGGATCCTACCTCTAATGCCTCTTCTTCTGACTCAGCACAGCTTCAAAACTCTTCACAGTCAGCTGAAAACACTCAATCTGGCCGCATGGAAGATTCCTTAACATCACAACAGACCCTACTCTCCAAGGAGGTGCAGGATGTCATTTTGGAGGCCAGAAGGCCGTCTACTAGAAAAGCTTACTCCGCAAAATGGAAACGGTTTTGTGCCTGGAATGAGAAAAAGGGCCAGAATCCTGGAAAACTGAATTTACCTCAAATATTACAGTATCTAGCTGAGCTGTTAAACAGTGGACTTTCATTCTCCTCCATCAAAATCCATGCCTCAGCCATTTCTGCAGAATACAACACTGACTGATCCACCTTTATTCTCTCACCCCCTCTTAAGACAGTTCCTCAGAGGGGCTAAGAATATAAAACCCCCAAGGAAACAACCAATACCTGCTTGGGACCTCAATTTCATTTTAGAAAAGCTGACCTTGCCTCCTTTTGAGCCATCTGCCTCAACAGATTTGCAATATTTGTCCTGGAAAACAGCCTTCCTTCTGGCTATCACCTCAGCTCGCAGGGTATCTGAACTACAAGCCCTCATGGCTGTGCAGCCTTTCATCATCTTCCATCAGGACAGAGTTTCCTTACGAACCAACCCATCCTTTATGCCAAAGGTGGTATCCAGGGTAGCTTTGAATCAGGCTATCCACTTACCTACCTTTTACCCTAATCCTCAAAACAAAGGGGAGAGACTACTACATTCCTTGGACATCCACAGACAGCTGCGTTATTATTTGGACAGAACAAAGCCTTTCAGAAAATCATAACAGCTCTTTGTGTCCTATGCTATAGGAGCTCAAGGGAAGCCAATTTCCAAACGGACAATCTCAAAATGGATAGCCCACTGCATACGCTTTTGTTACTCTTTTCATGGTAAAACTGTACCTGCAGGCATCAGATCTCACTCCACAAGGGCCACAGCTACCTCTGCAGCTTTCCTCAGAGGAGTTCCTACCAAAGATATTTTGGAAGCAGCCACTTGGAGTTCTGTGCATACCTTCTCCAAGCACTACCACTTACCATTATACTCCAAAACTAGAGCAGGCTTTGCCACTGCAGTCTTGCAGGGCATCCTGGCTCCTCCTAGTTCCACCTAGTGCCAACCAGCCCTTTCTTAGCTTTGGGATTCTACCCATCTGTTATGACTGCAGCTGTATGCACGATGAACATAGTACAGTTTTGTACCTACCATAAATGTAGATGTTGGAGTGCTTATACAGCTGCAGTCCAGGTTTCCTTCCCTCCTTCCCCTCTTGGGACAGGCCTATTGGCTAACACCTCCTCATACAACCTGATTGGGGTATTCATTTATGGTGTATTTGCTTGCAACTACTGTATTTTGATTATATTGCATTGCTTTATTACATAAATTTATGTATTGCCTTCCTTCTGGGTGCACCTGACATCTGGGGCAAGAAAAACTGAATAAAATGGCGTTGGCTGGTTCTTTTATACCCCTGTCGCACTGACGTCAGGGAAGAAGCAACGACAACCGACGCCGGACCTAGACTTTGGAATTCGGACGACCGAGGACCCGCCTAACGGCAGGTGAACCCATCTGTTATGACTGCAGCTGTATTAGCACTCGAACATCTACATTTATGGTAGGTACAAAACTGTACTTTTTTCATGGTTGACCATGTCAAAGGCTTTAGATAAGTCTTAAGAGAGTTGCAGATACTAGCAGTCCATTGTTTCTATGGTTATTGACGGTATTAGTGAATGATGGAAGTGCGGTGGTGGTGCTATGAAAGGTTCTGAAACCATGTTGCTGAGTGGATAGTAATTTGTTTGCTAAGAGGTGTTTCATCAGTTGCATGTGGACAACCTTCTCTAGAAGTTTTGATAGGGGGGATAGTATAGCTATGGGTCGTTAGTTACTAAGTTCTACAGAGGTACCCCCTTTGTGCAGTGATGTAATATGTGATATTTTCCAAAGATGGGGTAGTTTGCACTCTGAGATAGATCTGTTTATTAATATGGAGACAGGGTAGGCTATTGCTTCAGCTGCTAGTTGCAGATATTCGGAAGGTATATTACCAGCGGCTGTAGTGGCTGGCCTAAGTTTTAGGAGTAATTTTTGTATGATTTTGGTTGGCACTGGGTTGAAGGTGAAGATGGGGTAACTGAGATTTGTTTTTGGTGAAGAGGTTGTTTAAGTTGGGGATGGGTTGTTGGGGCTTAGTTGGTTGTTGGCTAGGTTTTGGATAGTTTCTGTGAAGAATTTGTTGAGCTAAGTGGGGATGTTGTCATGGTTGTTCACTATTTTGGGGTGGGGGTGGTGGTTTTCCCTGGTTGTAGTACAGTGTTGACAGCAGCCCAGAACTTTTTTGGGTTGTTAATATATTTATTCTGCATATTTTGGTAGTAGGATATTTTGTCTATTTTTAATAAGTTGTTTGACTTTGTTATGTAACTGACGGTATGTTTGTTTGTCTATTTGGGATTTGCTTTTATGATAGTTTGTCCATGCTTTGTTCCTATCTCGGAGTAATGCTTTAGTATTTAAAGTTAGCCAAGGTGCATGTTTAGTTCTGATTCTTGTAGTTCTAGGAGGAGCATGGTGGTTAAGTATGTTAATGAAGGTAGAACTGAAGTATAGTACTGCTTCATCAAGGCCCAAAGTTTTTAGGGGGGTCCAGTTACATAGTTTTAGGTCAATGTTGAAGTTGAGTTGGTTGAAGTTTTTCCTATTCCTACATTCCCTGACAGTTTCTTGGGTCAGTTGGGGAGTTTTGCTTCTTATTAGAAATGTAGCTAGGTGGTCACTGAGGGTGGCTGGCAGGTAATCAGCATGAGATGTATGGGAAGGATGAGATACTAGTATCCAGTCTAGTATAGATTGATGTTTGGTTCTTTTGTCTGTTCTGGTGAGGGAAGTTATTAGTTGGGTTAGTCCATGTAGGTTGATATGGGAGATAGGGTTTAGACTGGAGCAGTTATCCCAGTCAATATTAAGGTCGCCTAATATGATGTTTTCTTGGGGAAGGGTGTTGGTCATCCATTCTAGTAGTTTTTCTTCAATGGTAATATTGTTCCCTGGGGGAATGTAGCATCCGATAATGTTAATATGTTTATGTGGGTTAAGTTTAGTTTAGTGAGGATGAGTTCAGTGTTATCTAAGTCTGGGGTTGTTATGTCTAGTTTTTCTAAGATAAGGTGAGTTTTATATATTATTTCTACTCCTCCACCCCTTTTTCCTACTCTGTCATTTCTGATTATATTGTAGCCTGGTGCTGTGATTTCATTATCTTGAATTAGGGGCTTAAGCCAGGTCTCTGCCAGAGTGACAATATCTGGATGGTAAAAGGAGATTAAGGCTTGGAGATCATGAACCTTATTTAAGATGCTTCTAATATTTAGATTTATGAGGAGGAGTGAGTTTGTGGGCCTTTGGAGTAGGGTTGTATTTAGGTCTGGGATTGGTCTATCTGGACTGAATGGGCCTGGGTTGGGGTGTATGTCACCACAGCATACTAGTTCTGTTTTCAGGTGTACATAAAGTTTGACTAGTTTGTAGATGAGTTTTGTGTAATTAAGAGTGGTGTGGGATTAACTATTTGATGAGCATAGCTTGTGTCTGAGGTGGTGAATTATGGTGGTGTGATAGTTGTATGGGGTTAGTTGTAAATATGGTATGGGGTTTGGAGTATTGGGAGATGTTCCTTTGTAAGAAATGAATAGTGTGTAGGTAAGTGGTGTTTGGTAACTGGTAATGGTGGTTAGCAGAGTGAGGGGAAGTGATGCAAATGGTATGTAGTAGGAGTTGAGTGTGTGATGGTTGAGATGGTGATATCATGGTGTAGGGGTGAAGTACCTAGTGTCAACCAATAACCCCAAAAACCCACAGCTATTATTCAACAATATGATCCCACCAAAAATATAAATCATCATCTTCTTTCGGCTGTTCCCGTTAGGGGTAGCCACAGTGGATCATCTGTTTCCATTTCTTCATGTCCTCTGCATCTTGCTCTGTCACACCAACCACCTGCATGTCCTCTCTAACCACATCCATAAACCTTATCTTAGGCCTTCCTCTTTTCCTGTTACCTGTTAGCTTCATCCTGAGCATCTTTTTCCCCACTATACTCAACATCCCTCCTCAGCACATGTCCAAACCAATGTAATCTTGCCTCTCTGGCTTTGTCTCCAAACCTTCCAACCTGGGCTGACCCTCTAATATACTTATTCCTAATCCTGTCCACCCTCGTTACACCCAGTGCAAATCTTAACATCTTTAACTCTGCTACATCCAGCTCCTGCCTTTTTGTCAATGCCACTGTCTCCATCCCCAATAACATAGCTGGTCTCACTACCCTCTTGTAGACCTTCCCTTTCACTCTTACTGGTACTCGTCTGTCACAAATCACTCCTGACACTCTTCTCCACCCACTCCATCCTGCCTGTACTCTCTTCTTCACCTCTCTTCCACACTCACCATTACTCTAAACTATTGATCCCAAGTATTTAAACTCATCAACCTTCACCACCTCTACTCCTTGCATCCTCACCATTCCTCTATCCTCCCTCTCTTTCACACACATATTTTCTGTCTTAGTCCTGCTGACCTTCATTCCTCTTCTGTCTAGAGCATATCCCCATCTCTCCAGGGTCTCCTCCACCTGTTCCCTACTCTCACTACAGATCACAATGTCATCTGCAAACATCGTAGTCCACAGGAACTCCTGTCTGATCTTGTCTGTCAACCTGTCCATCACCATTGCAAATAAGAAAGGGCTCAGAGCTGATCCTTAATGTAATCCCACCTCCACCTTAAACGCATCTGTCACTCCCACCGCAAACCTCACCGGTGTCACACTACCCTTACCAAAAATATGATAAATAAAAGTGGGTAACACCAACGACTGGTCACTGTAGTTATAAATGATCAAGTGTTAAAAAGCATCCAGCAAATAAGATTCTTATATCAGTGTAAGTAAAAATACAATTGACAAAAAATCTGACACATTCAAAACAAAAAGTCAGAAGACGATAGTTGACCCATTCATTAAAATGGTGAGCAGATGTTATAAACTGTAGTATGTTCCAAATGTTGTGGATGTTCAAAAAGTTTAAAGTAAACCTGATAAAACTTATATGAATCTTAGGTATTTGTCCCAAATGACAGAAGTCTCAAAAACACAAACTTGTTTACAATTATTGCATATGGTAACACTAAACAAGTGCCTTCAAACAACAAATCAGATGATGTACAATACAAAAATTATTATGCAAACCCCCTATCAAATTCGTTACAATCACCAAAATGAAATGCAGATCCAATAAATACGCCAAGTGTTTGTTTTACATCCCATCCATATATGGCTTCTAACGAAAATGAATGTCACTCCACCACTTGTACAGGTGTCCACAGTAAAAAAACACCTTAGTGCATATCCAACTTTAGAATCAGTTCCTACTAGACTTCATCCTTCCACCATTACCCATCTCATACTCCCTACAGCATGACTCTCTGAAGTCAATCACAGGGGACAGCTCAGTGACAATTGGCCGTTTGTTAAACCAACGGTTAAGTCATTCACTGCTTTCTCTGCATCTTCTTCATAACAAAACCTTTTTTTCACCACTGACATCAACAAAAGCACAATTTCTTCTCTCCCATTTCCCTAAATGTCATATACTGTACGAGTTCAGTTTTAACGTATACATTTCCAACAAGATGGTCACCAAGGTTATCACAGACGTTCATTTCTTCAATTTCACCATATTTCTCTTCCAACTCAGTAAATACTTCCTCAAATAATTCATTATAATGCTCTTGCACTTCTACGTCAATAACTTGACCTGAAAAACAGTGAGACCCATCTGCAGTTTGTGCTGTATTCTGAGGGTTTCGGTAGAGATTCAGCAGCACAGTAGTCTGACTGAAGGTAGGCCTGTTGTGTAATCATGAACATCCATCCCCATGACGACATGCTCCAATCTTAAAGTAAAAAGAGCAGTTAACCTTGTCTTTTTCAGTGCCAAAAATTAAGGCTTAGAATGGCTCATAGGTTCATACTAGGCTATCTGCCCTAGGGCATTTATAAGCCTAGCCAGAGTGTGTTTGGCTTTTGCCACCCATTTTAAATTAATTTTGCTATGCCCTTTTTCGAGGTTAGTATACTGTGCCTCTGTCTAACAGTGACACAGAAGTGATACCCGGGGTAAACCTACGATCTCCCATCCACTCATCAAGATTCCTCTTGAAGACAGTCAATGAGGGACTCTTGTCTAACCTGGACTGGGATTTTATTCCAGAGTGGAGGGAGACTCTGGGTTATGAATCTGTCCCTCCAGCATGTTCTGTTTATTTCAGTGCTGAGGTTCAAGTCTCTCGAGCGCGTAGCTCGATGGGATTTGGATTTTCTGAGGTGCAGCATGTCCATTAATTCTGGGTTGGACATGGCTTTATACGTCGGGCACAGATCGCCTCTGAGCAGGCGGTATGCCACTGAGTAGAGCTGGAGTTTCTTTAACTGGACGATTTTATGAGTGCCCTTAGTTTTTTGCTAATACTGATCAGAGATGCCTTCCCTTTTTGGGATTTTGCTCTATCATGTAGTAGCTTCCTCCTTCTATTGTATAGTTTGTTTATGGCTGGGGTCCACCAGACAGGACGTCTGCCTTTGGAGGATTGTGTCTTGGTTTTATTTGGGATTGCATGATCCATGCATTTCTGAAGGTGTTCATAGAATGCATTTATAAAGGATTCTGCAGTCTGGACCTTATTTTCCACAGGCCCGGGGGCTTTGAGGGATTCCACCTTGGTTTTGAGGAGTGTGAAATTTGCTTTAGAGAAGTTTTTCACTGTGGTTTTCTGTGCAGGGGATGGGGTCGGGATGTGAATATCCAGTGAGATTAGTTTATGGTCTGATCTTACCAGTGAGAGATACACTTCTGGTATGGAGCATAGAGTCCCCATGTTGGTGATGATCAGGTCCAGTATGTTTTCCCCTTTTGTGGGAGTGGTAACAAGTTGTTCCGTAGCATTTGAGTTTATAAATTCTAGGAACCTTTGGGCTAGGGTGTTGGAGCTAGAGTAATGCTCCCAGTCTATGTTTGGGTAGTTGAAGTCGCCCAATATAATGGTGTTTGGAGAGACCTTCATATTTTCCAGTGTTCTCAGGAAGGCTGAGTGGGGTTCCTGGGTTTGGGAGGGTGGTCTGTAGCAGGATATAAACTGGAAGGCAGTTTTACCCACTGTTAGTTGCACATGGATAGTCTCTGATGCTTCGTATGTGCCACCAACCTGAGGTGTGGGTATCTTTGACAGATATTGATACTCCCTCCTTTGTGGTTCGTCCAAGTTTTGGGGGGTCAAAAGCATGGTATGAGGTATAACCTGGTAGTGCTGGGGTGCTCTCGAGCCTTGAACCAGGTTTCTGTTACTGCACAGATATCTATGTTCTCCATGCTAAGGAGAGTTTTGAGTGCGCATCTTGAGGTTTAGACTTCTGCTGAGTAGCATTACTCTTAGTTTCTTATCCCTTCTGATACCTATGGAGGTGGGTTTGTCTTTGAGCCTTGCCTAAAAAAGGCACTATGGGGTAGCAAGAGCCTTTGCTAATATCCCAAAGCCCAGGGTGACAGGTGCAAGCCGCCCCTAGCGAAGCTTTGTGGTTTGTCGAGCATGTCATCCCAGGCTGACAGGCATTGATCCCTTTGAATGACACCAATACTTAAGCCAATTGTTGAAATTGATCATCTTGTCTTCATATTGTGGCATCATTCTTGGTGAGGGTAAGATGCTACTCAAGGTCAGGGTCATACCGACCTGGGCCACATGCTCAGAGAGCTCCTCTAGGTCTCTCTTCATGTAGTCCAGGGAGGTACATCTCAGGTCATTCACACCAGCATGGACAATGACTGAGTCATATTTGTACTTGCCTTGGAGTGACCTGAGTGCTTGTGTTATGTGGCGGATCCTAGCGCCTGACAGGCAGCTCACCATGACCTTCTCCTTGTTCAGCCTGGTGAGCGGGACGTCAGTGTGCCTGACGATAGAGTCACCTATTACAAGTGTATTAGGTGTGTTGTTTAGCCTTAAGGGCTGTGACTGTTTGGCACACTGGCTTTGTGAGCTGTGTGTTGCATGTGTTTTGTTTTGGGGTAGCGGTTGCTTGGGTGTCTGCTTTGGAGGTCTCTGCTGCTTAGGCAGATTTTTATTTAGAGCCTCCGAGTATGTTTTTGTGTGTTTATGTGTTTGGTTTGCTGTCGTGGTAGGTCTATGTGAGACTGGAATTGCAGTGAGTATGGTTTCCTTCTCCTCCTGACTGGTTACGCCAGTACTGAGTTGAGAGAGCTTAGCCTCTAGTTTGGCTATATGGTTGCATCTCTCACATGTGTTGGAATTTGTTGGGAGGAGGAGAGGATTGTCTGTGTACGAGGCAGTTGTAACATTGCCTCAATATTCCCAGATTCACCAGCTGGACCGGTGAGGAGATTGACAACTGACCTTTGGACATGCTAGAATAGTATTGGGAATTCCTTTATAATTAAAAAAAAAAGGGCCAATGGGGAACAAGGTACTCAAGGGGAGTTTGTGAGGGTGTAGTGCTTTTAATTTTTTAGTGCGGACTTATATAATTGCTTTAGTGAACAAGTGCCAGGTAACTTAAATGCAAAAATGACAAACAGTAACTTTCTTTCAAGTGAAACAAGGAAAATAAGTACAGTCTGCAATGCAGATATCATTAGGGATCCACAGAAGCGCTGAAAAGCCGCGTTTTAGGTGGAATTAGCATTTCAGGGAAATAACAACGAACAAACAACAAGCATACAAACAAAGCTAGATTCAGCAGGTCTGGATGTATGGAAGGATGTAAGCTACCTGTCCTGCCACCACAGTGCAGGCCACAAACCTTCGTAATGTAAAACAATTGGTCTGAAGCCCAAGTGCTTAATCCAAAAGACTTAGAATGATAGCTACACTTTAATCAAGTTACTACCAAGCAGTAATAAATACAATTGAATACTTTAAAGAATGCCTGGATTAGTGCTCAAGTTATACAAACAAAGCTAGATTCAGCAGGCCTGGATCTAGTCTACGCTACAGCAAACAAGGTGTACCAATTTCAGTAAGAAGCAGTTCAAATATGCAGGCACTATAAGCCTTTAACCAGAAATTCCCATCTCAGAAGGGCAGAGTCCAGCCTCTCCTCCCACAAGAGTGCAGTCCACGAACCCTTTTAATGTAAAATAACTGGCCTGAAGCCCAAGTGCTTAAACCAGAATTAATACACTTTTAGAATAACAGACACTGAGCCCTCAATCAGCAGTTCCCAACTTAGAAGGATGTAAGCTACCTGTTCTGCCACTACAGTGCAGACCACAAACCTTCTTAATGTAAAAACAAATGGTCTGCTGAAGACCTTATTACCCTAATTAGGGGAAGCCAGTCTTCCCCTGCTAAAAGACAAAGAATTGAGTTTCCTTCTGATTCTACAAACCAGGAATCTGATGACTCTGACCCTTCTGATTACCAGGACATACCCTTATCAACCTATGAGGATTCAGATGCAGAGGAATCCTTTCCCTCTGCCTCCCCTCCAGAAGACTTTTCTTTTGGTTAAACTTTGCATACTTTGAGAGAATTTCTGCTGGGAATGCCAGGACTAGCCTCAGTCCAAAAAGAGATTCAGAGAATTTTTAGAGTTGCCTCAGCACAGGCCTCTAGCTATACCCCCCTGTCCTGGATATTGTAGTTAATGTCTTGATGGAATCCAGTCTTACTCCAGACACTTTACCACCGGCCCCTAGAAAACCTGCCAGGTACTACAGAGTACCTGATTCTCACAAATCTCTCTTTAAGAATCCTACTGCGGATCCAGAGACCATTTCCCAGGTACCTAAAGGCATTAAGGCTACTACAGCCAAAACCCTACCGCTTCAGACAGGGATTCCAGAGCTTTAGACAGATGGAGTAAGAAGGTTTATACCTCTGCAACTCTTGTCATCAGGGCATTGAATTGCCAGTTTCACATGTTGAAGTACTACCAACATATTATGGAATTAATTAAACAAAAAATGGTGTTACTTCTAGATTGTGCAGAAAAGCATTCTGCAAACCAAGTTAGTAAGCATACATTGCAGTGTGGCTTTGATGCCCTAGAAGCATCTTGCAGGGCTGCAGTCACTGGGACTGTACTGAGAAGGCATGCTTGGCTGAAGGAACAAATCTTGCTAGATTATGTCAAATCAAAATTACTAGACGCTCCTTTAAATCAGGACCATTTGTTTGGCACCAAAGCAGAAGAAGTTCTCAAAAAGATGGAAGAAAAAGCTAAATCTATGCAAACTGTCAAATAATTCTTACAGGTGCAGCCACCTAGATTTAGTAGGCACCGGCCTTCTAAAAACTGGTCCTTTCCAGCTCCTTCTTGGCCTTCTCAGCCCAAACCCAGGGGAAACAGACCACCAAGACTACAGTCTCAGGGTTTGCAGAGGTCTAAACAATGGAGTGCTCCCACCTCAAAAACAGGGAGTGGTAAGCCACCCCCTTATGGAAAAAGTTCACAATGACTTTTCAGTTATCCTTCCCAGCCCTGCCCAATTACTTGCGCCCCTAGGAGGAAACTTGCCCTTCATTCAAAAAACTGGATGTCCATTGCTCAGTACCAATGGGTTCTAAACATTGTTTCCCAGGGATACATATTCTACTTCCATTCACTGCCAAACCCAAGCGGGTTTCCAAACCTTCCTTCAAACCAGTGGACAGAGGCTCAAAAGCAAGTACTTTCCCTGCTCAATATCAGGGCTATTCAACTTGTTCCACTAGAACAAAGGGGACAGTGTTTCTACTCCAGACTGTTCCTGGTGCCCAGAAAAGAGGGCTGTTGGCACTCAATCCTGGATCTATCAATTCTCAACACCTTCCTGATGGTCCCAAAATTCAAAATGCTTACACTGCAACTGCTGCTCCCTATGCTAGCCAAGGATGCCTGGTTAATCACCCTAGACTTAAAAGAAGCTTATCTGCACATCCTTATAAGGGAGTCTTGCAGGAAATATCTATGTTTCAGGGCAGGCTGTATATCAGTTCAATGCACTTCCCGTTGGCTTATCTACTGCACCCAGAGTATTCACAAAGTGCCTGGCTCCAGCCATTTCATACTGCAGGCAGAGAAATATCCAAATTTTCCCATACTTAAACGATTGCCTGATTCAGGCGGCCAGTCAGGAATTGCTACTTCAGCACCTGGCATTTGTAAAAAGACTCCTAGCTTCATTGGGGTACACCATCAACGAAAATAAATCACAACTGGTGCCCAGTCAAAAAATTGTATTCCCGGGAGCAAGCTTGAACACAACTTCCCAGATGGCATTTCTCACTACAGAAAAACAGGTCTATTTGACCAGCTACTTCAAACAAATGGCCACCAAAGCCCACCTATCTGAAATGAAAATACTGCAAGCCCTAGGGTTCATGTCCTCATGCATTCTGCTAATTCCATATGCAAGATTGCATATGAGAAAACTTCAATGGTACTTAAAAAGTCTTTGGTGTCAACATTCTCAGGATCTGGAAACAGTCAATCTGAAGTAGTTGACTTCATTCATTCTGCACATATGGGTGTACAGATCCGATTCGGATCCGAGCCGGCAAAACGTTTCAAGCATCAGCTCCGAGCTCCTTCCTTACCTATATTACATCACTTCCTCCTATCTAGCCCCAGATCACATTTGCCGCTCTAGGAGTCAGCATCGTGGTCTCTGAGCTCTAAGCAAGGTGGTAAGGTTTTTTGGTCTTTTTGGCGATAGTTGAGTGTGAATACCTTTCCCTTTTCCTCCCTTCGTGTTGGTCGTTGTGTTGGTTGTTAAAAAAAAAAAAAAAAAAGTTAGTTTTAAGTGTTTTGTTTTGTGATACTGGTTTCCTGCCTAGGCCCAATATTTGTTAAATGTGTGTGTGTGTGAGTGGGCTATTAGGGCTTGTACTGTTTCTACTATGGCTGAACAGCCTAAGGTTCTATTTAAGAAGTGCACAGAGTGTGGTCATAAGCTCTCACCAGCCAATGGCCACACTCTGTGTGTTCTATGTTTAGGGGTCGCCCATCTGTCTGCATGCTGCGACATTTGTTCATTCGTTAACCCCAGGGCATTGAAGGATCATCAGGCTAAACTTGTGGCCAAGGGTCTGCTGCCAGCTTCTGCCCTGGAGTCTGCCTCGGTCTCCTCCCCAGCCAGTGACACTGTGCAGGCAGGGACTCTACCTCCCGCCAGGCCTGCTTCATCGGAGTTATCCCAGAGAGGTAGGGACAGAAGGGAGAAGGAGAAGCGCCACAAAGAGAGGGACAGGCCCAGGAAAAGATTACCGGACAGGGAGTCTTTCTCCATTCCCTCTTCAAAGGTACCCAGATCTCATTCTCCTCAGTTCCGCTCTCCCCGTTTCTCACAGGAGCCGATGGAGTCTTTGGAGCCAAGGCACTCCCCTCAGATCCAGCCCAGACCCGAGTAGGTCGCTTCCTCCAGGTCGACTCAGAGTGTCCCCGACCTTGATATGGCAGGCTAATGAAGGAGGTTCATTCAGAACCAAATTCAGATGGGGGTCTTACCAGGGCCCTCTCCCATTGGAGAGGGTCCTCCTTCTTCAACTATGTTCCATCCTATTGCTCCTTCTCCAATCCGACCCGATGCTTCGGGAGTTCTCGGGTCCGAGACCTTTTGGAGCTGTTGGGTCGGCGCCAGTGGTTCTCGTGTCCTCTACGCCGGCCGTTACCTTGAGTTCCTTGGATCCGATCTCGGAGCCGTGGTCGGGGAGTCGGACCCAAGGGTCGAGATCTCGCTCTTTTGGATCCCATCCTCGGTGCCCGGACTACCCCACCATCGGCTCCGATCCCTGCTTCGGTGCCGGGGAGGGCCTCATCTTGACGTTCTACAGAGGTGTGCTCTCCATCGTCATTCGGGGCAGTGGAAAGGGTTCTCTCCCAGGGGTTGAGACCACAGCTCACCTACTCGGATCCTACCCAGACCCCTCTGATTTTGGATTCTGCTCCCATTACTCTGTCGCAGGGACAGCCCGTGCCAAAGCAACCCCAGGGTGTTCCCTTCAGGGAACCTCCGGAAGCTTACAAATCCTCTCCAGAGAGTCCCACTGGAGAGGAATCTCATAAGTGCAAGTGTAAGAGGAAGCACTTGGACTCCCCTGAGTCCATTACCACTGATACGGACTTAGATGAAGGAGAGGGTTCCGCCAGATCACCTACCGAGGACTTCTTGTTTGGAGACATTATGGAGATCCTCCACCAAAGAGGAGGTTGGTCAGCCCCCAAACCCTCTGCGGATGAGTCCGTATTCCTGGAGGCCTTTGGCGTGGGCCCATCTACTTCCTGGGTCTCCCCTCCAGCAGACCCTTTGGTGGACCTTATCACCACTAGGGCATGGAAGGATCCTGACAACGTAGAGCCTATACCCAAAAGGCCAGACAAAATTCTTTCCCCGCCATCAGACAGGCAGGCATGGTCTAAAGGAGCCCTGGTAGATGCTTTGGTGGTTGCAGCTGCCACAAAGAAGGAACTGGCACAGGAGAGTTCCTCGGTTCATCCACCAGACAAAGAGTCTAGGTCGATGGATCGTTTCGGGAAGTGCATGTACTCGTCAGCGACATTTTCTATCTGTGCGCTGAATTACTTGGCACATGTTATCCGACTGCAGCAAGACCTTATATCAGAATTAAATGAGTCGCCCCCGGAGTCTCTGTCACAGCAGGACAAGCAGTCTTTCACTGCGAAGATGACTACACTGAAATCAGTGACTAATACCGCTATGCATCTCCTCTCTCATGCTACGGAGGGAGCCGCTAGGGCTGCTGGTACAGGCGTTGCCTTGAGGCATCATGCCTGGATCAAGTTGTGTCAATTTGCGGACCCCTTTAAGGCGTCTTTCATCAATGCCCCTTTCAATGGATCATCCCTATTTGGGAAGACTGTACGTGACACACTAACCCAGAGTGAGAAGGACGAAAAGACTTTGTCAGCCATTGGAATCTGCTTCTCTAACCCCCAGAAGTCCTATTCCAGGAACCAAAAGGGGCAAAAGAAGATGTGGTTCCGGAAATCACAGTCCTTTCGTGAGACTCAGGAGTATTCGTCCCCCAGAGGCAGAGGGGGACAAGACCGACACCGTCCCAGAGGCAGAGGGGGGGTCCCAGAAACTTCTTGTCTAGGGAACCCTTTTCTGACAGACCCGCAGAGCAACCCTGAGGGGTTGCCTGGCTGCTGTACTCTGGAGGCAGTCGGGGGAAGATTTTTCTTACATCCAGCGACATGGGAGTCCATTAATGCAGACCGCTGGGTGTTAAACATCCATATCCAGAGGATATTCTATCCCCTTCATTTCATGTCCCATTACTCCAGCATGCCTTCCAGATATTCCACCCACTCACAGGGAGGCTGCA
This sequence comes from Protopterus annectens, assembly GCF_019279795.1. Classification (NCBI taxonomy): domain Eukaryota; kingdom Metazoa; phylum Chordata; order Ceratodontiformes; family Protopteridae; genus Protopterus; species Protopterus annectens. The sequence continues at coordinate 1,355,727,020 of NC_056732.1, read as the reverse complement.
GCTTTAGCGGTTTCAAAGCTGCTACAAAAATGAGCTATCGAGCCGGTCCCCCCAGATCAATCCGGATCAGGCATCTACTCCAGGTTCTTTTTAGTGCCAAAGAAGACGGGGGACCTCAGGCCCATTCTGGACCTGTCTATCATCAACCTGTCGGTAGAGAAACAAAAATTTTGGATGGTCACTCTACAGTCCATTCTACCATTTCTGAGAGAATGCGACTGGATGTGCTCGTTAGACCTCCAGGATGCTTACTATCACATCAAGGTCCACAGGAGCTCCAGGAGGTTTCTACGCTTCCAGCTAAGGGCCAGTCACTTTCAATTCAGAGCCCTACCCTTTGGTCTCACCACAGCTCCCAGGGTGTTCACCAAGGCTATGGTGGTCGTAGCGGCTCACCTGAGACTTCAGGGCATTCAGGTATTCCCCTACCTAGACGACTGGCTCTTTGCTGCATCCACCAAACGTCTCTTGTGTCAGGCCCTACACTACTTCCTCGATCTGGCTCACAATTTAGGCATCACGATCAATATCAACAAGTCACACCTGGCTCCGGTTAAGATCATAGACTTCATCGGGGCAAGGTTGGATTCGATTCAGTCAAGATTTTTCTCACCCCCTGAAAGGATAGAAAATGTCAGACTCCATGTATCGGCGATCTTGGATCACTTGGTAGTCAAAGCAGCCAATGTTCTCAGGGCCCTGGGTTTGATGGCAGCCACAATCTCTATCCTCCCTCTTGCATGTCTTCACATGAGGGTCCTTCAGTGGAATCTGGCAGTTCAGTGGTCCTGGCTAGACCTTCCGATGGATTTCCACATCCAAATCAATCTGACATGCAGAACGTCACTACAGTGGTGGCTTCAGTTGGCGGACATTTTTGCAGGGCGCAACTTTCTAGCCCCTCCGGCTCAAGCCACGGTGACCACGGACGCTTCCTAGCTCGGGGGGGGCACTTCCTGGGAAGAACAGTCCAAGGCACGTGGTCCCCTTCAGAGACCAAGCTACACATCAGTGTCCTGGAGATGAGGGCAGTGCTTTTAGCATTGAGAGCCTTCCACCCTGTCCTACCTCTGGAGATGGTAGCCATTCAATCAGACAACTTGTCTGTAGTCTGGTATATAAACAAACAGGGAGGGAGCCGATCCTAACCCCTTTGTCGCGAGGCCGTGAGGGTTTGGGAGTGGGCCATATCCACCAGCCGGTTTCTCATAGCAACACATATCCCAGGACACTCCAACATTCTAGCGGACAGTCTCAGCAGGGCAATCCTTCTGCCTTACGAGTGGTTTCTGAAACAATCAGTGGCGGAGAAGATCTTCCGTGTTTGGGGTCAACCTTGCTGCAATCTCTTCGCATCTCCTTCCAACGCGAAGTGCAGCAACTTCTTCGCTCTGATCCCCCCTCCAGGGAATGGCCCCAGGGACGCTCTAGTCCATGCTTGGCCTCCCGGGCTACTGTATGCTTATCCCCCGTTACCTCTTATTCTGAAGTTCCTTCAGAGAGCTTGCCGGCTGCAGTGCAAAGTCATTATCATAGCTCCCTTCTGGCTGCGTCAAGTGTGGTTTCCATTCCTATGGTCTTACCTGTTGATTCCTCCATGCATGGACTCTAGATCCATGCCCGGATCTGATTTCTCACCCGTCGGGCTTGCCCCTGCCCAACCTGGACAGTCTCAAGCTGACGGCGTGGCTGCTCCAGTTCCCATGATCATCAGGACTCCCGGACCTTCGTCCCCTGTTAAGAATATTCTGGTCGCTTCTCTTAAAGCCTCCACTAGGAAACTCTACAATATCAAGTGGAGACGTTTTTGTGTTCTGGGCCTCTCAGCGCAATCTGAACCCGTTTACAGCCCCCATTCCGGTCATACTGGATTTTCTGGCCGATCTTTTTCGATCAGGCGCTAGTGCTTCCACCATCAAGGTTCAGCTGGCTGCCATCTCTAATTTTCATGTGGGTGAAAATAAGGTTGCTCTGGCTTCTGCCAAATTGTGTAAAGCTTTCCTGAAGGGCACTTTTTTATTGCGACCACCAGTTAAAGAAACAGTGCCCCCCTGAGATCTGACTTTAGTCCTTCAGGCTTTGACATCCCCCCCCTTTCGAGCCAGCCGGTTCAGTTCCGATGAAGTTTTTGTCGTGGAAGACAGCCTTCTTGGTCGCCATCACTTCAGCCAAGAGAGTTTCAGAGTTGCAGGCTTTATCCTCCTTGCCCCCCCTATTTGGTTTTCCACAAGGATAGGGTTTTGCTGCGTATGGACCCTTCCTTTCTTCCCAAGGTGTCCTCTGCAGCCAATATTAATCAGTCTATCAATTTGCCAGTCTTCTTCCCAAATTTCCAAAATAGAGGTGAACGTAAGCTTCATTTATTGGATGTCCATAGACAGCTTCGTTTTTACCACCATAGGACTAAACCTTTCCGGAAGTTGGATAAATTGTTTGTATCCTTTTCTAAACCATTTTTGGGCAAAGCAGTTTTGAAAGTGTCCTTAGCAAGGTGGATAACTCCTTGTATTGCACAGGTTTATAAGGACAAAGGTCTGTCTTCTTCTGGTGTATTAAAGGCTCATTCCACTAGAGCAGTGGCCACTTCTGCAGCTTTCTGGTCAAGAGTTCTGTTAGACGATATCTGTGCGGCAGCGACTTGGACCAATTCGCACACATTCATCTCTCATTTTAAATTGGATCTTATTTCTAGAGGGAGAGCATCCTTTGGCTCTGTGGTGCTCAGAAATATCCTTCCATAAGAGCCTCCCAGGAATATTAGTAGCTGGGGACTCTGTCCCATATGTGCAGAATGAATGAAGTCAACTACTTCAGATAAAGAAGTTATGTTCTTACCATAACGTTCCATCTGAGTAGTAGACTTCATTCTTCTGCACCTTGCCTCCCTACATCCCCCTCACTCTTCAGGTTTTTCCTGTTTAGAATTGTGGTTATGTTGCCATTTAGTGTCAGCAAACTCGATCTGGGGCTAGATAGGAGGAAGTGATGTAATATAGGTAAGGGAGGAGCTTGGAGCTCAGAGCTGATGCTTGAAAAGCTTTGCCGGCTCTGATCCGAATCGGATCCGTATACCCATATGTGCAGAAGAATGAAGTCTACTACTCAGATGGAACGTTATGGTAAGAACATAACTTCTTTTTTCTGTCATACCTTGTCTAAGGGCAGACTTCCTTTGTTGGACAGAAGCATGCAACCATAACATGGAACTGCCTTTCACTCAACCCCTTGCCGCCCAAACCCTGACAACAGACTCATCAGACTGTGCATGGGGGGCTCACATGGCAGGCCAGTGCATACAGGCCAAGTGGAGCCCAGGACAAATTCTCCTGCATATCAATGAAAAAAAGATGCTAGCTGTACAGAATGCTCTGACAGCCTTCAAATACCTAGTTCTTCCAGGACAGCTGCTGATAAAAACAGACAACACCTCAGTTATGTGGTACATAAACAAGCAGGGGGGAACCCATTCTTACCCACTCTGCAGGTTAGCCATGGCTCTGTGGATCACAGCCTTGAGCAACCAAGTGCATCTACAAGCTCAATTCCTTGCCAAACAAACAAAATTCACTGGCAGACAACTTAAGCAGAAATCTCCTGGACCCACACGAGTGGAAATTGGAGCCCAACACCTTCAACCTTCTAATCCAGAGGTGAGGACACCGGAGGTGGACCTCTTTGCCTCCCCCAAGAACACCAGTTGAGCAAATTCTGCACCAGGAACCCTCACAGCAAGGCCTGGAAGGTGGATGCCCTATCCTTCAAATGGGAAAACCTATAAATTTATGCCTTTCCCCCTCTGCCTCTCCTCTCAAAAGTACTACTCAAGATCAGGACAGGTCAAGGGAAATTCTTATTGCCCCAGACTGGCCACGCCATCACTGGTTCCCACTACTACGCAGTCTGACAACAGTGCCACCCTGGCACCTCCATCAGACACCTTCCCTGCTGTCTTAGCAGGAGGGACAGATTTTGCATCCACAGTTGCAAACCCTAAACCTTGCAGCTTGGCTTATCCCCTGAATATACCACCAGCAACCCTCAGCAAACAGGTGCTGGACGTCATTCTTGAGACCAGAAGGCCTAGTACTAGGAAATCCTATGCTGAAAAGTGGAAAAGATATTGTTCTTGGAATCAGTCTCAAGGAAAGGCCACAGTAGTGTCCTCCTTACCTCAAATCCTTGATTACCTAGCAGAGCTACTCCACAGAGACCTGTCCTTCTCCTCCATTAAGATTCATGCCTCTGCCATCTCAGTTCATTATAATACCGAGCCACCCCTATTTTCTCACCCTCTCATCAAACAGTTCCTGAGAGGGGCTAACAACTTAAGGCCCCCTAGGAGAGCTCCCACCCCTGCCCGGAACCTTAACTTTGTACTGGAAAAGCTCACGCTCCCCCCTTTTAAACCTGCTGCTTCAGCAGAGTTAAAATTCCTCTCTTGGAAAACAGCTTTGCTTCTAGCCATAACTTCAGCAAGAAGAGTGTCTGAATTACAGGCACTAATGGCTGTGGAACCCTTCATTACTTTCCATGCTGACTGGGTTTCCCCTCAGGACTAACCCATCCTTTATGCCTACGGTGGTGTCCATTGTGGCTCTAAACCAATCCATCCATTTGCCAATCTTCTTCCCTAATCCTCAGAATAAAGGGGAAAGGATCCTGCAATACTTGGATGTGCACAGACAGCTCAGGTTCTACCTTGACAGGACTAAACCTTTCAGAAAATCTGACCAGCTGCTAGTCAGCTTCACTACAGGGGCAGAGGGCAAGGCCATTTCAAAGCAAACCATTTCCAAATGGATAGCACACTGCATGGAAAACCTACACCACAGGGGATCAGAACACATTCCACTAGGGCTACTTCCACCTCTACTGCGTTTTGCAGGGAAGTTCCTACCAGGGACATTCTGGAAGCTGCAGCCTGGAGTTCTGTACACACCTTCACCAAGCATTACCACTTACCTATTTTTTCTAAATCAAGAGCTGGATTTGCTGCAGCAGTCTTACAAGGCCTGCTAGCCAGCCTTAACACTATTTGACTGCCTCCACCCTTCCTCAGCTTTGGGAATCAACCCAAGTGTGATGACTGCAACAGTGAAACATGAAGAACATAGTACAATTGTGTACACTTACCATAAATGTAGATGTTCGAGTGTATTCACGTGGAGAGTCTGAAGTTTATGTTCTGCATTTTTTATATAACTGTTGCAGTCCTGGTATCCCTCCTTCCAGCCCCCTGGTTTTCTCTATCCTTTCTACCTAGCCTCTTTATGGTCATTTTTTAATGGCAATGGTATTTACTTTGTACTGCTGGTGTTCCACACCATATAATATCTTCCTATTTGGGGGGCTGCTAACATTTGGGGCAAGAAAAACTGATGTAATGGCGTTGGCTGAATGTTTTATACCCCTGACGACCTGACGTCGTGGAAGAGGTGACAGCATCCAACGCAAAAATCCCAAGACTCTGGTATTCAGGCTGACTGAGGGCTACCTGCAGTTAGATAACCCAAGTGTGATGACTGCAACAGTGAATATACTCAAGCACCTACATTTATGGTAAGTGTACACAACTGTACTTTCTGTCTATTGTCCAGGTGACCTGTATTATGCTAGGAGTTGTAACTCTACAAATTGTATAAAGTTATCAGTTCTTTGTCAAGTATAATCTAATACCATATCAACACCAAGTATTTCTAGATTGCTACCATCTAACCTAATTTCAGAGTATCACACTAAGTACTTCATCCATAAACCTTTAGGGTATCTTACAATAGTTTCTCTCCATCCCCTGTGTACTGCTACCAGACTTACTCCACCCTCCAGCCACATGACTCGACAGTCTGCTCTCACCCCCATCTGTGGCCATTCTGATCCCATCAGGTGTTCTAAGGCAGGGTAGCTACTGCTTTATGCTAACCAAGTGTTCATCGCATCTGCCAGTTAAGAAGACAACTTGTAAGAGATGTAAATGTTTAAGGAAAAAAAGTCTTAGATCAGCCAACTCAGTTAGCATCATGTGTCCACAACACCACATCAGTCACAGCATACCACCAGGCTCACCTAGCTTCCAGCACACAAGGCAACACTTAACCCCTCTCTACTTGTGCATACTGCAGATCTGATACCAGAAAAGCAAGACTGAAACCTTAAAGTCCCCTAAATCTGCTTCCACACTGGGAAAAGTTTTAGTTATAGGTGACTGTGTAAAGTGTATAGACTTCCACACTCACCAGACTGAACAAGAACAGGGTGATGGTAAGTTGCTTTTCTTGTTCAAGGTCTATGATGTCACAAGAACCCTAAGGTCCCTTAAACCAGAAAAATGTGATTATGACCTAGTGATGGTCTATGTTAGAGTAAATGGCCTGAGGTGCTCTACCCATAGGGACATGCAGAGCGACATGATGAAACTTGCCATAAATGTGTTAGAGGCAGGAAAGGTACAATTCTGGAGTTGCATCTTGCCTTCACACGGAATCTGTCTAGATACCAAGACAAGATAATTGGCTTTAACAACTAAGTAGTTGGTGTCATTCTAAGGGGATTTAGTATGTGTCAGTCTGAGGTGAGATAGAAGATATGATGGCTTATACCTCTCATACTAGGGCATGCACATACTTGCAAAAGCTTTTGCTGCTCCCTTTGTGCTTTTTTAAGCTAAAGTAATCTTACTGGACATTACAGCATGTGTAACTCAAGTTTGGACAACAACAAAGTGTTACTACTAAATGGTAGGAGTCTAAATAGAAAGATGCCAGAACGTGAGTCCCTCCTGCAGTTCAGCACATTCATATTTGTGTAGTTACTGAGACGTGGTTTCAGTGCAACAAGAGCACTCCTGCTAAACCAAGGTTTAGTGCCTGTCACACCTTCAGGCCTTTGGGTAACTTGAGGGACAGTATCTGTATTTGTCAGAAACGCCATCACTCATGGCAGTTTACCCACTGCCCTAACTTGGATCTACTAGAGCTCCAAATCACCCTTAACAAATCAAAACTATTGCTGTCCCCAACAACCATGGGAATTACTTTAACATCAGTAAGGGATTGACTATCAAATAAAATGCCTTCTTGTTAGGGGGCTGCATTTGTCCAAGAATTGACTGAGCATGCTTACATCTCTTGAAATGTATATGTTGAGGCAAGTTGGTTGCATATTGAGTAACAGCTTAATTCAAGTGCTCCCAGTGTGAAAACAGAAACTTAGCAGAGAAAGCCAGTGGACCTAAATTTCTGGGTAAATTTCAGTAACTGAGGGGATACCCTGGTGAGTTTATTGACCATATTCTTACAGGAGTCTTGGACAAATGGGGCAAAAAATATACACTATTGTTGGGAAAGGGACTTAACCAGATTAACAATACAATGGCAAGTTTTGATAATGAAAATAAAATTGACTTTCAGCAAGCATGTGTTGTTCAATACAGTCCATTGTATCCTCAAGTAAAGGGAATATTGTGTAGAAATTGGAATATTTTTAAAACTAATAGTGAAGTGTTCCAGGTGGGGGGTGACAAAACTATTTTTTCTACCAAAATAGGTCCTAACCTAAAATCAGTCTTGGAGAGAGGTACCAATAATCAAGGTGCACAGATGAAACTTTGTGGGAGTAGACCTTGTGGGAGATGTTCCTACTGTTCATATATTTTGCAGGATAGCTCCATCAATATTGACAATCAAAACAAAAGTACTGTATTTTTGAGAAGGGGCAATTGTCTTTCCAGTAAGCTGGTGTACATTGCTAGGTGTAACACTTGTACTTCATTTTATGTTGGAAAGACGGAGAGGTTATTTAAAACTAGGATATATGAACATTTATACGACATAAAAAAACAAAAAGGAAACCAATGCTTTATACAAACATAGTGTGTTGTGTGCTGACTTTTGCGGTTTTAAGTTTGATATTCTTGATCTTGTTTATGTTGAAGCTGGGGGGTTGGCAAAACATCTTAAACAAAAAGAATTATTGTGGCAGCTAAGGTTAGCTGCTGATTTTCCCCCAGGTTTAAATGAGCACTTGGCCATTCTGCCAATTTTAAAAGAGAAGGCAGGGCAAGTTTGATAGTTTTTATTATATATATATATATATATATATATATATATATATATATATATATATATACATCTGTATATTTGTTTTTCAACATTTAATAAGGTTTTGTTGGGTGTTTGTACATATTACAATTTTATAAATTCAGATTGAACTTTTTACATTTTTGAATTTATTGTAGTATAATAGAACATGTTTTAGTGGTGTTTTTTAACATCATGTATTTAATATTTATGAGTTGAATTAGATATTCATGAATAGGCAATTTACAGCCTTATTATTGGTGGAAAAAGAACCAATTATTGTAAAGTATCTACTATTTAAATTCACTTTGTTTGATATTCTCTTGTTCTGAAAAAGTCAGTTGAGTTGACGAAAGGGCTAAACTTTTATTCCAATAAACTGTATCTGAGGTCTCACAACATTAGTGCTACTTTTTGGTTTTCTAGTTTTGTTTTGAGCACTATTGCACCACCTTTTTGGTTCTAAATTTCAGTAACTGGCTAGTAAGTGCACTGCCTTGATGCCAGGAAGAAAGAAATACAGAGGACCTGAAGGAAAATCAGCTACAAAAGGTGATGAAGAAACACTGTCTGGGAAAAGTACTGCAGCTGTTATGCAAAAAGCAGTGCAAGCTCTAGACATGACTTCTAGTAACCTAGAGGAAATTATAAGGCAGCTGCACACAAGCCTGATTAATATAAATGAAATACTGATGAAGCATATCAACTCAAACTATAAAAGGATGGAAAAGATGGAAAAACCTTTAAATAGATGTTCAGATAAGGTGCTAGAACTGCCAAACCTGGAGGTCGAAATGAAGAAAAGGCTGGCTGAATATGAGACTGCACAAGAAGAGATGTTTAAAAAAATAATAGAATTAGAGGACAGAGCACATAGGGAAAACCTAAGGTTTTCTGCTATAGCAGGGAAGCTGGAAGGGACAGACTGTATTAATTTTATGAAAGCACAAATAAGCAGCTGGACTGGTATTCCACAGCAGGAATTGTTAATTGAAAGGGCACATCATGTGTATGTTCCAAACCTGGCTATGAGAAGGCAACCTAGACTTTTAATAGTAAGGATGCAGCCTTACCAGCAGAAATAGTTGATTCTGACAAAACTGGCAGAAGGACAAAGTACTAAAAATGGGAAACAGCAGAGTGGAGAATGACTACTTATTGTACACCAGGCAGAAGAGGAGTAAATTTATTCCGTTATTCAGGGAATGTCAGGGAAACATATGTGAGATTCAAACAGCTGTACCCAGCTGTCTTCAAAATATTTTTCCCTGGAGGGACAAAATCATTTTTGATGAAGTACATGCTAAGGAAGAAATACAAAAGTTTGTCCAACAAGAAGTGAATTGTGAAACAGAATGAGATTCTGCCTCTTTTTCTTCTTCTGGTAATAAAGACTGTAGAGAGACTGTGCCAGTGAAACTTTTCCCAATGTTTCAACAGAAAATGCTTGAGAGAAGGAAAAAAACGCAAGAGTCTACTAGAAGAATCAAGGGTGCATTGGAAATAAAGCAGAGACAGGATTTGGGAGATGGACATTAACAGGAATAAAAACAGTAACTTGGAAATTGACAAATGTGGGATTACAAAGCAATAATTATATTTGTAAAACATGACAGAACAAGAAAATCTGGATGCATTGGACTTTTTTGGACTTTGTTAAACCTGTAGGGGACTCTTAAGCATATGCCCTACTTCATGTCATTAATGTTCAGGAAATTACTCAGGAGAGGGAAAGAGGAGTGGGAAGTTAACTATAAGTAAAACATTTTTTTTAATGGCACTATTCTAATAGTACATGATTTTCTTTGTATGCTATAAAGTGAAATTTTCTCAGTTATTTTTAAGTGTAATGGGAATACTAATGTAAATAGGTGTGCCTTTTTTTCTTTCTTTCTCCTTGTTCAGTTTTAAGAAATGTAGGCACTGCAATGTAACAGAAAAAAAAGAAAATCTGATTAAAGGAGCATGACAAAATAAAAAGTAATGTGCTTTTACTCATTCTTGCATAGGTGAGTGACTGGGTTAAGGCCTTTAGCTTAGTCTAGTAACAAGTTTAAAGAGAAAGCAAGTAAATGAAAAAGAATATTGAATAGTGTAATGCTTTTTTCTAGTAAACAAATATATGCTTGGGATCTTTGTCTGGTTCTTATGTCTCTAGGAGACAATCTGATAAAAATGGCTTGGAGAAAATGTTTTCTGAAGCCAATGAAGTGTTTTCCTAGCTGAAAGAGCTACAAAGATAAGACAACGCCAGACAGCACTTAGTAGAAGCACAGACTGTACCATGCATCTTAACATAGATAACCTTTCTTTTAGGTTATCCCAGTTCTTTGTGTGTGACTATTAGTTTAGAACATTTGTTCCTATTAGGAAGGTAAACGTCAATATTTGAAGATGTACATAGTTTTGTGCATTATTATTAAGCTAATAGATTTTAGTGAATATTGGGGGTGTTTGTTTTTTTGTTTGAGGGCTTTCAGTAAAACAAAAGGTTTGGAAAATGTGACATAGTCTCAAATGGAGATGACAGGAAACAACTGTGCAAATGATTAACCTGCCAAACAGTATATGCATGTAACATAAAAGCTGGAACTAGATGTTTAACAAAAAAGCTGTTATACATTTTTTAAAAGGTATGAATAAGAACCTTTCAAGGCAGTGATGCTTTCTGTAATGTCAACATCAATGGTCTCACAGATAAATGCAAAAAAGAAAATGTAGTAAACTATATTTAAAAATTGTAGAGTACATATAGCTATGCTACAGGAGATACCCTTGAAAAGAAGTGAACATGTGAATTTGATAAAGAAAGGTTTTCAGGATGGTTATTCAGTAGAATACCTGGGGTAAAGGAAAAGAGGAGTACTTGTATTAATTGCAAGAGGATCTCCACTAGTGATAGAAGAGGATAAAAATATGATAATTGTACATTTGTAGTACTAAGGGCTACTGGCAAAGGAGGAGGATTACACTGCATGTATTTATATTCCACCAAAAAGTGTTATAATGGAGCTTAAGAAAATTCTGGGAGAAATAATCAGCTTTCAGCAAGAAATATTGCTTATAGGTGGGGACTGGAATTTGATCTGCAACAGTGAAGATGCATCTGGTGGGGGCTCAAAAGGGAAAATGTAACAAAGGAGGGTAGATTTTTTGAAGAAATTTATGAAAATATTTGGCATGGAAGATGTGAATTCAGCACTAGGAGTTTGGAGTGAATTTACATATTATTCCCTAAGATACAAAAACTGGGCTAGGCTAGACAGAATTTACATTTCACAGGAATGTGTTCATTTAACTGTAGGTCTTGATAACTATTTCAGATCATGCGCCAATAATAACTGAAATAAAAGCAGAGGATAATGAAATAAAAACGAAGCACTGACATTTTCCCACCTAGCTGTTAAAAAAAGAGGAATTTAAGGAATGGGTACTGGAAATTATTCAAGAGCCATTAGAGAAGATAGAAATTTCTTCTGAAAATATAGCTAGAGAGTGGGATAAAATTAAAGTGGAGTATAAAATAGGGTGAAAATAAAAGAAAGGGACATATGGTTAAGAAGTAAAAAGAATTATTTAGAAGGACTGACAGCTGTTAAACGTATTGCAAAATAGGAGGAATCCTACAGCAGAAGAAGAGGAGCAGCTGCAGAATGCTAAACAGAAAATAAGGGAATTCCTTGATAATATAGCAACTTTTTTTTTTATAATAACTCTAGAGCACAACAACTTTTAGCACAATGATTCAGGCAACAGAAAATAGAAAGGGCTGTTGTCAAGCTTAGGGAGCCTATAACAAGAAAGATAACAAGCAAGCCTTTAGAAGTATTAGAAATGTTTTGGAAATTCTATGAAAGTCTGTATAAAACAGAGAAATATGGAAATCAAGAAAAGGTACAAATGGAAATGTTTGTGGAAGAATTAGATATGACGAGGTTAGAGGTAGATGAGGCTTAATTGCTAACAGTTAAATAGGAGGATATGAGATAACATGATATATAACAAGTGTACAGGAAAGTTCACTGGAATAGATGTTATTCCTGTGGAAGTTTGGAAGCTAGGAGGGGAAAAATGAAAGCGAGCTGGAAGGTTTTGCTTAACAGTATTATAAGAGGAGGAGAAGTACCAACATCCTGAAAGAAAGCGGTGGTAGCTGTTATACCTAAACAGGGTAAAGACCCATCATCATACTGGCCCATTTCAATGCAAAACATGATTATAAATTGTTTATATCTGTAATGGCTAAAAGAATAGCAAAGGTGATGCCAAAATTGATATGGATAAGTGTGGTTTTGTGGAGGGAAAGCAAACATTTGATAACATTAACAAAACACTGATGATTCAGAGGGAAGCATAATGTAAGAAAATACTACTGTTGTTGATGGCTCTTGATACACAGAAAGCATTTGACAGAGTAACCTGGGACTTTATGAGCAGAGCAATGGACGCATTTGCATTCCCTGATAAAATTATAAGGTTCACTAGGAGGATATATGAAGGATCTGAGGCAAAAATTAAAGTGGGTGGGGTCCCCTCTGATAATTTCTGCTTGAGCAGAGGAACCAGACAGGGATGTCCTCTCTCCCGTGTTATTTGCATTACATGTAGAACCATTGGCAAAGAAAATAAGGGATTCAGAAAACTAAAGATATAATTGGTGTATGGCTGCCAAGAAAAGCTGGCTCTCTTTGCAGATGATGATATTTTATACCTGACAAAACCAGAAAAAGACATTGCAGTGTTGTGGAACATTTTGAAACAGTTTCAGATCTTTTAGGGATGCAAAATTAATGAAGCTAAAAGAGAGGCAGTAGTGGTAAATTATGTACTCACACACAAATTGGTTCAGCAGTATCTTTATTTATGGTGGGACATGTTAAAATGAAGTATTTAGGAGTATGAATTAAAAATGATTCTGATGTGGCAGCTAAGGATATGTGGGAAGATACTGAATAAAAGATAATACAAAAACTGAGAACATGGAAGCTCTGTTATATGGATATTGATAGTAAGATACAAACAGTTAAGTTTTCAGTCCCTGTAGTCTTGTACACGATCAGGCATCTTTTTATCAACCAGAGAAATTGTAGATAGCAATTAATAAAGAGCTGATGGATTTTATCTGGGAGAGGAAGACAGCAAGAATCAAGTGGGATAAGCTGATTCTTCCAATAGAACAAGGCTGATTGGGATTATCCAATTTGAAAGGGTATTTCGGAGCAACACAGTTAAGGCTGCCATACATAACACAAGCAGAAAATTGATTAAGCCGGGGGGAAGCTCAAGAAAGAAGGAGAGGCTGAGATTTTGAATGCAGACCTTTAAGGAGAGTAACAATAACCCTACAGAATATTATATTCGTTAAGTAGCAGAAAGTATTCTAAGAACTAAGCCAACACAGGACTGGAGACTGTGCTGATAGGGATGACTGCAGTTAGGGATACAGACAGTAGGCAATAGGGGGATGGAATTTATTGGAGAAAACTGGCAAAGGAACCAGGGTATTGGGAGCAAATAACTAGAGAGGGAAAGGTAATAGAATGGGAAGACACCAAGAATGTATTAGGACTGCAGGTTAGAGATTCCCTTCCCTATCAAGTATTGATATCAGAGTGTAGGCAAAGAGAAAGAAATGGGGGGACCTAAACGAAAGACCAGCACTGGTAGAGTTTTTAGTAGAATCTAGAACAAAAGCTGCCATTAAAAAAGGAATAATTAGTAGAGCATATAAAATATTGCATGATAACTATAAGAATCAATCAGAGACGCTTAGAAAGGAATTGGGAAAAGAGGTTGGATAAGTAATTCACAACAAAAACTATGGGGGATATATGTATGTCTACCAAATATGCAACAGAGTCTAGAAGATTTAGGATCTTTGTTTGGAAGTATTTACATAGGTATTTTTATACCTCAAGTAGACTCCAAAGAGTTTTTCCACAGGTAGACAACAAATGTTGGAGGTGTGATGGGAAGAAAGAGGTAACTGGGAATATGTTTTCTGGGAGTATAATGAGTTAGCGGGCTTTAAAGAGTCCTTGCAGACTGCTTTGCCAGTGATACTGCTTAAGCAGTTTGGTATGACTAAGGAAATGATTTTTGAGCTATGATACAGAATCATAATTGCCTAGACATAGTAAGGCCTTGCTGAGTTTCATTCTGGTGGTTGCCAAAAAAAGTAGTTATTAGAAAATGGAAATCAAAGTCTAAACCAACTGTACTAGAAGTCATGAATATAGTAACAGTGATAAAACAACTGGAATTTGGATCTTTAGAAAAGGGTAGGGGCAAATTGCATAAGAAGAAATAGGAATTGTGTGAATACTTGCAGAGGAGGAACAAGGGTTTAAAAGAACTTAGATTTGAATGAGCTGTGTAATGTTTGACTGACAATGACTGGATAGATTGTAAGTGATGTATAAGGCTTGCAACTACAATTGTGTCAGTGTGGCTTGTAATGTATAATGTTTGTAACTAGAATTGTATCAGGATGGTTTGTTTTCACTTATATATGTAAGATTGCCTGTGCTATATGTGATAATTTAACAAAGATGTTTCTTTTTTAAAAAATGCATATGTTCAGCATTTCCTAGACTTTGTTACCATTACACTGGAGAAATTGTAAAAACTACCCACCAGAAGCCTTAATATCTTTGATCTGGTCTTTATCAGACTATCTCTTGATTGTACTCTGTCCCACATCTCGTCCATTGTTAAATGTGACACAGGTCGGTCATCTCCTTGTTAGACCTAGCGGTACCACTCCACCACCAAATTTAGGGACTTCTCCAGAGCAAAACATATTTCAGCTTGTAGACGTCCTATGCAAAATTCCCAGCAATACCCTGAAATGTACCAGTCTGAGAGGCCTACTGGGCATTCACCTCTTTTACCAGTGTTTAAACAGCTACATAGAAAAGTTAGTACCCATCTACCTAAATACAGTGATAAATTAAGAAATAAACCTGTAAGGTAGGACTCCTATATAAATAAACTGTATAGCAAAAAAGTTGGAACAAAAATCCCCTTCCTCTACATCAAGACCACAATGAAACATACCAACAGTGAACTGAAGAGTGACATTAGAAAATATAACGTGGAGTAGAAATATAAGGTTGCTACACATACCAAAGGAAACTGTAAACCTTTCTTCTATGTCAGGAAGTTAAAGAATACTGTCCTAAAGTGCACTGAGCTAATCTTTAATAATATCACAAATTCTGATCCCAAGGATATAGCCAGTATGTTAGCAGACAAATGTTATACTAACTTTACCATATCTTTTCACATTGTTGCCACCAATATTCCTAAAAATTTAATTTCCCTGAAGGCACTTTGGAACAAGTTTCAGAATACTTGTCTAAAGGCTAAAAATAATACAGTGTGACCAGACAACATGTAAGGCTGCAGTTTCAACAATGCTGAGTGTGCACTATCACTCAAATATTCAGCCTTAAATACTTAAATATTCAGCCTCAAATACTTAAATATTCAGCCTCAGTGTATCCACAGGGTTGGTGCTCGATGACTGGAGAACATGTAGTGTTACTGCCATATACAAGGGTGGCTTCTTTACAGACCCATACAAATTATTGGCCCATCAGCCTTATATGCAAAGCCCTGAACTGTGTCATAGCAGAACTCATTAATGCAGAAATAGGTAACTTAACTGATGTAGACCCCAGTCAGTGCAGTTTTGTGAAGGGCATGTCCTGTCTTCTGAAAATTATTTCAGGCTAAATGCAAAACAAGTGAGTAATTCTAACATTCATCAGCAAACTGCTCCCAACTCATACATTATTAATGGTTCAACTCTTCAGTTAGACATGGTCATAAGGGAACTAGGTACTTATGTGGGCAGCTGTCTGTCTCATTAAGTCTTCATGTCACCACCATAGTCAGGAAATCCTTATATCTTGCCTGGTTAATTTTCAATGGAATGTCCTCAGGGTACAATGAATGCATCATACCAGTGTAGACTTTCCTTATTAGCCCCATAATTTAAAATAGTGCCCCACTTGTTATGTGCATGTCCAAGCATATTGCTCAACTGTAAAGGCCCCCCAAAGATTTCCAGCCAAAGAAAATAAAGGCCTTAAGTCCTTCTCCTGGGAGACCTGCCTTAATTTGCTAACTATAAAAGCACCAGTTCAATTTTGCCTCCTATTTCTTCACAAAACCAGTAGCTCTTCAGTCACCCACACTGGTGACCTAATCTCCACTAATAAATAAACAAGACTCACTGGTGGGATAGGTTCCTGTCTCAGTGTATTCACATCATATGGAATAATTTGTGACTGCAAGCCAAACAAAATACTTCTTTGGATGCCTTTGCAGCTACTCTCAGTAATCAAATGGGCAGGCACAAATTTATCTCAGGGTTATCCTATATGGCCTGCTTGATTTGGGAGGGTGGCAAGAACATTTAAGTGCGTCTTTTTAAAAGTGAGTATTGCTACACATGTTATGGTTCCTGTGATTTCTTGCTTAGCATTGTTTCTATGTCTTTCTTATCAAAAATATTACCATTCTCTTGATATCTGAAATTCCCAGTCATGTACTGTTTTTGTCTTGACCAGTCAAAAAAAAAGCCTTACCCCCTTCACTCATGGCTTTGTACTGTTACTTGATAACACCCATAACAACTTCATTGTTTCATGCACAGTAATTCCCGTTTGGAGTTGTCATGCCCCTGCATCAGTAAGCTATAACAACGTTAGAACAGGTTCATTAATTTCCCATCCCCAAATCACATTTATTAGCCACTTCTCCAATAACCAGTAACATTCTGTACTTGATTCACACTCTAGGAAGGTGTTCTACAGTTAATGCAACTGACCACTAGCCTGGATCTGTAGCACAGAGGTATAAAGCCCTAACTATGACCCAGAAGGCTCAAATTAAGGCACTGGAATTGCCATGCAGGAGAGGGTAGGAATAAGTATCAAATCCATTTTCTTCTACGCTGGCAGAGGGACTGGTGGTCTAGTGTCTGTTTCGCCACTTACAGAAAAGACTGTTCATGCTCAGGATTCATCATATAAAGTACTGGGTACTTGCCTCTCAACTTTTACCTCCTGAGTTATGGAAAAAGCAAAAATAATTAGGGACAGTTTTTAAATTCTGGTGCTAATAAAACATCTTAAAATAATTTCCAGTTGTAGAAGAGATGGAGCAAAAGTTTGAGAACCAATTAGGGGTGTTCTTCCAAAATCTGGAGATAATCATGGATAAAAAACACAGCCTCAGTAAAATATTTCTCACATTGACAAACCTCAGGTAGACAAAGTGGCATTGGTGTATTTCACTGTGCACAATTAAGTAATTTTGTAATATTCGCATCCAGTATATATATGCTGAATAGTTCCACCTTGCCAGTGTACTACACTGACATTAATAAGTCTTTCTTCCAAGAACATAATGAACATATAAACAAGTCCTGTTTTATCTATTTTATCCAGCACATAGAAGCTAGACCTAATTAGATAAGGCCTTCTAAAACCAGTATCTATTCATGTGATTCAGTGTGAGGGCTTTTGCGTCTAAGGGTATACTGAAATATGCTCCAAGAAGACTGTAGCATAAAAGAATTACTACAGCTAGGAGGTTTTACCTGTTTGATAGTGTAGTGGTTACAGGGTAGAAGGGATTACTTGCTGAAATTTAAAACTCAGGATCTTCAACATATTTAAAAAATCAGTTATATTTATAGGTGAAGCCCTATACAATTTTTAGGCCTATGTGAAAGGTAAAGAAATGAAATTAAATGGTGGCATTGCTCTGGACTAGCTCCTGAAAGACTCTACAAATCAGACACACATTATTAAACTTACACTCTAAACAATCACTGCCATTTTATCACTGCATAATCAGGCAAAAATTAAAAACCAAGATCCATATTCATATTTTCTCAAATTTACAGCATTAAAATAACACATGCCCCCCATGCTGCTTCATTTTTACCCTTTGATCTCTGTTGGTGTCCTTTGTACTCGCTAGTATTTTACCTAACCTACAAAGCATTCTGCTTCATTTTTTTCTGAAATAACAAGAAGAAACAGAAGCTTGTAAAATATTACCTAAAGACATTAATGCAGAACCAAAGATCAGTGATGACACTTGGAAAGTGTAGGTGTCTGTAATTAGTTTGCAACGTGTGATCAAGAGGCAGTTGATTGGGTTATAATTGCCTGAGTACCACTGGTTGAGATCACCTTTTATTGTAGATCATAGTCTAGAATCTTGGGCATAGTGAGCTTTTTGTGCGAGACCACAGTGCTCTTTAATGAAAAGTATTTCCTTTCACCAATGCTTTCCAGCCATTGAGCTAGTTTATATATGTTCCGGGGTAGGGCTTGTCTAGCAGAAACACTCTTTTTTGCGGGGGGGGGTGAGTAGTAGGTGAAATCTGTTCTTAGTCAGCTGTTATTAGGCAACACCTTGGCAAAATGATCATACTTCAGTCATTTGTAAGGGAAGTTCTGTTATCTCCCTTTTACATACCTGTATCAAAGACCATGTGTAACAGAAGCAAAACTAACAAAGTCAGTATATCCTAGGACTGGTAACTGTTGGGGCATGTTTAAGAAATTGTAACCTGAAATATAAGAGGTCATAGGTTCATGGGGAAGCAGAGAAAACACTCTTGCCCTGTACTTTTAACTAATAT
This sequence comes from Protopterus annectens, assembly GCF_019279795.1. Classification (NCBI taxonomy): domain Eukaryota; kingdom Metazoa; phylum Chordata; order Ceratodontiformes; family Protopteridae; genus Protopterus; species Protopterus annectens. Next base: position 1,355,708,276 of record NC_056732.1, on the reverse strand, counting down.
TTAGATAATCTATAGCTTAGCAGTAATAATACGAGCGAAAACCACCACGATGCTAAATCAACTTGACTTTTAAAATATACATTTATTAAAACTGCGAACAAAAGGCGAGTAAAATAAATAAGCGCTATTTTATTATATTATATTATATTATATAACTTATATTATAAGTTGCCTAGTTACATTCAGTAATTGGACCTGAACTCTAGCCACAGTTGCAATCTATAGATATGCATTGTATTTGCAATAGCTACAGTGATTCTAAGTAGCTGTTGGATTAATTGATTGATTGGATAATTTGAAATTATTGTATCACTTTGATATTTGTATAAAAGGAAGTTTAGAATGGATGTATTTTAAGATCTGATGAAGCGTACCTGGTAGTAAGTGAAAGCGCTTATCTATTTTACTCGCCTTTTGTTTGCAGTTTTAATAAATGTACATTTTAAAAGTCAAGTTGATTTAGCATTGTGGTGGTTTTCGCTCGTATTATTACTGATAATATTAGTTTGTTCGTTTTGAATTTACGAGTGGACCTTTGGATATTCAGTGGCACCTATTTTTCTCGACATAATCTGTAGCTTCAGTGTTCTCAAATTGTTTTAGGACTTCAGAGCTGTAGTAGAAATCAAAAAGGAAAGCAAGAAAGGAGGGACAAATTATTTATGAAGGTGGAAAAGGATGCATATTGTATGATTCAGAAATATCCATGTAGAATAATGGAAGTTTGCAAGGAAGTGGACAGGGAGTGTCGGAAAAGGAGCAGATAATTCTGGCGGAGTGGGTTTGAAGAAAGGGGCAAACCTGTGGATGGATGGGGAGGTGAGAGTGGTTTGAATCAAAGGATCTGGAAAATTGTTTTGGCCTAGGAAAAAGGAACTCATTATTACATAAAAAATGTGAACCAAAACTATTCACTAGGATACAACAGCAAAAGACAAGTTGAGGTATAGTGAAGGACACTGAGAAGGTAGCTGAGAACAGAAGATTGGAAGGAAGTAAAAAAGGGTTCTGAATAAGCAGTGTATATAAATAATATGAGTGCAGAAGTGTAAGGTGGTTATAGAAGGGTCACAGGAACAATTGATTAAGGATGATGAGGAGTGGAAGGACACATTGTCATCAGGAACTGGAAGAATGCACAAATAATGAAGAAGGTTAGTCCCGGTTGTTGTAATTGTATAGGGCTCAAATGCAAGTCTAGAAAGACAGCTGGAACAATGAATCTAAGGGGTGACAATGTAGCCAGGAGGGACCTGATCCATTTCACATGTGATGGGCATGTATTGTGGTTAGGGAAATATGATGAAATGCAAGAGAAGTTTGGTTTAGGATTTACGATAGGACAGTGTAGGATAGTGGAGAACTGTGTCTATTTGGGATAGAGAAGTAAAGTCAAAAATTGGAGCTATGAATAGAATGGAATACCAAATGGCAGCAAAGGAGGTCAAAAAGCAAGTGTCTAGGGCTTTGAAGCAGGAAGTAATTGCTGATTACTGCGTACTTACAGGTAAATGGATGATGAAGGTCTGAAATGGAAATAAAGAGATAGATAAATGAATACTGGAATGGATGAGAAAGAGATTTGAAGTTGATGGCCTTCATAAAAAAGAAATAATGGGAATGGACTGTGATAGTATTGGATTAAAAAGGAAAGACTAGAGATGGGATTTCAACAGGTGTTACACACCACAACTCTTAAGTTTTAGAGAAATTATTTAAAAAACGCATTGTGCAACTGTCCCTGGATTCCATGCACCAGCTGGGCTTTCTGTCTTCTGGGAAATGTACAAGACAATGCCCTGAAAACTCATCTGGTGCTTGGAGACCAGGGGAAGTTGCAAATGCACTTACCAAATGTGTTCTATTCCTTTAGTTACACCAAAATTGGAGTAGTGTAGCATAAAATCTTTTAGAATTCTACAGATGACTGTATCAGTCAGGTAGGAGGAGGAAAAAGAGATGGGGAAAGGGGACATGTTAAGTCATAGAAAAACAAACCATTTCCAGGTGCCAAATTTCCTACAGAAGGGTTATTTGTATATGAAGTGCAGCTAGTTTTTGTGGAAAATTGAAGCAGATTATTTGTTGTGCATCACTTCTTTTATTTGGGACTGTAATTGATATGATGGGTATACTATTGTTAAATGCTTTATCCATCTTAAAAATGATATTAGGACTTCCTTGTAGGCACCCCATGCCATTTTATATACAGTATATCTCACACCTGTAAAAAAGCAGACTGATAATTCCACCGTAGCTCACTGCTGCTCCCTACACACACGCACACCACTACCATAACTGTTTGCTTAAGGTCGTCTCTACAACAGTGAAAATTTCCTTGGGAATGTATACGAGGCAGCCAGTTCCAGTGCAGTGACATCTACTCCCAGTTTCTGCATTTAGTTCACTGACCCAATAAACCAATCCCTTATGTATGTAAAATGTTTCATACATTTGGATGTCAGCCATCATTATACCCTTACCAAAGTGCAAACTCTAGAGGAGTTTGAAAACTTCAAACCTCTTTGCTTTCTCCGAACCCATGCTTGAATGTGATTAAAATATAAGTATATTTTAGCTACACATAGCTGACATTGCTGAAGAGCAAGATTCAGCAAAGCTGTTGTCCAGCAGGTAGGTAATCATTATTTCTAAAAGTAGTGAATGTGAAAGCAATTGTCTATATCATTATTTTCTCTCCTAAAGTACACCTTTAACGGTCTTAACAATCTGTAATTTCAACTCTGTAGGTTCTGCCACACAAATGAATGGTTGAGTAGGTCTCTGTTTAACCATTCTCAATAAAAATGCAGATACACAGTCTGGCCAAGCCACTGTCACCTCTGTAGTGTCTTTGAGCTCTCTTCTTGACATGCTTCCTTTCTCCCCTTTTATAAATATAATCAATGAATTAAATGACAAGACAGCTGCACTTCTTTAACAAAGCAAAAATGCATTGCAAAGCATAAGTAAGTATTATGTATGCACACAATTATTCAATTTGCTAATGTCAAGTATCGCAATAAAACTACGAAGATAAAGATAATCTGTGCAAATTTGCAAAGATGGGAAAGTGCTTATATAAAAAATACAGATTTTAAGAGAGGCTGCTACAGTGGAAGTGCATTTGGACAAGTAGGAAAGTGAATAAATGATAAAATAACATACTTTCATAGTATAATACATTGATTTTTCTAGGTAGTTAATCAATGAGGTAGCTTTGAACATAACTGTGTACTCAAGGTATTGCACACTGTGTTCTGTCATACTGACTGGATTGCTTACAGATTTGCATTAAGATCCTTAGTACATTCTAGTACAAGCCAATTCAGGTGTGGACTAATAGCCTGGTGCTGCAGTGTTTAGTGTTACCATGTTCCAGTTGTCAACACTATAACACCAAAAGGAACTAAAAAGAACCAGTGAGGAATTATGGTTTGAAACACTAAATACTTTGCATGAATGCCTGAAATACAAAATTCTGGTGCAACAGTCAGGTTATATAGGTAGATTTTATGCAGCCATCCCATCAATTAATTCTATAACATTTTAATTTTGGGAAATACTCACTAATTAACCTCTAAACTTGTGGTGCAGAATGAGCAGAGTGCAGAAGCAGCTAAACCTCTGTCATACAGTGAACTAATCCTCAAATGATTTTCATCCATGACCTGTGCTACAACAGCAAGCTCCCACATCTTGTCAAGCTCCCCTGTCTGCCCTGCACCAGAAGAGTCTTCCTGCCAGGAGAGCACCTATTCCCAGTTCCTTGCCAGTCTGTGTGGTATGCAGCTGCTTTTACTACATTGGGATGGAACAAGGACGTCACCACCATACTGCAGCTGGTGAGGAGTATTCACTGGTCTAATCCCAGTCATGTGATGACTCATCCACTCTGTGTGCGTTGGGGCAGACCATGCAGTAACCTGACTGTGTACCCACCTGCACATAGTGAACACACCTCCCTAACTTCCCAGTCCACCAGAGCATTGTGATGTTTCCCTGAGCCCTGGCCTCCACCAGGGCACCAAAAGATTTGCTCAGTGTATCCATCCAGGATAGACATCCCTATTCTGCCTTGCCTCATCATCAAGCTTCCCAAGTCACTAATCAAACTGTGATCATTTGGGCTGTACTTTGAGCTTCATCCCTCTATGCCACCACTGCTTGTGTTTCCCATTCTGTAGATAATCACCTACATGGATTCGGTATCATAGAGAGGTTCACAAAAGGTGTGACCTGCATTAATGAATATTTGATTTAGTCAGGTGTTCATTATTTCATACTTTTGACCTGCACTAGACTGCAAGTATATAGAAGTGGCAGTAGAAATCTTGATTTTTCATATTAAATATACAGACAGTCACAAATGTAGTCTAAAAGTAGCATACGGGTGTACACAGATCAGCAGCATTGCAAAGAGCATCTAGTATAGCAGTCTAAAAACATCTGGCAAATTTCACATTCTACTGGTAGATGTAAGCCTAGTGTAGTACAAGTGCCAATTTATTCTTCCTTTTCACTTTATCAGTCCCTATATATTGCCTTACTGTCTGCCACTTTTTGAGAGTGAACATTTTCACCTTTTTTGTGAAAAACTCCGTAGTCCTTCCCTTAGTCTTCCTCTTTCCACTACACTTGATTTACCTCGTTTCAGCAATTAGTAAAAACTACAAGAAAAATCTAGCCAAGCTAGAGTTTCTGTTGTGTGATTCCTTAAACGCCTTGTATTAGATATATGCAAAATGACCCCTTAAGGACATGAGGTGTTTCAGCTATATGGCAGTTCTGAATACCTTTTCTCCTTCAGTCTGTTGTGGATAATTTCAGGTCAGTAAAGCCAAACCCCCACCTG